>NC_062278.1:8750000-9375000 GCF_902655055.1 Lutra lutra | reverse complement strand
TAGGTTTATAACCTCTAATGACATGACAGGGCATTCTGTACCTGTATCATAGAAAACTGAATCCATGGGGGCGCCTGGGTGGCTCAGTGGGTTAAGCCGCTGCCTTCGGCTCAGGTCATGATCTCAGGGTCCTGGGATCGAGTCCCACATCGGGCTCTCTGCTCAGCAAGAAGCCTGCTTCCCTCTCTCTCTCTCTCTGCCTGCCTCTCCGTCTACTTGTGATCTTTCTCTGTCAAATAAATAAATAAAATCTTTAAAAAAAGAAAAGAAAAGAAACTGAATCCATGACTTCTTTGAAGTTCTTTAATGGTAAAGCTGTTGTGACTTACCTCTGCACTTGCTCTAACTCCTGACCCCATGCTTCGCACAGGTTGAATATGCTGTAAGTGGGCAGGGGGATCACTGAATTCAGGGTTTGCAATCAAGCCTTCTAGTCTGAACTCAGCGGTACACCTATCATGTTAACTGGGATGAGTCACTGGGTCTCTCAAAATAAAATGAGGCTCTTGGATCAGATGTTTTCAAGATCCCATACAGCTCTTGTATTTGTTTCTTGGGATACTGCTGTCACAAATTACCCCAAACTGGGTTATTTGAAACAGAAATCTATTCTCTCCCAATTCCAGGGGCCAGAAGTTGAAAATCAAGGTGTCATCAGATTTGGCTCTTTCTGGAGGCTTTGAGGGAGAATATTTCATGCCTCTCTCCTAAATTCTGACAGTTGCCAGCAAACCTTGGTGTTCCTTGGCTTATAGATGCAGCATTCCAGTCTCTGGCTCAGTCCTTCCATGCTCTTCTCCCTCTGTGTGTCTCTGTCTCAACCCTCCCCATTTTCTCTGATAAGAATACTAGTCAACGAGTCTAAGGCTCACCCTATATCTGGAATGATCTCATCCTGGGATCCTTGACTTGATGACATTTACAAAGACTCTGTTTCCAAATAAGGCCCCACTCACAGGTACTAAGAGATAGGACTTGAACATAGCTTTTTTGGGACACAATTCTACCATAAGTTCTAACACGTGGAATTCTATTAGTTATTCAAGCCTGGTAGATATCACATAAAAAAAAAAAAAAAACAGTAACTAAGGACCACCGAAGCTGAAATATTTCCTTCCTTTATAAAACTACAAGTAGATCCCCACTGTGGATCATTCAACCTCTCCTGATTTGAAGGTTGGCCGTTTTTTAAAAATTTTCTCTTCTTTTCCTAAAATACTAACAGTGAGTTGACCTCCAGATTTCAAATACCAATCCTGAACACTACCTGTATGCTATAGGATTGTTTGTTTTGGTTTCTGGTACCAATCCACAGCCTAGAAGTCATCAAAATACTATGGTGCATATTGGTCCCAGCTGCCTTTTTACCTCCCAGTGCTTAACATCCCTGATGATGAAGACAAGGACCCTTGTTAGAATCACAGGGAAGTCCCTCTGTTTACAGAGCCCCTGGCCTGTTTCAAGAGAAACTCAGGGCCACAAGGAGACAAACAGCACAACTGTAGTGGCAGGTGTAACAGCATTGCCCCCACACTACAGGCAAGCGTCATTTTTAAAGCGCATCTGCCATTAGGAAAGGCACTCCTGATAATTCTTTATCAAGTTGAACCAAATGATGCCATTGATGGATGAGGTGGCTCAAAACAAGACGCAATCATTTGTCTTTCTTGACAAATGTATCTCTGCAGGCTTCATAGCTGGCAGACCAATCCTAGAGAACCCAAACTGTCAACGACAGAGTTCCACCAGGGAACAAGGCTGAGCTGTATGTTGGTCTTATGTTATGTCTCTCTTAAAAGTTGACTTTGGCAGGTGTGTTGAACACTCACACAATATATCTACTCCCAGAAAAGATAAGGGGGAAAAAAATCAAACATTTAATTTTCTTTAAATTCTCACTTGGAAGCAAACACCTTGGCTTCAAAATCCTTGCTTCAGTGATGATGGACTAGTTGGAACAAATTATAAAGAAAATATTGGAGCTATAAATAATTTATTTTTAAAGAACCCAAGTGCTGAAGTATCTCCTGAGTAGCAAATTCTAAGGAATGTAAGCTTCCAGATTATATTCTATCTGAGGCAACATTTTTCCAGAACTCTTGGAACATGTCTGGGTAATGAAATGAACTCAATAATCTTTTAAAGAGTTCACTGTTCAAAGGCATTAGGGGCAAATGGATGATGATGAACTCACAGTTGTAGCATAGGGTAAAGGAAAATGAGAATTCTAAATATCCAGGAGGAAGAAACTCCACAACCAGACCAGCCCTGGTTCAAATAATCAGGAATGTGTCCATCCATTGCCAACTTTCTTCCTTACAGCAATGAATGCATTTAAAGAGTCCTTTCAAATAGGGTCTTTACCACCCTTTCCAGTGTCTTCCTCTGCCCTGCTTCAAAAGACCCTAATCACCCTCCCCAGGACCCCCTTTTCCTGCATGCTAGAACAAAACAATAAAATTAAACTCCATAAAAGTTCATGAAACACAACATTACAAAACCTGTTATTGACATTCAACAACGTATTTTTAAACTAATAACGTGAATTTTTCCATGCCGAAGAGTCATATAATTGGGTCACTGAAAAAAAAAAGAAAAAAAAAGACACAGCTGTAATAGAAAACATTTCGGAAAAGGATATTCATACTTCAAAAGCCCTGACTAATCATAAAGTGATGCAAATTTGAAAGGAAATACTTAGATTGTATTTTTATCCAGCTGAACAGTCAGATGTTTAGAAATGCCCTGGATTTTTCTAAATATTTCCTCCTGTTAATAGCAAAAAAGCTCAGATATTCTAAAAAAAAAATTTTTTAAAAAGAGGGGGGACACTTTAAAACCTTTATTCTGTCATTTTCTTATTTACATCTGCTCCATTCTGGTTGCAAGAAGAGGTCTGATTATAAAGACTTTAAAGCTAAGATATTTACCCAGAGTTGCCACAGAGTTATTTTTATGAAAAATACTAAGAAGTACAAGTCTGGAAATATGCATAGGACTTCAAATGAGAGGCTGGAAAAAGAAGGAGGTGATGAAGGACTTAGCACATTTTCGGTTTGTTTCTCTTACAACCTGCGAGAGAACCCAGACAGTCGATGGGCTCCAGGAACAACCTCAAGATGGCTGCTGTCCAGAGAGTTTGGCAAAGGCCAGGCAAGGAGGAGAGGCCCGTAGTGAGCTGGCCTCCTAGACAGGAAGGTGGTGACAGCAGCAGCCGAGCTGCATGGCATGTGAGCCCACAGGACAAGCTCTGGCAACTGCCTGAGCAGTCCCTTGTGGCCTTTTCTTCAAAAGTGAAGATGGGGGCGTCTGGTCAACTACAGGTGAGGTGGCACTTCAGGGAGAGACTACAAACTGTCAACTCAGCCAAACCTAATGAGGACCAGACACCCAGAAGTATTTGCAGAGTTGGCGGGACGGGAGTGAGAAGTAGAATTGGCTCGCCTCAGACTACCACCGGCTGAGCAGGCCTGCACAGTGAGGGAAGAAGAAGACAGTGTCCCCTGGAACTCCCTAGGCAGAAGGCAGAGTTTGAAATGCAAATTCAAAACAGGCTGTGGTGGGCCTGTGCCAGGTTTGTGCCTGGGTGACTGCCTGGCCTTTTCCCCAAAATAGCACATGGAACCTGTGAGAAATGTGCTCTGGCCCCTTCTAGACCCCGGCCCTGAGGGCGCTAGGGTGGAAACCAGAGAAGCACCATTTCCTCAAAATCCTTGTCACCATTTCCTGGCATTTGTTTCCTGACTTAGAGCCTGTCCCTGGGAAATAGGGAGAAAACAGCAGTACAACCTGAGGACTTTCACCCCAGCATCCTGGGACCCACCAAGGCCAGCCCATCTGGGGATGGTGCATGCGGAGGAGTTTACTACAGAACTTGAGTTCAAGAAAAAGGCTTAACTTTATAAAGACGTCATGCTCAGCATTTCTGAGGGTAACAATTATTTTTCTAAATAATAATTGAATCTGGACATCTTTGAATAGAAGTTAAGTCAATTTAAAAAGTTCCAATCAAGTCTGCAATATAATTTTTCCACAATGGTCTTATGATCAACAGAAAAACTTCCTTGATTTATTTCTTTGGAAGGGAGATGAGGGGACATAAAACCACAGATAGTGATGTGACTCCAAGTACTGCCTAGTGGTCACACAGGAGAAGAGACGCATGGATTCTCCTAGGAACCAAGGGTCACTGTGATGGGTAGAACTGTGTCTTTCCCCAATCTCTACTGCCACCACCAAATCCATATGTTGAAATCCTAACCCCCAGAACCTCAGAATGTGACCTTACTGGGAAATACTATTGTTGCAGATATAATTAGTTCAGTTAAAATGTGGTCATGCCACCATAGGGCAAGCCCCTAATCCAATATGGCTGATGTCCTTATAAAAATGAATGTCATATTGGGGCGCCTGGGTGGCTCAGTGGGTTAAGCCGCTGCCTTCAGCTCAGGTCATGATCTCAGGGTCCTGGGATCGAGTCCCGCATCGGGTTCTCTGCTCAGCAGGGAGCCTGCTTCTCTCTCTCTCTCTCTCTCTCTCTGCCTGCCTCTCTGTCTACTTGTGATCTCTCTCTGTCAAATAAATAAATAAAAATCTTAAAAAAAAAATGAATGTCATGTGAAGAAAGAGAGTCACACAAAGGAAAAAGATGGGAAGACACAAGAAGACACCATCTATAAGTCAAAGAGCACCTGAGGCACTGGAAGCGAAGAGAGATGCCTGGAACATAGTCTCCTTCACAACCTCACAAGGAAGCCACCCAACCCTGCTCACACCATCATCTCAAACTTCTGGGCTCCGGAACCATCAGAAAATACATTCCTACTGTCTAAGTTACCCAGGTTGTGGTACTTTGTTAAAGATGCCTTGGGAAACTAACACAGCACATGATTGGACCTGGGCACTTTGGTCTGTAAAAAATATTCAAAATTACTTCGTGACTGTTTTGGTATAAAGATAAAGAAAATCCAGGCTGGATCATATTCAATTTTTATTTCTGACTTTTTTACCTTTTTTTTTTAAAAGATTTTATTTATTTATTTGACAGATGGAGATCACAAGTAGGCAGAGAGGCAGGCAGAGAGAGAGGAGGAAGCAGGCTCCCTGCCGAGCAGAGAGCCCGCTGTGGGGCTTGATCCCAGGACCCTGAGATCATGACCTGAGCTAAAGATAGAGGCTTTAAACCACTGAGCCACCCAGGCGCCCCTCTGATTTTTTTAAAATGCAAACATCTTTATGAGCCCCCTGGAAATCTCATGGGCCCTCAGCGTTGTACTCCTGAGCCTAATGGAGAAGGTGGCCCTGTGAATACAGTCACTGGAGTCCCCAGACTTGGGCATATGCCTCCCTGTCCTTTATCTTGGCACCATATTGAAACTACACATCATATGTCTGATATTGCCTCTCCCCACCCCCCAGCTAGAACACACCCAGGCAAAAAGACTGTCTTGTTTATCATTGCAGCTCCAGCATAGCCTGGCACACAGTAAGTGCTCAATAAATAGCTTGTGAACCACGTTGAACCAAATCAACTCAAACTGATAAAGATCCGGGGTCACTTAAGGTCATTACTGAAACACGAAGCAAGAAAAGAGCAAAAGAAGGAAGTTTTGGCAAGAGGAGAGCCTTAATAACTGAAGTTTTAGCTCCTGGTAGCAGGGTGAGGATCTGGGAGCTCATCCCAGGAAAGTTTTGAAACTGAAATAAAATGAGTGTTTTATAACCATCCATTCTGTTCCATTTTTTTCCCCCTCTCTCTCTCTCTCTCTCCATCTTTAGATTTGTTTTTCACTCTCCAGGACTTGGAGAAGTTCACTTACATTAGAGCTACTTGCCTTTCTTTGGAAGCAGGTTTCTCAAATCACAACTTTTCCATGGATATTTTTCTGACAGTCTATTTGGTCATTCTAGACCCTGCCCCACTTATGGTCCATGACAACATTATACTCTAAATTGTCCTCATCCCTGAACAATTTCTGCTTTTCCTGCTGACCACTCTGCATCTTTGCCATGTCTCTATGTAAAAAGTTCTTTTCTGCACCAGGATCCCACAGTGGCAGATTAGCAAACCTTCCTTAGCCCTTTGCCACCACTTAAAATTAAAAAAAAGAGAGAGAGAGAGAGAAATTAACATTCCATTGGGCACTGGGGAGAGATAAAGAAGCACAAAAACTTACAATATCACTGAGAAGATAAGACTTCTAGATTTCTAATTGTGTGCCATAAACTTTCTAGAAGAGCATTCCCCAAAATGCATTCAACAGAATGCTAACAGTGTCGCACAAATGAAAGCTTCCAAGGACCAAAAAGTACATGGGTTTAAATCTGGGAGGTATATGGGTTTTAAAAACTAAGCCAGTTTCTATAATGCAGAGCTTCTCAGAGCCTTTAGTGTGTGAATTTGCAATAGGAATGTCCATGAGGTAGATTAAACATCAGCATCTCCTGGCCGGACTTAACCATGAACTTATCCTATAGGGGAATGGAGAAAATGAGGTTCAAGGGGCATTCGTTCTAGGAAATACTCTGGCAAACACTGGCCTAGCCATGATACGTTTGGTTTCAAAAGAGAGACACCATGACCATTTATATAAATATCCCTTGTGGGTCAAGGTGGTTAGAAAGGGTGTGTTAAAAGTAGCATGATTCGGGGCACCTGGATGCTTCAGTTGTTAAGCATCTGCCTTCGGCTCAGGTCATGATCCCAGGATCCTAAGATTGAGCCCTGCATAGGGCTCCCTGCTCAGCTGGAAGCCTGCTTCTCCCTCTCCCACTCCCCCTGCTTGTGTTCCCTCTCTCTCAATGTGTCTCTCTCTGTCAAATAAATAAAATCTTTAGGGATGCCTGGGTGGCTCAGTCAGTTAAGCGTCTGCCTCCAGCTCAGGTCATGATCCAGGGGTCCTGGGATCAAGTCCCACATCGGGATCCCTGCTAGGTAAGGAGCCTGCTTCTCCCTCTGCCTGCCGCCCCCCTGCTTGTGCTCACTCACTTTCACTCTCTGACAAATAAATTGATAAAATATTTTTTAAAAATCTTTGAAAAACAAAAAGTAGTATGATTCATATTGGTGCTCAAAACACAGAGCAAGGAGTGGGCAAAAGAAGTGTGCTTGGGAAAATAGCTGAAGCAAAGGAGAAAATGAATGAGATGTGTTTGAAGAGCACCAGAAGACTGGTGTGGAAAGCATGCTGTGGAGAATACCAGAAGGCCTGGGAGGAGTGGGAGAAAGAGAAGGGAAGGAGACTAACAGACTGTGAGAACCTCATCCTGGAAGCATGGAAACAAGAGTCAGCTTCAAGACAAAAGCACAGATCTTGGGTGCTGGAAGAACATAAGTGAATTTGGCTCCAGTCAATACAAATGATTCCTACTATCTGTAGGAAGGGAAGAAAAGCGGTGCCGATGAGCAGGGGCATGAACTTGGCAAGTAGGAGAGCCATGGTGGTGTAGGGGCAAGGGCCCTGGGTGTGTTAGGAAACCCACATTCCACATCCAGTGCTGCTGGGACTTTGGACAAGCAAGTTAACCTCCCATGGACCCAACATCCTTAGCTGCGAAATAAGAGGTACTGGCGCTAGGGTCCCTTACCATTCTAACACCCCGTCCATCTCTGATGATGTGAGAGTCGCATGCATTCAGAGCCAGCAGGTTTGGAAGGAAGGGTCATTTCAAGGTCAGACACCACCCTCCGTTTTCCCACAGTGAGCTTACCACAGGCGGTTTCAGCTGACAAGCCTCCCTGCAAAGGGAGTGCAGCTGTCCTGGTCTGGGCAGCTGCACAGCCTAATGCAGCTGCCTATACCATCTGGCCAAGGGGTGGGAATCCAAGAGGCATGAGTTCTGCAAGAATCTGGGAAAGAAAGAATACTGAGAGACAAGAGTACAGAAGAATTGCAAGGCCTATCTTCTTGCCTTTTGAATTCAGGCAAGCTGATCACCACACCTTCTGAGTCTTAAATGATGGAATCACTCAGATGCAATTTCCTACACCCTGAGAATCAATTAACAGCTCCTGAATCTGTAAAATTAAGAAATGTGTAATAGCTTCATAGGGAGGAGTTGAAAACATAGGCTATATAAAACAGAAATCACCATGCCTGGCCTAGAGACACAAGTCTACATGTGTTGTGCTCAAACCTAGTTATTTCCCAGGATGCATCACCGATGTAGTACCCCTCTACCCCACCACTACCCATCTCACCCTCAATACTCTTCCCTGACTGGTTATAGGACTCTACTCCAACCAGTCACAGCTTCCTTCATGCCAATGCTGCAAAGAATAAAAGAAGGCCAAGAAAAGATAAACCCACTTGAGCATCTCAAACTTCTTTTTACTTACAGCCAACATTATAATTTCAGTTAAAATGTTGGAATAATTTTGTTTTCCATTATTAGCATGGTTCTTACTTACCAGGATGAAATATGATTTCCTCTGGCTAAAAAAAAAAAAATGCCCAATATTTTGTAAAAGATGAAATAATGCCTAGTAACCTTGGTTGTTTTTAAAACCCCTTCCTATCAACTGCGAAAGGGACTTGGTTTAATGTTGATCTATGCCACAGTGTATTCGCTTCACTTCCAGCTTCTGGCTAACCCCTTAATGGATAAGTTAATTGGGTAACATGAGTCAATTAATCAGAATGCATAGTTATTTTTGTGAACTCTACTGCCAATGCATTAATTCATGACATGTGTTTTATAAGTTGGAAGAATGGCTAAAATATAAGTATAGATTTTTACTTGACATATGGTTCTAAAAGTCAGATGGTGTGAATAATTCATCCATTCATTCATCTAAGAAGTGTTAAGTATGTACTATGAACCAGTCATGATTCTTAGAACTGGAGGTAAGAGATGAATCAAGTCAAAGACAGGAAGTAGTCACACGAACAAGTTCTTACACACAGATTTATGATGGAGGTGTGGGCACAGTGGGTTGTTACACAATGTAGGGGCCACATCCCTGCCAGAGGGTCAACCAAGGTTTCCGAGGGGCAGAGCTGCATCCTGAAGAACAAGTAAGGACTCACTGGGTGATAGATGGAGAAAGAGGATGTAGTCACAGAAAGACGTTCCAGGTATTGGAAATTTCCTCTGAAAATGCCTCAAAGCACCAAGCAGCAGAGTAATTCAGAATGGCTAGAATGTAAGGTCCAGGGGAAGACAGGGAAGTCATGAATAGAACTAAGTGCAGGAACAGCCAGAGCTTAGAAGACCTTGGGGAGCAAACTAAAGATTTTGGGCTTTATCCTGAAGGCAATGCAAATTTCTGAAGGGTTCAAGCAGGAGGGGTAGTGTGCTAAGTTGCTTAAAAGACCATTCCGGGGACAAATATCATACTGGCAACCAGAAGGAAGAGACTAAGCCAGAAGGTAGTGTCAAGGTTCAGACGAGAGATGATGAAGGTCTGGGCTGAGTCAGAGGCATTTGGGAGAGAGAACAGGCAGTAGATTTCGGGTATATGTTTTTCCAACTTTATTAAGATGTAGTTGACTCAGGTATATTTAATAGCTCAAATCAGTAGGGTTTGCTCACGGATAGAGGTGAAGTGAGAGGTGAGAGTCTGGGATTGGATGAGTTATTGGATGAGGGGCAGCACCGCTGACTCAAGTCCTGGGGACAGAAGGAGAACCAGGTGGTGGGGGAACATCATGAGCTCCAGCCAGTCATGTGGATTTGAGGGCACTGGGGACATCCAAACTGCAGGTACTTGACAGGCTTTTTATAGGTAGGTTCAAAGCTTAGGAAATGAGTCTACGCTGGTGAAAGACATTTAGAAATCATCACTGTGATCATAATGGAACCAAGAGAGGACATGAGATCGCCCAGGAACGTCAGGTTAGAAGAAGAGGAGTCCAGGAAAAGGTAAGTCAGAGGATGATTAGCAACATAGAAGGTGGTAAAGAGAAGGGGGTGTGTACGTGGAAATTGCCAGACAGATCATTTCAAGAGTATGCAGTCAACAGTGCCAAATAGCACAAGGAAGACAAGGGAAAGCCACAGATGTATCAATGTTTTCAAATTTCAGTTCCCATGAGTTTGAGGATTGGCACTGGGTGTGGGCCATGACCAAGGAAGAAGCAATTATATTTAAAAAAAATAGATAATAAATGGTACAATCACAATTTGGAATCAAAAACAAAAACAAAAAGAAAGAAAGAGAGAGAGAGAGAGAAGGAGAAAAGAAAAAAGAAAAGAGAAAAAGAAAAAAAAAAAAAACAATGGTTCTCAAACTTTAATGTGCATCAAAAACACCTGATGGTGTTTTTAGATATAGTTCCTGAGCCCCACTCTCAGAGCTTTAAATACAAGGCTACTGGAGATCCTGGGAATCTTCATTTTTAACAAGGACCTGAGAGTTTCTACAAGGGTGGTCAGAGAATCCCTCTTAGAAACACTGTGAAAGTGGCTCTCTTTAAATTGAAATTGGGTACTTTTTTAACAAAAGTATTTTATTAACAGAAGAGTTTCCCGGAGGTCCATGATACCCTTTCTGTTCCACTCAGAGAGACTGAGGAGACCTCTCTGGATTGTTTTAACCTTCCAGTGACTTCAGTCTTGTAACCCTCAGTATGATCTCAAAATGAGAACAGCAGTTGTCATAACCCAAGAACAACCTGAGCATTTAAGAAAATCTGTCTACAGCGTCCTGTTTCCACCCTACCCCCTGAATCAGGCTCCCAGACATGGAGCCCAGGACTCCAGATTTCTGAAGCCCCACCAGTAGAGTCTGTGGTTCAGCCAGGTTTAGAAACAACTGAATAGATCATCTCTAATCCAGCATCAACCCTTAATAGTCCATGAATTCAATGCACATCTGCAAGAGGAGTTGTGTTTTGGCTGCCAGAATGAGGCCTAAAAACCTCCCCGTCGAAAAGGAAGTTTAAAATTCCTTGATGTCAGTGGAGCTTGCGATAGAAACTGTAGTCCAACTGTGAGTTTTCAGAGTAAATATTATTACAATGATGTAGAATTTTAGCTGGTCCTATTAATTATGCAGTTGAAGCACTTCGATGAATTGCGGGTGCCCTAACGTAAACATTCGGTTCAGTAATTGTTACTCTCAAGCTCAGTGGCCTCCTCAAATCAGTCAGCGAAGATTTACCATTGTTGTTATAACAACAAGAGGAGTCCAGGAAGAATGAGTCCTTTCGCCAGCTCTAACACTGGAAAATTCAGTAAACATACATTTAAGTCAGTGCCAAACAACAAATTCTTTGGCTAATAAGGATTATTAAGGGAAATGAGATGTCTCATAAGTAATGTAAAGTGCTGGTAAACACTATCATTTCAAAGTCCCAGCTCTCCAGAGGCAAAGGTGACAAATTCTTGCAAATAAGCTGATTATCCACACCCTCCACCACCACCCCCAGCCTCTTCTTCTTTCCTCCTGTGCTGATCCCCATTGAGTGCTAGCAATGGCCTGTGTTCCAGACTGGGGTTTGCTAGAAGAGAAGGGGAACAGAGACACAGGGGAGCACATGGCAGAGAAGCACTGAAAACCTGCTGGGAATCTCTGCCTTTGCTATGTCCACAGATTTCTCTTAGAAGGCCCTGGGGAGATAATTTCAGCTTCCTACAAAACAGAGAAGACGTCCCTGCTTATAAACCTTAGTAGGATTCCCCATACCTATATCATATTGTTTTGATATATCATATTGCTTAGGGGCCAACAAGAGCATTTTCCCATTGTGCCTCCTGCCCGCTCATCCCCACCCTCACTCCCTAGTACCATACACACCCTCTATTCCAGAAACATTAAACTTCTGACTTTCCACAACTCATGGTCTTTCTCTCCAACAGAGCTTATTCTCACGCAGCCTCTGATGCTCAGACAAGACATGGCCCCCAGCAAGACATGGGTTTCTTATTTATCAATTGGGGCTCCTGGCCTGGATGAAATCTAAGGTTCCCTCTAATTCATCAGGTTGGTGGTATTTACATTATAGCTCCAAAGCCATAATGACTCATGGCAAGAGTAATTTGGTGATACTAAGTTGAAGGAAAGCCCTGGGTGTCTTTCACCTCCAGGACCATGGTCTCATTGAATTTGCCCTAAGGGAAGATGTGGTAACATCCACTCTTGACTTTATTAGATATGAAAACACAGTCAAAGAGGAAAGGAGAGGTCACCTCTCCTGCACAAATAAACTTTCTTTTAGTAAGTCCCCCAAGAGGTGGGATATGGAGAGCCCAACGTTTTCCACTTTCAAGTTTAAAATGGCCAGAAAGAACCACTATCCCCAGAGCCAGATCGAGGAGAAGGCTTGAGGTGCCTCCAGCAGCAAAGAGCTACATGGTTTGCTCTACGCCCAGGAGACTCAGAGGATTGGAAACAAACTAAAGCCATGATTTAAGTAATTTCATCTATGTGTTTCCAGAGATTAATTATATTTATTGTATCTGACACCAGTCAGGGATAGCAAACATCTTTTGTGAGGCTTACAACAATATTTAAAAAGCATTACTCGTAATGGCTGATTTTGTTTTATTATATCTGACTCAAAGCCAAAGGTAGACAGCACTTAGCTGTCTATGGACATTAATGTTTGGAGAGCAACAAAGACAGCTCCCTTCTCTGGCCTCCTACTGGCACCTGAACATGCTGCCCATCCCCTCTCAGTATATGTGGCAGTGGGGTGGGGGCAGGGAAGGAGTCCACCACCTCCAGAATTTGTTGAGCGGACTCTGTACCCAAAGCACAGAGTTAGGCATTGCTGGATCCTCAGGGATGGATAATACAAGGATCCCTGCCCCCGCCCCAAGGTAGGCACAGGGCTCACTAATACTCAAATACTACCCCATAAAGACAATACTACATGCCATACAACGGGTAATATAATAGTAGGATAAGAATAGATACAGAAGGGAGAGGTAAGTGCCAACGAAGAGTAATCTGGAAAGGACGTGGCATATGAGAGGAGGCAGCAAAGAAGAGGTACTTCTTGGGCCAATACAAATAGGAATTGGATTCTGGGTGCCAAGAGTAGCATAGCCAAAGGTGGGAAACAGAAAGGGTGGGGTTCAGGCAAAGCTTTAGGCAGCATGTGCCCATGTGGGGAAACAGCACACAGGGGGACAGGAAAAATGGAGCACGTGGTGGAAGGCCTTGAGTACTTCCTAAAGAGTGGGCATATATTTCGTAGCCAGCAAGGAGCACACACACTCCAGGAATTTGTGTAGTGTGTTAGATAAGCAGCCAGCAGGGCCTTTCAGAAAGTGCCCTCCATGGCCCCTCTGAGAGCCACGGCTCTAGAACACAGTCACACCTGGTGATTAGGGGCTGTAGAATTGCTACAGAAATTAACATGGTGGGCTTGGTAAATTTTAGTCAGCTGGCCTGGGGACCTAACTATGGTATATCCATAGAAAAAGGCAATATTAAATTTTCAGCCATGGACAAAAACAATAGGCAAAGACAATTCATTTGTAAGTTGGGGACTTGTCTCCCAAATGACAGAAATTTGTTTCATAACTTTAAGGGGTACTTCACCTTTTCAAGCAGAACTTGCCATCTAGTGGAAAGGCCGCAAGGATTTTGGACAACCAAGAGATCCAAGCATGAGGGCATTTACATCCACCTGTGTCCATGACATCAGACAACCACGCAACCACCAGGGAGGCCCCCCACTAGCTACATAGGGGTTTGTCTCTACAAGCCTTAAAAAAAATAGCACAAAAGTGGAATGTCTTTAAAATCCATCACATATTCAACAGTATTAATTTTACTGGAAAATTGTTCTCCCTTTTTAGAACATTAGTCCCTAAGGACAGAGTACGAGGGGGAGAAACTTGTTTTTTTATGAACTTGCCTAAGAAAACTGATACACCCTAAAGCCCATCTAGTTATGAAATTCCATTGCATCTGTCTCTTGTTTGTTTGCTTTGAAACCACCGATCTAAATCTACTTGGGACACTCAATGCAAAATAATAATAGCTCTGTTCATTTTTATTTGGCTTTAAAGGAAAAAGTAGTGAAACAAGGAGATCAAGGTCTCAGTTAAAAATCAAGAAAATATGGCAGAAACTGACATCTATGCAAAATGAATCAAGACCAAACCTCTGTATTTTTGCATTGTTGTTGAACGTTTCTTCTTTATAAACAAGACATTTATGTCTTTCTTTCCTACATATTTTCTGGATCCATCCTTAGTACCCCACATTTTGTTGTGCCAAGTATAAATCCTTGAATAACATAAGAAGTTTCTTCTGTTTATCTTTGAAAAAAAAAATGCAACTCAAAAGATCCGTAAAATTGTACTGTTAAATTTTGGACGCTAGCTTAAACAGGGATACATACACACATTTAAGAACCTGCTGAGAAATGCACTTTATATATATACTTTGGTTTTTTTTTAAAGATTTTATTTATTTATTTATTTATTTATTTATTTATTTATTTATTTATTTGACAGACAGAGATCACAAGTAGGCAGAGAGGCAGGCAGAGAGAGAGGAGGAAGCAGGCTCCCTGCTGAGCAAAGAACCCAATGTGGGGCTCAATCCCGGGATCCCGGGATCATGACCTAAGCTGAAGGCAGAGGCTTTAACCCACTGACTGAGCCACCCAGGCGCCCCCTTTGTTTTTTATTTTTAACATCATTTTAGACTTACAGAAAAGTTGAAGAATAGTGTAAAGAATTCAGAATTCCCATATGCCTTTCACCTAGATTCCGCAAATATTACCATTTAGCATGTGCACGTGTGTGTATGCATGCATGTGTAGATGTGTAATTTCCCTGATTGCTGGAGTTTGTGTCTCTGCAAAACAAAAACACTCTCTTACACAACCACACCATAATGTCCAAGTAAGAAAATTAACAAGCAATTGTTCAGACTTATTACACAGACTTTAACTTCATCAGTTGTCCAAATAGTGTCCCTTAGAGCAAAAGAAAATCCCAGATCACACATGGCGCTCATTTGTCATGCATTCAGCAGTATCGACCCTTGTGTGTAAAGAGCAGAAACAAACTGTTTCCATCACAGGGAAACTCAGAAAATACTGTTCCCTTGGGTTCTTCCTGAGGCATCTACTAAAGCCCGCACTTCAAACAACAAAAATGACTAGAGAAACATACACATAAGGACAGATGGCGGGCACTCAACATGTACTTCCTCAAAGAACTAAGACTAACCGAAAGTTAACAGTATGTATAGTACGTATAGTATGTATGACTATGTGAATACAGATCTGACCGTGAGGATGTAGGAAAGCCATGAAAAATGGAGGGATCAGGCATAGCACCTGTAATAAAATAAAATAAAATAAAGTTAACTGTTTCCAGGAATCATGATTGCTGGTAATAATATTATGTTGTTATTCTGAGACTGTTGTGTTTATACAAGGGATAAAACAAGTGAGTAATTATGGGATATTCTAATCCGGTATGCTTGGGAACTAAGATTTTTGGTGTGAAAAAGGGGAGATATATGTAATATAGATGAGGTAAACTAAAAACCCTACAGTCTTTAATTTGAATTAGAAATGGGCATGTTGAGAGACTGTCTTTGCCTTTGTCCTTTGGCTTTTGTTTCCTTTGCCTTTGGAGACCTTTGCCTTTGAAAGAAGTTGCTGTGGCTGATATCGAAGAGATTACTGCCTATGTTCTCCTCTAGGATTCTGAAGGATTCCTGTCTCACGTTGAGGTCTTTTATCCATTGAGTTTATCTTTGTGTACGGTGTAAGAGAATGGTCGAGTTTCATTCTTCTGCATATAGCTACCCAGTTTTCCCAGCACCATTTATTGAAGAGACTGTCTTTTTTCCACTGTATATTTGATTTGATTTGTATTTCCCTGAAGACAAATGATGTTGAGCATTTTTTTCATGTCTATGGCCATTTGTATGTATTTGGAGAACTGTACCTTCCTGTCTTCTGCCCGTTTCTTAACTGGGTGATGGTCATTACAGAGGGCGCTTGATCTAATGAGCACCGGGTGTTGTATGCAATGGATGAATCACTAAATTCTACCCCTGGAACTAATAATACTCTATATGTTAAAGTGAAGTTAAATAAAAATTTTTAAAAAGAAATTGGTGTTGCATAAACAATGAATTCTGTTATGCTGAAAAGAAATTAATTTTAAAAAGGATCATCAATAAACTAAAAATCAGGAAAAAAAGAAATTGGTGTTAATTGATATGACATTTTATGTATTTCTAGACAGATGACAGGTAATGAGAGAGAGTGAGATAAGACAGACAGACAGACACGTATGTGTATGTGTGTTTTCCTGTCCACTGGAAAAAAAAACTAGAAATAGCAACCAACCCAGTTCTAGGATCATGCTAAGGATATGCAAGAGCAGCAGATCACAGAGGTCTAGATGGAGGAATTTCTCTGGCTCACAGATGGGACAATGTGAACTTCCATAAGGATGAGAATTGCAGGAAATTGGAATTCATCAAATATATGTAAACTCATGAGCTCATGATGATATGTTTGAAAAACCCAACTGGTAAGCTTTTGAGGATGACAAAGAACTGGCATGTGCTCTTGAAAACTAAGTAAAAGGAAACTGCGGAACACGTGTATTACTTCCTATGTGAACTAAACTACTAGGAGATAACCAAATAGAGGATGAAAGGAAGTATATCCCTATAAAATTATCCCAGTGAATAAATGAAAACAAAATGATGGACTTAGCACATCACTGTTCTGCAGCCTTTAATGAATGAATGGATCTAGGTGACATGCATCACATCTTCCAACATTAAAAACAAGGGGGAATTGTCATGCAGGTGCTTGACAGAAGAACACAGCGCCCCCTAAAATCACCTTTCCCAGGGGCTGCCCCTCAATCTGGTAAGACCTCTGGATCTAGCTGTCAATTTCTAGGAGGACAGGGAACAGAGGAGCATGTTGACTTGCACAATGAGGGTACAATCAGCAAAATCCATCCTGGGGGATACTCCACAGGGCTAAGGGGCCAGGTTCTTCAAGTTTATATATAAAAACTTTTTTTAATAAGCAAACCTATGATGTGTAGGGCTGCATACTTTTAATTAAACCATAAAGATGCAACAAGTTTAATACCATAAAAACCATAAAAGTGATTACTTTTGGTGGGAGTGAGGGAATTTCTAGAATAACTGGCAAAATTATATTACAATAAAAAAAAGTTTAAAAATAGATTTAAAAATCAAAAAAACGAAACAGTTGTTTTTTTTAAAAAGCCTTTCCAGAACAGGAACCCATTATTATTATATATACAATATCAGGAAAAACCCTTACAGTGTGCATCCATATATAAAATAAATGTCTGGAAGAAATTTGAAGCCTACATACCAAGGAATGAATGATGAACAGTGGGATATACTGTTGGGGCTCAGATCAGGGCAGAGGGGAAGCCCAGAGGCTCAGTACCAAAGGATCTCACTACTTGCTGGATATATTTCTTTACTATTTGCATTTTTACAAGCAACTTTCCAGGTATTACTTATATAGATTAAAGGGATTCTATCAATCAAGAAATGAAGGAGTGATGATGATAAGGAATGTGTAGGCTAGTGGGCTAGTGACCATAAGTATATGAGTGAGTGAATGAATGAGTCAATGAATGAATGACTGAGTGAGTTAATGAAGGAGCAATTGAATGAATGAACAAGTAAAGAATGAGTGAATGACTTTTTGAATGAATGAATGAATGAATGAGCAAGTGATTAAATAAATAAAGAATGAAAAACGTACCCTAGTAAGATAGGCAGGTCTTAATAGTAAAGTCTTCGTAAAACCATGTTAGTAAACCACAGGGAAAAACAGATCATGCAAAGGTCAACCCAGATATCTTACCCCCTGTATATTTGAAGAAAGTTAAATCCCTCATTGACTCCATGAGATTTGTGCTATAATTTTATAAATGAAAAATTTATAAGGAAACCTGATAATAGACCAGGCAAGTATGAATTCAGAGCCAAATGCCACTTTGAATGATCCCTGCTTCCACCGTAACACCATGTTTTCTGCCCTCTGGGAACTCCCAATCAGGAGACTCCCAACAAGAAGTCTTGCTGGCCAATGAATTCTAAAGCACACCTCTGCATCCATCCAGAACTAGTTCTTTGCAACATTCCTTTTAAGCACAGAACCACAGCATCTAACTCAGTTACCACCCAGGATCCACATTCAGAAAAGAGAGGTATTCTTTCAAAATTGATGCAATTGGAAAATGACCCTACTTCCAACCAAGTTTCTTCAAGTTGCTGTGTTCAGTTCTAGGAATTCAAGGTTTTTAGAAAGCTGGTCAGACAAAGAGTATCTTGCTTAACTTCTCTGGGCTTCGGTCAGAGTCTTTAAATGTAAAATGGAAGGAATATATCACCTGCCTCACGGAGAGGTTATATGGCCTCAAGAGAGAATTATATGAAATGCCCAGTATAGTGCCTGGTTCATAGCATGTGCTCAGGAGGTGTTTGCTGTAGTTATTTCTTTTTTCATTAAGTTGAAATTCACATAATAGAAAATTAACCATTTTAAGGCAAATAACTCAGTGGCATTTAGTATGATCACAATCTTGAGCAACCACCTCTATCTAGTTCTAAAACATTTTCATTACCCAAAAAGAAATTCCATGTTCATTAAGCAGTTAGCTCCCTATTTCCCTTTCTTCCTCGCCCTGCCAACTGCCAATGCGCTCTCTGTCTCCATGGGTTTACCCATTCTGGACACATCATATAAATAGAATCATACAACATCTCACCTTTTGGTCTGGCTTCTCTCACTGAGCCTCATGTTTTCAAAATTCACCTATATTATAGTAAATATATCGTATTTCATTACTTCTGAAGGCTGAATAATATCCTATTGCATGTACAGACTACAATTTGTTTATCTCTCTGTTGATGACATTTGGGTTGTTTCTACTTTTTGGCTAATGTGAATAGTGCTTCCCTGAGCACTCACATACATGTATTTGTTTCAGTGCCTGTTTTCAATTCTTCTGGGTATAAACCAAGAAGTGAAATTGCTGGGTCATATGGTTATTCTAGGTCTAGCATCTTGAGTCACAGAAAAACTATTATTATTTCTAAAGCATTCGTTGCAGTGCTATTAAGTATTGGTACTGTTTCATCAGGGATGTAAATATCTATGAGCCGGAAGTCCCTATGAGAATTAGTTTTCTGTGAGCACCATTTTGCTAAAAGAAAACAAATAGTTATTACACACATTTCAAAAGGCTGTGGGTAAATAAGTCTATTCTTCTAAGTAGTGCTGATAACTTCCAACTAGGTCAAACTTGACCTTCTATAGCATCTAATAAAATGTGTTCCTAGGCCTTCCATATCTGTACACACATGAATACAAAATGGCAGAAAGCCTGTCCGGCATAATTGCTCAGATGGCTCCACATCTAACTGAAGGTCAGTTCAAGAAACAAACAGAATAATGAGCTGAAGGAGGAGTTAATAACAGAGTTCACAGAAATACAGGTTGAGGACACTGTCATGGGCTTCAGAAAAATTAATCCAGGGCAAAGATTCAAAGAGCAGAACAACAAGGCAAGAATGCCAAGACACGAAGAACATCTCCCACTTGTGGAAGGAGGCAGGGTCAAGAGATGAGAGAGGAATGTTAGTTTCATGCCCCTGCCAGTATCTTTCATGGTTAATTACACCCTGACAGCCTATAAATTCCTCTAATAGTTTTCAATGGAGAAAATATTTTCTACCCATCCCCTCAACTATTAAGTAATGTAACTGGTTTAGACTGGCTTCCAGAATCACCCAAGTGGTGCTGATTATCACTGGTGGGTGTGGACAAGGGAGAAAGCAAGAATGCATTCTTCTGAAAGCGTTCTGGACAAAAAGCACCATGTATGGTAAATATCAGATTCCCGATATAAAATGTCCCCATTTCCCAACTGAAACAAACATCTAAGGAGAACCTCTCCTCCTCCTCTCTCTCTTCCCACTCTGCCACCTCTAAGACTAAGACACAGCACAACAGCTAACCTCTTCAACCACCCAGCCCTCAAAGTCATTTTTCAGAATCAAGGAACTTATCTTTCTTACCGTGGAAGAGTTCTGGCTCAAAATATATCAGCTAAGAAATAAAAATTTGGCCTTGCAGAAACAAAAGTTCATTCATCTCCAACCCACAGCTTCTTTCATGGTTCTAGATGAAAATAATATATAGCATTTATATGGCAACGTCCATCTTCAAGATACTTTATAGACATAGTTCTATAGGAAAGAGGAGGCAAGTAGCAGGTTGACAGATCATTTCAAAACCCAGTTTTTGGCCTGTCTACACTTTGTTTAAATAAAGCAGAAATGGAATAAAGGTCCTTTCAATAAAGTTCCATCGGAAGGGACTAGTTCTTAGAAGAAAGTGAACTACCTATGGGCCAAAAGAAAATAATAAAATGTGTGTTAAGTCACCAAAAGTGAGACACATATCTGCTAAAGCCCACTGACTTTGGAATCAAGCACGCCAGTCACCAGTTCTCTACCCTCCAAGAGCATCAGTATTCTCACTGGAAAGTGGGAGAAATAACACCACTTACCAAATAGGTTTAAATGGGTTAATGTCTAACCTGACAATCAGTAATCATGGTGGTAGTGGTCATAATATGCCCCATATTGGTGACCCAACTTTTAGAACATAATTTGTTATGTTATAGAACTAACTCTTTCCAAAATATTAAACAGCTTGGGAATCCCTGAAGACATTGAAAAGTAGCATGTATTTTGCATTTTTTAACAATTTAGAAATTGTTGTTCTAAGACCTTTGCAGTTAATAACTAGACATTAATGATGTAGCGTGAAAGCCTGCACCAAGGCTCTTCCAAGATGCTTGAGTAAAGATGTCTGGGAGTAGGAGAGGCCCCACATTAAATCCATACAGAAAATTTCAATCCATCACCATGCTCACTTCCATGTATTTCCTTGTGGGGTGTGACCTGAAAATAAATGGTGTCATTTGTGGAAGGAATTTCTCCAAGACACAGAAAGGCTTGCAGAGAAATACTGATTTAAGCTAAAAGTTTTATGTCAGCTACTTTTATGAGTAAAGATAAGAGTGGAGACTACTGAGGCTTACAACTCTTCTCTCATCAACAGCGAATTTAGACATGTGAGTACTGTTTGAAGTTTGCACATCTGGGACAATTTCCCTACTTTTACAAAGCTAGTCAAATGAGACCTGCATGGAGAACTTTGAATGTCCAACTGGGCATTCACTAGTGACCTTAAAATATATCTAGCTGCCCAGCTCTCCCCCATGAATTCCATAAGCATCAATTCTACATGAGCATCTCGACTTCCACTTGTCCAAATCTGCCCTTATGATCTTCTCCCCACACCTCTGCCCATCCTTCCCTCCTCCCTCTTCCCTCTGTAAATGGTTCTCTCTGCATCCAGTTTTGCCAGTTAGAAACTGAGGGTCCATGTCGGCATCATTTTCTTCACCTCCTACTCACGCATCGTGACCAACTTATCACCAACTTCTGTCCATTTTTTTCTTCTAATACTAATCAGACCCTTAGCTTTTCCACAGTTCCTTGGCAAGCAACCTGCAATCCCAAGAGACTTTTTTTTTTTTTTTTGCATGGACTAGTCCCCCAGCATCCTCCTTGGCCCTGGCCGAATCTCTTCCCCACAGTTTCCAGAATGATCTCAAAACTCAGAGCTCCACCCTAAAGCTTCACTCGGCTTCCCAGTGTCCAGGTAAGAAAGAAAACATTGAGCACAGTCTAAATACTCTCCATGATCAGGCCTCACTGGCTTCCTGACTCTGAGCTCCAGGCAGAGCCTTGCTTTAACTACATGCCCACTCCTGCCACAGGGTCGTCGCACATGCTCTTCCCCCTCTTACACACTCTTTTTCCCCAACTCTGCTTCCAATTAAACAAGTTCTGCTTGTCTTGCAAACATCCTCTCAAAAATTGCTCCTCAAGAAACTTAAATCCATTAGTTCCATGTGGCTCCAATAACTCTGTATATATGTTCATAGAATAGTATCTCTTTCTTTCCCTGCCCTCCTTTCATTGCAGTGGCTGTTATGACTGTCCCTCAACTAGCCTGTGAGTTCAATGAGAGTAGGACCTGTG
Organism: Lutra lutra; assembly: GCF_902655055.1. Lineage (NCBI taxonomy): Eukaryota > Metazoa > Chordata > Mammalia > Carnivora > Mustelidae > Lutra > Lutra lutra. The sequence continues at coordinate 9,352,946 of NC_062278.1, read as the reverse complement.
TCTGTTTTGTACACCATTATATCCTGACTACCAAGCCCAGTGCCTGGTAAAAAGTAGGCACTTGGTAAGTAGATGTTGAATGAATGAGTGAATAAATGAACATGAAAAGGTGTAATGCATGTCAAATAGGAGAATGGGAGAGATTTACATGTAACCTTAAAAAGAGTTCTGTACAAAAAATCCCATGGCATGGCAAGGGAAAGACAGAGAACCTCTGTGTCCCAGGTCAGTGTCTTACAGCAGTGCCCCAAGATCCTGGCTTATTGCCACCATAAACTCTGCAGGAAGAGAGGCACAAATACTTAGGCACTGCCCTCTCATTTCGCCATTCTGAGACTCTTGAGTTTCAGATGGGGGGTCAAAAGTAGGGCTGAAGATGAGTGACTAAAAGAAGGAAAATGTCACTGAAAAGCACTCTAGAGCTTTCTGGACAACATGTAAATGTGCCAAAGAATATCAGATAGAAATTGGACCTATCTACAGTTGCATAAAATGAACAAGGTGAGGTCATAAACATCCATATGTTTTATATATAATGGAATATTACTCAGCCATCAGAAAGGATGAATACTTACCATTTATGTTGATGTGGATGGAAATGGAGGGTATTATGCGGAGCAAAATAAGTCAGAGAAAAACAATTATATGGTTTCCCTCATTCGTGGAGTATAACAAACAGGGCAGAGGATGGTAGGGGAAGGGAGGGAAAATAGATGGAAAGGCATCAAAGAGGCAGACAAACCATGTGAGACTCTTGACTCTAGAAACAAACTGAGGGGTTGCTGGAGGGGAGGTGGGTACGGGTAAGGGGTAATTGGGTGATGGGCATTAAGGAGGGCACGTGACGTGATGAGCAACTCAAGTGTTACATGCAACTGATAAATGACTGAATACTACATCTGAAACTAATGATGTAGTGTAAGTTGGCTAATTGAATTTAAATTTTTAAAAATCCTTGGTTTTATGTCCCTTATAAATGATACGTTCCCTCTACCATCTTAAAAACTATTGGGAAATTTCCAACTAATGGGGAGAAATATAGTCCTCAGCCTTTCCCTGAGATGTCTGAGGAAGTGAAACTATACAAGGGTTTTGCAGCATGCTGCCAAGCCACATCATGTTTCAAAGGAAGATGGGAAGCGATGTGTTCTGCCCAAAAACATGGAATTCTTCAGCTGAGAGCAGCAAATGGATCTGCTTCCAGGCTGTGAACTGCCAAAAGATGTTTGCCTAAATGCTAAAAGGACTACCGTAATGCACCTTTTCTGTTTTGATACTCATTCCTCTAAAAGGAAAAAAGAAATGAAAAGGAACAATTCTCTTATGTGGGTGTTCTACATTTAAAATAAAGCATCTTGAAGGAACTGGAGAACTAACAAAGCAAGGACAAGACCTTGTAGAAAGGTCTTGTAGACCTTTAGAAAGGTCTACATCCTGTAGAAAGACAGTAGCCTCCGGAAGAGCCACCCCTCGGTTCTTTCCAATGCCAAACTTGAAAGTGTGTTTGTTTCAAAACTTTGACTTTAAAGCAATATATACGATATTTGGACCTTGCATTTCAAGCAGAACAACAGCATTCTATACCTTATAGCTTTATGTAAAAGTAAAACATGAATACTTGGCTGGTTTCTCCTGCCCCAGCTCATAGGACTCAGAAAATGCTTGAGAAACTTTTATCAGGAAATACGTGTGGTGTTGTCACTCATCCAACTTTTTCTTACCTCTTCTGAAGACCCTACCTGTATTGCTCCATCCCCTCTGCCTCAACCGTCTCCAAGTCAACCTAGAACCCTTTTCTCCTGTTTACTAAACTTCAGTCTTTACCCCCTGCCCTTTTCTTGCCTTGGCAAAACCCTAAATCTTTCAGGGTGGCTAACGAACAGTAGGTGTCGGCCTAAGGGTTAAGAATTCACACTCCCAGATGATAATCATCAGTATATTGTTCTGGAAAATTAAATACACCTGGGCCAAATTTCTTAAGGCTGTACTCTTTGGAGATGTTTCAATTTTTAAAAAAAAAAGGAAGAAGAAGAAGAAACAGTTCAAGAATGTGAACCTCATTTCTGACATATATTTTCCTAGGCTGGCTGGCTGGCTTGCTTGCTTGGTTTTTCTTTCTTTTCTTTCTTTGTTCTTTTTTTCTTTATTTTTTTATTTCATTATGTGTTTTAGGTTTTTCCCAGATTTTTACCTACATTTGTCCTTGATATATGAGAAATGTGTTTGCATTCTGTCATCTTAGTAAGGGCATTAAACAACAAAAGAAACTGTTCAAAATCTACTGGCTGCTCTATGATTAAATTCAGGCAGTCACTGTCCTCACACTATGTACAACACTTTAGCGGCAAGGATAAATAGTATCTGGCTGTCTAAATTGTGGGTACATTCATTCAAGAAATGTTTATTTAGGGCGCCTGGGTGGCTCAGTGGGTTAAGCCGCTGCCTTCGGCTCAGGTCATGATCTCAGGGTCCTGGGATGGAGTCCCACATCGGGCTCTCTGCTCGGCAAGAAGCCTGCTTCCCTCTCTCTCTCTCTCTCTGCCTTCCTCTCCGTCTACTTGTGATCTCTGTCAAATAAATAAATAAAATCTTTAAAAAAAAAAGAAAAAAGAAATGTTTATTTAATCTTTCTATGCACCAAATGTGGTGTCTGCATCAAGGCTCCAAAAAACCAATTAAGATATTCTGGTTCTGGTTCTCCCCAGCTGTTGGGAATGATGGACTAGAATAGCGGTAAGGCTCTATCAGAGGAGTGGACACCTGTGATAGAAGAAAAGCCAAGGAATAAAGTATGTGATGGGTTCACTCATTCACCAGATGGTGGAGATGCTGTGGGGAGCCTTCCAGGAAGAGAGAAGCAGAGGCAAATGTACAGAAACATGAAAGGATATAGGGCAATAGGGACACAGGGCATTTTAAGGTGGACAGACCAGGCTTCTGGAAAGAGTCACAAAAATGAGCTTAGAATTATCTGTTGAAATAGATTATTAAATCATTGGTGTGTCATGCCAAGGAGGTTGGATTTACCCCGCATGAAGAGGAAGGAAAAATACAAGGTAAATTTTAGTCTGGCAAGGGACTCAACAAAGAGTTATAACAGAAACTGTTATCCTAATGTTTCTCCTATGGCTGTATTAGAAATGTGCTCAAGGAGAACAGAGGGAAAAGAGGCATCCTTCTCAGTTGAGGACCACCAATTTGAAGGGGACTTCAGGAGGAAGGTGGCCTCTAAACGATGCCTGAAAGAATGAGGAGGGCTCAGATCATGAATGATGATAGAAGGTCACCTATTCAGAGAAGAGATACAGTTTGGTGAGCGTACGTAGCTTTGTGCATAAGGAGCATGGGATCTGCCGGGGCTGGTCTGAAGCTCTTGGAGGTTTAGAGTTGGAGGTGAGCTGGCAAGCGAGCCTAGGTCACACTAGGGAACTCTAAGAATGCAACTTTACAGATATTGTTCTGAAGGCAACAGGAGGCCCGTAGGATTGGTGAATTCAAAGTTAACTCTGGCAACATTGTGGAGTATGGATTGGATGTGGAGAGAGACCAGGCAGAGAGACTAGTATGAGGGACACTGCTAAAACCAGGCAAGAAATGACAAGGGCTTTGTGGCCAAGGCTGACACAGCTGGACGGGACCTCCTAGCCTCCATTGCAAGTAGGCAAGGCCAGGTAGAGTATGAGGGGAAGAGATGGACTCAGCTGCAAGATCCCGTCAAACTTCCTGAGTACCTCTTCAATGCCTCTTTCCTTCCAGCTGGCTGTGATGAAGCTGAACCCACGATATCCTTGGTGGCCTGGTGGAGCCTCCATCAGCCTGAATCACTGCATGGCTGCATGGACTATAACCAGCAGACTTGACCAGTTCTCTTTTACATCAGCAAAAACTAACGTCTTGGTTTTGTGCTGTTAATGCTTTGATATCTGTTATATTGGCTATGCCTGTCTTACCGAACATTGGCCCCAACTATGCTTTTGGCAGTGGGGATAGAAAGAGACAGGGTCAAGAGACATTGTGGAGGTTGTCCTCAGGAAATGGCTACCAATTTTAAGGGCAGATGAGAGTGAAGAGTGAAATATGGTGCCAACATTCACCAAATATGGAAAAGGGGAGGACTGTGAGGTCATTAATCTGAAAGTGACTGCAGGAGGAGGTAGGGTTTTTAGAGAAAGGTAATGAGATCCATTCAGAAACTGCAAGAGTTGGGGTATCTTTGGGGAACCAAGACATAGCTGTCCAGTGGGCAGTTAGGAATGCAGGCAAGGAGCTAGCACACAGAATCCTGGTAGAGCTGCACAGACACTTCCAGAATATCCTGAGCAGCCCAGAATGCCTCTTGTGTATTTTATTCACACTGTGAGGAAATGTTAAAAATGTCAAGGACTACAGATTATATTAATCAGTTCTTTAAAGTATTATTGGTAACAGTTTAGGTAAATACTGAATGAATTATGACTCATAAGTTTTCTTGAGTTAAAAAAAAAAAAATCCCAGTTCTGGGGCACCTGGGTGTCTCAGTGGGTTAAAGCCTCTGCCTTCAACTCAGGTGGTGATCCCAAGATCCTGGGATCAAGCCCCATATCAGGCTCTCTGCTCGGTAGGGAGCCTGCTTCCTCCTCTCTCTCTCTCTCTCTCTCTCTCTCTCTCTCTCTGCCTGCCTCTCTGCCTACTTGTGATCTGTCAAATAAATAAATAAAATCTTTAAAAAAAATCCCAGTTCTGCTACTTACTAGCATGGCAAGAGACTTCATTTCTCAGGGACCCTGTTTTCCTCCTGTACAAGATGGGTATAATACCTCACCCTTCCAGTGTGACTGTGAGGAATAAATGGAGTAACAATGGGGCTCTGCACCTTCATGTGCCATTACCATAAACCAACATCAAAAAGAGCTGGTACATACAGAATTATTCTACACATGCCATCAAGTCAACCCACTTAATCTTGACAACATCCCTCATAGGTACTATCACTCTCCCCACTATATAGAACAGAAATCCAAGACCAGAGAGATTAAGGAGCTTGCTCAAGGTCACATAGCTAATGGTGAACCCGGGCTATGGTTCCAGCAGGCAGACTCGGGCACATGAGTTCTTCCTTACAACATGATATGCCACCTTTGTCCTTGGTCTTTCCTGAGCCCTGACCTATGCAACATTTCCAGTGGCTGTAAGCACTTGCTCATCATCTTTACCAAGAATTTCATTGGGGCTCCTGATAGTTCTCTACAGGTGTGAAGTGATTATGAGAACCTCTGGCTTGTTCTTGAAAGGCAGTGTCACAATAATGGAAAAAAAGTCAGGAATTCCCAAAAAACAAATGCCAGTTGGGCAAAATAATAATCTTTTATAACATTAATTTTTCAAAGCACGTCCACAAGCTGCATCTCATTTCCACCAAAGGAGATAGGACTCAAGCCATTCAAAGATTCATGGAGGTAAACAGAGAACACTGGCAGAGAAGTAGTAAATTGTTACTCTTGAAAGAGGCTACTTCCTGTACCTCTCCCTTTTCTTTCTCCTCCTGGCCTGTCACAAGTCCAGGAGAATAAGTGTAATGGGGGAGTAGGGGAAATGAGTCATTCTGGCTAGTGGACCCTCTCATGGGTTGTGGGACTCTCCCTACATGGAAACAGCCTGGAGCCTCCCCAGAGGTTGTGCCTCTATTGTTCCATCAGTCCATCTCTTTCAGACTGTCCTACTGCCTGGTCTGGGGACAAGATCTGACTGGATCCCAGGCTCTGCTATGAGTTACTGAATTAAGCTATAAGAGGTGAAAACTGAAGCAGTGGGATGATGCTTAGAAAGACACCAGGGGTGGGGCAGCTCAGACCACAATGGCTTGACTTAAGAAAGTGTGAATTCCCAATAGGAAAGCCCAGGACTCTCTGCTGCCTCCATGTTATTAACAGGACACTCCAAGCAGTTTCAAAGGTGATTCTGGGTGGTTTCTGACCGCATCTGGTGAAGCTGCACAGGACTCAGCTGCCATGAGCATTTCCCCTAATCTGCTCTCAGCTGCCTCCCCAGCTCCTCTTGCTGGCACCTGAGGGGAACCATGTGCACTGGAACCTTTTCTCCATGATACACAGATTACTTTAGTCCTTTTTCAGGATTCTGCAGAGCTGACAGACCTCCCCCTCCCAGCTATAACCCTTATTCCTAGGCCTTGTTGTCCAACATACCCTCATTTTAAAAGTGGTGGGGGGATTTTTCTATTTTAAAAAGCACAAAATAGGGGCGCCTGGGTGGCTCAGTGGTCATGATCTCAGGGTCCTGGGATCGAGCCCCATATCGGGCTCTCTGCTCGGTGGGGAGCCTGCTTCCTCCTGTCTCTCTGTCTACTTCTGGTCTCTGTCCGTCAAATAAATAAATAAAAATCTTTAAAAAAAAATTTTAAAAAGCACAAAATAAAAAAAAAATCAATCAACATATATCTTAGAAGTCCTTCTAATAGTCTATGTATCCAACAGCCCTGATGTCTGGCTGGTGCCTTTTTCTTCTTTGCTCAGCCTGCAGCTCATTTAAGCATCAGTGGAGATGACTCATGCTCTAGTGCTTAAAATCAAACTTGTTCCACCAAACCCAAAATGCTGTATTTATCCAAATTGTAGAAACATGCTCTCACCACCCATCCACTAAAATACCTCCCATTCAGATCAACAGAGTGTTAATGGCTGATTCAACCCTCCCAGTTTCCAAAAATATTCATACCACTTCCTCATCAGGGCAGCAGCCCTCAATTTTCCACTCACAGACAGAGAATCCCACACACAGTAGGCTTACAAATCCACAGGTCTGACAGAGCACTCCTATCATAGACATTTTTTAAAAGCTGATCAAGGATCCAGGTATGTACACCTTGACTTGTAAGATCCCTTGATTTGAGTTCTTCATTTTGCTGATGGAGAAGCCAGGCCCACAATGTTAAGGGATTTGCCCAAATTTCCAGTTAAAAGTTTTGTCCAAAGGAAGCCTCGTCACCCTCCAACACAACACGGATGCTCAAACAGCTTTCATATTTTCTCTGGGTCTAGAGGAAGGAAATTGCCTCCAATTTTTAAATCCTTCTTAGGTAAACAATCACTTAGCCCTCATTGGTAACAACTTCTTTCCCTACTGAAGAAGACTTCATGGCAGACAGGGCTCAGGTTCAGAGAGCTTGGCTGTGAACAGGTGGAAGGAAGGCTCTTCCAGGCAACCTGAGCAAAAGTATGAAGGTGGGGCCTCCTGAGATCTACCACAAAACATGGAGTAAGCAGTTCCATAGGCTGGAGCATAAGGCAGATGAAAAAGAATTATGAAAAGCAGATTTAAACACCTGGTATCCTTATAACTACTCTTCCAAAATAATTAATCTCCAATTATATTAATACATATATAGAGATATAAGTCCCACCATGTGTAACTCCATATTATTGTAGCTTCAAGAATTCCCTACCCCCAAGAACATTGGGGGAAGTCAAATTTTGCTAATCAGAGGAAGGACATTTCATACAAAGAAAAATTTCCCAATCATTGGGGATTTTTATAAAAGGCATGAACTTCCAACAAAATAATGAGCTCCCTGCTGCTCAATGCATTTAAGTGGGGGCTGGAACACTGCCTACTTCGAAGGTCAGAGGGATTTCTGCTTTGATGCGAGGTTGGTGGAAGGTCATTTAAGGAGACTTCCAAGCCAGACAGGTTTGGTCTTTTGGGTAAGAACTAAGGATCCACCTAGGTTTAATCCCAGTTCTGCTCCTTACCAGCTGGATGACCTGGGCAAAGCAGCTAACATCTCTGTGCTCCAGTTTCTTCATTGGAAAATGAGGATATAAATACTAGTGCCTACTTCAAGGATTACTGCCAGATTAAATGATTAAATTACATGAGAATCAGGGTCTAAGACATAATCAATGCTTGGTGAATGTTCGTGGTTGTTCTTGTTATGATGTTGTTGTTATTATTATTATTATTATTATTATTATTATTGTATATTCTGTGTTCTCATCCTCTTTTACTCTCCAGCATCACAGGATGCCACTAAAGTGGTTACACAACACAACATGACATCCTTCCAAGAAAAGACCATGTACAAAATACCCAGTTTCCTTCTAGTGGCTCACTTTTCTCTCTCTTTTTTTTTTTTAATCAAAATGAAGCATAGGCAGATGAAAAATAATGATGAGACTCAGGTTTGAACAACTGACATCTTTACAACCATTCTTCAGATATAATTAATCAATAATTACATTAATTATATTAACATATGTACAGAATTGTAAGTCGCATTATATGTACTTCTATCTTTTTTTTAAAGATTTTATTATTTATTTGGGAGAGAGAGGGAGAATAAGCAGGGGGAGCAGCAAAGAGAGAGGGAGAAGCAGAGTCCCCGCTGAGCAGAGAGCCCAATGTTGGACTCGATCCCGGGACCTTGGGATCAAGACCTGAGCCAAAGGCAGTCGCTTAACTGGCCGAACCACCCAGGTGCCCCTGTACTTCTATCTTATTAGCTAGAATTCAAATGTTTTTCCACCCCGCAACCCCCTGAAAAGCACTTCTGGTGGGGAGAGTGGAAGGTCAGATCGGTTTCCACCCTGGCTCCCTGGTGTTGCATTTTTCAGAAAAGACTACCTTGAACTTCCATGATCCTCCTTCCACCCGCCCCACTGCAAATTTACAAACAGAGCACCTTTGTGAGTCTGAGACATGGACAGAGCACAGAGAAGTTCTGTCAATCCAAACAAGTTGATTCATGAACAAAAATCCCCCATTGGCATTCACAGATTACACTGGAAAATGATCAGCTGCTTCTGGTTGAAAATGCCACTAAACACTTCACAGGGTGCCTGTGCCTTCAGTACATATAGTTCCCATGCTTGCACAATAGTCTACACGAGCAAACACACATGCTCAGGGATGCATAAGTGGCGTTTGGCCTCAAGATGTCTGTGTCATCTGACAGCCAATGGTTTCCTGCATATTTTCTGTGCAAACACATCCCTGTCTACTAATGTGCAGTATTCCACAAAGTTTAACAAGGTTCAGGTGGTGGGGTGCTTGGATTTTTTAACTTTGCAATACTAGACACTTGAGTCTAGCAATAGGGGAGCTCTTTATTTTGCCGGCAGCCTTTTAAGTTGCTACGCCTTTTATGAAGAGTTTCAGTGCTTGGTAAGAAACCGTTATAGATCTGCACTGTCCTATAGGATAGCCACTAGCTACTTGCTTTTGACACCTGAAATGTGACTAATCCAAACTAAGACATGCTATAGGTATAAGACACACACCAAATTCCTAAGATTTAGTATCAAAAAAGTAAAGTAACTCTCTAAAATCTTTATAGATATATGTGTTACAGTAGGAAATTTTCTATATTGGATTAAATGAAATCTGTTATTAAAAAGTTCACTTGTTTCCTTTTCCTTTTTCAGTATGACCACTAGAAAAATTTAAATGACACGTATGGCTCACATTATGTCTTGATTGTTCAGTGTTGACCACAAGTGTTTATTAAAATCAGAATCTCATAGACATGCTCCAGGAACCTGCATGGTTAATATGCACCCAGGCAATTAAGATTATTGCCATCTGTGGACCCCTGAAGTAGCAGACAGTGACTTGAACCATGAGTCAGAACACCAGGATTCTGCATTTCATTCAAGTTCCTCCTTCTTCCTGGGCCTTGTTCTCCTCATCAACAGAAGGAAGATCTGGATTAAGACTTCCATTCTTATTACCCACTGACTGTATGTCCATTATCCCATGAACCCAGGCCAACAGAGACCCCAGAGTCTGACTGGACCCAAATAGATAATAAATTCGGGCCATTGTGACCCTAGAGAAGTATTCATGGTCTCCAACCACAGGTACTCCTGAGAAGTCAGGGAGAAAGGGTTACCTGGAGGTTTCCCCAAGAGTGCAGCCAACTTTGGCTGAGCCAAATACAACCCCATTGATATCAACATCATCATCACCACTAACTGACCAAGAACCCACTGCATGTAAAGCATATGTGTGTATGTACACACACACACACACACACACACACACACACACTCTCATGCAAATCCTGGAGCAAATTCATATCCTTAGGATGCCCTACAAGCAGACAAGATTCCAGGACCAACCTGGGGCACAACCCAGCCCACTCTCAGTGAAGGCTACTTGATGCAACCTACCAACCTATTCAACCAGAAGAATCGTTTTCTAGACAGGAAGTGAGAAAAGAAACTTTTTTTTTTTAACCTTATGGAACTATCAATTTCACCTTTCCAAGAGGGCTCTGGCAAAAGCTGTTAAGCCAGCCTTCAGAACTTTTGAAAGGCATCTTCCTAATGGAAAAGGGGTTTTTTTATGAGGGAAAAATTGGCTTGTTTAAAATATTTCTAAAAGTAACCAGTGAAATAAGTTTAAAAAAAAAAAGCCTGTGGCTTTTGGAGAAGGAAAGATAGGAAGCAGAGAAGGAAGTGGGTAAAATTCACACCAATCTAAACCCCAAGTGCCCTTAGAGCAAGGATGTGAGAGAGTCTCTGATTCCTGGCTACCAGAGGGCACTGATAAATGAATGTTAGATTTCAGATGGTAGTATCTCAAACAAATGTTTGTTGACATTTGTGTGTGAGGACAAAATTCACAAGACTACCTAAAAAGAAAAGATCCTTTCCCCAACTTTTTCCTTTATCAATGTAAAAATCTCCAGATTCTTCCCCATCGCTTTATTGAGATAATAAAGATAGTAGTAAAGACCAGCAACAAGCTGGTCACTCTGCAGGCAATCAGATATCAGTACAAGGGTCTTCTTTTTTTTATATTTCATTTTATTTCTTTTCAGTGTTCCAGCATTCATTGTTTATGTACCACACCCAGTACTCCATGCAATATGTGCCCTCCATTATATCCACCATCAGGCTCACTCAACCCCCACCCTTTACCCCTCCAAAATACAAGGGTCTTCTATGGCCCAGAATAGGCTGTACCCATGGAAAGGGCTTTTTCCCCACTAATTATCTTTCTCCAATAATTACCCATGACATAGGGCTGAGACACCAGACACCATGTTGAATGTAGAACCCTTGTGGAAGAGACCAATCCCTACATCTTGCTTCACTAAAGACTCACATTTTTAACTTCAGACCTCCCAAGGTTGTATTTTCACATTAGTTTGATTTTCATGTTTGATCAAAATGTTGACTTCTGACCAAGCTCATGAAACTGGGGTTGGCCTGTCCCACAAGGACTTTACCTCCCAGCTGGCCAACTCCTGCTGGCAGGTAAGAGGAGGAAGACAAACAAACTTATAAGAAGGGTAATAAATAGAACTTGGACCCAAATTATGAGCTAATGCCATGAATAAACACATGCAGAGATTCCAGGTAAACTATAATTCTGTTTACAGTGGAACAGGGCATTTCCTGGGACTTCTCCTTACTTATCTGATTAGTAGCTCCACATTCATGTGATCTACTTCTCAAAGTAGTTTTTTTCCACTACAACATGTACAGGTAATAGTACTTTGCACAAGAAGTTGAGCTTAGTTAAACAGAAGCAGTACAGTCCAGGCAATCAGCTACATACACTGCCAAACTAAAGCTCTAGTACTATTACCAACTGCTATAGCCATCTCACTGTATGTCCTCACCTCTTCCTCTGAACAGAAAACAATTAATAGTATCCTTTTTGCTATCCTTGGATGCCAGCATTGAGAGGGACATCTTAATGGGTATGACTTAAGTATCGGGGTTAGCGATACTGGATCCCAGGAACCATGTTAAGGAGCAACTGAGGGGCTTCTTGGCAGAAGACAGCCCAACAAGCAACACTTAATCATCATCAGTGAGAAATTACTACAAGTAGACCTTGGTACCCATGCTGAGACCAATCCAACCCAGCCCAGCCTGCCATGTACAGAGACTGTAATGGAAATAGGGGCTGTCTTTCACTAAAGATATCAAAGGCATTAAGACAAGGGCAGCACTGCTTTAGTTACCTTCCATGACTAAGCAAAAAGAAAAATTTTCTCCATAGAAGACCAAAAAGCTGTGGCCCCTAAGGGCTCTGCCACAACATTGGCTTAAGCAGAATAGATGGTACCTGAGGGAGTGGCCCTGGGAGGGGAAATAGCCCTCACCCCTAGGGGTACAGAGGCTCTCCAGGGGTCTTGGGTGGCAATGGCGGCAGCTTCCCAGCATCGAAGAATAAAATGGCAGCTGCTACATGGTAACCAAACTCATGAGTAATTAGGAAAAATGTTTTTGAAGGCTGAACTCCCATAAAAGCAAGAAAAATATGAGTTGTCTATACCAATGTGAACCTCTTTTAAACTTCATGAGTTCTATGATCTTAACTACAGTTTACAAATTCAAACCTTTTCCGAGATGCAAAAATTGTAGACACACTGAAGGGCTATGGATTCCTCCAAAGGGTGTCCCAGAGATCTCTTCTGGTCATATCTCCTTTGAGAATAAGGTAGTTAGCTGGCTTAATCTGAAGCTTAGAGGAAATGAAAGATAAGCCTCTCAGTGAGTAAACAGGATGCACAAAAGAGGTTGTGTGCAGTCATAAGAACTCAGCGCCAAAGGGTTAGGCCTGGGGGTTTCACCTTTCTAAAGAGTGGTCATCTTCACAAAGGAGTGGAGAATCCTAAAGAGCACTGACTCTGGGGGCACCTGGATGGCTCAGTCGGTTGAGCATCCAGCTCTTGACTTCTCCTCGGCTCCTGATCTCAGGGTCATAAAATCAAGTCCCATGTCAGGCTTCACATTCAGTGAGGAGTCTTTTGGGATTCTCTCTCTCCCTCTCCCTCCACCCCTCCCCACTGTGCACACTCTCTCTCTCTCTTTCTCTTTCTCTCCAAAATAAATAAATAAATCTTTTTTAAAAAAGAGCACTGACTCTGGACTCATAAAATGTGGACTCACATCCCAATTCTGTCACTTGCCAATACTATGAATTTTAACCAATTAGGTAAGTTCTTGTTACCTTGGACATCTCAACTATCAAATGAATATTCTAATAAATACCTTGCAAGACTTTTCTGAGAATTAAACAAAATATGTAAAGATCCTAATAGAATGGCTGGCATGTTGTAATTTTCTTTAAAAAAAAAAAAAAGTAGCTAGGGGCATCTGGGTGGCTCAGTCAATTAAGCATCTGCCTTTGGCTCAGGTCATGATCCCAGGGTGATGATCCCATGATCCCAGGATCATGCCGCATGTCAGGCTCCTGGCTCAGCAAGGAGCCTGCATCTCCCTCTTCTTCTGCCTGCTGCTTCCCCTGCTTGTGTGCTCTCTGTCAAGTAACTAAATAAAATCCTTTAAAAAAAAAAAAAAGGCTCTTATTTAAAAAAAAAAAAAAAGATAGCGACTGCTATTAACCAGCCAATTCTAACCAGTTTCCCTTATACATAGAGAAAGCATAAAAAAAAAAATCAGAGATTGAGCTCACTAATGAAAATGTCAAGAGCAGTGTTTGTGAAGTTCTAGAATTTGAGAGATAATCTCACAAATTACATGGTCCAACCCCTTTATTTTTGGACATAAAACTGAGGCTGTTAAGTGTCAAATTAAGGTTACACAGTTAATGAGGAACAGAACAGAATCAAAATCCCTGCTTGGCTACTGTTGTGGATTGAATTATGTCCACCCAAAATAAGATATGCCAGAGTCCTAACTCCCAGTACATGTCAGTGTGGCCTTATTTAGGCCAGGAGTCTTCACAGAGGTAACTGAGTTGAAATGAGGTCATTAGGGTGGATTCTAATCCAATATGACTGGTGTCTTTATTAAAAAAAAAAAAAAGGAAATCTGGACATAGACACACACACAGGGAAAGCACCAATGGGAGCTTGGAGTTATGCCACTACAAGCCTGCATGACTACCAGAAACCTGGAACAGGTACTTCCCTGGAGACTTCAGAGGAGCAATGCCCTGTAGACACCTTGATCTTGGACTTCTGGCTACCAGAACAGTGAGACAATAAATTTCTATTGTTTAAGCTACTCTGTTTTTGGTATTTTGCTGAGGCAACCCTAGTAAATTAGCACTACTTCCCGGTACACCATGCCAATACACTAGTAATTTTTAAATCCTATTCCATAAGGGTCTAGGGCTCCTGGAAAACAGTGATGTGCTGATAAATGTTTGATAAGTGGGCCTCAGGAGGAGGTGAGGGGGATCTAACATGTACTATTTACCAATTTCCATGGTGTAAATACTCCCACCATGGCCAATTTCAAACTACCAATGTGTGGTCAGCAAATGCAAATTTGGGAAGACTTGCACACCATCAGCTCTCCTGAGCCATTATGAACCCCTGGGAGGTACTTCGGGGGCTGCCATAAACAAGAAGAAGATCAAAGAGGCAGGAGTCCAGTTTCACCACTAGCCCAAAATAAACACTGTATATTTGGGGGTAATGCTACTCAAAAAAAAAAAAAAAAATGCTTGAAAACATTGCAAATGACCATGACCCTCAAAAGAATAAATCCACCTCTTTTTTTCAATCTGTAGCTACAGTTAAGTATCTATAGCCTGCACTGACCTCTGGAGACCTGGATAAGTATCTATGAAGATCTAACTGCTTCAGAGTTTACCCCAAGGGGCTCTTTGCCAGAAGTCACCCTCTTTATTCCTGGCCTCTACTTCCTGTCCATTAGAGGTCACGCAATTTCTCACAGACCTAGACCTTGAATTTCAAAAAGGATATCTTTCTTTCATATTCAGCAAAGGGCCAAATTCTTTACCATTAAAAAAAAATCTCTTTGGGGAAAAAATTCCAGAAGAATCTACTTTCAGATTCTGGTCCTTAATTCAACTATCCAATGTGACACAGAGCTGAGACACCATGAGAATATTTCCTTTCACTGGGCCTGTTCTCCACATTGATAACTTCTGATTTATAACATTGATGTCTCAAGACTTCACATACCAGTTCAACCCACAGGACTCAGTGTTGATGATGATTTCATTTCATTTGCCAAGAGGACATGTTTATCCCACAGTTCAAATATTTCTTTTTTTTTTTAAGACATATTTATTTGTTTGAGAGAGGATGAGGGAGAGGCAAAGAGAGAGGAAGAGAAAGAATTCTCAAGCAGACTCCTTGCTGAGCATGGAGCCCAACATGGGGCTCAATCCCAAGACCCTGAGATCATGACCTGAGCCAAAAGCAATTCCAACTTAACTAACTGAGCCACCCAGGTGTCCCTCAATTATTTCTAACAGAGATCATGTATAGACTAAACACAGCAAACAACAATAGGGGAGAGAGGGGGTAATATAGTGGTTCTCAACTGGGGTGGTTTTGCTTCCCAGGAGACATTGGTAATGTTTAGAGATATTTTTGGTTGCCACAATTGGAAAAGGGGGTTGCTATTGCCATATAGTGGGAAGAAGCCAGGGGTTCTGTTAAACATCTTACAAGGCACAGGACAGCTACCCATGATAAAGAATTATCCAGTCTAAATGTCAACAGTGGGAGGGTAAGTTCCCATGGATGGGGGAAATGAATGGCTCAGAACGCAATGGGATAAATTTAGTTATGGTCCTATCATGGGGCTAAAGGACTGGCCAACAGAATGGTCTCAGGATAGTGGCATATCTTGTATACTGACACTCAAAGAAGAGCCTCTGAACAACAAAATCATATTAATTAATTAACTAATTAATTAATAACAGACACTATTCCAATGACTCATTCTTTGAGTTTAAGACAAACAATTAAAATGTTTTTAAAAAGAAGAAATTTTCATTTTAAAGATTTTATCTAAATTCAGGAAACTATTTCATTCATGAACTAAAAGTTGCACTTATCAATCAAACATAACATAGTAAAAAAATAAATTATAAATAAATAAATATTGAAAGATTTAAAAAAATTTCACCTTGCAAGTCTCACTGTTTCACTGTTTTCAATTTTCAACATAAAAATTCCAAGCAGTCATGCAGAATAACAGAATTAGAGGAACTCAAATTTCATTTCTTCATCTTTGTAGTCAGGGTACTAACAATATTTATTTCCAATCTACTGTTTAAAAGGCAAGAACATGAAAAAAAAAAAGGCAAGAACATGTAGTGTCATAGCATTGGAGGCACAAAAAGTAAAAAAAGAAAACGAGATATTCATGGTTCTATATTTTTTTTAATTTAATCTTAAAAAGAGTGCCTATAGCTGAGTCTCGATGTGTTGCGGGGGTTGCTGACTCTATAACTGGAGTTCCTCAATTAATTTCCATGGAAAATAGAGTTTACCTGTGAGCCAGGCTTGAAGCCAAATCCCATCACTCACTTCCACTGTATTCTAATGGCCACACAGGCCAGCCTCTTCAATGTGGGAAAGGCCTACACCAGGATGTGAATTAATGAGAAGGTGAGGATCATGGGGGGTCCACGTTGGAGGACTACCACATTTGACAATTCAGTGTTAGGTGTCAGTTTTCATGGCAGGGACCCCACTACAAACAGCAAGAGAAGTCTCTTTTTCCACCTCAATGCAGGGCATCAGTACACATCAAGAGGACTTTTTAGTATAGCAGTGAATGTTTTCAGTGTCCTGTTCACATTGCTGTTGTTTCACTAATGACCAGCTCTCATCTTACAAGACAGCAGGCTGACTTGGCAAGCAGACCGAACACAGTGATTATGAACAAGATAGGACAACCATCATGGACAGCTCCAATTAGCAAGAAATAGAAGTAGTGACCAGTCTGAAGTGGAGTAAACACTTAGAAAGAAGTGTTATTTCTTTTTTCACAAATATGCTTACTTTATTTCAAAATAAAAAGAACTATACTCTTTTTGGGTTTTTTTTTTTCATTTTGTTTTATTTCTTTTCAGTGTTCCAGAATTCACTGTTTATACACCACACCCAGTGTTCCATACAATACATGCCCTCCATAGTACCCATCACCAGGCTCACTCAACCCCCAACCCCCTCCCCTCCAAAACCCTCAGTTTGTTTCTCAGAGTTCACAGTCTCTCATGGTTTGTCTCCCCCTCTGATTTCCCCCAGCTTACTTCTCCTCTCCATCTCCCAATGTCCTCCATGTTATTCCTTATGCTCCACAGGTAAGTGAAACCATATCACAATTGACTCTCTCTGCTTGACTTATTTCACTCAACATAATCTCTTCCAGTCCCATCCATGTTGATACAAAAGTTGGGTATTCATCCTTTCTGATGGAAGCATCATACTCCATGTATATACAGACCATATCTTCTTTTTTTCTTTTATTTTTAATGGACCATATCTTCTTTATCCATTCATCTGTTGAAGGGCATCTTGGTCCTTTCCACAGTTTGGCAACTATGGCCTTTGCTGCTATGAACATGGGGGCACAGATGGCCCTTCTCTTCACTATATCTGTATCTTGGGGGTAAATGCCCAGTAGTGCAATTGCAGGGTCATAGGGTAGCTCTATTTTTAATTTCTTAAGAAATCTCCACACTGTTTTCCAAAGTGGCTGCACCAATTTGCATTCCCACCAACAGTGTAAGAGGGTTCCCCTTTCTCCACATCCTCTCCAGCACACATTATTTACTTTTGGCCATTCTAACTGGTGTAAGGTGGTATCTCAGTATGGTTTTGATTTGAATCTCCCTGATGGCTAATGACGATGAACATTTTTTCATGTGTCTGTTAGCCATTGTATGTCTTTTTTTTGAGAAGTGTCTGTTCATGTCTTCTGCCCATTTTTTGGCATGATTATGTTTTGTGTGTTTTTAACATGTTATTTAGCAGAATAAAGAGAGAAGTTAATTTAATTCATGGAACTTAATATTGACCAATGCTTTATTAACCTCCTGAATTTATACCACTTTGATATATGTTTGAAATGAATATGTTTCCATATCTTAGATATCAGTATTTGAATTGAGGGTTCTCCTTTGTTTATCTTCAAATGGAAGAAAGATAGGTGGTTCAGTGCTACCATTTTACCCATATGCACTCATAGATGTTATCAGAGAGAATCTTCTAGATATTTTGTGAGGTGAAAGAGTCAGAAGACCAATACTATATATGACAAATAATTAAAGAGTAAAAGGTTATGAATGGAGTGGACACCACCTTAAGGGAAACAAGAAGTATACAGGAAGCTCTTGAAACACATTCAAATCAATCATCTGGCAGTCAAGTCAACATATGAAATAAATAATATTGATTAGGTTACATTAATCATTGAGAAGAACTTCATTTATTCATTTATTCCAAATCTTTATTAAGATGTTCCTAGGTGCTATCCTAGGTTCCATATGCTAAATGGCTAAATTAGGGGCCCAGTAAAGATATGGCCCTCATCATGTCTTTGAAGGTGTTTTGTACTCTTTCCTGCCTTAGCCCATAATCCACCTATAGAGGCCCTCTAACTCTACCTGAAGGAAACTATTCAGCTTTATGCCTCCCAAATTGTCAGTTCTATCACATGGGTTAATCTTTCATGAATTTATTTAATTCTGTTCAATATATTTTTGTTAAATGACCAAGACTCCTCAAACCTCCAATTCACTGCCTGAAGTCACTCAGGAGGACATTGTGCCCCATCTCCTATGACTTGGCCACTTATTCACTCCATGAATTCTCCCTCTGCACCCACATTCAGGAGGTTATCAAATATTTGCTGAATAAATAATACTATCAAAGATTTACAGTCATTTGGCATTTCATCTTAAATTTTGCCCCCCCAAAATACCAAAACATCCACTCAAATACTATGCAATCTCAAAAATTATACTGGTAAGATTAAATAACATGAGATCACACTGTGACAAAGCAGAAAATCAAAAACTGTTTTGATGGTATTTTTTTAAACTTTGAGAAAAAACAGTTATTGTAGAAAACATTGTTTGGATGAATATAATTATCCATAATTATATATAATTACACATAATGGTTGTGTTTTAGTGATAGGACTAAATTGATATATTTTCCTTTTTCCCTCTTTTGTATTTCTATTTTTTCCATAAGTATTATTTGACAGTAAAGGGTCTTTAGTATAGCTCAGTAACATAAGAAGTAAAACAGCATAGTAGAAAGAAACCTGGCCTGGGAAAGAGAATGTCTGTGTTCTAGTACCGTTGTGCTGCTAATTAATATCAAGTCTTTCCATTTCTCAATTTCTTTATCTGCAAAAGGTGGGAATAGGGAGTACTAATCACTTCACGATGTGTCATGTGGATCAAATGAGATGCCAAATACAGTGAACATATTTTCATTCTTATTTTTCACTTCTGTGCCTTGTTCTAACAATTCAGATAGAACAGTTCATGTGATTGGTTAAAAAGAGACCACTTTCAGAGTTGCTTTCATTGGAAATAGCAAACTAATCAATAAAAAATAAATAATTCCAAAAGTACTACATTTTTTATTGTTTAGTTTAAGAGATTACAGCTAGAACATTTCTTTTTGAAGTGGAGTATGTCCTGAAGACTGTTTTCCAGCTGTCATACCTTCCAGCCTCACCAGCACTAGCTCTGTCACATATGGGTAGGTTAATGCATCAGGCAACTTAGGTGAGAGCTCCCCACAGTAAACTACAGCTTGAGACCCAGCGATATGCACCAAAACAGACAACAGAATGTATAGAGAAAACTTCAAAAGAACCAGGAACCCATATCTTTGTTCATTTGATTTATGTGTGTGCATGTGCACACATGTGTGTTCCACCAGTTGCTTCAGGAGAACTGGACCACCAACAACTGATCCAGTGGGTTGAAGTTCCTGCTGCAGAGGAACAACTCTGATGTGTAGGCTTCCTGTTTTCTTACAAGGAAAGAATGTAGATGACAGAACTCAGGGATGTATTGATAGGATGCTCTCATTTAAAGGAGCAAAAAGGAGATGCCTGGGTGGCTCAGTGGGTTAAGCATCGGACACTTGATCTCAGCTCTGGTCTTGATCTGAGGGTGATGAGTTCAAGCCCCAGGTTAGGCTCCATGCTTGGTGTGGAACCTACTTTAAAAAATAATAATGAGGGGCGCCTGGGTGGCTCAGTGGGTTAAGCCTCTGCCTTCAGCTCAGTTCATGATCCTAGGGTCCTGGGATTGAGCCCCGCATCAGGCTCTCTGCTCAGCAGGGAGCCTGCTTCCCTTCCCCTCTCTCTCTCTCTCTCTGCCTTCCTCTCTGCCTCCTTGTAGTCTCTCTCTCTCTGTCAAATAAATAAATAAAATATTTTAAAAAATAATAGTAATAATGAAAGATGTTGAACTCTAGGAAACAAACTGAGAGGGTTGCTGAAGGGGCGGGGAGGATGGGGTAAAGGGGGGGATAGAATGAGCACTGCATGTCATATGCAACTGATAAATCATTAAATTCTACCCCTGAAACTAAAAATACAGTATATGTTAACTAAATTGAATTTAAATAAAGAATAAAATAATAATAGTAAAATTTTAAAAATAAAGGAGCTGAAGGAATCCAGTGAGAGAGAATCCAGGGTTTCCTGTCTGGGGAAATGGATGAATAACACGGGGAATGTAATAGTTAGAAAGAAGAACTGTAGGCACCAGGAGCCACTCACATCCCCTCTACCCCAGTTCTAACATAATACAAAACCCAGTATCCCTGAGGCAGGGACCATAGAACTGCATGTGACTTCACCAAAGGAGTAAAGGGGCATCCTAGAAGACACAGTGAAGCCCAGGGATGGAAGGAGGGGAAGGGATGCTCAGGAAAAATCAGCAAAGATGGTTAATCATGGGTGCCAAGGGGAAGACGAGGAGCACAAATTCCCAGCAAACACGAGGCAGCAGGGTGATTTAAGAAAAAATGGGTGGTAAACTGTGCAAAAGTTGGCAGGAGATTAAATAAGAGGGAAGGAGGACTGAGATGCACCCAATGGTTTGTTAATAGGTAGACACGGGCATGGGGGTAGGGGGTATGTTTATAACAGAGTGGTGGGAAAAGGAGCAATGACCAGGTAGAGACAATCTCCAATGATCACGCCTCACAGTGCCTCTAAGCATACACCAGTAAAGAGAGACCACACTGGAAGAGGCAGATTTGCAAAACTGGGAAGGAGAAATTATATGGTAGAAAAATTTGAATCCAAATAAGGGTGAGATTAGGGGATAGGAAATGTATGGGTGTTGGGTGGTTTACAGCAGTAGGATGGAAGAGTTGTAAAGGGGCCCAACCTGGAACTTGAAGGACTCTCGGGGGTGTGGTAGGATAGATGAGAGCTGGGCACAGACCAAGCTCAGAATCCAGTTCGGCAAGCAATGCCCAATGTCCACAGAGGTTGGCAACAACCAACCATCATCCAGGGAGGCAGACAGCATGGGATGGGGCAAGAGAAGGGAGCACATCTGTCAACATGGTGAGCCATGAAGTTTCCAACAGGTAAACTGAACCAGGAGCAGGAAGGAAGCAGAAGCAGGAACTTTTCTAGGAAAGAGGTAGAAAGACAGCCAAGCAGCATCAGAGAAGAAGGGCAGAGAACTGGGCTCCTGCCAATCGACCATGGTTCAGAGGCAAGAACCCTCCCCCTGGGGAGGACTGACAAGGGCAAACAGAAGGAGAGGCTGATCCAAACACAAGTGGGAGACTGAGTACTGGGCAGGCTCCCACAAGAGGGACCAGGTTCCCAAGAAAGCATGGCAGTCCTGGGTACAAAGTAGACCTAAGAGCACAGAGAGTGACTTTTTGCACCCAGAGTGCTGAGCAGAAACCCTGAGCTCCCTTCCCTAGGGGCACAGAAAGACCAGGAAGCTTGGCTGAGCATCCCTCTTTGGGTCAAAGGATCCCAGCAGATGAAGACCATGGAGGCAGGGTATCAGCAGAGGCCAGAGACAGGGTGTGTTAAAAAGTTCAGCTCATCTTAGAAACATAAGAATAAAAGGAAGCATGCAGGGTAAGGGAGAGCTTAGGAACAGTCTTGAAGAGTATACAATGGAGATGAAACCCAGGAAGAAGTGGGAAGGGATAAAATTCCCAAGGAATGCTTGGACTTGCTTTCCCCAGGTCTAACCAATCATGGACCCAGAGCTGTTGCAGAAGTCTTATCCATCAAATTATATGCACCCCAAAACACACCAAATCAGAGGATTCCAGACTGATCTGCTATGAGGTCCAAAGAAGAATCTGACTTCAAGGACTGGCAGAAGCCCATAGGAGTCCCCACAAGCGGTTTTGAACGTTCCTTCTTTAGAAGGTGTTTTTCATAGTGCCGATTCACTTATTCTGAGATAGTCTGCATATAGTTCTAATTGAGGGCCAAGAAATGAGTCCAACAGCTTCGTGCAGTACTCTGCAACCCATTCATTCCCTCTCCAAGTTCAGGATACTGGCTCAGAGACTTTTTCAGTGGGGAAGACTGAAGAGATACATCTCTTCTTAGCCAAACAAAATCTCCCACATCATCAATTCCCATATTAAGCATTTTATAAAAGACCCAAAACCCTCAAGTGCCAACCACAAATTCTTTAAAACTTTTTGACTTTACATTGGCTGCCTTAAAAATTGTATGCTTGGTTTTTCTTTAAGGCAAAAATATTTTAGATCTGGTACCCCTGGCTGGATCAGTTGGTTAAAAGTCTGCCTTTGGCTCAGGTCATGAAGTCAAGGTCCTGGGATTAATTCCCACACTGGGCTCCTTGCTCAGTGGGGAGCCTGCTTCTCCCTCTGCCTGCTACTCCGCCTGCTGTGCTCACTTTCTCTCTCTCTTTCTCTGACAAATAAATAGAATCTTTTTTAAAAAAAAAAAGAATATTTTAGATCTGCTTGCGTTAGCCTCAGATGAAAGATCTGTACCTTTGGATGAATATCATAACCAAAAGAATAAAGCACTGTGCTGCCTCATTGCTGAGACCAGGAAACTGGGGAGTGCTGAGCAGCCCTTCTGAAGGGCCCAGAGAAACCCTTCAGAAGAGCTAGCACTTGGCAGTTTCCTGTTTCTTTCAAGAGATTAAATCATAAATGTCTCCTGGGGCAATCGGACTGACCTTAATAAAAGATCCTGGTAAAGAAATGAGGAGGACATCTTGACCCAAAAAAATATGGCCCATGTATCAGGAATGTGGCAGGGATAAGCGAGGACAAGATTGGACCTGGAGTCCAAGTGACAAGACTCTTACCTCTCTGAATCAAGTTGCTCCCAAAGAAACAGGACCTTGGACCAGATAACTTAAAAAAAAAAAATTGGCTCCAGACTGTGCTTCATTTTAAAATGCAATAAAACATTGATTTGAGTAATTTTCAAATTCCAGTAAAACAATTGAAACATGAATTGTTTTAAATTTTAAAATTTAAATTTTAAATTTAAACATGAATTGGGATTAAGTTACCTGTACATTTTTTGAAGTCCTTTTTTTCTGCTCAATACCATGTATAAGATGTCTCAACATGGACAAAAACACATATAGAAATAAAATAGTATATTTTTGTGGCTTATAACTCACACACTGATAGAGACAGGAATCACTCTCCAATTCCTTCTCCATCCTGTATCACCTCATGGAATCTCCCCTGCAAAAATGTCCAGGGATGCAGATGACAGTGAACATGGAAAGGACCCATGCAAGCCACAGATGTTCTAGTTTCCCCAATACATATCTACTCCACCAACCCCCACACAAGCTTCACAGCACCAGCTTACATCAGCACAGTGCCCAGGATCTCCTCCCTTCTCCCATCCATCTTCTCTGGTCCCTTCTATTGATTGTCTCCATGAGAATCCCTTCTTCCTGATTCAGGAGCATCCTGGGACTTATGATGAGGTAGCCCTGGGCTCAAGTCGAAACTCCAACATGTAAAACCTGTCTGACCCTCTAACCCTCAAGCTTCATGTCTATAAAACGGGCTTACAGTACAGAGGTTCCTCAAAAAGTTGAAAATAGAGCTACCCTATGACCCAGCAATTGCACTACTAGGTATTGATTCAAAGGATACAAACATAGTGATTTGAAAAGACACTTGCACCCCAATGTTTATAGCAGCAGTGTCCACAATAGCCAAAATATGGAAAAAGTCCAGATGTTCAAGGACAGATGAATGGATAAATAACACACACACACAGATATAAATGGATAAATAAGGTGTGATTCACACACACACACACACACACACACACACACACACAAAATGGTATACTACTTAGCCATAAAAAAAGAATGAAATCTTGCCATTTGCAATGATATGAATGGTACTAGAAGATTTTTTTTAAGATTTTATTTATTTATTTGACAGAGAGAGAGAGAGAGCACAAGCAGGGGGAGTGGAAGAGGGAGAAGCAGGCTCCTCACCAATCAGGGAACCTGACGTGGGGCCCAATTTGGTTAACCAAATGATCCACCCAGGTGCCCCGATACTAGAGGGTATTATGCTAAGCATGTTAAGTTAGTCAGAGAAAGACAAATACCATCTGACTTCCCTCACATGTGGAATTTGAGAAGCATAACAGATGAACATAGGGGAAGGGAAGGGAAAACGGTAAGATAAAAATAGAGAGGGAGGCCTCCATAAGAGTTCTGAACTCTAGAAAACAAACAGGATTGCTGGAGGGAAGGTGGGGGGAGGGATAATTGGGTGATGGGCATTAAGGAGAGCACTGAAAATGAGCACTGAGTGTTGTATGCCACTGATGAATCACTGGGTTCATCAGTATAATGATGAATCTAACAATACAGTATGTGTTAGCTAAATTGAATTTAAATAAAGAACTAAAAAATTGGCTTATGATATCCCCAACTGATGATTGCTATAAAGATAAAATGAGATCATATAGGGAAAGCACTTGGCATAAGGTAGTGCTCTGAGCAGCTCTGTTCCTTTTATTTCCTTCTCAATTTACTTATAAACTAATGCTAACTGGATGCAAGAAATAGTTTGAAAAGTATTTAGCATAGCTCAAGGAATAATTTGAAAAGAGTTTAACATAGCTCTCATCCTCCGAGAAATACATAATGGATTATAGAATGTTATGGAAATGTTCAAAATAGAAGGAAAGTGCCCCCAGAGGATGTAGAGGTACCCATGAGAGAAATTAAGGAGACCATAAACTTCCAGTCTGGAAAGCCAAGAGGAGATACACAAGTTTGGATGCTACCAGATCTACAAAGATTGGGCACAGAGGGTCAGACAGGCCTTACATGTTGGAGTTTCGACTTGAGCCCAGGGCTACCTCATCATAAGTCCCAGGATGCTCCTGAATCAGGGAGAAGGGATTCTCATGGAGGAAATCAACAGAAGGGACAAGGACATTAGTATCAAATCCTGAT
Organism: Lutra lutra; assembly: GCF_902655055.1. Taxonomy (NCBI): domain Eukaryota; kingdom Metazoa; phylum Chordata; class Mammalia; order Carnivora; family Mustelidae; genus Lutra; species Lutra lutra. The sequence goes on along the minus strand of NC_062278.1, from coordinate 9,327,752 downwards.
ATATGGCAACATTTCCTACTTGGATCTCTCCAAATCTCTTCCTTCTTCTATAGAATGAGGATAATAATACCAACCTCAAAAGATCACAGAGAGGATTAACTTTAGATAATGTATAAAAAAAAACTCAATGCAATGTCTGTGTGTTAGTTTTCTATAGCTAACGTAACAAATTACCACAAACTTAGTGGCTTAAACAAGACACATATATTATCTCATGATTCTGAAAATTAAAGTCCAAAATGGGTCTTGCCTGGCTAAAATCAAGGTGTCAGCAGGGCTGCATTCCTTTTGGAGGCTCTGGGGGAGAATCTATTTCCTTTTCTTTCCCAGCTTCTAGAGACCACCTGCATCCTTTGGCTTGTGGCCCCTTCCTCCACCTCCAAAGCCAGTAGAGTAGCATCTTCCAGTCTCCCTCCACTCTACTTTTCCCATTTTTTCAAAAGCACCCCTGTATTTATGTCGAGCCCATGTGGCTACTCCAGGAAAATCTCCCCACTACAAAATCTTTTATCAAATTTACAAAGTCCATTTTTCCAAGCACAACAGCATGTCCACAGGTTTCGGGGATTAGAATGTGGACAACGTTGGGGGGCACTATTCTGCCATACACAGCTCGGTATGCAGTATGTTCTCAACACTTGGAAGCTGTAGCAGGAATAAGGCAGAGGGAGGGGCAGCAAAAGAAATAGACAGGGTCTAATGAAATTCATTGCCCAAATGTTAAAAACTTGTTCAAAAGTGAGTTCAAATGAATCTACAGATGACACATCCAAAAAGGTCTGTAAAGCTAAAACCAAAAACACAAGAAATAACAAGTGTTGACAGGAATGTGGAGAAAAAAGAACTCTAGTGCACTGTTGGTGGGAATGCAAGCTTGGGGAGCCACTGCGGAAAACAGTATGGAGATTCCTTGGAAAATTTAAAATAGAGCTACCATAAAATCCAGTAATTCCAGTACTGGATATTTACCCAAAGAAAATTAAAAAACTAATTCAAATAGATATACACACCCCTACGTTTACTGCACCACTTTTTACAATAGCCAAGATATAGAAGCAACCCAAGTGTCCATCCACAGATGAATGAATAAAGATGTGGTATATATATGAACACACACACACACACACACACACACACTGAAATAATACTCAGTCCATAAAAAAGAATTAAATCTTGCCATTTACAACAATATGGACAGACCTAGGGGATACAATGCTAACTAAAATGAGTCAGAGAAAGACAAACACCATAAAATTTCACTCATATGTGGAATGTAAGAAACACATAAAAGAACAAACTAAGAAAAGAAAAGACAAACAAAAATAAACACTTAAATACAGAGAAGAAACTTGTGGTTGCCAGACAGGGAAGTGGGTAGAGGGATAGGTGAAATAGATAAAGGGGATTAAAAGTATATTTATCCTGATGAGCACTGAGTATAGAATTGTTCAGTCATTATGTTGTATACCTGAACCTAATATAACACTGTATGATAATTACACCTTATTTTTAAAAAACGTCTGTAAAGGAAATCTAAGAGTATTTGTGCTATGTCATCAACCCTTGAAGGCTGGCATTACCATTAACAGCCAACTCTTCTTTAGTAAATATGTTGGTGCCATTTAAAGTCATGAGAATTTGTAAATATGTGTGGCGATGGTTGTTAGCTGGATTTTTTGTCTTCATTTCACCATATACATATACTTTGAATCATTATGCCGCACACCTGAAACTAATACACTGTATGTCAATTACATCTCAATATGAACACATACATAAGAATACAAGATCATGAGAATCTTAGCAGTATTCTTCAACTCAGATCAGCATTTTTGACTAGAAACTGAAGTGGTCCATGAGCTGCAAATTGCATCATTCATCATCACCTTGTGGAGCTTTCTGCCTCTGCTTTTAAACTCTTAACACTCAGTTCTGTGCCTCTCAATAATTAACATATTCATTCATGGCAGTCCTACTTACATGTTTAAGCATTTTTTTCTTTTTGTCCTAAAATATCTTGACCCTATTTCAGGCCATGTTCTGGGATTTTCTTATGTTTCACCTTTCAGAGCAAAGACACTGGCTCATTCAATGTTTTAGTATAATGCTACCTAAAAGCAAAGAAGTCCATTCTTATATAACAAAGATAATATTTCATGATAAGAATAGAAATGGTTTCCTTGCTCATTTACTGAATCCCTGCCTTGCCCATCTATTGGCATCACCAACACTGGGCCTTCAGCCATAATGAGATTACCTAAGAGCTCACAGACAGTATCTTTATCTTCCAGATGTCTTTCCAATATGCCCCCAGCATCTGACACCTCATCCAGGCTAGACGGCTAGATGTATTCTCCAAATTATGCATGTTGTACATTTTTCAGATACCTCGTAAGTTCCACGTGGGGTGAGAAAAGGGAGATTTGATCCTAGAACACACCCCAACAACAAATTTTCATTCTAAACCTTAGAACATTCTTAAAAACAAAATTGTTAAAAAGGGTTTCTTCTCAGAATGTTAACTAAATAGAGGTTGATGGGGGAGGGGAACATTTTGCAAACTGGTCTGTAAGCCTGGGCCCCACAACTAAGTTGGACTGGCACCAATTTACATGAAAGATTATATAAAACTTTGGAGACTGTACTGGACAGTCTTGCCATGGTTTTGGCTATCAGTATCTTAAAATTTTTTCCATGTTTGGAAGTTTCTACCCATATATAGTGCCCATCATAATACCCTATCACTATAGAAGCTAAAAATGCCTCCACCCCACTTGTTCCTATACCTGGTGACAAAGGCTGGCATATGACCTCTAGTGACCAATCAGATGCTCTAGATGGTTTTTTGACCCTGGACTGAGGGACCTAGCCTTTTTTTTCTTCACTGTATATCACTATATTTATAGATTCATTTATTGTATTTCCCCAACTGAATGTAAGGCTTTATGCTGGCAGCAAATTTTGTTCACTGCTATATTCCTAATATCAGAAATAATCCCTAGGTCATAAAAGGAACACAACAAATTTCTTAAATGAATAAATAAATGGATGGACAGATCAATTCATGTACTAATAAAAGCAATTTACTATTCCCCATCCCACAGTATCATGTATAATAAAGAATTTATTTGTGCATTCCTTCATCCAACCTTTATCATTAAGAGAAAGACACAGTGGGGCAATACAAGATCATTTTCTTCTTTTGTGTTAGGATGCATTCACTCCTTCCATTTCGTAACCTGTTCTCCTGAGCAAAACTCTACATACTCTTTCCCCTGGCAGTGCATATTTAGAAGGATATCTTCAAAAAGGTAGATTATCACCATTTTGATGATGACAACTTCCAAAACTTCCAAGAAGAAACTACTACAAAATCATCCAAACATGGAAGATAATCAGTCACTGTTGGTAACCATAGAGGAAATAAAGAAGTATTTTGGAATAGAATCTGGCAAACAATACCTTAATATTTTTTAAAGGGAAGAGGATTCATAGAATACACCATAATACTTGACATCAAACTCATTAAAAATCTAGAGCAAGTTAACAAAGACCTATGACAAATTCTGCATATTTTGACACACATACACCCCCATCCCACCTTATATTTTATTCTCCATGCAGAATATCCTTGGTTTCCTCCACAATTACTCTATGATATGTTTTCTAGAACAATCACCATCATAGATGTCCTCCACTTGATAAATTCTAGGTAGTCTATATCTGTTATAAATTGCCTATCCAGAGCTAGAAATAGTATTCCAGATATTATGAGAACACAGAACCATCAATCACTCTTTTGGTATCAATATATGTCTATCAAAGTAGCTCATGATTTCATTTTTCTTTTAAAAATTCTTCATACTGGGGAGGAGTCAAGATGGCGGAGAAGTAGCAGGCTGAGACTACTTCGGGTAGCGGGAGATCAGCTAAATATCTTATCTAAAGATTGCAAACACCTACAAATCCAACGGGAGATTGAAGGGAAGAAGAACAGCAATTCCAGAAACAGAAAATCAACCACTATCTGAAAGGTAGGACTGGCAGAGAAGTGAATCCAAAGCGACGGGAAGATAGACCGCGGGGGGAGGGGCCGGCTCCCGGCGAGCGGCGGAGCAACGGAGCAACAGAGCAAAATCAGGACTTTTAAAAGTCTGTTCCGCTGAGGGACATCGCTCCAGAGGCTTAACTGGGGTGAAGCCCAGGCGGGGTCAGTGCGGCCTCAGGTCCCGCAGGGTCGCAGAAGGATCGTGGGTGTCTGAGTGTCGCAGAGCTTACCAGTATTAGAACGGGGAAGCCGGCTACAGAGACAGAGCCGAGGAGGGACTCTCAGCTCGGGGTTGCCTTGAACCAGTCGCAGGCTCGGTCAGCTTGGAGCGCGGACTGAGGCCAGGGTGACGGGAGTCATTGGGCGCTGTTCTCTGGGGGCATACTGAGGAGGGGGACCCCGGGCTCTCGGCTCCTCCAGGCCGGAGACCAGGAGGCCGCCACCTTCATTCCCGCCCTCCGGAACTCTACGGAAAGCGCTCAGGGAACAAAAGCTCCCGAAAGCAAACCCAGCAAACCTGAGCGGATTATTCAGCTTGGCCCCGGGTAAGGGCGGTGCAACTCTGCCTGGGGCAAAGACACTTGAGAATCACTACAACAGGCCCCTCCCCCAGAAGATCAACGGGAAACCCAGCCAGGACCAAGTTCACCTACCAAGGAGTGCAGTTTCAATACCAAGGAGAGCAGCGGAATTCCAGAGGAGAAGAAAGCAAAGCACGGAACTCATGGCTTTCTCCCCATGATTTTTTAGCCTTGCAGTTAATTTAATTTTTTTTTCTTTTTCAATTTTTTTTCTTTTTATCTTCTTCTGCTAAATTTTTTTAACTTTTACCGTTTTCTTTTTTAACGTTTTTTAAATAGTTTATCTAATATATATATTTTTTTCCTCTTTTTATATTTTTTCTTTATAGGCTTTCTTTTTTTAAATAGTTTCTTTTTTTTTTTTTCTTTTTGAACCCCTTTTTATCCCCTTTCTCCCCCCTCACAATTTGGGATCTCTTCTGATTTGGCTAAAGCATATTTTCCTGGGGTTGTTGCCACCCTTTTAGTATTTTACTTGCTCCTTCATAAACTCTTATCTGGACAAAATGACAAGGCAGAAAAATTCACAACAAAAAAAAGAACAAGAGGCAGTACCAAAGGCTAGGGACCTAATCAATACAGACATTGGTAATATGTCAGATATAGAGTTCAGAATGACGATTCTCAAGGTTCTAGCCGGGCTTGAAAAAGGCATGGAAGATATTAAAGCAACCCTCTCAGGAGATATAAAAGCCCTTTCTGGAGAAATAAAAGAAATAAAATCTAACCAAGTTGAAATCAAAAAAGCTATTAATGAGGTGCAATCAAAAATGGAGGCTCTCACTGCTAGGATAAATGAGGCAGCAGAAAGAATTAGCGATATAGAAGACCAAATGACAGAGAATAAAGAAGCTGAGCAGAAGAGGGACAAACACAATTATCATATGGTTTCACTTATTTGTGGAGCATAACAAATAGCATGGAGGACAAGGGGAGATGGAGAGGAGAAGGGAGTTGAGGGAAATTGGAAGGGGAGGTGAACCATGAGAGACTATGGACTCTGAAAAACGATCTGAGAATTTTGAAGGGGTGGGAGGTGGGAGGTTGGGGGCACCAGGTGGTGGGTATTGTAGAGGGCACAGATTGCATGGAGCACTGGGTGTGGTGCAAAAATAATGAATACTGTTATGCTGAAAAAATAAAAAAATTTTAAAAAGATAAAAAAAAAAAAAAGAAGAGGGACAAACAGCTACTGGACCACGAGGGGAGAATTTGAGAGATAAGTGACACCATAAGACGAAACAACATTAGAATAATTGGGATTCCAGAAGAAGAGGAAACAGAGAGGGGAGCAGAAGGTATATTGGAGAGAATTATTGGAGAGAATTTCCCCAATATGGCAAAGGGAACAAGCATCAAAATTCAAGAGGTTCAGAGAACCCCCCACAAAATCAATAAGAATAGGTCCACACCCCGTCACCTAATAGTAAAATTTACAAGTCTTAGTGACAAAGAAAATATCCTGAAAGCAGCGCGGGAAAAGAAGTCTGTAACGTATAATGGTAAAAATATTAGATTGGCAGCAGACTTATCCACAGAGACCTGGCAGGCCAGAAAGAGCTGGCATGATATATTCAGAGTACTAAATGAGAAAAACATGCAGCCAAGAATACTATATCCAGCTAGGCTATCATTGAAAACAGAAGGAGAGATTAAAAGCTTCCAGGACAAACAAAAACTGAAAGAATTTGCAAATACCAAACCAGCTCTACAGGAAATATTGAAAGGGGTCCTCTAAGCAAAGATGGACCCTAAAAGTAGTAGATCAGAAAAAAACAGAGACAATATACAATAACAGTCAGCTTACAGGCAATACAATGGCACTAAATTCATATCTCTCAATACTTACCCTGAATGTTAATGGGCTAAATGCCCCAATCAAAAGACACAGGGTATCAGAATGGATAAAAAAACAAAACCCATCTATATGTTGCCTACAAGAAACTCATCTTAAACCCGAAGACACTTCCAGGTTTAAAGTGAGGGGGTGGAAAAGAATTTACCATGCTAATGGACATCAGAAGAAAGCAGGAGTGGCAATCCTTAGATCAGATCAATTAGATTTTAAGCCAAAGACTATAATTAGAGATGAGGAAGGACACTATATCATACTCAAAGGAACTGTCCAACAAGAAGATCTAACAATTTTAAATATCTATGCCCCTAACGTGGGAGCAGCCAACTATATAAACCAATTAATAACAAAATCAAAGAAACACATCGACAATACTACAATAATAGTAGGGGATTTTAACACTCCCCTCACTGAAATGGACAGATCATCCAAGCAAAAGATCAACAAGGAAATCAAGGCCTTAAATGACACACTGGACCAGATGGACATCACAGATATATTCAGAACATTTCATCCCAAAGCAACAGAATACACATTCTTCTCTAGTGCACATGGAACATTCTCCAGAATAGATCACATTCTTGGTCCTAAATCAAGTCTCAACCGGTATCAAAAGATTGGGATCATTCCCTGAATATTTTCAGACCACAATGCTCTAAAGCTAGAACTCAATATCAAGAGGAAATTTGGAAAGAACCCAAATACATGGAGACTAAACAGCATCCTTCTAAAGAATGAATGGGTCAACCAGGAAATTAAAGAAGAATTGAAAAAATTTATGGAAACAAATGATAATGAAAACACAATGGTTCAGAATCTGTGGGACACAACAAAGGCAGTCCTGAGAGGAAAATATATAGCGGTACAAGCCTTTCTCAAGAAACAAGAAAGGTCTCAGGTACACAACCTAACCCTACACCTAAAGGAGCTGGAGAAAGAACAAGAAAGAAACCCTAAACCCAGCAGGAGAAGAGAAATCATAAAGATCAGAGCAGAAATCAATGAAAGAGAAACCAAAAAAACAATAGAACAAATCAACGAAACTAGGAGCTGGTTCTTTGAAAGAATTAATAAGATTGATAAACCCCTGGCCAGACTTATCAAAAAGAAAAGAGAAAGGACCCAAATAAATAAAATCATGAATGAAAGAGGAGAGATCACAACGAACACCAAAGAAATACAGACAATTATAAGAACATACTATGAGCAACTCTACGCCAACAAATTTGACAATCTGGAAGAAATGGATGCATTCCTAGAGACATATAAACTACCACAACTGAACCAGGAAGAAATAGAAAGCCTGAACAGACCCATAACCAGTAAGGAGATTGAAACAGTCATCAAAAATCTCCAAACAAACAAAAGCCCAGGGCCAGACGGCTTCCCGGGGGAATTCTACCAAACATTTAAAGAAGAACTAATTCCTATTCTCCTGAAACTGTTCCAAAAAATAGCAATAGAAGGAAAACTTCCAAACTCATTTTATGAGGCCAGCATCACCTTGATCCCAAAACCAGACAAGGATCCCAACAAAAAAGAGAACTACAGACCAATATCCTTGATGAACACAGATGCAAAAATTCTCGCCAAAATACTAGCCAATAGGATTCAACAGTACATTAAAAGGATTATTCACCACGACCAAGTGGGATTTATTCCAGGGCTGCAAGGTTGGTTCAACATCCGCAAATCAATCAATGTGATACAACACATTAATAAAAGAAAGAACAAGAAACATATGATACTCTCCATAGATGCTGAAAAAGCATTTGACAAAGTACAGCATCCCTTCCTGATCAAAACTCTTCAAAGTGTAGGGATAGACGGCACATACCTCAATATTATCAAAGCCATCTATGAAAAACCCACCGCAAATATCATTCTCAATGGAGAAAAACTGAAAGCTTTTCCGCTAAGGTCAGGAACACGGCAGGGATGTCCTTTATCACCACTGCTATTCAACATAGTACTAGAAGTCCTAGCCTCAGCAATCAGACAACAAAAGGAAATTAAAGGCATCCAAATCGGCAAAGAAGAAGTCAAACTATCACTCTTTGCAGATGATATGATACTATATGTGGAAAACCCAAAAGACTCCACTCCAAAACTGCTAGAACTTGTACAGGAATTCAGTAAAGTGTCAGGATATAAAATCAATGCACAGAAATCAGTTGCATTTCTCTACACCAACAACAAGACAGAAGAAAGAGAAATTAAGGAGTCCATCCCATTTACAATTACACCCAAAACTATAAGATACCTAGGAATAAACCTAACCAAAGAGACTAAGAATCTATACTCAGAAAACTATAAAATACTCATGAAAGAAATTGAGGAAGACACAAAGAAATGGAAAACTGTTCCATGCTCCTGGATTGGAAGAATAAATATTGTGAAAATGTCTATGCTACCTAAAGCAATCTACACATTTAATGCAATTCCTATCAAAGTACCATCCATTTTTTTCAAAGAAATGGAACAAATAATCCTAAAATTCATATGGAACCAGAAAAGACCTCGAATAGCCAAAGGAATATTGAAAAAGAAAGCCAAAGTTGGTGGCATCACAATTCCAGACTTCAAGCTCTATTACAAAGCTGTCATCATCAAGACAGCATGGTACTGGCACAAAAACAGACACATAGATCAATGGAACAGAATAGAGAGCCCAGAAATAGACCCTCAACTCTATGGTCAACTCATCTTCGACAAAGCAGGAAAGAATGTCCAATGGAAAAAAGACAGCCTCTTCAATAAATAGTGTTGGGAAAATTGGACAGCCACATGCAGAAAAATGAAATTGGATCATTTCCTTACACCACACACGAAAATAGACTCAAAATGGATGAAGGATCTCAATGTGAGAAAGGAATCCATCAAAATCCTCAAGGAGAACACAGGCAGCAACCTCTTCGACGTCAGCTGCAGCAACATCTTCCTAGGAACATCACCAAAGGCAAGGGAAGCAAGGGCAAAAATGAACTATTGGGATTTTATCAAGATCAAAAGCTTTTGCACAGCAAAGGAAACAGTGAACAAAACCAAAAGACAACTGACAGAATGGGAGAAGATATTTGCAAATGACATATCAGATAAAGGGCTAGTGTCCAAAATCTATAAAGAACTTAGCAAACTCAACACCCAAAGAACAAAGAATCCAATCAAGAAATGGGCAGAGGACATGAACAGACATTTCTGCAAAGAAGACATCCAGATGGCCAACAGACACATGAAAAAGTGCTCCATATCACTCGGCATCAGGGAAATACAAATCAAAACCACCATGAGATATCACCTCACACCAGTCAGAACGGCTAAAATGAACAAGTCAGGAAATGACAGATGCTGGTGAGGATGCGGAGAAAGGGGAACCCTCCTACACTGTTGATGGGAATGCAAGCTGGTGCAACCACTCTGGAAAACAGCATGGAGGTTCCTCAAAATGTTGAAAATAGAACTACCCTATGACCCTGCAATTGCACTGCTGGGTATTTACTCTAAAGATACAAACGTAGTGATCCGAAGGGGCACGTGCACCCGAATGTTTATAGCAGCAATGTCTACAATAGCCAAACTATGGAAAGAACCTAGATGTCCATCAACAGACGAATGGATAAAGAAGAAGTGGTATATATACACAATGGAATACTATGCAGCCATCAAAAGAAATGAAATCTTGCCATTTGCGACGACGTGGATGGAACTAGAGGGTATCATGCTTAGCGAAATAAGTCAATCGGAGAAAGACAACTATCATATGATCTCCCTGATATGAGGGAGAGGAGATGCAACATGGGGGGTTGAGGGGGTAGGAGAAGAGTAAATGAAACAAGATGGGATTGGGAGGGAGACAAACCATAATGACTCTTAATCTCACAAAACAAACTGAGGGTTGATGGGGGGAGGGGGTTGGGAGAGGGGGTGGGGTTATGGATATTGGGGAGGGTATGTGCTATGGTGAGTGCTGTGAAGTGTGTAAACCTGGCGATTCGCAGACCTGTACCCCTGGGGATAAAAATATATGTTTATAAAGCTGTAAAAAAAAAAAAAAAAAAGAAAAAAGAAAGGATGAATCCCCAAGTTTTGTAGCAACATGGACGGGACTGGAAGAGATTATGCTGAGTGAAATAAGTCAAGCAGAGAGAGTCAATTATCATATGGTTTCACTTATTTGTGGAGCATAACAAATAGCATGGAGGACAAGGGGAGATGGAGAGGAGAAGGGAGTTGAGGGAAATTGGAAGGGGAGGTGAACCATGAGAGACTATGGACTCTGAAAAACGATTTGAGAATTTTGAAGGGGTGGGGGGTGGGAGGTTGGGGGCACCAGGTGGTGGGTATTGTAGAGGGCACGGATTGCATGGAGCACAGGGTGTGGTGCAAAAATAATGAATACTGTTATGCTGAAAAAATAAATAAATAAATAAATAAATAAAATAAAAAATTTAAAAAAAAATTCTTCATACTGTACATTGAAACTGCTTCCAAATCAATCATTCCATACTATACGTTTTTCACAAAAAGATGAAGACATTAGACCAAGTGGCAAACATAGAACATTCATCTAATTTCCCTCCCTCTCCACACCCTTATAAATGACAGAAGAGATGGTTTCTAAAATACTGGAGTTATTACAGCTGGGCAGAACAAGAAACAGTACCCAATACTAACCAGAAATTTTGAAACAAAAATCAGAAAGATAAAAATCAGACAAGATCAACTTGCTGGGAAAAAAAAAAAAAAACACAAGCAAACACTTGTGCAGAAGAAAGCCACTACAGAGAGGAATGGTTACACCATGTTCCAAGTTCTAACCCAATGGACCCAAGAAGCAAGAGTGAATGGGCAAAAATAACAGGGGATTAACTGGGTCATTGCCTTTGGAGCAGACACATCTCTGGCTCCTCTCCTCCACTCCACACCCCACACCTCACCTTGAACTGAGTGGTAACCAATAGCAGCACATAGCACAGGTAAAAGTGATGGGTTTGGACATTTATACTTCAGAGGCATCACTCACCTGAAGCTATGGCAGTCAGTAGCTTGATGCTCACTGAGCCCATCCTCCTCTTCCTAGACACACAGGAAGACTATATTGCCAGCTTCAGTTAAAGTTGGGTTGAGATCATGTAACTGTTTCTAGCCCATGGATGGCAATAAAGTGTACCCTTCCAGACCTGGCCATGAAATGCTGCATGCAACCATCCCCATTTTTCCCCTTAAAAGTAAAGAACACAGTGAAAATCAATGAGGAGCTCTGGAAGATGACAATGCTCCCAGATGGAAAGAGCCAGGATGCCAAGATCAAAAGAAAAACAAATTTTTATTGAGCTACCAAGAGTTTGGGGTTATTTCTTACAGCTGGCATGAGTTCCCCAATTAATACCATAGCCAAAAAAAAGCCCTCGGAGGATATGGAGCGGCCACAGAGAGGAAACACCTCAGCATCCCCATCTTCTCTATCAGGGCATTGACAGGAAATGGACTCACACCCAAAGGGTTGACCAAAGAGATATTCACAAATGGACTGTTTCAAGAGTCAAAGAGAGGGCTGGGGGAACCATGCAGAGATTAACCTTCTCAGAGGTTAGCAACAGAGGAAAACCATGACCTCCTCCAGTCCTGAAGGGAGAAAGGATGGAGCAGTCACTGAAAAGCAGGAAGAGTGATAGCCATAACAGTAGAGTGTGCCACAAAAAGTTCTGACTATAGATTAAAACAAACAAACAACAATAACAAAAAATCACTACTCCCAAAACCAGGAGACAGAGGGGAGGGCAGTGGGGAGGGAGGAACAATACCCAGTCTTTCCTTCTGCCCTTGAGACTCAGCTGGAGTTTCCCTTTAGCTGAACCAACTGGAAGGCAGTGGGCAAAGGAGCCCAGTGACACAGAGATCAGCTTCGTGGGGCCTAGAGCAAAGCTGATTAGTACAGAACATGGATCTGGGACACAAACTGAGAAAAGCCAGAACACCTTCCCAACAGCTCATCCTGCCCAGCCCCCAGTCACCAGAGATAAGCACCTGTGATCAGACCTGGCATCCACAGAGGGGCAAACAAGAGAGATGAGTAGACAACAAAGAACCAAAGATTTAAGGAAAGAGCAGCATGAGATCACCAAAAAAGAAGAAATAATAACAAAGATACAGGGTTCATAGAGCAAATAAAAGAGGATTAACATAAATTTCACATTTTGGAAATGTTAAGAATACCATATCCATAATTTAATAATTACATGAGGAAATCTTAGAAATTTAAAAATTTGATTCAGAAAGTAAGATACTCCGCTTTACCTGCCCACTGGCGTCTTCTGCCCCTGTAGAGATCCAGACGTGTATAATTCTGATCTCAGGCTGATTTCATGGGTGATCGGAGTTCTTTGGTAGGTAATCAGCTCACTTTAGGGTACAGGTTGAAAGGGCGCCTCCTCCTACTTCCCTGCCATCTTGTCCCCCCGCCCCACTGGATAAATGGAACTGGAGAACATTCATATTTAAATAGTAACTTGTTGATGTTGACCTGGAAAACTGAGCCAAGGGATCATTTAAAAAAAAAAAAAAGAATATGTCAACTAAAGGAAAAAAGTGGAAAATAAAAAAAATTTTTAAAGGTACAAAATGCCAATATCCATCTAATGAAAATCCTAGAACTAGAGAACAGAGAAAATTCTAGAAATGGAGAAGAACAAGTAATCAAGAAGCAAAAAGAAAATTTCCCAGGGCTATAGAAACTTATGAATTAAAAATATTCATCACCTGCCAAAAGACCTACCTTCCCTTTGATACATTTTTATAAAATTCAGAAGTCTGAGGATGAGAAAAAATCCTAAATGCTTCATAAGAGAATAAAACAGGCTACCTAAAATGAATGAACTTGTCCTTGACAATACTTGAGGCTAAAAAACAATAGAGTAATACCTTCAAAGTTCTGAGGTAATTATTTTGAAGCTAGAATCTGATTCCCATCCAAATTAGCACTGAAAATGAAAAACAAAATAAAGGTATTTCACAGACATTTAAAGATTCACACATGAGCCTTAGTAGATTAGAATAAAAGGAAATTAATTCAAAAAGGGAATGATGTGGGGCACCTGGGTGGCTCAGTCCGCCATGCATCTGACTTTTGATTTTGGCACAGATCATGATCTCAGGGTTATGAGATCCAGCCCTACATCAGGCTCCGTGCTCAGGGCACAGTCTGAGATTCTCCCTCTGCACTTCTTCTCTCTTTCTCTCTCTGAAATGAATATATAAAATCTTTTTAAAAAATGGAAAGATGTGGGACCCAAGAATCAACAATAAATGAAGAAACCAATAAAATTTAGTTCAGAAATATATTTTTAAATGTTTAACAATAATCTGCAACTAAAATCCCAGTATGGGAGAAGATGTCTACAGGAGAAGGAAGAGAGGGAGTGAGTATATGCTAAGGTTCTAGTTGTGTTTGGGATAGGAATGAGAAATAAATTAATTCTAAATGACTAATTTGGAATTGATATCCCAAATATTCATTAACTGAACAATGAAAAAGGTGATACAACTTTAGACAAGATATTTTATTATAAAAGCAAGTAATACTATTCAAAAATTGTGATGATCTCCGTAGTGTGTGATTTTTTATAAAAATATGAATTAATCAAATTTCATCCTAGAAAGGGTAAAAACTGTGAGTAGGTCGATAAATTAGTACCTTTTTAAAAATTGAAAAGGGGAGGTGCCCGGGGGGCTCAGTCATTAAGCATCTGCCTTCAGCTCAGGTCAGGGCCTGGGATGGAAACCCATCTTGGACTCCCTGCTCAGCAGGAAGCCTGCTTCTCCCTCTCCCTCTACCCCGCCTTGTGTATCCTCTCTCACTGTCTCTCTCTCTCTGTGTCAAATAAATAAATAAAATCTTTTTAAAATATAAAATAAAATAAATAAAAATTGAAAAGGTGGTCAAAGCTGGAATTCTTTCAAAAAACAAAGGAACTGGGGCACCTGGGTGGCTCAGTGGGTTAAGCCTCGGCCTTTAGCTCAGGTCATGATCTCAGGGTCCTGGGATCGAGCCCCGCATCGGGCTCTCTGCTCAGCAGGGAGCCTGCTTCCCCTCTCTCTCTGCCTGCCTCTCTGCCTACTTGTGATCTCTGTCTGTCGAATAAATAAATAAAATCTTAAAAAAAAAAAACAAAGGAACTATGAACAAGTACTTTTATAGGGATTTTGATTCCTTGAAGCAAGAGATAATCCTTAAATTATGTATCTGTCTGAAAGTACACAAAAACAGAGAGACTCCAGACTCATTCAACACAGGCAGCATCACTGTGATTCCAAAACCAAACAAGGTTAGCGCACACTAATAAAGTGAAGTCGTATGAATATGTGAACATGGTTGTAAAATACTAAAAATTATATTTGCAAAACAAATTCAGTATTATATTATTATTTCTTAATCTTAGACAAGCAGAATTCACCTAGAAATGCAAAAGTGGTTCAACATTAGGAAATTTATGATGCAATCAACTACAACAGATGTAAGGACAAAACATTATATTCATTTCAATGCACACCAAAAATTTACCTGATAAAATTCTATACTATTTCCAAATTTCAAAAAAAAACCTCTTACTACACTAAGAAAGAATGTAAGATCATGTAATTAAGGGGAAAACTCACAGAAAATATATTGAATAATGAAAGAATAAAAAGTTTCCATTACGGTCAAAAACAAGACAACCATCATAGCTATTATTCATCATTGTTCTGCACGGTAGGTCCTATTTTTTTTATTTAATTTTATTTTTTCAGTGTTCCAGGTTTCATTGTTTATGCACCACACCCAGTGCTCCATGTAGTATGTGCCTTCCACAATACCCACCACCAGGCTCACCCAACCCCCACCTTTTTCCCCTCCAAAACCTTCAGCTTGTTTCTCAGAGTCCACAGTGTCTCATGGTTCATCTCCCCCTCCAATAGATCCTGTTTTAAAAGAGAGAAAGATATAAGAAATACAAGGTGTAAATTGTAGACAAACGATAAACAAAATTTTCCCTATATGTAGACAAATTATGATCCCAAGAGAATTGACAGAAATATTATTTAAAATAATATCAGATATGAAACCAGTAGCTTTCTTATCCACAAGCATTAACAACTTGAAGAACTTCATATTTTCTTTTAATACTTTTGTAGTTCTGTGTTTTTATATTTAGTTCCTTAAGCCATCTGGAATTCATTCTGGCAGATTATGTTTTCTTTCTTTTGCTCCCCACAGAAAGTGCTCTGTAGAGATTTGTCCAGTGGCTGCATGACTCTCTTGCCCTTAGTCCTGTCTTACCTGGGATTTAGAGGTTAAAAGAAGGATACATTGCCCGGTTTCAACCCCAGTATTGCCAATTACTACTTGTGCAATCTTGGGCTGTTACCAAGCTCACTGAACCTCAGTCTTCTCATCTACCAGGGGAGAGAATAACACCTAAGTCACAGCATTGTCGGGAGGACTAAATAAGAACATATAGAAAAAGTCACAACCACAGTGCCTGGCGGTGATCTTACCTGCTGGGAAACAAATCCCTCCAAACTCCATGGCTTAAAACAGCCATGTGCTGTGTAAATGAACCTGGCTCTGAGACTGTAGTCAGAGATACAGAAGGACACTGTATCATGCTTAAAGGCTCTGTCCAACAAGAGGATCTAACAATTGTGAATATCTATGCTCCCAACATGGGAGCAGCCAACTGCATAAGCCAACTGTTAACCAAAATAAAAAGACATATTGAATCTGGTTCTGAGCAGGTTTCAGCAGGGATAGCTCATCTCTGTCCCACCTGGGGTAACCTGGGGAAGCTCTGCCAAGGTGACTCTCTCCCATGGCTGCCAAATGTTCTGCCTGTTGGGTCTTCCCCATGAGAGCCTCTCCAGGGGAAGCTTGGGCTTCCTCTCAACATGGTGACTTGGATTCTAAGAATAAGCATCACCAGAGGCAGGAAGTAGAAAAAGCTTCGGTCTGAAAACCAGCACAGTGTTCCTTCACCATATTCTACTGGTCAGTTACAGAACCCAGATTCAATCTGCCTCTGCACACATGTAATTCACACCCCTCACCCATGCAAAATACACTCCCCCCCTCCCAGACCTGCCAAAAGCCACATCCCTCTAAGTCATGTCCAAGGGTAACTATGCGTGGCTCTTCGTACACAACTCATGGAGTACTCCTCATCACCATCTGAATACTGTGGACTGTAGAGATCACCACGCATACACACACACACACACTCCACACACAGTAGTGCCTCAAGCACAGAATATCCACAATGGATGCTCCCATTCAAAACAAGAGAGACAGGAGGCACACAGTCAGTCAGCAAAGGTCCAGAGCAGCCCTGCGCTCCAGGTGCATTGTTGCCTTACAATTCTTTCTGGGACCCGTTACTTACGCAGTGGCTCTTAGCTCTTGTTTCTACCCTGAGCATTCTCCCTTTTCCATAAGAACACTTAATTGGTGATCCTGTAGAAGCTAGGGCTCTTCTTTGCTTCTTTTGATTCATTCTGGTGATGTTTCCAGTCAATAAGTGTTTACAGTCAATAAAGTGCTCAAGGTCAATAAATTTCTGTTCCTGCTATTAATAACATGGGTAAAAATATACAGATGCTTTACCAAACGGGAGATACTTACCAGTAATTTTGGAGGACAGAATTAAATAGGTAACCCAACAAAACGAAATTTAGTAAGAGTCAAGAAAATTCCTGCATTTAGACTTTAGAAATCAATTTTATAATTACAGGATGAGGCTGGCATGCCTGTCTCCCCCACTAAGCTGTACGCCTTTTACAGGAGAAAATTGAGGGGATTTAGTTGACAGCGAGCTCACAATGAAACAAAAGCATGAAGAGACACACACTATAAGTGGCATCCAGACAATGTAGCTTATGATGAGGATGGTGAGGAAATAAAACCACATCACAGGAGTAACTTGGAAGAAAATGAGGGACTTCAGTTGGAGACGAGAAAGTCTTAGGGAACTGATAACAACTGAGGGGCAGGTTATCAGCTTTCTATGTCTCAAAGACTGTCATGTCAAAGGGGAAATGAACTTAGTTCCAGAGGACAAAATTCGTGCTCTCAACATCAGTTGCCTGTTGGTATTCCATGAAGAGTTTTAAATAATAGTGATGCCAACACCCTGCCTAGAACAATTCTATCATAGTCACTGAGGGTGGGCCCCAGGCTGAAAAGATTGTAAAATTCAAAATTCACCAGGTGATTACACAGGACTGCCACATTTGGGTATGTATTTTGGACCTAGAGCAAACATCAGTGAATGAGCTGACTCATGAACATTGGCTTGTCCATCACCAGAAGACCTTGGACAAGAAGCTAGGGGCTGTCGATCGCTATTGCTATTACAGAGAGGTCCTGTGTCAAGGGAGAGAGCAGCTTTTAAGACCCACTCCAGAACCTACATATTAAAGAGTGGAGAGTAATTCAATCCCATCAAACAACAGAAAAGGAATCAGATTCCTCATTGCTGATAGAGCTGTGCCCACATCTTCAGCCCATGGTTCTTTTCCTCCCCCGCCTCCTGGAGACGGACAGATGGAGCTCCTCCTCTCCATAAAGAGGGGATCTTAGAAAGGATTTCTTTGCTCAAATGGACAGTTTGAGTCAAAGAATAATCTGTTGGGAATGGTTAATAAAATAGGAAGTTTGGGGCAGGGGGAGGGGGGCAGGGGCGCACAGTGGAGGGAACAGGTACTTAAGCCCATAATCTGGGTTTTCTAATTTGAAACTTTATGACCTTAGTTCCAGAAGGAGGCTCTCCCATCTCCCCCACTTCTACCCACTGAGTTTCCAACCCAACTCCAGCCCTTTATATCAAGCTAAATTGCTCTCTTTTTTGGACTCATATTCCCTTCAAGTATGTGCAGATATCTAGTGTTTCCCATCATTTGCTTTTGGTAAGGCAAAGTCCTCATAAGGTATTAGTTCTTCTAAGTATAAATCATAGCCTGGAGCCTCACATACCTGATTCTCTGTCCCTCTTTGAACTCTCTCCAGTTCTATTTCTACACCTTTCTATTAACTGAAGTGCACAAAATGCATTAAAACATCTCAGCAGTGTTAGAAGCAGCCTGGAATAAGAAATAAACCGTACTGGCCATACTCCTGACAAAACTATGTTTCACAAACAGAATCCTTTCTCATTTTCTTATACTTCCTGCAACAAGAGAAGACCTCACTGCAGCTGCGTATTATGTAGCATCTATCAGATGACTGTGTTGTTTATCCACATGAAATTTTTGTAATCTGCAAATACAGGTCTCCTTCACACTGGGCAATGACCAAGACCGATGGCCAAAAAAGAGAGATTTTCTTGTAATGCGAATGCAGATTAAAGAGGGAAACATTGTTATAAATCACAGCACTGTCTTCTGAAGGCCAAGTGCACATTATAAAACTTGCCCAGTTCATTTCAAGCAACTGTTTAGTTCATCAATGCTTTATTTGTAAAAGCAAATGCTTGGCCTTACAAAACATCTATTCAAACATCAGTGACTCAGAATTCTGGGACTTTCCTGCTTGTCTGGGAATTATGTTTATAATACAAATGCCTAGTTAATAAAAGCCCGCTTTCCACGCGTCAAAGACCTTTACGATCTTAAAGAAAGAGGGGAGAAAAAAACTGCACTGGCCCCTTTCCTTTATTCTTCTTTTGATACATAAATGATATCTGTGAGCTTTCATTGTACTTGAAAATAACCAACCAGAGGACTGTTAGGGCGGTGAAACTTCCATATCCAGTATATGGTGGATACATGTCATTATACATTTGTCCAAACCCATAGAATGCACAGAACCAAGTATGAGTCCTAAGGTAAACTATGGACTCTGGGTGATAATGGTGTGTCATTGTAGTCTCACCAGCTGCAACAAATGTGCCACTCTGATGGGGGACGTTGCTTAATGGGGGAGGCTGTGCCTGAAGAGGAAGGGGGGAAGCCAGAGGACATATGGGAAATCTCTGTACCTTCTGCTCAATTTTGCTGTGAACCTAAACTGCTCCAAAAAGTAAATCTAGGGGCGCCTGGCTGGCTCAGTCATTAGGTGTCTGCCTTCAGCTCAGGTCATGATTCCAGGGTCTTGGGATCGAGCCCTGCAAGGGGCTCTCTGCTCAACAGGAGGTCTGCTTCTTCCTCTCCCACTCCTCCTGCTGTGTTCCCTCTCTCACTGTCTCTCCCTCCCTCTCTCTCTCTCTCTGTCAAATAAATAAATAAAATCTTTTTAAAAAGTAAAATCTATTTATAAATAAGTAAATAAATAGCCAGTCCTGTTGGAAGTAGGCCCTAGTGCATTCACGGGTTCTGAAAGAATTTTGAAAGAATATTTCCTTTGGAAAGACCAGAAGGTATGGGTGCATCAGAGAAGGTTGCCTTTGGAAGTTGGAGATTTTAGGGTTGATTGTTACTCCCTTGGGGTGTTTATACATGCAGGTCTCACTACCTGGAAATCTCTTTCCCCAGGTCTTTGCATGAACTCAATTTAAATGGCATCTCCTTGAGAGAGAAACAAGTCTAGAAACTGACTCTTTAACTATAGAGAACAAACTGATGGTCTCCAGAGGTGAGAGGGGTGGGGGGGAGGGGGGAAATCAGTGGTGAGGATTCAGGAGAGCACTTGTCCTGGTGAGCACCTGGTGATGAGTGGAAGTGTTGAATCACTATACTGGACACCTGAAACCAACTTAACACTGTAAATTAACCCTGCTGGGATTAAAATAAAATTATTCCACTAAATAAATTAATTAATAATAAAATTAATAAAATAATTAAAATTTAAAACTAAACGTCATCCCCTCAGAGACACTATCCCTCCCTCCCTCCCCACCAGCCCATCTAAAATGGCTCCTAATCACCTGCTGCCACATCAGCATGCCTCCCTGTAATCAGCACCCTCCGATTCTCCTGTGGGGACTGGTTCTTTGCCCTCCTCACCTCCAGAGAGTTTTCCTAGTGCTTTGAAAAGTTCCCCTTCATTCCTTAATATTTACTGAGAGCCAGCAAGCTACTGTGAAGTGCAATGTTTGCCCCCATTATCAGGACGTTGCCCAGTTGATACAGAGGAGAACAGACCATGTTGGCCATCACATGCTGCTGTCATGGTGCATCCAGTGGCCTCCTGTTTCATGCTACCAGGTTGGGGGGGGGGGGTGTGTTGGGAGGGTCTAGGCAAAGAGAGCTGCAGACTACCACATCCCTGCTGGTATGACCTCAAGGAGCAGGTGGGGATAGAGATGGCTGACCCAGATATAGCACTATTTATTATCTGGAAACAAAATGTCCTCACTTCTAAGACTTTCAGAGAAAGACTCTCATCTCTGGCTGAAACATAGCCCAGCCTTTCCAGATCAACCTAGGAGGACTGCTCCTGGAAACCACAGAGGCTCCCAACCCAGGAAGCTGGCTGGGGCATGCCAGTGGTTGGGGAATTGAAAATAAAATCACAGAGGAAATATTTAGGATGTTGTTTCTTTTCTAAGGGAGATCCTATTCCAATAGGGCAGACACAAACACCTCAACCATTTCACAGGAATAGAACAAAAAAGAACTCTGGGAAACCCAGATCTGAGCATTGTCACTGGAATCACTTATATACATGTGATGTAGACTCACATGTAGATGGAATCATTATATTATACATTATATTTATAGAGATATGATTTTATGTGTAGAATGTATTCTCTCTCTCTCTTTCTCTCTGTTACAATTGGCCAAATTTTAACCCATCTCTCTGCATTTGCATCCTTGCCCAGGCTTGTCATAACCAGACTATTTTCTTGCCTGTTGACTTTGGGCTCAGCCACGTGACATGCCTTGGCCGTGGCATATGGGTGGAAGGCAAGGGCACTGCTTCCTAGGCTAAGCCTCAGCAGCCCCGTGCATTTCCGTTTTCCTTTTCCACCTCCCCCATCACTGGGAAGAACATGCCTCAATTTACCCAGAGGAGAATGAGAGACACTGGAGCAGGGCCATCCCAGCCAGCCAGCCATGCCCATAGATACATGAGCAAACACAATTAATTATAGTTTTCAGCCACTGACTTTTAGGGTGTTACTACTCAGCATTCTGTAAAAAATGATAAATGATCCCCTGTATCCCATACAGGACATGTGGATATTTCTTTGCAAAGACCCGAAAGCACCTAGCATACATTTGGTTGTCATTTATTACCACTCTCCACATTGGCCTTCCAGTCCCTCAACAGATACTTTTGTGTTTTGAAATTACAGATGAGTAGAGAGAAATTTACAAAAACTGTTGTCCCCCGTGCCCATAATTGCCTATGATTTAAGGATCTGTCATATTTACTTCAAACCCTTCTTAACATACAAGATTACCCATAAAGTTGACATTTGCTCCAAGGTTAAGAACTCCACTCTAAACCACTGAAGACGAACCAGCCAAGGCGTGTTGCCCCCCACTCTTTCCCAACAGGTCACGTTGTCCATAGCCTTGGTCTTTTTGGAGCAGGTTGGCAGGAGCTGGAAAAGGCCTGAAGGAGGGCAAAGAACAAGAGACAAAAATCATTCAGAAGTTAAGACACTGCACTGCTACTTGGTTAGGGTCCATAATAACTACTCCTTGCAGGGACCTCGTGTCCTGAGATATCTGCAAAGATTTCAAAAGGGATCAAACATCATCTTTCTCTTAGGAAAATGGCTTAAAAACTCAATGAAGCCATTTATAAGTTCACAAGTCTCTCAGACAATCAGTGGAAATTTTCTTTGGAGGTTCCATGATTTGCCAGCTCCCGAGAACACACACACACACACACACACACACAGAGAGAGAGAGAGAGAGAGAGAGAGCTGCATTCAGAGCTTTCATAGCTCTCAGCCTTGTCAGCTGAGACCTGACGAGGAATACTCACCAGCCCTTTGCTGAGATGGGACCCACTTCTAATACACTCCTTCCCAACGTCCATTATCTGGGTCACTTCCCCTTCCCACTTCCTACTCCTCACCACCAAGCCACCAAAAAAGTGTACAGTGGCTATAGTTATGGTGGAAAGCCAGCAGACTCACGCATTCCTGGGGGATTTATTTGGTTTCATCAATGCATTAGACTGCACAGTGTGGGGTTGGGTACAGGATGAACAAAGTGCAAGGGAAAGGTTGCTTTGATCCTAAATCTGGAAACAAAACATACTGACATGAAGCAGCATAAAGCCAGATACAGCCAATGAGAAACCACAGCTTGACTCTCAGCATTAAACACCATTATCACGTTTTTGTATGTCCCCTATGGCCCCTAAAAGCTCCATTTAAAAACAAACTAAAACTAAGGCCAAAGCTGAAGAGGCTCTTATAATCCGTGAGTCCACCGTCTGGGTGAAAGTAAACTTCTTCCTCTGCTCCCCTCACCCAGTGGCATTAACACCTGCAAGCTTCGCCCGTACATAACTCAGCCCAGCCACTCTTTTTATCTTGGCAGCCTCTGGAAGCATTTTGCCAAGGTTCTGGGCTCTTTCAGTCAACATGACCAATTCCACATCCTTTTATTAATTACTAACCATTTCCCCTTGTAGTCAGCCCTGAAATCCCTGCTTTGATCTGCCTGACATGTCACATGGTGTGTTCCTGTGAACACAACTCCTCCTGTGGCGGACTTAGAACTGGCAAGCCTGGCAGACACACACACAAGTGAGGAAGACATTTCCTGTAGGCACTAGAAAAAAAGGAGTTCTACCAGGAAATCAATAGCCATAAGCAAAAACTCATTTGGTTCATTCGTTCAGTATTTGCTTAGTGAGAACCTGAAGGTGCACACTGACAATCAAAATAACCGAGGTTATCGTAAACACCCTACATCCTGTCCAGTTAGAGAAACTGTAACTTTAGTTCAAGAGAAGACCATGATTCCAAAACAAGTAAGTCATGATGAACTGAATTACTGCTTAACCAGGAGGATTCACAGACGGGTCCTCTTGCAGCTTCTGTTAAACTTTTCCAAAGGAAATGAGTCATCCGCAGATTCTGACCACGTCAGGATGCCTTGTGATGAGATGCTTGTCCTATAACCAGCACAAAAGACATGAGCCAATGCCCTTCATCCAAACCCACTTTCTTCCTTGGACCACTTTCTACGTAAACAGCCTTTCTCATGTTTCCAATTGGCATAACAATAACCCAGAAGCATTTCTGAGGGCACAGAGACAGATCTGTTCTCTCCCTGGAGGCTGACAATGGATGATTCCAGGGAAATATGAAGGCAAGCACTGTACTGAGTTTAGTGAAAATGATTGAATTTTCGCAGTCCACCACAAGGACCAAATAGAAAGTTGCCATTGCCAGACTTCAGTTACCAGGCAAGCATCCAGTATTCCGTGAGCTGAAATTGGCCACATGATTCAAAACGTCAAATAACAAATTACTTGCCTTTATTAAGTCTTTAGATCATTTCTAGTTAAGAAAATCATGAAGCTTTTTAAAAGTTGCACTGCTTAAGATGCAGGTGAGCTAAAGATCAACTTTACTTCCTCCCGGCAACCCCCACTCAGGCAAGTCAGTAGTGCCCGTCCCACTGCAATAAAAAAATACCAACTCGACTCCGCTTCTGCTGAAATTGCTGTCTGGTATGAAGATCAAAGGGGCCTTTTTCCCCAGCAGATTACTTGTCTGCAGTTCCCTGGCCTCACAGTGTGGTCTCAACTGCTCCCGCGTGTCCCATGCTGCTTAGGAGTGAGCAATCACCCCAGTCTCCCAGCTATGTGATTGGGCTTGTAATGACAGTAATTGCCGGTCTAGTAAGTCACCCCCAACCAGGGAGGAAAATTCCCTCCAGACACTTTTCCCAGACCCACATGAAAAGATAGGAACAAATTCATAACACAAAATTATCCAGTCCTGTTTGTACAGTGCCACCAAGACCAACAGGTGTTTTTTTTTTTTTTTTTCCTTTTTATTAATGGCTCTTCTATCTAAAGTGACTGGGCCACAAAGTGGGCAAAGGCTTGCATTTGTTCCCTCAAATGTCCTTGACCTGCTTTGACCACTAGAAGCCCACCAGGAGGGCAAATAACATTGCACATCTCCAAGGTACTGTGGGGCTGGGGTTGTTGCCTTTGAAGTTATATCTGCCCAGCGAAGGGGGCCACCTGGTGTTTTGTTTTATTTTGGGTGTTTTTGGGGGGGGGGGGGCACCAGTGTTTTTATCTGCAATGGGAGATACATGAGGTATAAACCAAGTTTCAACTAATTTCTTCACTACCTTTTCTGTTTAAATTTGTCCTTTTTAGTCATTGTAGAAAGACAGGATTGGCATGGTCAAGGCATAGATCTAAATGATAGTTTCAGTCTTATTTCTTACCAATAAAGACAGTTGGATAACTAGTGTGAATAAATATTAACATGAGCATTTTACATGTATTATCCACTGTCATCCATACAACTTCAGAATTGTATGTATATGCTAGATTATAATTTTATACAGTTTCATAGAGATGGATTTAAAGATGTGATAACTTGGCTAATAATAAAATTTTATCTCATTTATTAATTTAATCAACTACTGTGCAGCTGCTTAAATCTATATGGGATATGGAAAACAGCACAAAACTTCCTCAAAAAATTTAAAATTGAACTACTCTATGATCCAGGAATCACACGACTAGGTATTTACCCAAGCAATACAAAAACACTAATTCAAAGGGTTACATGCCCACCTATGTTTATAGCAACATTATCTACAATAGCCAGATTATGGAAACAGCCCAAGTGTCCATAATTAGATGAATAGATAAAGAAGAGGTGATATATGGGATATTATTCAGCCATAAAAATAAATGAAATCTTGCCATTGGCAATGACATGGATGGACCTACAGGTATTATGCTAAGTGAAAAAAGTCAGTCAGAGAAAGGCAAATACCATAGGGTTTCACCCATATGTGGAATTTAAGAAACACAACAAGTGAGCTAGGGGGGAAAAAAAAGAAAGGGAGGAGAGACAAACCAAGAAACAGACTCTTAACTCAAGGGAACAAACTGATGGTTACCAGAGGGGAGGTCGAGGGAGGGAGTGGGATTGGGGAAATAGAGGATGGGGATTAAAGAGTATACTTGCCGTGATTTTAAAATATGAAATGATTTTATTTTTTTTTAAAGATTTTATTCATTTATTTGAGAGAGAGAGAGAGAGAGCATGAGAGCAGAGAGGTCAGCGGGAGAAGCAGACTCCCCGCCAAGCAGAGAGCCCGATGTGGGACTCGATCCCGGGACTCTAGGATTATGACCTGAGCTGAAGGCAGTCGCTTAACCAACTGAGCCACCCAGGCGCCCCTAAAATATGAGATGACTTTAAAAATCTATATAGGATATGTCCTTGGAAACTGGGTACTGACTGGAGGCTCTTGTTTCTCAACTCCACACTCTCCTTCGTTATCTTGCTCTCTGACCCTGAGGCAGAAAGCCCAGAAACTACATTTCCTTGCCAACCAGCCTTCATTGGGTTCCACCAGTGGGAGGCACCAGTAGCAAACTGAAAGGTGGGAGTGAAGAATGTGTTATTTTTTTTTCACCTTCTAGTGTGCCTCTGGCAATGGCAGCCCCAGCAGCAGGCTGGCACGTGTGCCTTCTGAGCTTCTGCTCAGACAGCTCGGTTTTACAGCAACAACTTTTGTGGCTCAGCCAGCCTAAGGGGAGAGTCCAGCTGGTTCCCCTTCGTTTCTTCAAGCCTAAGAGGATGGTGGCTTCCCGCAGTTGCTAATCTCCCCATTTTTACACCTTCATCCCTCTCATACGTACTACAAATTCTCCGTATTTAATTCCTTTTCTGAAATGCCAATAGTGGTTTCTAAACAGAAAAATGCACTGACCAGACACCAATAGCTACAGCTTGTCATGTAAATAATTTATTCCCATAAACCAAATTTGCAGTGAAGCAAATTTTAATCAGATGGTGTAAAGACGATGGTAAGGTCATTTCACTCGGGCTGCCAAATTCACGGCAGAATTAGGAATAAAAGTTTAATTACGTAAATTCGCCTTCTAAGATCCCATAAAATAGGCAAATGGTCCAATCCCTTCTCCAAATAGTTTTGGCTTGCATTTTGTGTTTGTTGGTTGTGGGTTTGTCCATCTGGGCCATGTGGTGTTTTGCTGCAGGACCTCAGGCATTGTCACTGAGTTGACATGACTGTTCCCTGACCTAACGAGGCAGGTATTAAGATGCCAGCACTTTGATCCATGCTTGTGCACAGGATATAGACATAAGAGCTTCCCAAACCAACTGGATAGAGTCCCAGTGGGAATACTTCACGACATATTAATCAAAGTCAAATGGCAGAGCAAATTGAACTGGTTCATTAATTATGAAAATTCTCTCACAAAGTGACATCTTGTTAACTATGTGGAAGCTTAGCACATTTTCACATGGTCCTTTTTGTCTACTCAGATCTAAAATGTCCCATTTAGTAATGAATCAAGGTTTTTCTTTCCTTATTTAGGAAGTAAAAGCTATTTCATGCCTAACCCACATCTAAATATATACTTGTGTGTTTACCTAAGCCCACTTGTGGACAGAGGTAGTGTGTTAGTGAAGGGAAGTTTACAGGGCCAGAATTTGTTTCGCAAAGATATATAGAAGGAATTGGGAAAATAGATTTGGGATATTTTAAAACCTTTGGATCCATGTCAAGTGCTTGCACACCCTAAGCTAACTGGAAAAATTCGACTGCAGTACGAAAGGTTGACCTTATTTCTCTAGGTTTGTTAACTAAAATAGTAAGAAGAATCTGTGCCTCTCTCCACTATCACCTAAAGATACTTCAGTTCCCTGGGTCTTTTCTTCCTTCAACATGTGTAAGTAAGAAGTTGAAGAAATTACTAAATATTACCTTCCTATAACCAAATCTTTTTTATAAACTGAGATGGTCATTGTATACCATTGGACTTAAAAGGCTCCTAAATATCACAACTGTCTGATCTTATGACAATACCCAATCACCAGAAATCCTTTTGGGGTCAGTTGGGTAACTGGTTTGACTGACATGATGAAGGCCATGGTAACAGGGATTTCAACTGATAGAAGTTTCTTTCTTTCACATAATGGTCTCATTATACATATGTCAAGGCTGTTGTCATCCTCCATAGCCTCAAAGTCCCAGGCTCTGTCTTGTTGCTCTGTCACATGGCTTCTGTTTTGCCCGCTAGGCCAATGCATAAAAGTCAAGTAACAGCCCTACACACAGAACCTCAAGGTCACATCCCACGGACCAGAACATAGTCACATGGCACTTCTCACTGCAAAAAAAGGTGGGAAATGGTCTTTGTCTTGCATTGCCATGCACTCAACATGACTAAAGAACAGACAGCAATGGTTACTAGCCACCTCTGCCACATTCTTCCTCATGTTAAGGGGATGTGTGTCCCTAAGAGCACAGACAAGGCACAAAATAGATATTTATTAAATGAACAAATAAATGTGCGGATGAAATTCTTAAAGGGATGCTCATTTCGAAACAGATATTAGGACTCATGGTTAGGATGTTCATGATTGTTTTTTTCCACCAATTTCTCAGAAGTAAAATTTAGTTTTAGTTAGATAATTGAGCTGATTTGGACAACATATATTTGTATGTGAGAGCCAGAAGAGTGGTGTCAATACCATACTGATAACTTCATTATTCTTCCCCAGTATTTCCCCAACCTATATGGTCATGGAACCCTTTTGTCAGAGAACATCCATATTCCTGAGAATTTCATGAAAAATATTCTCCTGCCTAAAATCTTAGCAGAAAAGTAGAATTCAACCATTCATCTTTTTAGATAGGACCTTCTCAATCTGTACATAGGCAAAATACATTTTTTTTAAAAAAACAGTGAGGGACACGTGGGTGGCTCAGTCAGTTAAGCCAATGCCTTTGGCTCAAGTCATGATCCCAGGATCCTGGGATCGAGTCCCGCATTGGGCTTCTTGCCCAAAGGAGCCTGCTTCTCTCTCTGCCTCTGCCCGCCACTCTGCCTGCTTGTGTGCTCGCTCTTGCTCTTTCTCTCTCTCTCTGTGACAAATAAATAAATAAATAAAATCTTTAAAAAAAAAAACAGTGAAGCTACTCTGTAGGATACTATAATGATGGATACAAGTAATTATACATTTGTCAAAACCCATAGAATATACAACATTGAAAGTGAAACCCTACTGTAAGCCATGGACTTACATGAGGTGTCAATGTAGGTTCCTCAGTCATAACAAATGTCCCACTCTGGGGTGGGTGGGTGGGATGGTGATAATAGGAGAGTCTGTATATTCATAAGGTCAGGAGGCATATGGGAAATCTCTGTACATTCTGCTCAGTGTTTTTGTGCATGAAAACTTCTCTAAAAAATAAAATCTATTTTAGAATAAATAAGTCTCTTCAGAGCACACTAATAATAGCTCCACAGTATCTTCCCATGGCTGTGGGTAACTACACAGGTTGACCTACCACCTTATGTGACATCCTCATTTCCCCAGTGATTTCCCAACAATCATGGGAGGTTAGAAATGGCGGGGACATCCAAATGTCATCAAAACTGTCGATCTGCCTTCAGATCCTGATGTCACTACCCTACTGAGAGAAACAACATCAGAAGGAGACCTCATGACATGATCTCATTCATACCCAGGGCCTGGATAACATCATTTCCACTTTAAGTAAACACTAAAAAGGGAAGATTATCCAGACAGACAATCTCAGATGCACTATATTTGTGGAGCAAGGGATTGTAACCAGCAGTCCTAGGAAATCTGGCATTTGTTCGGAAAACATGTCTGGATTTTGAAAGGGCTCTGCCTAACACATTCAGTGTATGCCCAGAGGTCTTTGAGGAATTGCATTCATAAAGAGGATACGACTCTGCTAGAAACTGTGATTGATCTACATTCATGCTGCAACTCTCACTTAAAAGGGAAATAAGTCCAGTTCCCCTTTGAAACAGCTTCTCAGCAGCATGTGGCTGCCAACCCCTCGGAAAGCAGGAACATGAATGTTGTAGCAGTCTCAAAATTCCACTGTTTTGTAACGATCCTTCCTTTATCAATCCAAAGGGTGTGTGAGTGAGGGCAAAGAGGGTAGAAGTTTCAGGTGACAATATTCTTTTGGAATTACAGAGCTTATATTTAAGACAGCCTGGGGCATTTGTCTCATTTCAAAGAAATGTTGTAAAATATTAATTAAAAGCTCAATGTTGGAGACCACTTCAAGGAGCATGGTTCAGGGAAGGAGAGCTGAGGAGGAAGTCAGGTGAAAATAGTTTAGAGCAATCTATTAGCCAATCATCTACACTCTTCCACCATAGTTTTCGTTATCCCTTTTATGATTTCTGAGTCTCCAGAAATTAAAAAAGACTCTTTCTCCATCAGTCTAGGCGGGAATCCATTTTTTGGAGCTAAGCATGCCAACTGAAGAAAGCTAGATAATGATGGAAATAATTGTGCTAATTCTTTTTTTTTTAAAGATTTTTTTATTTATTTTACAGAGATCACAAGTAGTCAGGCAGGCAGAGAGAGAGAGGGGGAAGCAGACTCCCTACTGAACAGAGAGCCCGATGCGGGGCTCGATCCCAGGACCCTGAGATCATGACCTGAGCCGAAGTCAGAGGCTTAACCACTGAGCCACCCAGGTGCCCCTTGTGCTAATTCTAAAAAGAAAAAGGTTAAGTTTGATTATGGTATATAGTAATGAAAACCGTGTGTTATTCAATGTAGTCACTAAAAGGATGGAAATGTTTTCGAATGTGATTCATTCCAACTGAAACAGGAAGGGAAGTAAAAACATGAGCATCTAACAAGGCAGTTAAACTGCTAGGTCAGAGCAACTCTGCCCCATGGGGAGGAAACTATCCTCCTCCCCATGAGAGCTGGACCCTCAAGCCAGGCAGCAGTCTCTGAAGAAAGAGTCATTGCACCGCGCATGTGGATGCACACATACACCCCACACGTGCATGCTCATGCGTGTGCACACAGACACTGGCACGGCAACAGCCAGCCAGAGTGTAAAAGAGAGATGGCTATGCCAACACGTTGAGAACGAGGGCAGAGAAAAGACATCCTTCAATAAGGAAAGGAATCAAGAAAAAAAAAAAAACTTATGGATAACTTAGATCAAAATATTGTTAGAAGAGGGTTGGCACATTTCTGGATTCAGGGGTCCTGAGACAAAGGGCCTAAATGTCAGTAGGCACTTGGGGTAGGAAAGCCAGAGCACACTTGAAAGGAAAGGGGATGAGGCCCCACAGAAATAATACACAGCACACGTCCAAATGTGCACACCTTGGGGATTTGCAACTTGAAGGAAATGGCCAAGAGTTATTTCTGAAGGCAGGAAAAGCACACAGAAAACACATGCTTCTAAAAAGGGAGGGTCATGGAGTTGGGAGAAAGGGATGACCTTGTCTTCTACGAATCTATGCTCCTACTTTAATTTCCTTAACCAGAAAAATATTTTTGTGTAATGATACATTTATTTTTTAATTTTTATTGAAATTCAATTTAATTTACATGTACTGTGCTATTAGTTTCAGAGGTAGAATTAAATGATTCATCAGTTGCATACAACATTAAGTGCTCATTCCGTCAAGTGCCCTCCTTAATGCCCATCATACAGTTATCCCACAATAGACAAATTATGGAAAGAGCCCAGATACCCATTGACAGATGAATGGATAAAGAAGATGTGAGATAGATATAGACAGATATAGATAGATATAGATGATATAGATATAGATAGAGATAGAGATAGAGATAGAGATAGATACACACACATACAGACACACACAATGCAATATTACTCAGCCACCAAAAAGAATGAAATGTTGCCATTTGCAATGATATGCCTGGAACTAGAGGGTATTACACTAAGCAAAATAAGTCAGTCAGTCAGAAATCATATGATTTCACTCATATGTGGAATTTAATAAACAAGACAGATGAACATAGAGGAAGGGAAGGAAAAATAAAATAAGATGAAAAGAGAGAGGGAGGCAAACCATAAGAGAACCTTAACTCGAGGAAATAAACTGAGGGTCCCTAGAGGGGAGGTGTGAGGGATGTGTCATGATACATTTAAAGTTCATAAGCAGAAAAACATTGCTTAAAATTGCAACATATGCATACACTCATCCTGCTGTGTTTTCCTCCACACATACTCTGCCTGTTCGTCTAGTATCTGTCTCCCTTCAGTAGAATATGAGCTCCGTGAAAGCAGGTATTTTCATCCATTTTGTTCTCCCCTCTATCGCCAGTTCCCAGAACAATGCATGGCCTGTGGTGAGCACTTAATAAAAATTTTAATGAATGTGCATCCAAAATGATCAGAACAGGACCTGGCACATATGATGTGTTGGCTGTTGAATGAACATTGAAGTCCCACCCACTCCTGAGAACATTCTTGGATTTTCTTCCACTGTTTTCTCCACCTCCCCCAAGCTCCTACAACAGTGAGGCAGGCTCTCACCTCCCACCCCTTCATTCCATGAGCGTATTTCAACCTTGTCTCTAAAGAGGTGGTGGGTATTAAGGAGGGCAGGGATTGCATGGAGCACTGGGTGTTATATGCAAACAATGAATCATGGAGCACTACCTCAAAAACTAATGATGTACTGTATGGTGACTAACATAACATAATAAAATTTTTAAAAATCCTAAAAAAAAAATTAAAATTCTTTAAAAAGAGAGATTGTAAAATCCCCCCAATAAATAAATAAAGAGATTATAAAAAATCCCAAAAGCAGGTGCCTTGTCTTTTAAGAAAGACATCTTTTAATATAAACAGGGCCAGATGTTTCCAAACGTACTGTATCACTTAATTTTCTCCCAAACACCCCACAAAATTATTTCATGATTCCAATTTGAGGATCTAAAGTGACCAGGGTGCAAACTTACCCAAGTTCATGAGGCCTTTAACTAGCAGAGTAAGGACCCAAACCAGGTTTGGCTATAATGCAGACATTCTTTCTACTACCCGACTTGACCTTTGGTTAACACAGCTTAGTGTTAAATTTTCCCCAAAATATGGAAAAGCCAAAAGAAGAAAAATAGTCATGCGCAAACTCATCATCCAAAGACAATCACTATTAATATCTATTCTATGATTTGGTCTTTTTTTACTCTACATATTTTTTTAAAGATTTTATCTAATTGACAGAGAGAGATCACAAGCAGGCAGAGAGGCAGGCAGAGAGAGAGGGAAGCAGGCTCCCCGCCGAGCAGAGAGCCCGATGCGGGACTCGATCCCAGGACCCCAAGATCATGACCTGAGCCCAAGGCAGAGACTCAACCCACTGAACCACCCAGGTGCCCCTACTCTACATATTTTTAAATTATAATCATAATAGGTAAGAATGAAAGAGTGATTACACCACTCTTTCAACTAATATTTTTGCGTCCTGTATTTATAATGAATATTTTAATGATATAATTATGCTGTTTACCCATGAAAGTAAACATTTCTTCATGAATTTTTTCAAGAATGTGTACTTTCCTTCTCTTATGAACTGTCTATTCTTTCTCTAGTCATCTCTTTGAGGTCTTAATAATTTCCTTGTACATGTTATAAAACTCTTCCTTGGCTCTTTCTGTGAATTTTTTTCTATCCTATTTCTCAATTATCTCACCCAATAAGTGCCTAATATCATTCTGAATACAAGATGGGTGTGACATAATATTGTTGATTAATCACATTTGAAATTATTCACCCTACTGAGTGACCAAGGTTAACGTCATCAGTGATAAGTCATATTGATGTTGTGTATTCCTGACATGATGAGATGAGAAAGACACTTCATCTCTGTAGTATTCTTCCCCAAATTTCATGACCCAAGTCTAGGCATGAGAAAATAGGAGACAAACTCCAGTTGAGGGACATTCTACGAAATACTTGACCAGTACTCATCAGCAATGTCAAGATCATAAAAGACAAGGGAAAACTGAGAAACCACCACAGATTGGAGAAGACTAAGGAGGTAATGACTAAAATGCAACATGGTATCCTGGAGTAGATTTTTATAGAAAAATAACATTAGTGAAAAAGCCAGTAAAAATCAGAACCAAGTCTGCAATACTATTGTACTAACATCCATTTCATAGTTTTGGTAAGTATGCCATAGTTAGATAACATGCTGACAGGAAGGGAACCTGTTTGAAGGTATATAGGAACTGCCTGTGCTGCCTTCCCAGCTCTTGTGTAAATCTCATTATTTCAACATAAAAAGGTTTGTTTTTTTTTTTTTTCTTTAAATGATTCACTCTGGATCCATGACTAGTGTCACTTCACAGATCACATTTTTGCCCAACACAACTTTAGCTCTTTCATCAACAACTTCAAATGACAAAATGAAGAACTGTTTACTGGCTTCATAATAAATCAGAAGATAGCTAAGACCCAAACAAGTATGATGTATTGGATGTGAGTTTGCCAAGTTGGAAGAAAGATCAGAAACATAATTAGGTCATGAAGACAGGTCAAAATCACCTTTCTAAGGCAGGAGAAGTAGACCAGACAAGCTAAAGGTAAGTTCCCCCAAAGCAGCATGGAAACAGCCAGGTTCTGAAGCTGAACCCTGGCACAGCCCATGTTCAGTCGGTTAGGGACCTTAGGAAAGTAAACAACCTTCCAGAGTCTTGGCTTCTTCACATTTGAAAATGAAATAGTAATATTCCTTTCATGGGACTCTAGTGAAGAGGTAAGCAAAGTTTTTCCATAAGATAGGAAATATTTTATCTTTGGGGCCAAATGATCAGTGTTGTAGGTGTTTAATTCTGCCAATGTAGCTTGGAAAGAGCCATAGACAATACAGAGTGGCCAGGGTCTTAAAGAAGATCTTAACTGAGGAGAAAGAATAAGGAAGAGAAGATTGATAACTTTCATGTGCCACAGAATTCCCCCAAACCAATGCCAGGATGATGGCAGGAGGAGCACTGTGTACAGAGCCCTCTATCTAAATGCAAATATGGTTCATGTATTAGCACCCTGAGAATACAGGAGCTATAACATGTGTTTGCCCTATTATTTTAAAATATTCAGTAAATTACAGGAGGAAAATAGATGGAATGGATGGAACTCAAAGGACACATTACCTACATAGACAGGAAGCTACTAGCTTGTACAAAGCAGGTGAAATGCATTGATGTGTAAGTAAACTAATGTGTTAACCACAGGCAGTGAGTAAGCATATGGCATAATCCAGAAGACAAGCTGTGCTACGTAGAAATAATAAGTTGGCCACATAGAACATGTGAAAGACAGAATAGTTTGACTTTATTATCTTAAAATGGTGGTAGAACAAATAAGTGTTACCAGTAGATAGAATGGAGCACAAAGATCAAGTCATAAGACCAGATTATGAACCCTCCAAGCCAATAGCTTTTTACATTCCTAAATTGGCCACTCACTGATAATATCCATTATGGTCCCATTCTGGCCCCATTATGCTCTGCCCTCAAAAAGCACACATTAAACCCACAGCCACCATATTATTTCTATAAAAATTATCAAAAACCTTGCAACTTAAAAGAACTAAATTTATTACCTTACAGTTCTGGAAGTCAGAAGTCTAATGTAGGCCCCACCGGCCTAAAACCAAAGTATTAACATGCCTCCAATACCTTATGGTGGCTCCAGGAAAGAATTTGTTCCCTTGGTGTATTAGTTTGCTAGGGCTGTGTAACAAAATACCACAGACTGGAGACTTAAACAATGGAAAAGTATCGTCTCACAGTTCTGGAGGCTAGAAGTCCAAGATCAAGATGTCAAAAGTGTAGATTCCTTCTGAGGGCTTTCAGGAAAGGATCTTTTCCCTAGCTTGTAGATGGCCATCTCCTCCTTATATTTTCATATCATCTTCCCTTTGTCTTTGTTTGTGTCCAAATCTTCCTCCTCTTATAAGGACATCAGTCATATGGGACTAGGGGCCACCCTAGTGATCTCATTGTAACTTAATTTCCTCTGCAAAGACCCTATCTCCAAACATGGTCCTATTATGAGATACTGGTGGGTGAGGACTTCAACATATGAATTCAACAGGGGTGAGGGACACAATTCAGTCCATTAAATACTTGTTTTTTCCAAATTCCAGAGGTCACCTGCATTCTTTGGCTCATGCCATCTTCAGAACCAGCAATACAGCATCTGTATTGAACAGCATCTGTTCAAACAGACATCTATTTCTCTGACTGCTTCTATTATCATATTTTTTTCTGTTTTATTTTATTTTTTTCAGTGTTCCAAGATTCATTGTTCATGCACCTCACCCAGTGCTCCATGCAATACGTGCCCTCCTTAATACCCACCACCAGGCTCACCCATCCCTCCCACTCCCCTCCCCTCCAAAACCCTCAGTTTGTTTCTGAGTCCACAGTCTCTCATGGTTCATGTCCCCCTCCGATTTCCCCCACTCACTTCTCCTCTCCTTCTCCTTATGTCCTCCATGTTATTCCTCATGCTCCACAAGTAAATGAAACCATATGATAGTTTACTTTCTCAGCTTGACTTATTTCACTCAGCATAATTTCCTCCAGCTGCATCCGTGTTGATACAAAAGTTGGGTATTCATCCTTTCTGATGGAAGCATAATACTCCATTGTATATATGGACCACATCTTCTTTATCCATTCATCCATTGATGGGCATCTTGTCTCCTTCCACAGGTTGGCGACTGTGGCCATTGCTGCTATGAACATTGGGGTACATATGGCCCTTCTGTTCACTATCACATCTTAACTCTGATTTCTCTGCCTCCCACTTCCCTCAAAAGACCCATTGTCATTACATTGGGCCTACCAACCTCCCTTTATCACATCTGCAAAATTTCCTTTGCCATGTGAGGTTACATATTCACAGTTCTACAGACTAAGGTGAGGGCATCTTTGGGGATCAGTGTTCTACCTAAAACATCCACTCAGCATGTAAATTGGTGACCTATAGCTATTGACCAGATGTCTCCCCAATAGACCAAGCATGTACTGGTTACAGCACCTTCCACCTTTTGAGCCCTTCTTTAACCTCAGCTCTAGTTCTTTAACTACATCACTAGCAGGGAAGGCTGATGCAGCAGATAGTCAAAACTCAGCCCAGGATGCTAGAATCCTGGAAGGATAGTCCTTTCATCTCCCAGGCACAAGACCCCAGGTGTATTCATTACCCCATCAATTTCTTGTTGCTTTTCATGATAAGTTTTGAATTTTATAAATAAACCATGTGATTTGAGCATCTCAATTTGGTCTGTGAACCTTTATGTTCCATGACAGCTAGGATAACTTGCCCGGTGGGGTATTAGAAGCTACCAATACATCAAGGTCATTTTCCACATGTCACCAGCTTTCATACAGAAGCAGATTTCTGAGTTAAGAGAATATGGTGAAATTTGATGGAGGAGGGCAAAGTTCAGGATGTGGGGCTTGGGTTCAGAGAGGGCAGTCTTGGGTAGAACCCAGCAATGAGCAGCCCACAGTCCCATGAAGGTCTCAGCATCAGAGGACAGAGCATCCATTATCAAGGAGAAGGACTCTGCCGCCAACTTCCCCTTCGCACATTGTCCAGACCAGCCCTGCTACACAGTGTTGGAGGCTCATGGCACGCCAGATTCCAGGAGTATTGTGTCAACTTGCTTTGAGGCAGTTAGACACACCAATGAACTTGGAGTAATGTGGGAAATCTGACAGCCAGGACACAAACAGGAGGGCAAAAAAAGGAACAGCGAACAGAACTCCTGTTTCCCGTTTAGTGTTGTCTCTGAGCTACGACTTTCATAATTTGTGGAATCCAAAGCAGTAAAAGAATGTTAAAAGACTGGTGCATACATAGGTTTAAAAAAACTCTCTGCCTTTTTCCAAATACCAAAATACCAAAAACAGAAATATTCCAGATTTCAAAATGGAAATACAAGCTTAATTTAATTTTTTAATAATGAACACCGTTTGAAAAACATTGAGGTGCTCTTGTTATATACCAAATGCTGAGTTCTAGAAATAGATTTTTCCTTCAAAAAAGCATTTAAAAAGTCAAATGAATATCCTTTTCATTCAATGTCAGTCTTTTAAAAGTTAAAAAAAAAAAAGAACTTTTCCCAATAGTAATTGTCCCTGGAATGCTCTCAAACCCCTACATTTTGGATTTCTTATATAAAATGGGATAAAATGTGTCCTGCCTGGTGAAAGAATATGGAGAGTTACAAGGACTATGCCAAAACCCTTCCCTTGAGATTCCAAATTCTAAGTCAGGATAAGCCTGCCGTACATGGGTGTGTCATCTACATGAGCCCACCACAGAGACTGGAATCCAGTGTTTCGCTGGGCAATGGACATCACTAACAATGCATCAACAGCAGCTCACCAGCTTCTCCGAATGACAGAAGACCTCATAAACCCTATGAAGCTCAGTGATTGAGTGATTGAGCTTCATACCCCAGGGTTACAAAAAGCAGACTTTTTGATAGAAATCTTCATAGTTAAGCTTTCAGGAAATAAATGATTCACATATAAGACAAGGAGAAAAAGAGCTTATTTCCAAAGCAGAACAATCTAGGTATCCCGCCACTGACATTGTCTCATAGGAAGAGGCGCTATGTGAGAAATACTTTGCAAAACTCAGATACAACCCGAGTTTCAGAGTTCCCTAATCTGACCGTGAATTGGGAAACAAAAGAATAAAGAATTCTTCCTGAGAAAGGTTGCATTTTGCTTCCATTTTAAGAATACATCTATGCTTCCTTTAATTCCAATTACAGATATTTATTCTAAGGAATTAATCAGAGATCTGAGAAAAATGCATCTATAACAATATTTCTTTTGGCATCAACTCTGAAAGTGAAGAATTTGAAACAACCTAAGTGTTCATCAGTAGGAAAACAATCAAATAAAGTGAAGAATGGGCAAAAAATGGAATAATATACTACCTTGAAAAACTGAGTTTTTGAAAAATATTTAATGTTATGGGAGTATGCCCAGGATATAATGCAATATGAAAAGAAGGATATAAAACTATAAATACTGATTTCAATTTTGTCTCCAAAATGGTTGGAATTATTATTTTTATAATACTTTGCTGTTTTTTCCAAATTTTCTACAATGGAAAAGTATCACTTCCATAACCAGAGAGAAAAATATATTATTCAAAGAAATGGATTTATCCCAAAGAAAACTGCCCCTTTCCAGTGCTATTTTTGCAGTAGCCCAGAGTATGGATGGAGAAGTGACTACAAGGAAGGCTCCAGTGACCACACCCTCCAAACTGTTTGTACCCAAGCCGTATTGAGGCTTCCCCCTGGTTAAGACTGCGTCTACACCCTCAGGGGAAATACTACTGCAGCCTCTAGAGAACTAGCCCAACTATAACTTCATGGTTACACTGATGGTCCAAAGTCTGACCACAAAGCAGTGTTAGCAGAGTGAGTTCTATTCGACAATCCCGCCCTCTACTCCCGACATTCACAGATAAGCAATTCAACAAACGCGCCATCTGCCTTGCTGGGTTCCCGTGCTGTGTGATGACACAAAGCGTGCTGCCCAAGTGTGTGGGCAGCATGTAGGGGAGATGGGAGACAAGAGAAGACGGGGATAGGGCGGGGTGGAAGAAAAAGGGGAGAATGTTCACACAAACGACTAAAGTGTGTGCCTGACTAATCTAAAAAGTCACTAGCCATAAAATTACTTAGCATTTCCAGGACAGGGAGAACACATCTCGAACGCAGGCTGAAGGAGAACATGGCCCTCTATCTCTTCTTCCAACCACTCAACATGAATGTCACCAGCTTTGTCTTATGCCTCTGTACACACAAGTAGTCTAGAGCACTGGAAACCGGTGCCCAGTGAAAAGGGAGCATTGAGTCGTTCTTTCAACAGGATTTCCTAGCCTGACTGCAGGCATAGCTACCGGCATGCATTAACGAGTACACAGATTAGTGGACATCTGGCATGGGTATGGAGAGCCATCTAGTGGCCGGTCCGTGAAAAACAGGGCAACAGCCTACACGGAAGAAGCAACGTATTTTGTATTTTACTTGATAAATCATTACTAAGCATCTAAAGTGTCCCAGGCACTAAGCTAAGTAGGGGGAAATGCAAGGATCAAGGCCAAAAAAAGGAAGAATTTTTCATGATTTGTAAATATATCTCATTAGAAAATGTCTTCTTTTGTTGTCTCCGTTTATGAAAGACAGAACAAAATCCCACATTCAAAACAGAACATCCCTTAGAGGAAAACCAGGTTATTTGCTTTCCTATTTCAAGATGATTATTTTCCAAAAGCTCTAGAAATTGAAGAATAATCTATGTCAGTAATTCCAAATTTGCAACACAGGCAACAGGCTTTTTCTTTGATTTTTGTAACAATTTCCCCATATTCCCTCTCCCAACCCAGAGGGCTAAGCAATATAGAAATACTGCTATTTCTGAGGGTTTTGAAGGGGTAGGGGGTGGGAGGTTGGGTGAGCCTGGTGGTGGGTATTGTGGAGGGGACATATTGCATGAAACACTGGGTGTGGTGCATAAACAATGAATTCTGGTA
Source organism: Lutra lutra (assembly GCF_902655055.1). Classification (NCBI taxonomy): domain Eukaryota; kingdom Metazoa; phylum Chordata; class Mammalia; order Carnivora; family Mustelidae; genus Lutra; species Lutra lutra. The sequence goes on along the minus strand of NC_062278.1, from coordinate 9,287,752 downwards.
CACTGAAAAGAAATTTTAAAAATAAAAAAATTTTTTTAAAGAAATGCTGCTTTTAAAGTGATTTTATTTTTTTATTATGTTATGTTAGTCGAAGGTGATTTTAAATGACTTTTGTTCAGACAATTTTAGAAATTACTTTCATAACATTCTTTAGGTTTATTGGTTCAAATATCAGGCTCACAAACTAACTAGATGTATGTCCATGTTGGGACAGACCAGTCGCCCAGCCGCACCAGCATCAGGCAGCCCCCACTCGCCCCCAGGTCACAGCCTCCAGTCAGGAGTCATGCTGCCGTCCCCCAGACCTGCACCCACACCTCTCTCGGCTTCGCAGCCTGTCATAGTGCAGCCATTGGCTCCCTAGCCCAGGACAGTCCTGGTTTACACCTGTTGACCTAGCACATGTATTGTTAGCACCCTCATTAATTCTGAAAAGAGTCCTGGTTTGAACAATAAATCTCATGGCCACTTCTTCTGGGGGATCTTTCTCCCCACCAGCACACCCTTCCTCTCCGTCCACTTGCAGAGTCAGCTGCGGCATGGGATGTTGGCACTTGTATATTCTCAGGAGTGTGCCCTGGCCCTCTCCCATGGCTCGCAGGGGCCAGTGGGGACGCCTTCTGGACCATCCACTGGTTGAAAAGGTAAATGGCTCACATGTGCATTCTGCTCTCTCCCTTCATCCTTCAAGCAGAATGAACAGAAATTGCATAAGATATTCATGTGCAAGTACATTCAACATGAGGAACAAACAGATGTGTTGGGTCCTGTCAGCTGATCCATATTACAAAGTAACTATCTGTAAGTTAGGGAAGATATCTAGTTATAAGTAATAATTTGCAAAACCTTTCAAAATGTAAATGTAAACAGGAGAAAATTCACTAACATCGTTATGTGCTCCCAATCATTAGTGAGTCTCAAGAAGGTAGCACCATTCAGATGAACACTGGGACTGACATGTACATGTAATCAGTCTAATTCATAAATACCATCATTCTGCCAGCCATGGACAGGTATCTGCCACTGCGTGGTGGACACTCAGCAAGTATTTGCAGACACTTTCACGGGGCTGGCGAGTTTGGGCAGCCAGTCAGACACACCTCTCTCTGAAACCTGGCTCCATCCTTTTAATCTCTTCAACTTCAAACAGTCTCGGGACCATGTTTCCTACTCTGTAAGGTCGGGGGAATAGGGACTACCCTGTAGCACTCTTATAAGAGTGCATTGGAAGTGTTGAATGCAGTGCCTGGCATCTAGTAAGACTTAAGTCCTTAATGTTATCTGATAAATACACATTTTGTGTATTAAACGCCAGGCCCTGTTCTAAGCACTTTATAGATATTAATGTAGTTAATCTTCAAAACAACTCCCTGATAGAGATGCTCGATGTTAGTACTATTAGTGCTCACTTTACGGATGAAAACTGAGACAAGAGAGTTTAGGTTGCCGCCCACCCTCTCTGCCGCTGTGCTGGGCTGCCGTTCGATTTGGCTACCTCGGTTGGGCTCACACACAGAACCATGAGAGCCCACTGAGCCTCACTGGGGCTGAGGTGGAAGCCCCAGAGGTAACATGTGACACGTACACTCGGACACAAGGACAGTCAATAACACAGCAGGATGGTGACCTGCTGAGATACTCGATAGCCGGACAATTCCAGCTTAACCCCAGATGGGTCCTGCGTCATCTTCTATTACTTTAGAGAAAAATGCCTTCTCTTTGTTGTCTCCTTTGCACTAATCTGAGCTGCCTGGGGGAGAAGATGAATCCAACAGCATAGGGTTCTCCAGGTAAAGAACCAATGCCAAATTATTCCTTCAAAAGGGAGCTTTTTTTTATTATTATTTTCAGCATAACAGTATTCATTGTTTTTGCACCACACCCAGTGCTCCATGCAATCCGTGCCCTCTCCAATACCCACCACTTGGATCCCCCAACCTCCCACCCCCCGCCCCTTCAAAACCCTCAGATTGTTTTTCAGAGTCCATAGTCTCTCATGGTTCACCTCATTTTAAAGGATTCCACTTCTTTCATTTTTAGGAAGGACACATCACTCAAACTACACTTTAGAAATACAGAGATGGAAAGCACTATCTGCTGAGCTCACTCAGGACAGCTGAGTTGCATCCTCCAAAAAAAAAAAGGGTAGAGTCCTTATTTAAAGATAGGGTCTTGGGGCACCTGGGTGGCTCAGTCAGTTAAGCGTCTGCCTTCAGCTCAGGTCATGATCCCAGGGTCCTGGGATCGAGCCCCACATCAGGCTCCTTTTTCAGTGGGGAGCCTGCTTCTCCCTCTGTCTGCTGCTCCCCCCGCTTGTGTTCTCTTTCTGAAATAAAATAAAATAAAATCTTTAAGAAAAAAAAAAAAAGACAGGGTCTTTACAGAGGTTATCTAGTTCAAATGAAGTCATTAGAATGGGCCCTACTGAGATATGACTAGTGTCTTATGAAGAAGGGAATTCTGGACAGACAGGCATCCACCCAGGGAAGACAATGTGACAAGACAAGAAGACAGCTGTCTATAAGATTCGTAATGAGACCTAGAGCAGCAGTTTAGTTTCCCCATGGCCCTCAGAAGGAACCAAGCCTGCAGGTAAGTTGATGTCAGACTTCTGGCCTCCAGGACTGGGAGAGAGTAGAATCCTATTTTTTTTTTTAATCATTTTTTTAATTTATTTTCAGCATAACAGTATTCATTGTTTTTTGTACCACACCCAGTGCTCCATGCAATCCGTGCCCTCTCTAATACCCACCACCTGGTTCCCCCAACCTCCCACCCCCCCACCTCTTCAAACTCTTCAGATTGTTTTTCAGAGTCCATAGTCTCTCATTGTTCACCTCCCTTCCAATTTCCCCCAACTCCCTTCTCCTAACTCCCTATTCTTAAAGCCACATGGTGTGTAGCACTCTGTTACAGCAGCCCCAGCAAACTAAGACAGATTTGGTAGCAGTTTCTGAACTCGGACAAGGAACAGAAGGGCACCCAAGAGACATCGTATGAACAGATATTCAGTGAGACAAGAGGCAGAGACAGGAGCCAGTGGCCCCAAGGGAGACCAGCAGATTCCTGTGCGTGGCGGTGGTGGGCAGTGGGTGGTGTTCACATGATCTGAGCACTGAGAATCACCTGTCCAGTGGAGCTAGGAGGCAGTCCCCATATGGTCCCCGTCCTGCTCAGCACCCCCTGGCCATCCCGGCCCACGGCAGGCAAGCCCCTTGCTCTAGCCCCCGCATGTAGAACCCTGTCTCCTTATGTGACTGGCCTGTAGGTCTCTTGACGTCTACTTGATTCTGATCTGGGTCAGCCTCAGCTCCTAGAGGGGGCAGGCATATAGCAATGTGGGTTTTCCTCCACGTTGATTAACCTTTCACCTAAATGGCCAAGGTATAGCACTTGGAGCCAAGTGAACCCAGGGGTGTTACCCTGTAAAAGAAGAAATCCTTCTTCAAAAGTCCAGTCTGCCTTTGTCCTTGACATCAAGCCTTGCCTGATAAGTTACATATTGGCCCGTGTGCCCCCACCACCTCTGTGCTGCCTCTGACCGCCTGTCTGACAGACACACCACGCTGCACTCTTCAACCCTAATCCCTCTGCACTCTTGGTGATTCCTGGTCTGGGTCTGATGCCATGAAAGAGAAGACACATACAAGGGTGTTGCGGCTGCTTTGAGCTCTGGAAAATACTGCATTTACATTCAACAACAGCTTGAGCTGAGCCCTCCAGATTTCTAGGAATAACCTCTCTTACCAAAGTTTAATCACTTCTGTAACTTGCAAAAAAAAAAAAAAAAAAAAAGAGGGAGAGAGAACGTACAGTATATAAGTAAGAAACAAAAGAGGCAGTATCATATATCTAACTATAGTTTTCTCAATATAAAATATGTCATTATTTCTTAATATAAAATATAAAATATGTAGATGCTGATTCCCTTCAAACATCTCTCACCCTGTAGATGAAATATAGATGCCCTTATTTTTAATAAACAAAGGGGGGATGGATCTTTTATGCAATGATGGCTTGGAAGCACCAAATATCAAGCCAGGCCAAGGATGAAATAATCTTAAATTAGCCACTTAAAGCCTTAACCATTCCTAGTATATTTAAAGAATATTTAATAACATAAGGGACATATTTGTACATCAATGTTAAAGGAATGCAAGATTTGGAATTATATATCATGCAATGGGTATATATGCACATACAATGATTTTACATATGCATAGAAAAAAAGAAATATTTCAAATAATGGCATTTATAGCTGAGTAATGGATCCCAGGTAATTTCTGCACCTTTATGTATTTTCCAAATTTACTATAAAATGAGTTTTCATTACTTTTTTCATCAGAGAAAAATGTTCTAATTTATCCCAATGATTTAGCAGTAATACACATACTTTATAAGTATGGGGATACTGATTACTTTTTGCATACAAGTGATGGCAACCCACTAGGTAACATTTTATAGCCAAACTCAAAAGTCATTACAGACTGTGTACCAGAATACCCAGAAGCACAAAATACACACCTGCAATCAAAAATTTAAGAAAATACATGAGTTGTTATTTGAGCAGGGATAGCTTTCGGTAACTGACTCTGTTTCTGTTTGCCGCTAGAAATATATCCTCTTCATTAATGTCCTCCCTTGCTTTCTGTAGGTGTATAAAATGACAGCTTATGTGGAAATCAAACCGAGATCAGATTACCAATATTATATGTGTGGCTGGAGGTCAGAATTGCTTTCATAAAGAGTCCTGAGGCCCAGAATCAATTTCTATTTATTCAGCATTCTACCTCCAATCTCAGCTGACAAAAACAAGAAGAAAAAAGCAGAAAGATTCCCAAGCTCAGGGTTCACCCTGTTTGCATGTGAGACCAAGAAAAAGAAAGATGTGGGGCACTTGGCTGGCTCGGTCATTAAGCGTCTGCCTTTGGCTCAGGTCACAGAACCAGGGTCCTGGGATGGAGCCCCGCATCAGGCTCCCTGCTCAGCAGGAGGCCTGCTTCTCCCTCTTCCACTGCTCCCTGCTTGTGTTCCCTCTCTCACTGTGTCTCTCTCTGTTAAATAAATAAATAAAATCTTTTTAAAAACAAAAAAGAAAGAAAAAGAAAGATGTAAGCAGACATAACCAAAGTATGGGTTAGAAGTCCCTTGTATTTGTAAATGTAAATGTTTGATTGGTTTGATTCAGCTTGAATAATTCCAGTTGCATGATAGAGAGAAAAGAAAGTTATACACCGGCAGATGGCAAAGAGACCCCTGATAAGCTCCGTGGGCTCCCTACATTATGTTTTTTAATGTAATGGTCACCTACAATGTGCCAGGAACAGAGCTAGGAACATAGATGTGACTGGTCCTACACCCTAGGAAGAATCTGGCAACTTCTTTCTCATATACAGACCATGTTCTCTGACTGTGTTTGGTTTAGTACCTGCTGTGGAGCCATGATTCCTCTTCCAGAAATACCTGTCACTGACAGTGGTTTAATTGTATATTATGCCTATTTGGGCTTCAACAAAAAAGCATCTAGATCAGGAATCCCTATAAATATTGAAAAGTTATGAACTTCAATGTTCATAGCAGCAATGTCCGCTATATCCACAATACACACCCCAATGTTCATAGCAACAAGGTCCACAATAGCCAAACTGTGGAAGGCACATATTAAGATGAGTGGATAATGAAGATGTGGTCCATATATACAATGGAATATTACTCAACCATCAGAAGGGATGAATACCTACCATTTGCATCAACATGGATGGAACTGGAGGGGATTATGCTGAGTGAAATAAGTCAAACAGAGGAAGACAATTATGATATGGTTTCACTTACTTGTGGAACATAAGGAATAGCATGGAGGACAATAGGAGAAGGAAGGGAAAAATGAAGGGGGTGGGGAATCAAAGGGGGAGACAAACCATGAGAGATTATGGACTCCAGGAAACAAACTGAGGGCATCAGAGGGGAGGAGGGTGGAGAGATTGGTTAGCCCTGTGATGGGTATTAAGGAGGGCATGTATTGCAATGAGCACTGGGTGTTATAAGCACACAATGAATCATGGAACACCACATCAAAAATTAATGAAGTACTATATGGTGACTAACATAATTTTAAAAAGCATTAAAAAAAAAAAAAGAAAGAAAAGTTAGACCATGAGAAATATAGCCCACAGGACACTGTCTTTCCCATCATTATCTCTCCCTTTTTCTCCTACTCCATTCAGCCTTGTGAGGTCTGTTCTTCTGGTCTGTTCAGCATAATAGAATGTCCTTCTTAATGAGCTTTCTAATAATGTATACTGCTTTTGCACATACCTTACTGCTTTTTATCTCATTTGTGCTTTATGACACCTTTGAAAGATGGATGGAGAAGAAATGTGATATGAGTTGAGATGTAGAATGTTCTAAAACCATGGAACTCAAGACCAAATCCCACTTTGACACTTACTACTTACTTCCATTGTCTGCTGGATGTTCTCCTTCCCTCCTCCATCCTCATCCCATTCTTGCTCATTCTCCAGCAGGGCATCAAAGGGCTCTTTCAAAAATTCAAATCAAATCATGATACTCCCCTGCCTAATCCTCCCCAATGGGTCCATGTCACTGACACTGCTCAGTTAGTATGACAGGCCAGAGTTTCAGCCCTTCCAAAGCCTCCACATGTGCATTCCCCACCCCCATTGCCCTCACCCCACCTGGTTGCCAGAGGAGCAACTCCTACTCACCCTACAAGACTCACTGCAAGCATTCCACCTTCCATGAAATGTGTATCTTTTAAAAAAAAAAACTCGGTTTTTAATTAGGAAAGACATTTAAATCAGTGCCTTCTTTGGAGGGGTTAGGAAGGGTAGACTTGACCCTGGAAAGAAAGTTATACCAAACCTCAGATAATTTGTGTCTCTGCTTGTTCTTCTATCCAGTACCCACAACTCCTTCAGAAGAGGACTCGGTATACCAAGATGGAAGCGATGTTGACTTTGCCATCATGGCCTCAGAAAATGGACATGGAACCAGTCAGAGCTGGTGAGGTCTCACAGGAAAATGCACACAGAAACAAGAAGAATATACTTTAACATTCTCTGCCCTTGCAGAGGATAATTTCTGTGTAGGTGGATCTTCCCCTTTTATCACCATTCCCAAGAACTTTTGAGGAATAAGGTGGCCACACTATGAGTTAATCTGTAAAACCATCAGATAATGAGCACAAAAGAGATCCAAGAGAAAGAATAGCTCCCAGACCAGTAAGGCCCTCCCGACCAGATGAACATCTGAAGACAAAATGTGTCCCTTACAGAGGAGACTGGTGAACCACAGAAGATGCCCAGCCCTGTGGCATTGGCCTTCCTTGACTTGAAATTTTGTAACTCTAATCTCTCTCTCATCTTTACAGAGCCATTTTTCTCTGTCTTCTCCCCTCCTTTTTTTTATAAGGACACTTAAAATCTATAATTTGTCTTTGGATTTAGGGTCCACCCTAATCTGATTTTGTCTTGAGAATGTTAACTTAATTGTGTCTGCAAAGACCGAATAAGGTCACAGTCACAGGTTCCAGGTGAACCTATGTTTTGGGGGGAGGTGAGGGCACCATTCAACCTAAAATAGGGAGCACGCATCCCTTTACCTGAAAGCTTATCACAAGCACCCCGTTCTGAATCCTAGCTGACCACACTTCTCTCTGATTGTGAGTTCATGCTCCAGATAGTATGACCTCTGTGGAGTTCTTGAGACTCCAGTTTCTGTGCTGTTATATTTTTTTGTGAGAAATCAATGGATCAGAATTCTAGTTTTACACTTGAGTGTCATGAGTCAAGTAATTGTGTATCTGTGCTGGAGAGCGAAGGTCCCAACTTTTAACACGTTGACCCAATGCTCTTATAAATGCTCTTATAAATGCTCTTTATAAACCTGAGGCTGTTGCCTGAAGCCAAACACAAGTGTGATAAATTCCCTTTGGTAAGCCATTCAGGGAGGCTTCTAGAGAAAATGCCTATCGGTCATTCTGCAGATGACCATCTCCTATGCTTAGTCATGCAAGGACAGAGAAGCAGAGAAGACCAGAGCCCCTCAATTAGCCAGGAGACGTTCCAGATCCTTCCACTCTGTTTCCATACTGACCACGGTGGACCTTTGAGTCAGTATCCCAAAGACAAGTGTGCAGCCAGTCAGGGTAGCAGAGGAAGTGGTAGAGAAGACCATGCTGATCCCTAACAAACTGTCTCAGAGTAAACAATGCCCACTGCAAACACAAGTGTGACTTTTGGGCTGGATAACCACTGCTTGGGAAGCACAGACCTCCTACATTGGTCCTTGACGGGCACCCTCTCCTCCTTTAATATGCTAGGCCGTATGTCCCTGAACTGAGATCACACTGCCAAATCTCTCTCCTGGCTATTGTCCAAAGAAGCCAACAGAGATAGATCTTCACAGAATTTCTAACCTATTTTATGTTGCTGGTTTTGTTATTGCTCTTGATGTTTTTGCATGATTTCCAAAGGATCTGGCTTCTTGGAGAAACAGGTAAATTAATGATTTGAACTATTCTCTGTGATAGGAAAAGTATTTGAAATTAAGATTATAAGTGTCACAATGACACTATGTGTGTGTTCTCAGGAAGATATTTCAGCTGAGAGATGAAAACCTTCCCAATGCTTTTCTCTGTGAGCTTCTGGCAACTATCGATATTCTCAGACAGGGGGTGTGCTCATTACCAGCTCATGGACTCCAAAACAGGGAAGGACTCAATGTGAAAGGATGAGCATAAGGGCAGGTTTGTGGAACCAGACCTAAAGACAAGGAACTCAACTGTACTCTAATGGAAGTCATCCTGGTTTATGTTTCTGAAGTTAATTTAACCTAAAAGTATTTTTTCTTTAATTATGAAGCATATGGGTCTAAAATGAGTGTCCTGCCTGCCTGGCTTTCCTTCATCTTCTACACCAAACTCAGCCTAAATGCTCTCTGCCCAGTCCCTAATCAATTCCGGCTAAGCAAGCAGGAATGCAATGCAAAGAGCTCCAGTACATTCCTGCCCAGGCCCCTCCCCATCCCCTGTGTCACCAGACATCCATGAGACATTGTCCAAAAGTGGCAGCAGTTTCTGGGGGGGGGGGGGGGGGGGATGACCTACTTGCAGAAAGAGCCCAAGGAGGGAGTGGTGCATGTTTTGTGTTGCTTTTCAGGCCTAACCTCTCCAAATCTTTGCCTAACAGAAAAGAAAGAATGAAATATTCTGGGAAACATCAGCAGGGGAATCATTAACTCATAGGCACAGTGTCCTAGGGACCCACCCTTAAAGCTCTTCAGACAGGAAATAACAATACCATTTCAGTAAATAGCAATGAACTTAATAACTTAGCATTTCCTGTAAAGAGGGTAGAGAAAGAGAGAAATGACACGTTAAGCTTGCAAAACCTGTGGTGTCCCACATGTGCCAATTCTTACTTATCTGAAGGCTTCAAAAGTCAACCCCAATGGGAATACAGAAATGTCACTGGTTGAGATGAATGTATTTATGAAATATACTTCTGTCACACTGACCCTACCAAATGTCATCCAAGTTTCCTACAAGGATTTTGGAATATGCTGTATAAACCAACAGTGTCATGAGAGTAGATATTTTTGTTATGTTGAAGCATTTCTCATTCAGGTAAGGATCAGACAAAAGCCTTAAACAACAACTTTTTTTAAACCTGTCTGCCTTTTTTAGTGGAGGTCTTCATTTACAAAGCTGAAGTATGCTGTTTTTCATGATGGCTTTGTTGCCACCAACAGAAATTCAAAGTAGAGCTCTGAGGGTGAATCAGGTAGGATTACCTACATGCTGTTCTTGGAATTCAGCTCAGTTTATGGAGGAATTGCCAACTATTTTCATATTCTGGTTCCCAGGAAAACATAGTCTATGTTCAACAGAAGACCATGAAATTCCAAAGCAGCCATTCAACACAAGTAGACCCAGGACGCAGTTACATTTGAGTCAACATCTTAAAGAAATACATTATCATCGTGTAAACAGGAATAATTCCAGAAAGCAGTCCTTTGTATTCCTACCTTGCATTTCACTGAAACCAGGACATGGAGCTCATACTTCCAGACAAAATTCAAATCAGCTTTGACCCTCGCTTCTACTAAGTTCAATGATACTCCAGGAAGGCAGAGAGTTGCCTGGACAAAATCAAAGAACCTTCTAGCAACCCCCAAATCCTGCTCCTGATAGTGACCTATGCAAAGTGAGCCTGAGAAATGTAATTTGTCTGAGGAATGCACCTGGAAAACAGCAATACTATATCTACCAGGGGAGAAGTATTCCTGGGGATTAGTGTGGGCTCTGAAACTTGACACCCCTGGTGCTTTCATAATTGCTATCCCAATTAATGTAACTGCAGATACCATTCTTCTGTTCCCAGGTACAATTGTGCCCTGTTCCTCCAAAGCTCACAAAGCCATTTGCTTCAACACTTGCCTCTGAGCGGCAGTCTCAAGGCTGACAGTCCTTCATATAGACCTATCATATACCTACTGTACAAGTGCATTTTCTTTGCATTTTAGTCATATCCTTGACCTTGGAGGGGACAGTGTAAAGGGTAATGCCTAATTAACTTTCCATTTATAAACCAATTATTTTAGTATTGGCACCTTCATTCTGAAGTCATTGACAGATAATCTTTTACAAAACAAAATGTAATAAATGAGAAATCTATTGGATTTTTTAAAGTTTGCTTTGAACTCAGCCATTAATAAGAGATGTCCTTTAATAAGAAAGATCTCTGTGTAGAAGTTAGTCCACATCAGAACCCACCTGTGCCACCTCTTCTGAGGAAGATGTGGCCACGTACAATCAAGGCATAGAACCTCTTTTTCATTCATTTGTAATTGAATTGACAAGGAAGCTATTTTCCTACCTGAAAAGGAGGAAAGGATACTTTTATGTGGATCTGCACAAACTAAAATCGCACCAAAAGTTCATGCAAGGTCAATGAAGGACATTTTCTGCTCCCATCACAGACTTCTTGCCCTATGATCCTCCCAGGTACTCTTCCCTGAGGCAGCTCAGCTGCCTCCTTTGTCTCCTGCAGGTCTCAATTCAAATGCCATCTTCGGAGTGAGGACTTCCCTAACCGCCTTGTTGATAACTGTAAGGACCCTGCCCCACCACACCTAACCACTTTCTCTATTCAACTTTCCTTCACAGCACTTCTATACTTGACAATCTTTACATTGTGTCTGCTCTTTTATTTTGCTTATTGCATGATTCCCTCTATGTGAATGGAAGTTCCATGAGGACAGGGAGATAGTAATGACACCTAACCAGAAACCAGCACAGACCAGTCACTCAGTAAATACAATGATGTAAAATGTTTAAGATGGAAAGTCAAAATAAAATCATCCACCATGAACAAGTAATCATCACCCTTCTCTCCACTAAGGTAGACAGTATGATGAAGCCACTGTGCAGGTGAACCAAGGACAAAAATAGAAGAAAATTTTCTCATGCCCTTGCACACCAGACACAGAGCCTTGTGACTTCCATTACACTTTGGAGCCCTGACTCCAGCAACAGCCATCATCTCTGTGCACAGCTCCACCTGATAGACTCTAGAGAGAAGAGGGGAAATGTTCCCTCTGGTTTCCAGCTTGCTTATTGAGTCACTGGTCAGTTGTTCCCAGGGACAGATTCATAAGAGTGCCCTCAGAAGGGCTCCCATGTTTGGTTTAATTTTCTGCTGTCAATATCTTATGATTCTGAATAATTCCACCTTTGAACTTGTGAAGTCCAATGGGACAGTGGAGAGTACAGTGAACAGAGAAGATTCATGAAATGAAGGGAAAAGCTTCATATTTTAGTGCCTTTAAAAACTCTTTTAAGCCTGGTGGTGGGTATTAAGGAGGGCACGTATTGCATGGAACACTGGGAGTGGTACATAAACAATGAATTTTGGAACACTGACAAAAAAATTAAATTAAATTAGGGGCACCTAGGTGGCTCAGTGGGTTAAAGCCTCTGTGTTCGGCTCAGGTCATGATTCCAGGGTCCTAGGCTCAAGCCCCATATCGGGCTCTCTGCTCAGCAGGGAGCCTGCTTCCCCCTCTTTCTCTGCCTGCCTCTCTGCCTACTTGTGATCTCTCTCTCTGTTAAATAAATAAAATCTTTACCAAAAAAATTAAATTAAAAAATAATTTAAAAAAGCTCTTTTTGTCTACCTTTTTCAATAAGCAGTGCACAGGACCCCAACAGTTATGTAGTTGGCTTTGACTATATCCACGTTATTTCTGGAGGACAACAAAAAATTTCTATTGTGAGGAGGAGTCAAGATGGTGGAGAAGTAGCAGGCTGAGACTACTTCAGGTAGCGGGAGATCAGCTAAATAGCTTATCTAAAGATTGCAAACACTTATAAATCCAACGGGAGATTGAAGAAAAGAAGAACAGCAATTCCAGAAACAGAAAATCAACCACTTTCTGCAAGGTAGGACTGGCAGAGAAGTGAATCCAAAGCGATGGGAAGATAGACCGCGGGGGGAGGGGCCGGCTCCCGGCGAGCGGCAGAGCAACAGAGCACAAAATCAGGACTTTTAAAAGTCTGTTCCGCTGAGGGACATCGCTCCAGAGGCTTAACTGGGGTGAAGCCCAGGCGGGGTCAGCGCGGCCTCAGGTCCCGCAGGGTCGCAGAAGGATCGGGGGTGTCTCAGTGTCGCAGAGCTTACCGGTATTAGAACGGGGAAGCCGGCTGCAGAGACAGAGCCGAGGAGTGACTCTCAGCTCGGGGTTGCCTTGAACCGGCGCAGGCTCGGTCAGCTCGGAGCGCGGCCAGAGGCCAGGGTGATGGAAGTCATTGGGCGCTGTTCTCTGAGGGCGCACTGAGGAGTGGGGCCCCGGGCTCTCGGCTCCTCGGGGCCGGACACCGGGAGGCCGCCATCTTCATTCCCACCCTCCGGACTCTACGGAAAGCGCTCAGGGAACAAAAGCTCCCAAGCGAACCCGAGCGGATGACTCAGCGCGGCCCCGGGTAAGGGCGGTGCAACTCCGCCTGGGGCAAAGACGCTTGAGAATCACTACAACAGGCCCCTCCCCCAGAAGACCAGAGGGAAACCCAGCCAGGACCAAGATCACCTACCAAGGAGTGCAGTTTCAATACCAAGGAGAGTGGCGGAATTCCAAGGAGAAGAAAGCAAAGCACGGAACTCATGGCTTTCTCCCCATGATTTTTTAGCTTTGCAGTTAATTTAATTCTTTTTTCTTTTTCAATTTTTTTTTCTTTTTCTCTTCTTCTGCTAAATTTTTTAAACTTTTACCGTTTTCTTTTTTAACATTTTTTATTTTTTTTTAAAGATTTTATTTATTTATTTGACAGAGAGAAATCACAAGTAGGCAGAGAGGCAGGCAGAGAGAGAGGAGGAAGCAGGCTGCCTGCCGAGCAGAAAGCCCGATGCGGGGCTCGAACCCAGGACCTGGGATCATGACCTGAGCTGAAGGCAGCGGCTTAACCCACTGAGCCACCCAGGCGCCCCTTAACATTTTTTAAATACTTTATCTAATATATATATTTTTTTTTCCTTTTTATATTTTTTATTGGCTTTCTTTTTTTAATAGTTTCTTTTTTTCTTCTTCTTCTGAACCCCTTTTTATCCCCTTTCTCCCCCTCACGATTTGGGATCTCTTCTGATTTGGCTAAAGCATATTTTCCTGGGGTTGTTGCCACCCTTTTAGTATTTTACTTGCTCCTTCATATACTCTTATCTGGACAAAATGACAAGGCGGAAAAATTCACAACAAAAAAAAAGAACAAGAAGCAGTACTAAAGGCTAGGGACCTAATCAATACAGACATTGGTAATATGTCAGATATACAGTTCAGAATGATGATTGTCAAGGTTCTAGCCGGGCTCGAAAAAGGCATGGAAGATATTAAAGCAACCCTCTCGGGAGATATAAAAGCCCTTTCTGGAGAAATAAAAGAACTAAAATCTAACCAAGTTGAAATCAAAAAAGCTATTAATGAGGTGCAATCAAAAATGGAGGCTCTCACTGCTGGGATAAATGAGGCAGAAGAAAGAATTAGCGATATAGAAGACCAAATGACAGAGAATAAAGAAGCTGAGCAAAAGAGGGACAAACAGCTACTGGACCACGAGGGGAGAATTCGAGAGATAAGTGACACCATAAGACGAAACAACATTAGAATAATTGGGATTCCAGAAGAAGAGGAAACGGAGAGGGGAGCAGAAGGTATATTGGAGAGAATTATTGGAGAGAATTTCCCCAATATGGCAAAGGGAACAAGCATCAAAATCCAGGAGGTTCAGAGAACCCCCCTCAAAATCAATAAGAATAGATCCACACCCCGTCACCTAATAGTAAAATTTACAAGTCTTAGTGACAAAGAAAAGATCCTGAAAGCAGCCCGGGAAAAGAAGTCTGTAACATACAATGGTAAAAATATTAGATTGGCAGCAGACTTATCCACAGAGACCTGGCAGGCCAGAAAGAGCTGGCATGATATATTCAGAGTACTAAATGAGAAAAACATGCAGCCAAGATACTATAGCCAGCTAGGCTATCATTGAAAATAGACGGAGAGATTAAAAGCGTCCAGGACAAACAAAAACTGAAAGAATTTGCAAACACCAAACCAGCTCTACAGGAAATATTGAAAGGGGTCCTCTAAGCAAAGAGAGACCCTAAAAGTAGTAGATCAGAAAGAAACAGAGACAATATACAATAACAGTCACCTTACAGGCAATACAATGGCACTAAATTCATATTTCTCAATACTTACCCTGAATGTTAATGGGCTAAATGCCCCAACCAAAAGACACAGGGTATCAGAATGAATAAAAAAACAAAACCCATCTATATGTTGCCTACAAGAAACTCATCTTAAACCCGAAGACACCTCCAGGTTTAAAGTGAGGGGGTGGAAAAGAATTTACCATGCTAATGGACATCAGAAGAAAGCAGGAGTGGCAATCCTTATAGCAGATCAATTAGATTTTAAGCCAAAGCCTATAATAAGAGATGAGGAAGGACACTATATCATACTCAAAGGAACTGTCCAACAAGAAGATCTAACAATTTTAAATATCTATGCCCCTAACGTGGGAGCAGCCAACTATATAAACCAATTAATAACAAAATCAAAGAAACACATTGACAAGAATACAATAATAGTAGGGGATTTTAACACTCCCCTCACTGAAATGGACAGATCATCCAAGCAAAAGATCAACAAGGAAATCAAGGCCTTAAATGACACACTGGACCAGATGGACATCACAGATATATTCAGAACATTTGATCCCAAAGCAACAGAATACACATTCTTCTCTAGTGCACATGGAACATTCTCCAGAATAGATCACATTCTAGGTCCTAAGTCAAGTCTCAACCGGTATCAAAAGATTGGGATCATTCCCTGCATATTTTCAGACCACAATGCTCTAAAGCTAGAACTCAATATCAAGAGGAAATTTGGAAAGAACCCAAATACATGGAGACTAAACAGCATCCTTCTAAAGAATGAATGGGTCAACCAGGAAATTAAAGAAGAATTGAAAAAATTTATGGAAACAAATGATAATGAAAACACAATGGTTCAGAATCTGTGGGACACAACAAAGGCAGTCCTGAGAGGAAAATATATAGCAGTACAAGCCTTTCTCAAGAAACAAGAAAGGTCTCAGGTACACAACCTAACCCTACACCTAAAGGAGCTGGAGAAAGAACAAGAAAGAAACCCTAAACCCAGCAGGAGAAGAGAAATCATAAAGATCAGAGCAGAAATCAATGAAAGAGAAACCAAAAAAACAATAGAAC
Source organism: Lutra lutra (assembly GCF_902655055.1). Classification (NCBI taxonomy): domain Eukaryota; kingdom Metazoa; phylum Chordata; class Mammalia; order Carnivora; family Mustelidae; genus Lutra; species Lutra lutra. The sequence continues at coordinate 9,271,943 of NC_062278.1, read as the reverse complement.
AAATCAACGAAACTAGGAGCTGGTTCTTTGAAAGAATTAATAAGATTGATAAACCCCTGGCCAGACTTATCAAAAAGAAAAGAGAGAGGACCCAAATAAATAAAATCATGAATGAAAGAGGAGAGATCACAACGAACACCAAAGAAATACAGACAATTATAAGAACATACTATGAGCAACTCTACGCCAACAAATTTGACAATCTGAAAAAAATGGATGCATTCCTAGAGATATATAAACTACCACAACTGAACCAGGAAGAAATAGAAAGCCTGAACAGACCCATAACCAGTAAGGAGATTGAAACAGTCATCAAAAATCTCCAAACAAACAAAAGCCCAGGGCCAGACGGCTTCCCGGGGGAATTCTACCAAACATTTAAAGAAGAACTAATTCCTATTCTCCTGAAACTGTTCCAAAAAATAGCAATAGAAGGAAAACTTCCAAACTCATTTTATGAGGCCAGCATCACCTTGATCCCAAAACCAGACAAAGATCCCATCAAAAAAGAGAACTACAGACCAATATCCTTGATGAACACAGATGCAAAAATTCTCGCCAAAATACTAGCCAATAGGATTCAACAGTACATTAAAAGGATTATTCACCACGACCAAGTGGGATTTAATCCAGGGCTGCAAGGTTGGTTCAACATCCGCAAATCAATCAATGTGATACAACACATTAATAAAAGAAAGAACAAGAACCATATGATACTCTCCATAGATGCTGAAAAAGCATTTGACAAAGTACAGCATCCCTTTCTGATCAAAACTCTTCAAAGTGTAGGGATAGACGGCACATACCTCAATATTATCAAAGCCATCTATGAAAAACCCACCGCAAATATCATTCTCAATGGAGAAAAACTGAAAGCTTTTCCGCTAAGGTCAGGAACACGGCAGGGATGTCCGTTATCACCACTGCTATTCAACATAGTACTAGAAGTCCTAGCCTCAGCAATCAGACAACAAAAGGAAATTAAAGGCATCCAAATCGGCAAAAAAGAAGTCAAACTATCACTCTTCGCAGATGATATGATACTATATGTGGAAAACCCAAAAGACTCCACTCCAAAACTGCTAGAACTTGTACAGGAATTCAGTAAAGTGTCAGGATATAAAATCAATGCACAGAAATCAGTTGCATTTCTCTATACCAACAACAAGACAGAAGAAAGAGAAATTAAGGAGTCCATCCCATTTACAATTGCACCCAAAACTATAAGATACCTAGGAATAAACCTAACCAAAGAGACTAAGAATCTATACTCAGAAAACTATAAAGTACTCATGAAAGAAATTGAGGAAGACACAAAGAAATGGAAAACTGTTCCATGCTCCTGGATTGGAAGAATAAATATTGTGAAAATGTCTATGCTACCTAAAGCAATCTACACATTTAATGCAATTCCTATCAAAGTACCATCCATTTTTTTCAAAGAAATGGAACAAATAATCCTAAAATTCATATGGAACCAGAAAAGACCTCGAATAGCCAAAGGAATATTGAAAAAGAAAGCCAAAGTTGGTGGCATCACAATTCCGGACTTCAAGCTCTATTACAAAGCTGTCATCATCAAGACAGCATGGTACTGGCACAAAAACAGACACATAGATCAATGGAACAGAATAGAGAGCCCAGAAATGGACCCTCAACTCTATGGTCAACTCATCTTTGACAAAGCAGGAAAGAATGTCCAATGGGAAAAAAGACAGCCTCTTCAATAAATGGTGTTGGGAAAATTGGACAGCCACATGCAGAAAAATGAAATTGGATCATTTCCTTACACCACACACGAAAATAGACTCAAAATGGATGAAGGATCTCAATGTGAGAAAGGAATCCATCAAAATCCTTGAGGAGAACACAGGCAGCAACCTCTTTGACCTCAGCCGCAGTAACATCTTCCTAGGAACATCACCAAAGGCAAGGGAAGCAAGGGCAAAAGTGAACTCTTGGGATTTTATCACGATCAAAAGCTTTTGCACAGCAAAGGAAACAGTGAACAAAACCAAAAGACAACTGACAGAATGGGAGAAGATATTTGCAAATGACATATCAGATAAAGGGCTAGTGTCCAAAATCTATAAAGAACTTAGCAAACTCAACACCCAAAGAACAAAGAATCCAATCAAGAAATGGGCAGAGGACATGAACAGACATTTCTGCAAAGAAGACATCCAGATGGCCAACAGACACATGAAAAAGTGCTCCATATCACTCGGCATCAGGGAAATACAAATCAAAACCACCATGAGATATCACCTCACACCAGTCAGAATGGCTAAATTTAACAAGTCAGGAAATGACAGATGCTGGCGAGGATGCGGAGAAAGGGGAACCCTCCTACACTGTTGGTGGGAATGCAAGCTGGTGCAACCACTCTGGAAAACAGCATGGAGGTTCCTCAAAATGTTGAAAATAGAACTACCCTATGACCCAGCAATTGCACTGCTGGGTATTTACCCTAAGGATACAAACGTAGTGATCCGAAGGGGCACGTGCACCCGAATGTTTATAGCAGCAAGGTCTACAATAGCCAAACTATGGAAAGAACCTAGATGTCCATCAACAGACGAATGGATAAAGAAGATGTGGTATATATACACAATGGAATACTATGCAGCCATCAAAAGAAATGAAATCTTGCCATTTGCGACGACGTGGATGGAACTAGAGGGTATCATGCTTAGCGAAATAAGTCAATCGGAGAAAGACAACTATCATATGATCTCCCTGATATGAGGGAGAGGAGATGCAACATGGGGGGTTAAGGGGGTAGGAGAAGAATAAATGTAACAAGATGGGATTGGGAGGGAGACAAACCATAAGTGACTCTTAATCTCACAAAACAAACTGAGGGTTGATGGGGGGAGGGGGGTTGGGGGTGGTGGGGTTATGGATATTGGGGAGGGTATGTGCTATGGTGAGTGCTGTGAAGTGTGTAAACCTGGCGATTCGCAGACCTGTACCCCTGGGGATAAAAATATATGTTTATTAAAAATAAAATTAAAAAAAAATAAAAAATAAAAAATAAATTTCTATTGTGGCAAAATACATTCTATCTCATCATGTGTTCTCCCAACTTGAAGGAAATATGGTCATCTTTTTGACTAACAATCACCACCACCACAAAGCTCAGAGTCAAACCAGAAATTAAGGAGAGCAACTGAGGCAATGGGTTACTTTTGAAAGGAGAGTAAAAGTAGAGAAATTTATTTAATAAAAATAACTATTGGAAATGTTAATAATAGCAGCTTGGAAACTATTTGATTGTTTGGAAACTCTTCAAAAAGTTATTTACTTCCCAACCTCTCCAACATTTGTTGTTTCTCGCCTTGGCAATTTTTTCCATTCTAACTGGTATAAGGTGGTATCCCAATGTGGTTTTAATTTGAATTTCCCTGATGGCTAATGATGATGAACATTTTTTCATGTGTCTGTTAGCCATTTGTATGTCTTCTTTGGAGAAGTGGCTGTTCATGTCTTCTGCCCATTTTTTGACTTATTTGTTTTTTGAGTGTTGAGTTTTGAGAAGTTCTTTATAGATCTTGGATATCAGGCTTTATCTGTAGTTTCATTTCCAAAAATCTTCCCCATTCTGTGGGTTGCCTTTTTGTTTTGTTGACTGTTTCCTTTGCTGTGTGGGAACCCTCTTACACTGTTGGTAGGAGTGTAAGTTGTTTCAGCCACTTTGGAAAACAGTGTGGAAGTTCCTCAAAAAGTTAAAAACAGAGCTACCCTGTGACCCAGCAATTGCGCTACTGGGCATTTACTCCAAAGATACACATGTAGTGAAAAGAAGGGGCACATGCACCCCAGTGTTCACAGCAGCACTGCCTACAATAGCCAAACTGTAGAAGGAGCCAATATGTCCTTCAAGAGATGAATAAAGAAGATGTGGTCCATATATACAGTGGAATATTACTCAGTCACTAGAAAGGATGAATACCCAACTTTTGCATCAGATGGATGGGACTAGAGGAGATTATGCTAAGTGAAATAAGTCAAGCAGAGAAAGTCAATTATCATATGGTTTCATTTATTTGTGGAGCATAAGGAATAGCATGGAGGACATAAGGAGAAGGAAGGGAAAAATGAAGGGGGGTGGATATAAGAGGGGTAGACAAACCATGATAGACTATGGACTCCGGGAAACAAATTGAGGGTTTTAGAGGAGAGGGGATGGGAGGATGGGTTGGCCTGGTGATGGATATTTAGGAGGGCACGTGTTGCACAGAGCACTGGGTGCTATACACAAACAATGAATCATGGAGCACTACATCAAAAACTAATGATATACTGTAAGCACCTGGGTGGCTTAGTGAGTTAAGCTTCTGCCTTCAGCTCAGGTCATGATCTCGGGGTCCTGGGATCGAGCCCCACATTGGGCTCTCTGCTCAACGGAGAGCCTGCTTCCCCCCCGCCCTGCCTGCCTCTCTGCCTACTTGTGATCTCTATCTCTCTCTCTGTCAAATAAATAAATAAAACTTTTTTTAAAAGGTTATTTACTGAAATCATAGGACAATATCTACTGCAAGTGTACCAGGTACTAAAAAAAAAAAAAAAAAAAAAAAAAAAAAAACTGTTTAATCCACCTCTTCCCCAGGGGAAGAGTGGGAACTAGTAAACATAACCCAAGGCTTCTCAAATACTGAGAGAATTTGGCCATTCAACAATTATGCAAATTAATGAAAGGCAAAGTATATCTTTAAATCCACAACTTTCTAATTTTGAGAAAACTCTACGAACCCACAGGTTAAGTTAAAATAGAAAACATTTAAATGAGCTGCTGAAAAAAAAAGTTAGATGGGTCATTCATAAATTAAGTTATCATGACATCCAGGTTTGGTAACTTCCAAGAAATCAAATAGTTTAACCCCATAATCTGAACAGTATAATATTTTCCTAATTTTCCAGACTTCCCCTATTTCTTTAACTCCACTATTCTATATAAGAGGATACAAGATGTGGTATTTAATCCAAAGACATAGATATAGTGAATAGAAGGGGCACATGCACCCCAGTGTCCATAGCAGCAAGGACCACAACAGCCAAATTGTCAAAGGAGCTGAGATGCCTTCAATAGATGAATAAATAAAGATGTGGTTCATATATACAATGGAATATTACTCAGCCATCAAAAAGGATGAATACCTACCATTTGCATCAACATGGATGGAACTGAAGGGGATTATGCTAAGTGAAATGAGTCAAGCAGACAAACACAATTATCATATGGTTTCACTAATATGTAGAATATAAGGAATAGTGCAGAGGACAATGGGGAAAGGGAGGGAAAATGGAATGGGAAGAGTTCAGAGAGGGAGACAAACCATGAGAGACTCTGGACTCTGGGAAACTGAGGGTTGCAGAAAGGAGAGGAGTGAGGGGATGGGGCAACTAGGTGATGGGTATTAAGGAGGGCATGTGATGTGATGAGCACTAAGTGTTACATGTAACTAGTAAATCATTAATATCAAAAACTAATGATGTACCATATGTTGGCTAAATGAACATAATAAATAAATAAGTAAATAAATAAATAAACAAACAAATATAAGACCTGGGAAGTAAAATCAAACACTTCCAGGGGCCAGACACATAACACCTATGTGTGAATTGGGCTGGATACAAGATAGTAGGAAAGGTGGGCAAGTGGAGTTGCATGTCTCTCTTCTAAGGAGGATTTTTTTTTTAAGCAGGGGCTTATGTTAGTCTGGGTCTTCTGAAAAGCAAAAACCAAGAGAGGATGACATGTACAGGTCATTTGTTAATAGAGCTGCCTTAGGAGAGGATATGGGAATGAGTCACAGGAGGCTAGAGATGCTGGATTATGATGAAGATCTGACCCAAAGGGAGGAAGGAAGTTTGAGGGGATACCATCTGAACTGTAGAGAAATTCTACAGAAGGTTTGGCAATGCTACTGGGGAGGGCTGGAGCCACAGTTAGAGGCATCCCATCTCTCCCAAAAATAGAGTTGCCTCTCTATCCCATCTTGCTCAAGGATGGCCTCAGTCCCATCCAGTGATAGATTTCAAAGCACAACAGCTGGGACTGTAGGTTAATTTCCAACCTTACCATTGGAGATTTGAAGCCATACCCATGGCTGCCATAGTGCCTACAAGATATACCTGAAGGCCAACAGTTAAAGACTCTGCCTGAGCCTCACTAAAGTGCATTCTTCATCTTCTTGACATTGTTCCCTTGATGAACCTCTGACATCTTTCTATATGTCTCTACCAATAACATGAGAGTTTGGTCATCCACTACCCCATGCAGAGACACTGAAAAGATTTGTTAGCTGAAAAATGGGGCTTGCATTGCTCGCACATTTTCAAAACAAGCTGTCATAATAGATCTGTCAGATGTCAGTTACTGGAGTTGCCTTCAGGCCACAAAATTTGGCAGGTGTTCAGTTTGCTCCATTTCCCCAAAAAGGTCACTGTGCATTTTGCTGAATGTGGTTCTATGGTCAGATAAGTTATGCAGAAATAAATGACATTTTTTAACTAATCAGTTGTATACCCATTTCTGGGACATAAATGAATTTCTCACCTTCTCCTTTTTATACAGAAAAGTGTTCCCCTTGGGAAAGTCTCAGGGATCCCACTGGTCCTTCCATGAACATCAAAAACAGCATCAGTGTTATATTTTAAAAATTGGAAGACCAAACTCCCAGCCCCACCACACTCAAGGCCTGTGAAAACACCAGCAGCAATGTTGCCACACAGCAGGACCAAATGTACAATGGCTGTATTCCCCAAGGTAGTCTCAAGTTACCAAAATCTTTCTTCTGAAGGCTGAAAGAAAATAAAGAAAAAGGTTACCTGTAAATACAGAACCAGTGATGAGAACAACGGTGACAGGGCATCCTTTTAGAAACACAAATGGAAAACGAAACACAAGGGAAGGTTAACAGCTAAGCCCTTACAGGGGGAACCAGAAGAAAAAAGACAACCTGTTGTTGACAGTCCAAAATACCACCTGAGAAAGCAGACGACAATGGGCTCATCAGGGGGAAGGAAGTCTTCTTCTTCAAGAGGTGGCAGAGATAGGATTTAATAAAACCATGCCCCCCAAAATATATGTATGTGTTTTTTGGAAGAAGATGTGTGGAGAAATACTTTGTCAAGAACTAATGTCATATGTAGAAAAATAAAGAACATCAGACTCATAAATGAGCAACATTTTACTGGTATTGTTAACCAAGTCTGTGGTCCTCTAAAAATGCAATTGTGACATAATGTGTGTACTGCCTTTCCAGATCATTAGTCACTTACCAGGAAGTCCAAGAATCCCCATGTTCAGTGTGTTCCCCAATGAACACCCTACCCTAATGTTTTCTCTCAGGAAATGGCAGCCCATCTATTCAGTTGCAATCATCAGAAACCTATCTATTTGGACAACTTTTCTCCTTCCCCCTTATACAACCCATCATCAAGATACTTGGCCTCATTTTCTCCTGATTCTATTTACTTAACTCTAACTTCCACAATGGTCCAAATGAAGGTCACTCTTTGCCTACTCTCCAGCGATAGCACTCCAACTGCCCAATTTGACTCTTGCTGCATACCCCTATCATTCTCCATAGAGCAGCCACTGATCTTCTCAAGACACAAATGGGATCATGTTGCTCCACTGTAGTCTCAACCTCTTCAGTGGCTTCCAGTTCTGCTTCAATTACAAAGACCCTCATCCTCAATATGCCCTCCAAGATCCTGCCTGTCTGCACCCCCTCCCTCTCTAACTTGTCCACCCATGTCCTCAGCCCCTGACATAGCAGCAGCACTGCCTCTTCTCTGAGAGGTCACAGTAATCTCCTGGGAAAGGGAGGCTGATCTCTGCAGCCTCTGCCAGCCAGGAAGCTTCAGGCCATTGGGATCTAATATTCTCAGTCTCAAAAGGCAAATGTCACCATCCACATTCTCAGGGTCTCCTCTTTCTCCATCAGGGAATTTTCTCTGACACTGAAGAGACTTTAAGTCTCTACAGTCAGTCTTTTGTATTTCCTCCATCCTTCTTATCAGATCCTGACTTTTAGAACTTTCTGTCCTGCTCCTGTAGGAGATGAGAACCCCCCTTAAAGCTACCACAGGAATACCCTGGCTTTCAGAGAGAGCTGCAAGATAGCAATTAACTGCCTTCCATCCATTCCTTTCTTTTTTCAAGGCTTCCAATGCCTTCCAAAGTGATTATCCTACATCATGATTCTTACAATTTTCATTGCCCCAAAGTGGATCAAGTGTCACAGTGAACTGATATCTCAACACTTCACCTCCACCTCCTCCTTGTCCCCATTAACTACAGATAAAAGCTTTGGTAGCTGTGAGGCTACCAGATGCCAGGTGTAGTTGCCATGTGCTTACCACAGCCAAAGCCCACCATAGGGTCTGCTTCCTGGGGTCAATGCAAGTTCCAAATCTTTTGGCTGGCCCCAGTTCTCTAGACAAGAGACCCTGGAGCATACACTTATGTGCTAACACTTCACTGCAAAGTATGTTCCTAGAGAAGCAGGGTGGGAGGAGCAATGAGGCAGGGGAGAGGGAGCCTAAATGCAGAGGGGCAGGGTACCAAGCTGGCCAAAGCGCCCTAACAGCCTGGCTGGTTGTGTGACCTCATGTGATGTCTTTGGGAAAGTTGTAGGGACTAAGACAACTCAGAACAGTTGCTGGGGACTAAAACAACTCAGAACAGTTGCTGGGAGCAGCCTCTTCCTATCACCATCCTCCCACTGGGTAAAGTTGGCCCATAGGGTTTTCATTTCTCCACACTTTCAAGTCATAGCCCCCAGCCCTTTCAAGTGCATCAGCCTCTTCTTGCCAGTCAGGGCTGCATGGAGAGTGGCTTGCCCTGAAGCAGTAGTGGTGGCAGCAGCAGTGATCTGACTTTGTGACTTCACCAGCAGTCCAAGCCAGGCTGGGCAGATGTGCAGAGTGCAGTGGGCAGATCGGGGTGGGTCCGTAAGCTGAGTCTGGAATAAGACCTAAAAATACTAGCCTCGCATTTGGGTATCAATAAAGTCAATGAGTTGGATGTAAAGAAGAAGATGAGCACAGGCATAAGATACAATGATTTGCAAAATCATGTGAAATCTTTTGTCATCTCCTTTTTCAAATTCACATCCTTAGTTTTGTTTTTTTGTTTGTTTTTTAAAGAAAGAAAAATGTTCATCATCATTAGTCATCAGGGAAATTCAAATCAAAACCACATTGAGATACCACCTTGCACCAGTTAGAATGGCAATGATTAACAAGACAGGAAACAGTAAGTGTTGGAGAGGATGTAGAGAAAGAGGAACCTCTTACACTGTTGTTGGGAATGCAAGTTGGTGCAGCCACTTTGGAAAACAGTATGGAGATTCCTCAAAAAAATAAAAATAGAGCTCCCCTATGACCTGGCAATTGCCCTACTGGGTATTTACCCCAAGATACAGATGTAGTGAAAAGAAGGGCCATCTGTACCCCAATGTTCATAGCAGCAAATGTCCACAGTCACCAAACTGTGGAAAGAACCGAGATGCCCTTCAAAAGACGAATGGATAAAGAAGATGTGTTTACAATGGAATATTACTCAGCCATCAGAAGGGATGAATACCCAACTTTTGTATCAACATGGACAGGATGGAGATTATGCTGAGTGAAATAAATCAAGCAGAGAAAGTCAATTATCGTGTGGTTTCACTTACTTGTGGAATATAAGGAATAACATGGAGGACATTAGGAGAAGGAAAAGAAGAGTGAATTGGGGGAAATCAGAGGTGGAGAAGAAACGATGAGAGACTGTGGACTCTGAGAAACAAACTGAGGGTTTTAGAGGGTTTTACAGGGTTTGGGTGAGCCTGGTGGTGGGTATTAAGAAAGTCACATATTGCATGGAGCACTGGGTGTGGTACATAAACAAGAAATCTTGGAACACAGAAAAAATAAAATTTTTAAAAAAACAAAGTAAGGAAACTTTACTAAGCTTTAATTTAAAAAATTAAAAATAAAATAAAAAAGAAAGAAAAATATATAGCAAGTAAGATATTGATATTGTGTTTGTACAGAAATTGAACCTAAGAAAATAATCAGTTTTCAGGGAATTATTCCCGTTTAATGAATAAGGTGAATTCAGAAAACCAGAATTGTTTTAAATTATAAATTCTATCCCATTGGGTACCTTCTTATAGCTCACTGCTACTACTCTATCCTCCCGAGTTTGCTTGAATTAGCTGGACAAATTGCATAAATTCTGCACTTCGTTTGTACTTTAAAGCCAATTAAACTCCTTTAGCTTCTTACAGTCTCACTCACCTTGCAGCTGATGGACACCTCTGACTGCAAAATAGCTCTGCATATGCACTAGGAGCCGGAATTGACTTGTCTGAGACTACAACTGAGTAAAATGCAAGACAAAAGGATAGAGAGAGTGCTTCCCATTTGCACTTACTAGGAGCCAAATTGAATTTGAGGGACTTGGGATATTTCAGTTGTAAAATATACTATGTCTGACTTCATTATAGATTCTCCTCTTAAAGTGGCATAAAATTTGACTACACCATATTTTATCTGAATTATGAAAATTAGTCTTTAAAGACACTGCATTGAATATTTCATTGCTGTGTCATCTTGTGATATGAATAATCGTAATTTATTTTATCTGCTTTCTATGTTTAAGTCTATCCAAAACCCTTTCAGAAAATCCTTGTATTTCATACATCTGAATTTAGGACTTAATAGCCAAAACATGCTTCACCTTGGTATTAAGCAAATAACAGAAGGCAGTATAATTCAGTACAGGCCAAAAATAAGAGAAAAATGTATTCAATGGCATATTTGCCATGCCTACAAAGTCTCCTGTTATGACCCAAGATAATGTGCACTTATATTATTCTGGGTTTGCATTCAGCAAACCAACATTCCCATGGCATTTGAATGCCACAACTGGACAAAGTTCAAAAAGGAACCCTTCATTTTAGTTGTATCCAGCTATCTTTGGAGTACGTGACTTGAGTGCCACCAAGAGCTTACGGAGCAACAAGATTGACAGCTCAGAAGTAGAGACAGCCAACACACCATCAACCCATAATATGAATACGGAGGGAACTTTTCTTCCCAATGAAAATATCCTCTCTTCCAACGTGAATCTTTCAGACTGGATTAGAAAGGGGCTTTCTTAGGCATCCAAGCAAACAACTGATGGATGCTTGGTTGTCAGCCATGGCGGCGCCCACTGCCAGACGTACAAAAGGGTCCCTCACATGCATACTTCGCCCTAGGTTCTTCACTGTTTTCCAAACTATTCACTCTTTGGAGTAAAATGAGAAAAGATATTACACAGATGAGAGAGAGCCATGTACAAAAAAGAACCTCACATAGCAAAGGTATCCACCAGATAATTGATGAATGAATGAAGGAATGAATGAATGACATGACACCCTATGCATTTGTCTGCATTTAAGATCCCATTTAAACAGAGCTTCGGTAAGACCAACCAAGCAGTGTCTTCTTCATCACTGTTTTAAAGTAACATAAACAATGAATCTTGGAACACTGAAAAAATAAAATAAAATTTAAAAATAAATAAATAAAATCTTTTTAAAAATTCAAAAAAAAGTAACATAAACAAGAATCATCCTTATTTTGAAAATTATATTAAAATGTGGGAAATAAGAAATGAAGTTCTCCAAATCCTATTCTTTAGCTATTACCTCCACTAACAGCTTCCTGTGCATTTTTCTAGGCTGCTTTCCCATGCATACATGAAACATACATGCATGTTTTTAACAAAATGAGATCCTATATTGCAATCTATCCTATAAGTCACTTTTTTTTTTTTTTTTTTTTTTTAGGCAGGGAGGAAAAGAGGGAGAGGGAGAGAGAGAATCTTAAGCAAGCTCCACACCCAGCACGGAGCCTGATGTGGGGCTTGACCTTACGATCCCGAGATCATGACCTGAGCCGATATCTAGAGTCAGATGCTTAGCCGACTAAGCTATCTAGGTGTCCCTATAAGTCACTGTTTATACCTAAATTTCTATCACAGACTTTATGTCAGAATACACAGTAAATATCTCACTCCTTTAAACACTGAGTAACATTCTACAAGTCACTTCACCAATCCCCAATAGATGAAGCAGTAGAACTTAAGGTCACTTAAGGTCACAACATAGGCACTTCTTTCTTCTTAATAGATATTGCCAAATTTCCTTTAAAATATTAAACCTCCATCAATACTGACTACTATTAATTCTCTAAATGCTTGTTATCTGGAGGAAGTGCTTTTTAGTCATTCTAATTTGTATTAATTTGGTTATATGTGAGATTAAGCACCTCTTCTATTTATAAGCTATTTATACTTTTTCTCCTGTGAATTGCTTTTTCATATTCTTTGCTATTTTAAACTGGATTGATCGTTGCTTCTTACTGATTTTTTAGGCACTTAGGCACTTCTTATGCAATTTTTTATAGCTATATATGGTGAATATTTTCCCCACCTTCATGATGTTTTTTTTTTTTCTAATTGGGATTTTATTACTTTTTGCTATATAGGAGAGTTTTCTTTCAATACTATCAAATGTGTCCTTCTAAAACAGTATGACTTCCGGGTCACATGTCATTATTTAAAAGGCCTTGCCCACTCCAACATAATGAAAATATTTCCTATATTTTTACTAGTAGTTTAAAGACTCTTCTTATGTTCAGATCTATAATGATTTCAAATTTATTTTTGTACGTGGTACAAGTAAGGGATACAACTTTTTTAAAAATTTTAACTTCTTAAATCTTTGCTTTATTGTTTTTCAATTTTACCCAATAACAGCCAGTTGTAAAACATAACTTATTCACTAATTCATCCTCTTTTCACTGATGTAAAATGACCCCTTAAGCATATACCAGTGTTCCACATAGAGCGAAAGGCTTTGAGAGCCAAGACTGAGGTTTTCAAAAGAAGAAGCAATTCTGCTTCGAGACGGCAAATAGGAAGCCCAGCTGAGTTTCCAGCTGGCCTGGCCTGCCTGCAGGATTTGGACTCAAGTGAGCAACGTCAACTCTTTATTTTATTCTGCTAATCTCTTGGCTGAATGCTGGCGGGCGTCTCACTCCTTTTTTTTTTTTTTTAAGATTTATTTATTTAGACAGAGAGCATGGTGGGGAGAGGAGCAAAGGGAAACAGAAAGAATCTCAAGCAGAATCCCTGCTGAGCACGGACCCGACGCGGGGCTGGATCTTACGAATCATGAGATCATGACCTGAGCCAAAACCAAGAGTCAGACGCTTAACCAGCTGCACTACTCAGGTGCCCACATCTCACTCTCTAAATTACTATGAATTTAAATTCATTTCCACATCAAGGAAAGCACAGATCTCCCCTATTACTCTTTTTAAAAATGTTTCTTGGCTCTTCTAGTGCATTTGCTTTTCCAGATTAACTTTAGAATCAAATTTGCCACAGTATCATCATATATTTTCTGCCTTTTTACAGATCTACAAATTACTTCACTGATAAACACTTTGCTCTACGGAACAGATGTGAGGTTCTTCCTGCATAGGGAACTTTAATCTGTAATTTTCCTCTCCTTCTTCATACTCCCACCTTCTTTTTCTTATTTATTTGCCTCTTTGTCCTTTCAGCCCTGGCCTTTTTCCTGTCTTTCTTCAGTAGTGAGATGGTTCTGGTTGATAACTCAAAGGTGGCCATCTGGCAGCTTATGGCCTCACACAGCATCTTTGCTTCCAGCCCCTCTGTGCCTTCACAGAGAGCAGACAGGTTCCATAGCACTGCTGCTCCTTCAGACAGGGAAACCTGAGTTCAAATCCTACCTGATCTCTTCTTCATATGAACTTTGATAGATTTCTTAACTTCTCTAAGATGTACTTTTCTGTTCTGCAAAATGAGGATACTAATACTTACTTGAAAGTCTTACGGAGATTATGAAAAATAACAAATATAAAGTCCCCAGCACAGAGCATGAATTCCCTAAAAGTCTGTTTCTTTTCTTCTCTTGCCCTTTCTTCTGAGCAAGAAGCCAGCTCCTCTCAGATCTTCACAGTTGAATTCCACATTTATTTATTTAGGCCTTTTCATTGGCAAACACCATACTGAAGTTTGTGAAAGATACCAATAATCAGACAAACTAGGCAGGGAGGCAAGATGTACTCATGGGGGAAAGTTAACAGGCTATAAATAAAATTTGTAAACGTCCAGTATTTAATATTAGGCATAAGCCGCAAGGAAATCCACAGAAGGAGCAAGTTGCCTAGGCTCCTGGGATTTAGGCTAACAAAGGACTCGGCACAGGAGGCGAAAACAGAAACTGCTCCTGCTTTCTCAGTGGCCAGGACTCGCATGGCTCAGTCTTACGTCTCCAGTCCATGTTTCATTACCAGATTGCCAACTGTCTCAATGATGACAGATGAAGAGAGATTTTTGGACAGGCTCTGAATACTCAAAGTAGATATCTCTTAGGTACTATCTGTCTATTGGTTCAGGAAATAAGACAAATATACTTTTGAATGAATGTGCCCACCCAGCAGTTTTGGAAGGTCAGCTCTGGATAATACACAACAGTAGTTACCCCAAAGGCTGTCCTAGACACTGAAGGTGGGACTGTGTCTGGTGCCGCTTTGCTTACCCCAAATCTAACCCCAGCACCGGACACACAAAGGCTATTTACAGAAGGTCAAAAGATTATCCTGGGGCCCTATAAACATTGCCCATGAATGTTCTTAAACTTCTAACTGGGACAGGGCTGGCTCCTCACTGAGATTAACACCTTCAGCCTGTTGAACTGCTCATGTGGCTGTGGCCTGCACACACAGTCTAACAAAGCTCCAGCCACCATTCCCAAAGGAGAACATGAACTTGATGTGATCCTATCACATTAAGTACAAAAAAATATGCAAAGTTGCCTATCAACATAATACATCCACTTGCCTAAGACTCTAGTATCAAATGTCACATTCAAAGTCCCTGATAAAAGCAAAACAAGTGAGTAGTGACTAGGTCAACATTTTGCTTCTGGTTCTTTCCAAACGCTCTGGTACGAGGAAATTTACTCTTTGGACTTGGAGGTAAACATGAGCCAATAGTGTGACACAGCTGCCAAAAAAAAAAAAAAAAAAAAAAAAAACCAAGGTCTTAGAATGGGTGAATTAATAGAAGTATAGTGTCATGAACAAAGGAGGCCACAGATATCCAAATATGAACAACATATACCCCTCTCCTCTACCTGAACTGGGGGATTCCTGCAGAGTGGTATTCCTCCTTTGGGTCAGTGAGGACATTCAGACAGAAGACAATCAGAAGCACAAACACTGTGTCATCTTAAAATGCTGCAAGAACCAGCATGAAGACGGCTAGATTTTACCATATAGTCCCCAAAGCAGGACCCAGACCAAGACAGAAAAGCAACAGAGACAATTTTCAACCAAATGTGAGGGAGACCTTTCAAACGATTAAAGCCATTCAAAAACTGAAACGGTCTCATGAGGTACTGAGCATCCTGTCACTGATAACATTCAAACAAAGGTGTCTTTCCACTTTCTGGGCTGGGTAGAGATTTAGGAGAACAGAGATTCTTCAGGCTTCAAGCCAGGTTTTATGGAAAGCATCCCACAGGACAGGGAGGTTAGACTAGGTGGCCTCAAATGACCGCATCGAATGTAACCAGAAATTCTTGCTCCCTCAGTTATTTTCTCCTATTACAACAGATAAGAATTTCCTGGGTCAGATTTTGATTGGGCACCTAATCACATCATTAACGTTTCCAGTCCTTCTCCCCACTGGCAGGTCCCCTGCTCAGTGGCATCAGGGAAGCTCTTCCCTGCTCCTCCCTGACCCCAAAGTCACACCCACATTCTCACTGGAAGTGGTGGACGACAAACGTCATCATGTATAATGCAGAAAGGGAATCATTGATTTTGTTCGGATTAGTCATCATAATGCCTTTCTCTTATATGTACTTAATCACAGTGGTTTCTCCAAGAACAGAAAGCTTTCCTTTCTATAGAAGGATCTAAATAGCTCTCTAAACAGACACCAGCTGGGCAAACAGTGCAGAGAATTTCAGCGCAGTGTGATGAGAGCAACCACACCCACGGCCAAGGCCAAGCAGCCTCTCAACACAGCGGCCAAATAATGAAGAGCTGCAGAGGGGAGAGGCTCCTTTTGATCTAACTGTAGGGCACTTCTATGTCTTAAGAGAACGTTCCATCCAGCTCCGTGGCCAGTCACAAAGCCTGAAAATGATTAATGGACTGGAGCACTGGCCAGTGTTTCCCTTCCAGGATGAGAACCGGACGGAGCTGAGCAGCACGGGCGCAAGCAGGAAATAATAGGACAGCTGGAGGCCTGGCTGCAGGCCACACTGAAGGGCTTCCTGGTAGACCTCATCACTCTGCAGCCTCCCCTTCCCGCCCTGCCCGCTGTGCCTGTCTCTACACGGGGATGATAAGGCCTTCTGTGTCTGTGTCGAGGGATGGATGCTGCCAAAGTGGGCAATCCTAAACACAGGAAACCCAGAAGCCAGTATCCAAGAAAACGTGCTCTCCTCTGCTCCAAAGGAGAGTTCCCTGCAGCTTACATGGTGCGTGTCCCCCCCACCTCCAGGCTTGGCACAGTGAACCCAGAAGCTTCTCCCTGGGCTCTGTTGGAAGAAGTATGAAGCCACATCTTCAACTGGTGTCCCTCATTTAAGTGGAGTCAAGCCCTCTTGTATCCTCAGACTCTGTGGTTGCCTTGACTGGGTAGTTAGTGTCTTTACACTGTGAATTTCCAAGTTATTAGGCACAAACTCACTTTCATTTCTTTTCAATCTGTCTGTATACGACATAGAACACACTCGGTTCGAAGCTGAGCCACATTCTGAAAGACTGCGCTGTCCCCATGTTGTGCCCAGCTCAGGTTACTGGACCAGGCCACATGAGTAGAGTGGGCTCTGCCTGGTCTGAGTCTCCCCGTTGAATACTGACCAGGCTTTCAAATGCAGGACTTGATGAAAACAGCAGAACTATTAGACCCTGTGAACTAAAACCTAAATTAGATGTGTGTTCATTCACCTCAGAGTCAACTTGGGCATTAGGTATGTCCACATCTAAGAAGTGTAATCTGCAAAATGCTGACGTCAGTGGGTAAGGCCAGGGCACTCTTGGTGCAACAATGTGCTCCTCCTCTCTCTCCGTTGAAGCCTAAGCAAGGAAAGTGGTCTGGAGAGACATGGGGACGAAGAGAGGGAGGCAGTGGGAGGCTACATTATTGGCATAGAAAACCACATCTGAGCAGAGGGTGTCTGCCTAGAGCAGGGATGACTACTGTCCTATGCACACAGATGATGAGGGCAGATTCAGGAATAAGCTCCTGCTATCGCAGCTTGGACGATGGGCTGGGTCTCACAGAGCCCCCTTCCCTAGCTGTTCTCCCCACCCTCTTTCCTGACTTTCTTCTCTAAGAGCTTCCATTGAGAAGCAGCTGTGTGGTGGGGAGGTGGCGTAGCTCCTGGGGCCTGCTTCCCCACTCCATATACAGGCAGGAGGCTCCTCTCTGTTGTGGGGTCAGAGCAAAGCCCTGAGCGCCAGTTTCCACTTGCTCCACCCCAAGAGCAGCCCCAGCACTCCAGGTGGCATCTCTCCTCTTGGACTCTGCCCATCCTCTCCTATGTTATTTCTGTAGGGCCTACCCTGGGAGGTCACTTTCTTCTTTTCAGGCATCTTTCAGTCTCTTCTTATGAACTCCCCCAAGTTCTCTCTACATTGATTACATACCTCCATCAATTGGGTTTTTTGCAGAGCTTGGCTTCCCCTACATTGATAAATGCCCACAGCCATTTTGCTGAAGAACCCAGGTGAAACAGAGAGCTCTCTGGATCCCTCTCTGTCCTCCATGATCTCTGGCAAACACATTCTCCTCCACAGGCTGCTCCCTACATGTCAGAGGTGAGAAACCAGTGACAGGAGGTGTTTCTCATTGGGTCCCAAGCACATGGAATCGTGAACACCATGACAATGCAGGAGGATGAGCCAACAACACTTGGTGAGGAGATGTGAATTGGGGGGAGGATTCCTCAATGAATCCTCAGCATTGAACTTGGATGACTGGGTAGATGCCAAATGAGGGGAGAAAGACCAAGCAGAAGAGGCCTGTTTAGATCTTCCCCCCAAAGTAACGGTTATCTGGAATGTTGCTCATCATCCCCTGCTATATCATATGTGCAGAGGTGTAATGATAAATGTTTAATAACCACCTCTCCAAAAATCAAATGTGTGTGTGTGCATGTGTGTGTTTCCCTATATAAGTTTGTTATACATTTTTGATACAAAGGACACATAGAACACAATTTGCAAATAATGATCAAATACATAAAATCCCATACATCCTGTTTGTAAATCACAGTTAGTTGACTCACGCAGAATTTTTTGTTCAGTTTTGCCACACCTTCATAATTGCAGCCAACCTATGGCTACAATGGAGAAACCAATGTAGTTCCAAGATAAATGTTGGTTGATATTTTTGTTTGCATTAGCAAGTAAAAAGAAAGCAAACTGACCAAAGTATATGGTAGCGAGTCACCTTCTCATCAGTCACATGAGCAATTTCTTTGTTGAATCAGACAAAAGTTTTCAAATATTGGGAGGCTATTTCCTCAAATCCTGTGCTAGTCACGATGTAACAGCCACAGACATAACCAACTTTTAAATTCAATCTGTTCATCATTATTAACATTTTGTCCACCATTTTATTATGTCCACATGTGTTATATTGATACAGAACAATCAAGCCTGGTTTGTAGCATTAGCTGGTCTCTTTCATGTTAGTTATACGCTCTCCCCTGGTGGCCTATTTCAAGCTACCAAGGTGATGACACCAAACACAGAGTTTGAAAGAGATTGTAGTAGCATGCCAGTATATAGGATTTTCACCATACAGATAGAATAGACATAAATAACCTCAAAAGCATAGATAAGAGTAAAATTCAGTAAGATAACTAGGTGATGAGTTTAGCATATTTGTTATCATTGTCTTTAGTATAACATTATAAATTTATATAATTTTATTTTTAATGTTGGCTCTGCTTAACAACTGGCTTGCACAGTTCCTGAAAATTTAATTATTGGCTCTCATAAGCCAGTTCAAATCAGCTCTAAAACACCATTGTATAAAAATGGGTGGGATCATGCCATATATAATCTTCAGGGAGCGGTTTCATCACGTATCATGTTAGTCTTGTCTTTGGAGCCCCAGCACCATCCCACCCCCTTCTTTGCTCTCAGCTCTGTCACAGGATGTAGAGGCCTAACAACAACTCCCAGAATCCCTTCTGAACAGGGTTTCTATTCTCTTACCAATGAGAGGTGAATAGGAGGACAAAGGTGGATTTCCTCAACCTCAGGCAGCGATGGTGGCAAAATTACATGGGCTCTGCAGTAGCAATAGTAGCTGCCTGTGACTTCTTGATACTCAGGGAGTACCCCCACCCTTGGGTTTTGCCCCTTCCCCAACCCTTCCGATAATTTTGTAGGACCTGATTTCCTGTATTCAACCCTTCCTGCTGAAAATATGTAGAATGGTTTCTGGTTATCTGGTTTAAGACCAGGGTTTATCCATGTCCATACATGGAGCCCAGTCCCCCCATTTTCATTGTGGTATAATATTCTACTCCAGGATAGTATCACATAGGATTCCCCATAGTTAGGCTCCATTTCACACCCTGGCTGCCCAGCCTTTGATGCTTTGAATATACCCAGTGTACTCAGATTATACTCCCATGAGCAATAAGACACTGTTCTGATGCCTACCCAACTGGCTCTCATGCTTACCCATTAGACTCATCGTTCCTTGCTCTTATCACCTCCACAGTGCCTTCTGTGGGTGATCCAGCAGGCCTCACTGTCTAGTCCATCAGCCTTGGCCTAACACTCTCCTGTGTTGAAGGAGGGTCTACTGGTAGTAGAGAAACTTGTTCCTATGGGTCAGTTTAAGACCACAGATGCAGCATGAAAAAAAAATCATATAATAAAAATGTAGTTCACCTTCTCACAGTAAATTAATGTTGGATGTAAGATGTAACATAATTAGCAACATTCCACATGTGTTCACTAGTTGATCAAACTCAGTCAGAACTTTTCTAGAGTGTCCCCTGTCCTCACACAACCTGCGATAAGATGTACAGGAAAGAAGTTAATTTATTATCAGGAAGAAAAGAGAAGACTTTTCTCCCTTTGTCTGTGGGCCCAAGTCCTATTCACCCTTCAAAATCCAGTTCAGATATCTTCTCCATGAAGCCTTCTCAAACATTACCAATCTGAGATATCTTGCCCCATATCCTCTATGCCTTGTATATAATTTTTTATACCCTTGAGGGATAAGATACTGTCTTCCCCCCAAAGAAGAAATTTGCTTACCACTTATTATTAAGAGCATTGGAATGCCCAAGTTCTGTGTTCCTCAGCTGTGCTGTAAACCCACTTCATGCTTAATATCTACCTAGGCACCCTCATGTCTCCCCATAGGACTTAGGGGATAAAGGGAATCCATGTCAACATCATGCTCATTCCACTTGCTATGCCATGAATAACAAGTCCTTTGTCTTTGGCCCAGGAGCCTTGCATCTTCTGCTGGCGTCCATGAAACAGTAACAGGCTAATGTACTAGCTTGTAGGTAGAGCACAACCCCAGATCCTTTACACATACTTGACTGAGCTTGTGTCTTTTCATCCTTAGGAGCTCCAGAATCTAGCAGAGGTCCTAATTAGTATAGGCTTGGAGTTTAATCAAGTTGAATTGACTAGACCAAAGACAAGGAAAGTTTCTTCTTCTCAGTACCTTATAGCCCAATGTTTCTCAACCATAGTACTATTGATATTTGGGGCTAGACCATTCTTTGTTGTGGAGGATTGTCCTGCACAATGTAGGATCTTTAGCAACACTTGCCCCTACCTAGTTGATGCCACTTACACCCACTCTTCTATTGTGGCAAACATCAATATTTCCAGATCTTGCCAAGTGTTCCCTGGGGAGGCAATATCACTCTCCCCCAAGAAGCGCTTGAGTAGCCTATCCCAAGGATGCAGGAGACAGTTGGAAGAGCAAATAAAGGGGCCTTAACTAATTGATAATTTAGCATAGTCTGAAACTTTAATGCATTGGAGAGAGATATAAAATACTGTATAGTCTATTATATCTCAGCAAAACTGAGGGGGAAATATTGTTCTTAACTGCTTTTTCACAGCCTAACAATAAACACAACTACTGTAAGCACCATGGCATAGGTGCTATACAGGGGTCATCAGCTAGATCACCACATTTATACTCTCTAGTAATTCTGTGAAATAAGCATTTTGCATTATAGGAAACTGAGAATTGAATTGGGTAAGTGGCTCATGCAAGTGGAATAGTTTAGACTTGAACACAGAGCTATGAATCTCCAACACTCTTGCCCTTAATTATTAACCTTGTGTTATAATCCCACAAAGAAAGGGGATGTCAGCCTGGTGGCTGGAAGTCATGAAATGGAAAGTCAAAGTTTATCTTAAGGGAAAAAAAAAATCAAACTCATGTGTCAATACCAGTCTCTTCAGGGTTAAAAATACATAACCCTTTAGATATTTTAAGTGGGCACATTAAGTGCCAAAATCTTTTAAAACACACACATTAATTCCTACATAAAGTGTTCAAATATAAGACCTCATGTGCTGCTCTCTTTTCTGCATCCAAAAAAATGCTAACCATCCACTCCAGAAAGGAGAAAAGTGCCAAAACCTGTTTCAACACAGCAAATATGAATCAGAACTTAAGTGGAGTAACTTCTCCATCTGGTGGCAGGTTAAAGAACTGTCCCTAAAACACATTGCAATGAGCACTCCGAATGAGTGCCCACCTCATTCCCAACTGAGTCAGACACTGGTCAATATCAGATTTTGGCAATTTGGAGAACAAAAAAATTACTAGTTACCTATGGAATTATTAAGCTGAGTAACTTCTAAAGAAAAACACTGTTTCAACTTTATTTAAAACTTTTCCTGAGAAGCTAACATACTCAAACACTCTCCTTCCTTAAGTAGATTTGGCCCATCCAATGGATGTGGTCCAGAAGGATCTATTCCCTACATCCTAGTGCTCAGAAATACTTTTGATGCACTATAGTGTTTCTTCTTGGAGGCAGAGATAGACAGCAAGAAAGGAAGTGGGAAAGAGAAGGAATGGAAGAGAGGGGAAGTCTTTGCCATATTCTATGGGGAACCAAAAACCATAATTCTATTAAACATATGGATAGGGAGGCTGCCTGGGTGGCACAGTTAGTTAAGCGTCCAACTCTTGGTTTCTGCTCTGGTCATAATCCCAGGATTGTGGGATCAAGCCCCTCATCAGGCTCCACGCCCAGTACAGGGTCTGCTTGAGATTCTCTCTCTCTCTCTCTCTCTCTCCCTCTCCCTCTGTCCCCCGGCTCTTGCTCTCTCTCTCTGTCTCTAAAATATATAAATAAATCTTTAAATACACACACACACACACACACACACACATACATACATATGGGGGCACCTGCATGGCTCAGCCATTTAAGCATCCAACTCTTGATTTCCACTCAGGTCATGATCTCAGCATTATGAGATCAAGCCCCATGGCAGACTCCATACTCAGTGGGGAGTCTGCTTGAGATTCTCTCTCAACCTCTGCCCCTCCCCACCACATTTTCTCTAAAATAAATAAATCTGGAAAATATATATGTATATTTGCCAAAGATATAAAACTATGTAAGTCAGTTTCAGGAATCCTGAAAAAACCATCTAGAAAAATGATGACTTCTCAACTAAAATAATAAACTTATTTAAAAGTGAAATTAATGGGGGTACCTGGTGGCTCAATTGGTTAAGGGTCTGACTTTTGGTTTTGGCTCAGGTCATGATCTCATGGGTTGTGAGATTGAGCCCCGACTTGGACTCCTGGCTCAGCAGGGGGACTGCTTGGGGGATTCTCTCCCTCTGCCCCTCCCGCCACTCTCTTTCTCTCTCTCTCTAAAAAAAAAATAAGTAAATCATTTTGTAAAGTGAAATTAATAAAAAGAAGCTACTATTTAAAAGTTAAAAGGTGGGGAAAAATAAATAAATAAATAAAAGTGAAATTAGTGCCTAATACTAAGATACACATGGATAACTCATGCTGATAAAAAATATATATATCTTTCTCCAATTAGTTTGTTTCCAATATAAATGTCTCATATCACCACTCCTCAAATCTTTAAATTTCACTTTCTCTTCGAAGTAATATCACAGGGAAATCTATAACACATTTTCATTAATCTAACAAATGTTTTATTGAGCACCTACTATGGGCCAGGCATGGGGATATAGAAGGGAACAGATATGTCCTTGCTATGATGGGGCCTACACTCTAACAGGGAAGAGACAATCCACGGGCTCTATACCAAGTGTGAGGCACCATCTCATTTCATTTTCACAGCTCTTTGTGATGGGTCTTATTATCCCCATTTTACACATGAGGAAACTGGGTCCAGAGAGGTTGAGTGGTTTACCCAAAAACTCAGAGAATAAGTGGCAGGAGCAGGATTCAAAATCATGTATCTTCTCCAATGCCCATCTCTTAAGCCCTATACCATCCGGCTACTAGCTTTCAACAGTAAAGCAGGCAGCACGCAACAAACGCTAAGAAGAAGAAGGAGGAGGAGGAGAAGGAGAAGGAGGAGAAGAAGAGGAGGAAGAAGGAGAAGGAGAAGAAAAAGAATTTTGTGGGGCACAATGCCAGGCCCTAGGGGATTCAGGGT
This sequence comes from Lutra lutra, assembly GCF_902655055.1. Lineage (NCBI taxonomy): Eukaryota > Metazoa > Chordata > Mammalia > Carnivora > Mustelidae > Lutra > Lutra lutra. The sequence continues at coordinate 9,248,181 of NC_062278.1, read as the reverse complement.
GATTCGGCCCTGCCCCAGGACCTGGAGCAGCATCTGCCTGCAGGGACAGGGACATGAGGCTTCCAGGCCCAAGATCATACCCATCTGCTCACCAGCATTCATTAACCATAACAAATTCTCCTAAACTTGACTCTAGCACTCTGGGGGGAGAAATCAGTCTTAGAAATTATAACTAAAATGAAATTGAACAAAAAGACTAACATCAGGAGGATCATCAACAGATCCTGAGTTTTCCCCACACATGGGGTGCAGGGTAGGACGGTAGTTAGGCTGGGGCAATGGATTTCATGGGGCCTTCCCCTCCCCCACTTATTCAGTGACAGAAGCCAATTACTGGAATTTTTAGGTGGCCAAATACAGAGATCGAAGTGGAGGTCTTGCTTCTGTATTAAGGGTGCATTTTGAAAGGCTCAGCGATGCAGAACACAGAATGAGGAATGAAAACTTACAAAAGACAGATGTAAAGTCACCACTTCTATCACATGCCTCCAATGGTATCCTAAATTTAGGACTTCATCTAACAAAAACTAGAGTTGACATCAGAGGAGAAACCCCACTGCAAACAGCACTGTTAAGGCCCATTACTCCTGACCATTTCTGGCAAACCTTTGTTTCCCACTTCTTGTCTAAAGCACACTGTTCGCTTGGCAAGAGCCAGGAGACATGAGAACCTCCTACAGCAAATGTTGATATAGAGAAAATGCCCTAAGTGACCAATGGTGTTTATCCAGGTATTATTTTTGCCACCTGTACCAAATTTACCAAGTAGGTGGGGTGGGTCACTCTCTTGTGTGCATTCAGTCTGAGTTGCCCAGATACCACTTCTTAGATTTAAGAGGGAACACAAATCTAATTGTCCCTCTCTTCACTTAAACCATAAGGATTCCAAAGTCGGTCCTAGCTGTGAACCATACGAATGATCCCTGTACATTTGAACCCTCTGTGTGCCTGGCCAAAGTGGCCCCCTGAAGCCAGAGGCAGCAGGCTTTACCATCAGGATGTTCTGGGGTCTTGTCAAACACAACCAACATTCCAGAATTTTCCCTGTTGGCAGACATCCGTTTTGGTGCTCTCACTCCTACTTGCTGACGATACCAACGAGCAGGCCTCTGAGTTCTGATTCCTGTTCTGCAGCCAAATTGCTGACTTCCGTTAAAAAACACCCTCATAAAGTGCCATTTGTGGGCACAATTGTCGGTGTCCATTTACTCCGAGACATACTTGGCTTCCACAGACCAGGGAAATAAAAGGAGAAAATGTGACAAAAATAAGCCCAGGAAAGGACACAATTATAAATGTACATAGGAGCAAGCTACTCCAGAATCATAGATAAATCTTAAAATAAGATTTCTAAACGGGATGCCTGGGTGGCTCAGTGGGTTAAGCCTCTGCCTTCCGCTCAGGTCATGATCTCAGGGTCCTGGGATCAAGCCCCGCATCAGGCTCTCTACTCAGCGGGGAGCCTGCTTCCCCCCTCTCTCTCTGCTTGCCTCTCTGCCTACTTGTGATCTCTCTCTGTCAAATAAATAAATAAAATCTTTAAAAAAAAAAAAAAAGATTTCTAAACATCACGGAAAATGTTAAGGTTTCTTTCATGAACTCGACGTTTTTTGCTTTAGGCTATATTTTCATGAACTCAACTTTTTTTTTCTTTTGGCTATATTTTCATTTCATAGCACTTACCACAATTGTGATTAGTGAATTAGTGGCAGTTCCTGGGTGGCTCAGTCAGTTAAGTGTCTGCCTTTGGCTCAGGTCATGATCTTGGGGCCCTGGGATCAAGCCCCATATCTGGCTCCCTGCTCAGTGGAGAGCCTGACTCTCCCTCTCCATATGCGTCATCCCTCTGCTCCCAAATAAATAAATAAATAAATCTCTCTCAAATAAATAAATCTTTTTTGATTTCTTTGAAATGAATTATCTGCATAATTTCTAATTTAATGTCAGTCTCCCTGGTTATTCTGTAACTCCTCAAGGGAGGACCCAAGACTGATTTGTTTACACTCCAGCTGCCCTGTCCCCTGACTGGCATGTTGCAAGGGTTCAAAAAATTGTCAACACTATCTTTGCAATAGTGCTATGATTTATTTCAATGTGTCACCTATTTCAGAACCACTATGCTTTTCATTTCCTCGTTTTGTCACCGTGCTACAGTTATGCAAGATGGTGCAAGAGTGACAGGTATGTGGGACTTGCCTGTATAAATATATTTTTTGCAACTTGCTGTAAATCTATGATTATTCAGAATCTTTTATTTCACCTAAACAGTGGGACTTCCATTTCCCCTCACATGCACACACCACAAAATGCTCTTGGCTTGCTGGATTTCCCCAGTGTCTTCTCTTCCACCAGCTCTACTTCTAACATCTGACATCCTGTAGAAGAGCTAGAAGCTCCTCCTTTTTTCCCTTCCACCCTTGACAGAGCAGATCACTTTGTACAACAGTGACCCTCCTAACAGCCAGCCAAAATGCCAAGTATGAAGGCAATTTCCGTACAATGTATCCCTCTGTCATCTCTATAGGGACACCATCAAGAGCTGTCACATGGTGACATGTGACAATACACATGTCACCATAAGAACTAGATGGAATACCAAGGGTCAGGGAGAGATGTTACATTGATGAACCAATCATTCCCTCAAGATGGTTGGTTGGCAATACAATCCACAACATGCATGTCGAGGTTCACAGTGAATGAACCACACTCCTGAGTACTATGTGGCAATATCTGTGGCAGCCTCATATTACACAAAGAATCAGGCCAGCATCCAGCTGCCAAGAGCCTCAGGAAACTGTACAAAGTTCATTAAAATCAAAATAAAAGCTGCCCATGTCACAATATTTGGATAACTCTCACCTTTCCTCCCCAAAAGCCACCTCCAGCTAAAGTCTGACACTACTGCTTTGAATCGCACAATCAGATTCAAACCTTTAAACAAACCACTGAACAGATATTAACTTCCCTGTAGGCCTGGGAACACAATCCAGCCCTGCTGGACGTAAAGGGAGGTTCAGTAAGTAGGGGCAGAGCCGAATCAGGATTGCAGAGAGTTCTCAGGAAGTGAGTTTACCAGCTGCCCACACTGACCCTGACCTCAGCCCACTCTCTGTGGTTCTTCGTCCTCCTGCTTGATGACCTACTCCACAGGCGGGAAAAAAAAAATCCTGCCTTAACATTAATGTCAGTCTCTGTGGGTCAGAAGACAAGAGCTGTTTGGCTTTCTAATACTTTCCCAGGCTCCAAGCATTACCCACAGTTGACTCTTGTTGTAAACACAATGGTAAAGCAGAAATTCAAGGGGGAAAACAACTCTGAGAGGCTCTCTAAACAGTGAGGCTGGGTTACCAGGAAAAAGAAAAAGAACCGAAAGCTAATCTTCATTACCTCCTGGACGAAAGTGGCAGGGAGGGAAAGAGCGGAGAGGAGGAGAGAGAGATGGTCTTCATTTAAAATATTTCAAAATGGCAGCATGTTCAAGACTTATTTTCCCACTGCCAGGCAGTGAGTCCAGAAGGGACCAGTTGTCTGCTCCGTGGGGACATAAAAGAAGCAGGGGACCACCACTGTGGTATTCTTTGAGGAAAAGGAAATAAAGCATAGTCCTAAGAGTTTATTTTTGCTCATTTCCCTTGCTGTAGGAGACATATCTAGAAAAATGTTGCCACAGCCAATGTTAGAGAAGATACTGCCTGTGTGATCTTCTAGGATTTTTGTGGTTTCAGGTCTCACATGTAGGTCTTTAATCCATTCTGAGTTACACTTTTGTGTATAGTGTAAGAAAGGCGTCCATTTCACCCTTTGCATGTTGCTGTCCAGTTTTTCCAGGATCATTTATTGAAGAGACTATCTTTTCCTCCTTGTATATTCCTCCCTCCCTTTGCTAACGATTGGTTGACCATATAGACATTATTTTGGGGCTGTCTGGTTGATTCCATTGGTCTATGGTATCCAGTACCATGCTGTTTTGATTAAGACAGCTATGTAGTATATCGTGAAATCTGAAATTGTGATACCTCCAGCTTTGTTGTTTATTCTCAAGATCATTTTGGCTACTTGGGGGTTTTGTGGTACATATAAATTTTAGTATTATTTCTCCTAAGTTCTGTGAAAAATGATAGGGATTGTATTGAATCTGTAGATTGCATTAGATAGTGTGGACATTTAACAATATCCACATTGTTGATTAACAATATTGATTTACGCAATCCACGAGCATGGAATATTTTTCCATTTGTATGTGTCATCTTCAATTTCTTTCATCGGTGTTTTATAGTTTTCAGAGTACAGGTCTTTCACTTCCTTGGTTAGATTTATTCCTAGACACTTTTTGGATGCAATTTTAAGTGGATTTTTTTTTTTTATTTCTCTTTCTGCTACTTGATTATTGGCAACCAATTTCTGGGTATTAACCTTGCTGTACACCAAAGGAAACCATGAAGAAAACAAAAAGGCAACCTACTGAATGGGAGAAGATATTTGCAAATGATATATCCAGTAAGGGGTTAGTATCCAAAATATATAAGGAGCTCATATAACTCAACACCAAAAACACAATCTGATCAAAAAATGGGCAGAGAAACTGAATAGATATTTTTCCAACAAAGACACACAGATAGCTGAGAGACACTTGGATGTTCAACATCATGAGTCATTAGGGAAATGCAAATCAAAACCACAGTGAGATGCCACTTCACACCTGTCAGAATGACTAAAATCCAAAAGACAAGAAATAACAAGTGTTGGCGAGGATATGGAAAAAACATAAGCCCGGTGCATGGTGCAAACGTAAATTGGTGCAGCCACTGTGAGAAACAGTGTGGAGGTTCCTCAAAATATTAAACATGGAAAATCATAAGATCCAATAATCCACTACTAGGTATTTACCCAAAGAAAACAAAACACAAATCCAAAATGATCTATGCACCCCTATGTTCATTGCAGCATTATTTACAAGAGCCATAACATGGATGCAACCTATGTATCCAGCAATCAACAAATGTATAGGGAAAATGTGGTGTATATATGCACACAAATACACACATAATGGAATATTACACAGCCATGACAAATGATGGGCTCTTGTCATTTGTGACCATACGGATGGTCCTACAGGGTACTAGGCTAAATGAAATAAGTCAGACTGAAAAAGACAAGTAGCATATGATTTCACTCATATGTAGAATCTTTAAAAAAAAAACGAATAAACAAACAGAAAGCAGAGTTAAACCTAAAAATACTGAAAACAAACTGATGGTTGTCAGTGGGAAGGGGAATGGAGGGATGGGTGAAATGGGTGAAGGGGAGTGGGAGATACAGGCTTCCAGTTATAGAATGACTGTCACAGGGATGAAAGGTACAGCACAGGGAATATAGGCGATGGCATTTTAACCACGTTGCCTGGTGACAGATGGTAACTACACTTGGAGAGAGCACAGCATATCCATAGACTTACCAAATCACTATGTTGTACCTTTGAAACTAATGCAACACTGTGTGTCAATAGGCAAATAAAAATTTTTTTCAGCAAAAAATAAAAAACAAAAAGAAAGCATTATCCTGAGGATATGCGGGTTCATGCCCACCTTTGTGTGGGCCTAGGAACCTACACTTCAGGGCACTATTTTATTCTTATTCTGACAGTTCAAAGAGAACAGTCCATCAGCTGATAAATTCTCATTTCAAAGGTGATTCATAGAACATTATCTCCAAAAAGAAATCCACCCAGAAATGTGAGATGAGAGCGCTATAAACAAAGGGCTCCAGCTGTTACTTCAATCTGTCGGCGCCTCAAAAGGGACAGCAGCTTAAGCCAAAATATCAAAGGACTTTGAAGGCGAGCAGCTCACCTTGAAGTGACTCTGGAACATGAACCCAGCCGCAGAGGGAGACACTGGATCTCAAAGGCCAGGCCCACAGTGGCAGCAAGAGGTCAGGTCCATGACTCTAACCCAAGACTGCTTCTGACTTGGCCACCAGGAAGGGCAGGCAAAGCCCCCCCATCCGGACATGACTGAGCAGCGGCTCTCCCACAGGCTTCACACAGTCCCCAGGTTTTGAAGACCTGACTTCCGCAGGTGGCCTTGGGGACAGAGTAGCAAAGACGGGAGGGAACCATGCAGCAGAAGGCCCCACACTCAGTGCTGCCCAGTGCTCTGCCCTCCGAGTGCATCCTTTCCTGTTGCCTCTGGGAATAAAAGGGCTTGGCCAGACTATTGTGCCAAACCCACCCTAGCCAGCGCCCTGGAAGATATAAAGGGAAAAGCTTAGTGCCATGACCCTGGGGGAACTAAGTTTGTGGTGAAGGTCAACCTACAGTTGCACTTGGGGCTCTTTCAGGAGGAAACCCTTTGCTTCATCTGGCTGCCCCGCCTGGAGCCATGCACTGTCTCTACAGGCCATTCGGGAGCAGGGCACTGGGCTCTGTTCAGTTGTGTTGAACCGGGTTGATGTTCACCCCCCGCCACCCCATGCTGTGCCCATGGACTGGATGTCTCCTCCCGTTAGAGAATTTGGAGGCATCTTACCCTGGGGGAATGCTAAGCAGAGCAGAGAGTGTGCTCTGCAAGTGTTAGCATCTGAAATCAATCACGAGGCTGGAGAGAAGGGAATGGAGCAAGATCTATCCCACCAGCCGGGTCCCCAGGAGACCTCACCAAGCTTCCAGCATTTCCCTGCTCCCAAAGGCTCTGGGAGAGAGAAAAGAAAGTCCACCTTGTTCAAGGAACATGAAACACATACACAAGCCTGGACCCAGGAACTGGGCCACCCAGTGCACAACCCACTTAGATGAGATTTGAGATGGTATTTCTTCCATTTCAATACACCTGAAATTTGCTCTGCAAGATAACTTAGCCTCCTTCTCTTCTGCCCCTGCTTACTCTTCAGGAGGTTAATTCCAGGTTTCTCTTTCCACTGAAAAAGTTGTACCAGGTTAGACCCAGTTTGTTGTCCTTCCAATTTTTTTTTAATTGTGGCAAAACACATAACAAAACATTTACCATCTTAACTGTTTTAAGTGTACAACTCAGTGTCATTAGGTATATTCCCACTGTTGTGCAAATATCACCACCATTCATCTTCAGACTTTTTCATCTTCCCAAATTGAAGGTTGTCCCCGTGAAACACTAAGTCCCCATGCATCTCCTACAGGCCACGGCACCCACCACTCTACTTTCTCTCTGTGGGCTTGAATACTGTAAGGACAGCATATCAGTACAGTCTTACAGTGTTTGTCCTTGGGGTATGGCTGGTTTGACCGAGCACGATGTCTTTAGGGTTCATCCGTGTCATAGCACACCTCAGGATTTCCTTCCTTTTAAGGCTCAATAATGTTCCATTGCATAGATATATCACACTGTGCTTACCTAGTCAGCCATCAGAGGACATACCAGGCTGCTTCCACTGCTCAGCTGTGAATGCCTCTGCACTTGACAGAGAAAGGTCTACTTAGAATATTGTGATGCCACATCAGAAGCTTGGGTTAGGGGTCAGTCTAAGGATTCTAAAGCCTCCCTTCAAGTTCAGTGAAGGGAACCATATGATAATTGTCTTTGTCCACCGACAATACCTAGCCCCCACCAAATAGCCCAAGTGATCACAAAACCCTACCCTCACATACCCGAGCCCTCTATCCCAACCACATCGTAACCCTCACACACATTAGTTCTCATACCACAACCCTCACACACCCAACACGCATACACCCAACTCTTACATGCCCCAACCCTCGCACACCTCAACCCCCACATGCCCCAACCCTCATACACCCAACCCTTCCACGACCTAACCCTCACAAGCCTCAACCCCCACATGCCCCAACCCTCATGCACCCTAGCCCTCACATACCCCAGACCCATGAGAGGCCCCCTTTTCTCTAGGGACTTCGTGGAATGGCCTCCAGCCTACAAACAGGAACTGCAGCTACTTCCCAGCCTTAGGGCATCATTCAGGGAAGCCCCAGCATTTCCATTTCTGTCTTCCATCCTCTCTTAATGGAACCACATACTTTTGAAAGCAAAATGCCTCCACCTCTGCTGCCTCTGCCACGTGAGCAAGGACAGTTCCAGGTCTCCTAGACACAAAGCCCGGCTCTCACCTTGGACACTGGAAGCAGAAAAAAAAAAAAAAATCCTGTAAATTATCCTGTGCTATGAAGGTTTTTGTTGGGGGGAAAAAAAGTGGCTCAGTCAGTTAAGCATCCGACTCCTGATTAAGGCTCAGATCATGATCTCAGGGTCGTGGGAGAGAGGGCTGAGCATGGAGCCTGCTTAGGATTCTCTCTCTCTGCCCCTTCTCCCTCCCTGTCTCTAAAAAAATAAATAAATAAAAAATAAAGGTCTATATGTACTAATTCCAGCCTCTTTGGTTCTATTTTTTATCACATTATGTTCACTTTACCTCCAAAAGGAGGACTTATATAGAAAAACACATTTGAAATATCATAATTTTCCTCATGTCCCTGGGGCATAGATGGTACAGAAAACAGAGAGCTTTTAAGGGAGGAAGTATGTCTGTAAGATATTCTATGGGTTAGGAGGAAACAGGTTGTGCAAGTCTTATTCACGCCTATATCTCCAGTGGAAACTGCAGGTATATAACTGGTGCCTGATCAGTAACTACTGAATGAGTAAGTGAAGGAATATTTAAGGACATGAACAGATAATTCTCTAAAGAAGGCATACAAATGGCTAACAGGCACATGAAAAAATGCCCAACATCACTAGCCATCAGATAAATACAAATCAAAACCATATTGAGATACCACCTTACATCAGTTAGAATGGCAAAAAATTAACAAAACAGGAAACAACAAATGTTGGCCAGGATGCAGAGAAAGAGGAACCCTCTTACACTGTTGGTGGGAATGCAAGCTGGTACAGCTACTCTGGAAAACTGTATGGAGGTTCCTCAAGAAGTTAAGAATAGAGCTATCCTACAACCCAGTAATTGCACTACTAAGTATTTACCCCAAAGATACAGATGTAGTGAAAAGAAGGGCCACATGCATCCCTGTGTTCATAGCAGCAACGTCCACAATAGCCAAGCTGTGGAAGGAGACAAGATGCCCTTCAACAGATGAATGGGTAAAGAAGATGTGGTCCATATATACAATGGAATATTACTCAGTCATCAGAAAGGATGAATAGCCAACTTTTGCATCAGCATGGGTGGGACTGGAGGGGATTATGCTAAGTGAAGTAAGTCAAGCAGACAAAGACAATTATCATATGGTTTCATTCATATGTAGAGGACCACATATAACATAACAAGGAGGACCACAGGGGAAGGAGAGAAATCCAAAGGGGGAGAAATCAGAGAAGAGACAAACCATGAGAGACTATGGACCCTGGGAAACAAACTAAGGGTCTCAGAGGGAGAGGGTTTGGGGGAGGGGGTAACAGGGTGATGGTTATTAAGGAGGGCACGTGCTGTGATGAGGATAGGGTGTTATATTTAACTAATGAATCACTGAACACTACATCAAAAACTAATGATGTACTATACAGTGGCTAACTGAACATAATAAAAAATAAATAATCAATAAAAATACAGTCAGTGGGAGGTAAAGGGAGAGAATGGGTGCCCCACTGAGTGCTTATCTTCACCTTGAATCAGCCAGAGTAAAAATGCTCCTTAGCAGAGGGAACTTCAGGGAAAACCTGGAGTCGAGTCCAGTGGCTGTTTGCTCCTGGCTCACCATAAGAGGTTGGGGTGAGGTGAAATTCACAGGCAGAGGACTCTGGGTGCGCCTGTCTCATTTACAGACCTGACCCAGCATTCTTTGAACCTGTGGCCATAGGAAATACAAGGACAAGAGTAAAGAGAATCACACAGATGCTCATTAGTCAGGAAGGGCAGTCCAGCCTTTCTGGATTCTCTTGACAGTGGGATAACTGCTGGGACAATAGCAGGTAGTTCCTGCAAATGCCAACCTGCTTACTTTCCTGCTTCTGAGTTCCAGCCCTATAAGGGAAGTGGATGCACCACTCACTGCACTGGTATGTAACCCACCCTACACCTCCAACCTCAGGCAGTTCAAGCATCAGATGGTCAATGTAGGGAAAGGAATATACCTTTTCAGGAAGATTGTGGGGGAAAGTTTTTCTGCTGAGAGCATATGCATACTGACTGACCTTACAGAGCCTGTGGATAGTTACAGCCAAAGATTTGGACAAGATTTGGACACAATACAAAATGACCCACCTCCTGAGATCAAGGCTGCTTCTGAACAGAGCTCAGAGGAAGGAAATCAGGTAGCAATCCAGTTGCTGATAAAGAAACCTGATCAGACACAGAAGAAAAGACACTCTTGTCTGCCTTTGTCAGATGGGCCCTTTTCTGCAACCAGTCTGCAGTTTTTGTCATTTGAACCAGTGCATTCAATTTTATCTCAAAAGACCCCCACTCTGGATCCAGCATGCTTAACCTTGATACAGAAAGACTGAAGCCCATCCTACCAAAAACCAAGAGGTAACCTACAAGGAGCACAAAGCTGTTGACCCACCTCTTGTAGAAAGGGTTACTCTCAGTTTATTTAAAACACTAGATCAACTGCAGAAATAATTACATGTAATAAATACACAACTCCTCTGTTCAAGCAACCCCTTCACAGCAACTGAGATCCAGGAAAGTCTATCATTAAGGTTCATAAAGAATAGAAAGTTGTATCAACACTGAGGTTTTGTGGTGAGTGAGATGAAGTCTCCGTAGAGTGTGCTGGTTCTATCTCGCCAAGCTACTTTCTCCCAACATGGCTGTGGTTTGGTCTTCAAACAAGCCAAAAGATAAGCAAAAACATTTCCTCCCAGCTTACATTTGACTGCCCTCAGCATCCAGCCTGTTTCATGAATGCCAACAATATAGTAGAAAGCCACAATTCACCCACACCCCACCACAGAACTCCCATCTAGAATAAACCAGAATTTGGGCAGAGGAACCCATCCAAAGAACAAAATCAAATTTGATTGAAAGGTGATATAGTCAGCCTCTTTTAGCCACTGATCTTTTTGAAGTGGGAAATGTGAGAGTTAGGGAAATCAGATGGGTAATTCAAACCACTATAAAATCACAAATGATATCTTAGAACCAGAGGCAAAAACTTTAGAATGGATTGACAGACAAAATCTGCACTGTCCAATTAAGTATCACTAGGGACATATAGCTATTTACATTTAATTTTCAACTAATTAAAATAAAATAACATTTAAAATTCAGCTCTTCAGTCAAGCTAACCACACATTGCAAGGGCTCAGTGGCCACATGTGGTTAGTGGCTACCATATTCAACAGCAAAGATATGAAATACTTCCATAATAGCAAAATGTTTTATTAGACAGAACAGGAGTAAACACTAAGAAGGGAAGAAGGAAAGGGAGTTTAAAAAGAAATAAAAGAGTTCTTTTCACAAAAAAAAAAAAAATTTTCAGAAACCTAAGTATTCCTATCTTGATGCTTGCTTCCCAAAGGCATACTCAAACACAATGAACACATCAATGACTTGATACGAGATTCTAGGACTGCATAGATCAATGTTGTTCCATAAGAAGTAGTAATTGTATATGCACCATGGGTAATTATTTTTGTAACTGTCATAAACAAGCTGAGAGCAACCCTTTCAACAGAAGTCTGATTGGTGGCCTCATGTGCATTTTGATAATCTATTCTTCTGATTTCTAGTGGAACAAGTTTCAATCTTTCTGAAATGGAACAGGAAAACATCCTACTTCCCACTTTTAGAACATGTATATTTACTGGCCCTCTTCTTTCCATAAATGCTCATCATAAATTAGGTTGTGTTTTTTCTTTCTGGAATTTTCTTAGCAGAAGCCTTTGCTCCAGGTCCATACCAACCTTGAATAGTAGCTCTGGAGCAGTAGAGATTGTTTCAGTCAAGGCTCTTTGCTTAACAGTAACAGAAACCAATCTGTGTTATCTTAATGGGAAATTTGTCAGATGGATTCGAGAATACTTCATGGGGTCTGAGGGTAATGAGGCCTCATGAAGGACTTCCACCACTTCTCTCTGCCTCACATTTCTGCTTCCCTTTGTCCAAATACATAATTGCTCACTCTCTTTAGAACTTTATTCTCTGCTTCTCTTATCACAGGGTGGAAAGGGCCATCCCTCAGCTCTAAAGAACATATGTGGCCACTTCATGACCCTTGGATTTCACATGTCCCTTGGTGCTCAGAATTTTACAGACTCAATTCCATGTACCCAGAACTGATTGGCCCAGCTTATCTCTCAATGGTCCAAACAATCATGGAGGGAGGGTGGAACCATCTATAGTAAACACATCAGCAACAGCTACGGAGGTGTGGGAGACTAAGAAGCAGACCGCTCTCAGAAAGAGGAAGTCTCAGAGAGAAGGTGCTCTGGGCAGTAATACCAAGGATGTAAAGGGGAAAAAACTGTGAGTTTAAAAAACTAAGCCATCCAATAGATATATATCCCAATACTCAAAAATATTATAGGGGCACCTAGGTGGCTCAGTGGGTTAAAGCCTCTGCCTTTGGCTCAGGTCATGATCCCAGGGTCCTGGGATCGAGCCCCGCATCGGGCTCTCCGCTCTGCGGAGAGCCTGCTTCCTCCTCTCTCTCTGCCTGCTTCTCTGCCTACTTGTGATCTTCGTCTGTCAAATAAATAAATAAATAAATAAATAAATAAATAAATAAATAAATAAATAAATAAATCTTTAAAAAAAAAGAATAGTGTTTTAAAAAAATATTATAATGCAGGATGTCCATAAAATCTGAATATATCTAATATTATTTTTATTTTTAACAGATTAAAGATGTCTTTGACAACAAGTATATTCATTCAATTGTGCCTCCAGACATTATGGACAGAGTTTGCATGACACACTGCTTCATCACTACATTACTCAAAGAAAGCAAATATTTTACAAGGAGATTAAAGTATTAACAGATAAATTGTTTCCAATATACTTTAAAAGCTAAGATGATTTTTATGTTTAAATTTCTGAACATATATGCTTTCTTTGGAAAGGAAGTATAGACATTTTTTACAGTTTATGTACTGTTTCTATAATAGTCTTTATTTTAAAGATATTCTGTTAAGTTGATTTTGTTGCCAATTATCTCCTTACCTATTTTCTCAGAGATACTAAATACTGGTTTTCTTTGAAAGGTACTGAACAAAAACTATATAAAAGCCAAATTATCATCTTTCTATTTTTGCTGTGGAAAAACTTAAAAAAAAAGAAAGTAAGCTTATAGATCAGCTCAGTTTTTTTTGCAAACATTAACACTGTACTTTAATTTTTAATAGTATTTGCCCAAATTTTTCATACTAAAAATTCATTTCTGAAGGAATACCTTTCCCTTGTATTGAAAAAAAGACATTTATTTCCATTTGCATCTTTTTTTATCAGATGAGTTTTTTTCTCCCTGGAGTTCCCACAATAAAATAAATATCAGGTCATTTAAAATGGAACTCATCAAAACTAATAATGTATTTGATGGTGACTAACATAACACAATAATAAATAAATAAATAAATAATAAAATAAAATGGAACTCATCATGTAGGCCAGAATGGCCAAGGAAGTAGGTGACAAGCTGAACCTTTGTTTATCCCTTTTGGCTTTTCATGTCTCATGTCCCAGACTTTCAAGATCTCCAGAAACCCACCCAGTTTTCCCTCTGTTCATAGCTAACGGGGTAATAGGAAAAACGTTTGAAGTCAAATGCCTTCAATAAATTATATGATTTTGAGATATTACTTATTCACACAGAGCCTATTTCCTCATCTGAAAGTGAACAATGGAAATCTTACAGGTCTGATATGAAGATTAAATGAGTCAATGTGTGTAAAATACCTAACCTAGTCCTCAGCACAAAATAATTCTACCTATATTAGTATTAAAATTATGATTGTTGTTGTCTTTCTCTCAATGGCATGGCTTTTAATATGTACTATCTGCCTGAAAGTGAACTTCTTTAGCTTGGTCTTAAAAGTCTCTCTTCTCCCACCCTCAGTTCCAGCCCTGGGATACAGCTCCATCCAGACACTGAAACAAAGGAACAGTAAGACGAAAGTAGACAAATGACTCTGAAATAAATTTTGGTAAATCTTTGTAAGTCTGATTGAAGAAAAGAGAGAAGGCACAGATAAAAAGGATTCAGAATGAAAAACAGAAATAGAAATATAGATGCACAAATTAAAAAGAGAAAATTATGAACAACTTTTTCCAATAATCTAAGAATTTAATTGAAATAGGTAATGACCTAGAAAAAATATTAGTTGTCAAAAATGACTATAGAAAGGGCGCCTGGGTGGCTCAGTGGGTTAAAGCCTCTGCCTTCAGGTCAGGTCATGATCCCAGGGTCCTGGGATCAAACCCTGCATTGGGCTCTCTGCTCAGCTGGAAGCCTGCTTCCCCTCTCTCTCTGCCTGCCTCTCTGCCTACTTGTGATCTCTGTTTGTCAAATAAATAAATTAAAAATCTAAAATAAAAAAAAGATGGGGCGCCTGGGTGGCTCAGTGGGTTAAAGCCTCTGCCTTCGGCTCAGGTCATGATCTCGGAGTCCTGGGATCGAGTCCCGCATCGGGCTCTCTGCTCAGCGGGGAGCCTGCTTCCTCCTGTCTCTCTGCCTGCCTCTCTGCCTGCTTGTGATCTCTCTCTGTCAAATAAATAAATAAAATCTTAAAAAAAAAAAAAAAAAGAAATGACTATAGAAAATACAGAAAACCTGAATAGTCCTATACTATTTATAAATTTTAACCTCTAATTTAAAATTTTTTCAGCTGAGTATGTGTGGTTTATTATTTTATTCTCTCCACTTTTTACTATGGAAATTTTTAAGTATATGCAAAAGCAAAAATAATAATAAAAATTTCTCATATAGCAATGTTTTTGCAGATAAGCTTTATCAAACATTCAAGGAAGAGGGATTCTAATATCTCATAAATTTTTTCAGATACTAGGAAAAGAGAAAACAGTACAACTTACTTTTTATGCTAATATAATCTTGCTGCCAAAAACAGCATGAGATGAGAAAAGAAACTTTAGGCCAGAGAAGCTATACTGGGAAGTGGGGCATGTTGAACTTCATGGTAACTTTGCCTTTCAACTTAAAAAAAAAAAGCCATATTTTAACATAGAAAGTTTTTATCATCCTTCCCCCTTTATGTTGTGATTTATCTTAATTAAACCCCAATCCTTCCATTAATTCCTGATAAATCCACACACTTGCCGGGTGGTGTTATAGAGGAACGTAAAGAATAAAGCCTGTCCTGTATGCACTGTCCTGGTCCCCAGAGACCAGAGAGTAGATGTCAAGCCTCTAGTCCATGTGTTCCAGGAGAGAATCCTAAGCAGAGTGAACAGTGAGCATGTCAGTGACTCCTAATGATTTTGTTGCCCCACTTCTCCAAATGACCATTCAAAGAAATGATTTCATCTGATTTTATGAATCAGCCAGGTGCACCCCACAACTACCCTATGGCCACAGTTCAGGACAAGCTGATGCTTTTCCCCTGCTTATCTCATTAGAAATGAAGCTCATGACTTGCTGCCCCTGTCCCCAGAGGTGTTACATAAGAAACATTGAAGATTCAAAGCTATCAACTACTTTACTCCTATGGCCCTCCAGCCAACAACGTGGCCTCACTTGAGTCACCAGCCCAACTATACACTACCTTGCTAAATGAAATTAATTTTAGGGGCGCCTGGGTGGCTCAGTGGGTTGAAACCTCTGCCTTCAGCTCAGGTCATGATCTCAGGGTCCTGGGATCGAGCCCTGCGTCGGGCTCTCTGCTCAGCAGGGAGCCTGCTTCCACCCTCTCTCTGTCTGCCTCTCTGCCTACTTGTGATCTCTGTCAAGTGAATAATAAAAAAAAAATTTTTTTAATGAAATTAATTTTAGTAACTTCAGAAACTAAGATATTCTTGCACTTGGCAATTACATTTTCCAAGGCTAGATCATTGTTTTTTTTTTAAGTCTTTTTTTTTAAAAGATTTTATTTATTTGACAGAGAGAAATCACAAGTAGGCAGAGAGGCAGGCAGAGAGAGAGGAGGAAGCAGGCTCCCTGCTGAGCAGAAAGCCCGATGTGGGGCTTGAACCCAGGACCTGGGATCATGACCTGAGCCGAAGGCAGTGGCTTAACCCACTGAGCCACCCAGGCGCCCCAAGGCTAGATCATTGTTAACAGAACCCATGTAAAAAGGAACGGGCATGAAATATTTAAAAGACTGTGAGATTATCTGTCTGATTGATGTTGAGCGTCCATTTGGAGAGTACTGAAAGGTAAATTTGGTTAGACCTAGCTAGACCAAGGTAAAAATGGTGTCACTTGCTTGAATAAATGAGGCAGGAGGGAGGGTTCCAGCGTTTTTTAAGCAGCAGTGCAATTTTAATGAAGAAAATTATATATAGGTCTTCAATATATAAAACTGATGAGATCCAAGCTAGTCTTCGTATAGCAGGAGGATGGAGATTCAGAGATTCATCCACTTGACTTTCTCTTATCCTCTGAGTCAACCCCTCTAGACCCTAGACCCCTGCCCTTCAACACTTTGGGCCCTGGGCACACAGCTCAAAGTCCACTGCCATGTGACACTAAATTTCCACTTAAAACCATTGCCACAGGGGCACCTGAATGGCTCAGTCAGTTAAGTATCTACCTTCAGCACAGGTCATGATCCCAGGGTCCCAGGATAGAGCCCTGCATAGGGCCCTCTGCTCAGCAGGGAGCCTGCTTCTCCCTCTGCCCCTCCCCCAAGACTGCTCACTCTCTTCCACTCTCTCTTTAATAACTAAAAATCTTTAAAAAAAAAAAAAAACCTTTGTCACAGAGTCATCCATTATTTAGAGTTGTGAGGTTTATGTAAACCAAATCTTTTGTCAGTGAGAAAATTGTGGGAAGAAGGGTCTTCCTGACTAGTCCAAACTTTACATCTACCCAATGGCAGATGCAAAAATATTATATATATACCTTGACTCCCACCTCCTCCTATTTCCACCTCACCTCACTGAAGTTTTCACCAAGTAAATGGAATTGTGTTACTGAACTCGCATCCATTACTGACTCACGTATTATTAACCATTCCCATATTTCAATGATAAATGTACACACTTCTGCATGATTCTAAGGACATGTGTAACAAAAGTCCTGGCTAGGGTATGGATGAGGCCTGCAGAGATCGATGGCCCAGACATACACACATGTCATCTACTAAGTATCATGGGGGCCAGAAGCTTCCCAGAAATTACTTGAATATCTGTTGAGCCTGGAGGTAAGTAGAACAGGGCCAAGTAAGGGGAATCAACATAAGGTAGGAATAGGGAGATTGTGGGGTTCCCTGGGAAAGAGTCTTCCGTACTAGATAAAAGGGTTGATCTGATGGGTCAATCTCACCATCTGAACCTAGGGGATGAAGGGAATGGTGATTCCAGGTATGACAAATGCCTCTACCTAGATGCTTCCCCAAACTTGACCACATTGACATTGTGTACATGACTTGGGAAAGAGAAGAGGTGTGGAATACAGACAATTTAAAAAGTTGTTAAGTCCTAGAGGAGCTAGAACCCAGCATCTCCACATCGGGTTCCCCTCCAAAAGAGATTAGAAAGGTGTTTCTCTAAAATCACGAGTGGGAATAAGCCTCAGTAAGTAGCAGACACTGTCTTCTTCCCCTACTCCTACTCCCCACCCTCAAGCAAGTGTTAGCAGCCTAAAGGAATCACAAAGCTCCCAGAGACATGAGGCTCCAAAAGCAAAGCAAGCCTTCCCTGTAAGTCCCACCCAGAAAACTACAGAAAATCACACTGATTGGCCCTGCTTATGTCACATGACCACTCATGAGACCACTCATCATGGTGGGAAGGACATGGTGCCGTGAATGGCATGCCCAAGTCAGTGCCTATCCCCCAGCCAGCCTCCCTGAACCACCCATGATAGGGGAGGAATGGCAAAACCCTAAAGGTGAAAAGAAGTGCTGATATTGAGAGGGAGGGATGCTGAACAGACCAAACAGGAGATATCTACCACAGACTCTCAGCCTGAGAAATTTCTAGACCGTTACCTCAAAACAATCAAAAGTAAAAGGTTTGGGGGTGCCTGGGTAGTTCAGTCAGTTAAGTGTCTGACTCTTGTTTTCAGCTCAGGTCTTGATTTCAAGGTCGTGAGTTTAAGTTCCGTGTTGGGCTCCACACTGGGTATGGAGCCTACTTAAAAGGAAAAATAATGTTTAAAAAGAAAAAAAGAATTAAAGGTTTGAATAAGCTCTCTATCATTTTAGAGAGGAGTATCTGAAAAAGAAGACTCAAAAGAGAATTTAAGAAGGTAACCATCATATTCAAGGGCATAATAAAGACAATGTAAGAAGCTAAGACAACCAAAGACAGAAGAACAAGAACACAGAAGATAAAAGGAATAAATTAAAGATCAACAAAAGCTACCACACAGTCATACCTCCTAGCGCTACATCTGTGGTTTCATTTTGTCCTCCTCAATAGCCCTGCCTGACAAATTACCATCCCTGAGTTTCACAAGGTCAAATCAACCAAGGTCATTTAGCTCATTCTGTAGCAGAATGGAAATCAAACCCAGGTCTGAAGGACCTCCAAACCTCTCTGACCCCTTCCATGTCTCTCTGCTCTCCCGCCTGCCCCCTCAGCCCCCTCCCACACCATACTGTCTCCCATGTTCTGCAGAGTTTTAAAGCCAAATCATGGGGATTTTAGAGCTGGTGTATTTTTGAAACTATAGTAACAGTCATAATTAGAAGTTAGTGTATAAGAATTCAATAACTAATGGGAGTCTGACCGGAATGGAGAGAAGACAGTTGGAAAACCAACAAGGTGTAAGGTAGTGCTCCTTGGGTATTAATGCTGAAAGCATCTCTGGGTGCTTGTTAAAACTACACTTTCTAGGGGTGCCTGGCTGGCTCAGTCTGTGGAGCATGAGACTCTCGATCTCGGGGTCATGAGTTCAAGCCCCACATTGGGTGTGGGGTCTACAAAAAAATTTTTTTTTGAATTTTTAAAGAAAAAAACTGCACCTTCTAGGTCCTCCTCCCCAGAGATTTGGGGGTTTTAGGTATGAGGTGAAGCCCAACAATGGCAGCTTTGATAAGCACCAGTGATTCTGAGGTAGGCCACTGGCAGAAGCATTCAGAAACACTGGTGAGAAATCAGGGCAATTAATACTAGCAGAATGTGAGAAGAATAGGAGAAGGGTCAGCTGGGTGGCTCAGTCGGTTTAAGTATCCAACTCTTGGTTTCATCTCAGGTCACGATCTCAGGTTGTGAGATCAAGCCCCATGTCAGGCTCTGCACTCATCGGGGAGTCTGGGATTCTCTCTCCCCCTCTTCTTCTGCCCCTTCCCCTCCTTGTGCTCTCTCTCGCTCTCTAAAATAAATCTTTTTTTAAAAAGAAGAATAAAAGAGAGGTGTACGTGTTCCCATACTGTGTGTACTAGAGAAGAAGAAAAAGAAACACATCAAAGGCAACCACTTATCTGCTTTTGAAGGTGTTGTCTTTGTCTCAGAAAGAGAATATTCTGGAAAAACCAGGCAACTGGAAAAGGGGGAGGAGGGGGAAGTACCTTCTGCATCACTAAGTGGCAAAGTACCAGACCTAAGCAAGGCTTAAAATAATTATTAATACTTGATCTAAGGTTATAAAAGAGTAAGGAAAGAAAGTAAGAGGAAAGAATGCACTAAGTCAATGTTATTGATTTACACTCTGAAAGAAATGCCAGAACTATTATTTAGATGTCAAAATAACTCCAAGAAGAGTACAAGGCTGTTTTGATCATTTGAAACCAAATACCTGCTTTCTCTGAGATGAGGCTTTCAGACATAGAGCCTCCTTAAATACCACTGCGATGCTCTGAACAGATCACATTTCCCCTTCAAAGGTTATACTATGTTAAATTATGAGCAATTTCAAAAAGAACAAGTCGTTGTCCTACTTTGAGTCCCCTTCTCTTAAAAGCATGTTTTGACTAAGATTAATTTATAGCCCAAGGAGATCTGGGGAAAGGAAAAAAAAAAAAAAAAAAAACTTGAAATTGCAAGTAAAAATAACTAAGAATTCCGGTCGCTTCTTAAATATCAAATGACGTTGTTTTGGAAATAGGACCAGATCTGCCCAGAGCCACAGGTCAATAGACAAACTTTGGGATTTGCAGTATCCAATAGACACTTCAGGGGGAAGAAGGCTAGCTGGAAGCCACAGCTGTGGAGTAGACATAAACACTGGGCAGTTTGCTCTGCTCCATCCAGTGGAAAATGGTACAGTAAGGAAAATGAGAGTAGAGACGCTCACTTGCCTCACAGCAGGGTCATGAGGCTAATTAGTGAGGGCTCCTGAAGCACCGAAGAGTGGATCAGCAAGGGGGATAAGCACATTCGACTTCCAGTTTCTGTAAAATGTGTCGCATGGATAACTGCGTCCTGACTGTTCTTATCACAATAACTGCAGACATGCTCATCTCTTTCTGTACTAATAGGAACCTTTACTTACTTAACAAGGTATCTCCATAATGATTTATCATTTGTGTTCCTCTTTTTATTTTTATTTTTTTAAGCGGGGGAAGGGGCAATGGGAGAGGGAGAGAGAGAATTTTAAGCAGGTGACATGCCTGATGCCAGGCTCCATCTCACAACCACGAGATCACGACCTGAGCTGAAACCAAGAGTAGGACTACTCAACCAACTGAGCCACCCAGGTGCCCCATCCTCTTTTTAAAACAAACGAGAAAAAGAAAAAACATTCCTTGGGCTTTTTCATATTTTCTTCACATATGCTAGGAATCTCTTTGTCAGTCACTTATGTAACACTTGCTCTACCAAATCAGGGCAACTCATTAACTGGAGAGGCCCAAGGAGAGCCTATGTGGCAGAAGGTACTAGGGTTCACTCACCCACCTAAGGAAGAAAAACTTCCTTATATTTCTCAGCTTTTTCCAGCATTTTTTTTTATTATTCAGATGCAAATTACCAGAGAGGAACAGTTTTCAATGGGATAGGGATTACTCATTTTGTGGCTTTGATCTGTTGGAGCATTTCCTGAGTCCTTGGATTGTAAACTGCCCAATACTTAGCTTCCTTAGAAGATTTAGTAGTCTTCTATGACTGCCATGACAAAATACCACTGACTGAGGGGCATCAACAACAGACATTTATTTCTCACAATTCTGGATGCTGGAAATCCAAGATCAAGGTGTCGACTGGTTTGGTCTCTCCTGAGACCTTGCTCCCTGGCTTGTACATGGATCTTCTCACTGTGTCCTCACATGGCCTTTCGTTTGCATGCACACATCCCTATGTCTCTACCTTGTAGAAACAGTACTCAAGGAAACCAGTACTCTTGAAGTAGGACCCCAGCCTCAGGACTTCATTTTATTAGTTAGAATTCTCCAGAGAAGGAGACTTATTATAGGAATTGGTTCATGTGGTTGTGGAGGCCAGGAACTCCCAGAGTTTGCTGTCTGCAAGCTGGAGAGTCAGGAAAGCCAGTAGTATAATAAACAGTTCAAGTTCAAAGGACTGAAAACAAAGGCTGATCATCTAAGTCCCAAAGTAAGTCCAAAAGCCCGAGAACCAAGACCGTCAATGTTGGAGGCTCAGCTCTAGCAGAGGGTAAATTCACCCTCCTCTGCCCATTTGTTCTATTTGGGCCCTCAATGACTAGATGATGACCACCCACACTGGAGAGGGCCATCTGCTTTAGATAGTTCACCAATTCAAATGCTAATGTCTTCCGGAAACACTCTCAAACACAGAAATAATGTTTTACCAACTGTCTGGGCATCTAGTAGCCCAGTAAAGTTGACATAAAATTAACCATCACTCTTAATTCAACCCTAATTATCTCCTCAAAGGGACTGTCTCCAAATAGAGTCGCAATGAAAATTAGAGCTTCAAAATATGAATTTGGAGGAACACAATGCAGGCCTTAATAGAGCATACACTAATACACATTTACAGAAAAGCATGTTTTGACTAAGACAAATATAAAAACTCTATGGTATGGTGGAGAAGTTGAAGCTATTACTCTATTTTAACTTGACCCATAACACCATCAGTGTACAAATACCATGAGTTAAATAATCCTTCTGAAATAAACCAACTATCTATAGAATAAAAGCACTATAATCATGGGAAGGGATTGGTCCTGCTGCTAATATGATTGAAAGGGGCTTCTACTCAACCAGAGATACTTAGATATTCATTTCTGATCCAAATGATGCAGTATGTCAAAATATATGCCTTGGAAACCATCTGTATCATTCCTAGCTTCCGATGGGAAAAAAAAAATGTTGTGGATATAGCATTTAATAAATAAGAGAGGACGGCTTTTCACTCAATACCTTAGGATCTGAAAAACTGCTACTGTTAAATTTAGCAGCCATTACTATTTCAATAAACAGTGAGCCCAACCTAGAAGGCATTTAATCTAAAATGTATAAAATCTGGGGCACCTGGGTGGCTCAGTGGGTTAAAGCCTCTGCCTTCGGCTCGGGTCATGATCCTGGGGTCCTGGGATCGAGCCCCGCATCGGGCTCTCTGCTCAGCAGGGAGACTGCTTCCTCCTCTCTCTCTGCCTGCCTCTCTGCCTACTTGTGATCTCCGTCTGTCAAATAAATAAATAAAATCTTTTAAAAAAATGTATAAAATCTATGCAAATCATCAAATGTGACTAGCCAATGGGAGAGTTGAGCTTCTGGTACAAATTTACCACTGGCCCCTCATACGCGTTCTTCTTCTTCATCAAGATCCATGGCTCTACAATTCCCTGAGCCCTGACAGATTTTGTGTTGTGCACACAGCACAGTGTGGCCAAGGAGCAGTTTGTAACATGGGATCATTTAAGTGGGGGTAAGTTCCTGGAAACAGCCCCATCTTATATTAAACAGCATCTTCAAACAGATATAACCAAGATCTACAGATAGATATTTCCAAATCTCAGGAGTATCTAACCTTTCCCAGCAGCTCATGACCTTTCTATCAGCAGCCCCACACCTGACATCATCTACGTGAAAATGGTGTCTTCGTGGCCTAACCAATACTGTTAGCTTAAATTTCCCATTTTTCTTTGCTTTCTCCATCATTTTCTCCTTGTTTTCAACATTGGGTTCTTTTAAGCCCCAAATCCATGCTACTTTAAATGCCTATATCTATATCCAGTGTGTCTGACCTTGCATGAACGTTTTCTATTTAACTTCACTAATGCTGGAGAATTATGGCAATGAAGACCTACTAATAATTATTACCAAAGTGGGATGATGGAGGGGGGGGAGATAGAATTGTGAGGGATACACAAGAACAAATAGTCCATAGAATAGACTTGTCTTTGTAGTAAAAAAAAAAAAAAAAAACTGTATGTATATGATATATTTTATCTTTGAGTGTCTGATTCAATACATATATGGCTGGTAGTAGCATCAGAACATGGAGGACATTAGGCCCAATGTGCCCTATATATCACATCAAATCAACCTCCCGCTAAGATCCTCCACTAGCCCATTCCAGCCAGTAGAAGCCCTCCTGCCCTTTGTTTCAATAGCATTGAGTTCAGACTCCATTCTAGTCTCTCCTCTGCCATTGTAACAGTCTTTAATAAAGTCATCCCTGGCTGTTCAACATTGTCCAGGGCAGTTTTTGCTTTGACAAGAGTTTATCATTCCTTTAATTCTGCTTTTCATGGAGAAAAGGGAAAAACTCCTTTTCCCTTCACTTCAAAGAGTTACTCTCTTCACAATTAGCAAGGGACCCATTATCTCTTCATGGTAAAATATCTATGAGACATCTGCTAGTAACTGCTGACAAGCTGTTTGAGAAGTCCATCCACATTTGTTCATAGGAAACTCTAAAGATACTCCCCATTCTCATCATTCATTCAACAATTATTTATTGCATTTTGACCAAAAACTGTGTTTGGTCCTGGGTAGGCCCTGGCAAGTGTGCAACCCAGTCTCAGTCTGCAAGAAACTTCAGTCCAGCATCAGTGCTATAAGGGTAGCAGTTTAGAAAGTATTAATGCGCTTTCCCGACCCCCCCCTTTGTCTTTCACTTTGCTTTCTCTTTATCTTTCTCTTTGAGACATCCCTGTGTCTAGGGGGAGAATGAGGATTATAGAAGACATGCAAAGAGATAGACTGACATAATGTTCACTTTCGTGCACTCAAAGTGATGATTTTGCAGTGAGAAATGGCCCTTTGGGCTGGGGTGTTGTCCTAACAAAGGGCATCCAGTTTTCCTTATCCCCCAGTAGCATATCAACAGCCAGGCTTAGAAGACTAAGCCATGGGGTCTTTATACTGGAGGCCTGGACAGAATCTGCTCCATTTTGGCCCTGAGTGAACTGTGGTGAGGAGAAGGGAGCCCAGAGGCAGGAGAGCAAGATAAGCGCCTTCCTCCACTCTGGCTGTTATAAAAAACACCATAGATTGAGTGGTTTAGACAAAAAACATTTCTCTTTTATAGTTCCAGAGGTTGGGAGATCTGAGATCAGGGTGCCGGCATGGTCAGGTTCTGGTCAGAGCTCTCTTCCTGCTGTGTAGACATCCCTCTTCTTGGTGTGTGTCCTCACATGGCAGAGGGAGACCAGGAGCTCTGGGCTCTTCCTCATCTTATAGGAGCACTAATCCCAATATGGGGACTATACTCTCATGACCTCACCTAAACTTAACAAGTTCTCAAAGGCCCCAAAACCATCACACCAGGAGTTAAGGTTTCAACATATGAATGGGGGGTGGGGAAGACAGAAACATGAAGTCCATAACTATAAGCCAACAAGTGGACTATTTTTTAAGTGAGGATATCCAGGACAGAGTTCGAGCTATATAAAGGTATAGGAACCAGCTTACAGGCTGTCCCACATTCCAATTCAGGGACTGGATACATCCTGCAAAATTTGGCAGGACCGAAAAGCATGGTCACTCTAGAAGATGCCTTGAAGATCAGCCAGCCTGGGCCACATGGATTCCCGGCCTGCAGTCAGGTAGAGAATCGGGCTCAGAAGCCTGCAGGTAGCAAAAGCCAGTAAGACAGAGTCAGTAGATGTGTCCCAGAGACAGTGCGGGCGACAGGCTGCAAATTCACCAGTTACAGACGGAAGAACCAGCATGGGGAGGGTAGAACTGTAAACAAAAAAAACCCTCCTCCCACCCAATACCATTTTAGGGAAAGAAACAAGAGAGGCTACTGGACCATGTTTCTCCTCAGGCAATTGCCTAAAGAAGCCATTTAAATTCAATTGAGGTTTTTTTAAATTAAATTGGATGAGATAAAATTTAAACTGGACAGGACTAAAAGCCAGATTTTACCCAGTAACCTGTGGGGCGGGCTGAGGGGGAAATTGGATCATGTAGTCGCAATGAAGGCATCACATTTTCTCTGTAGCATGAGTTAAATTGATGCCCCTACACAACAGCCAGCCTTGGTGGCATGCTGAGGTACATTTCATCCTCAACACAGCCCCTGGACATCAGTACTCTGCTCGTCCCCATTTACAGATGAAGAGGAAGAAGCACTGGATGGATGTTGAGAACTTCCCGTGGTTCCAGAACCAGTTAGTGGTGCATCAGGAGCCAAGCCCGAGTGAGGCTCCATCTGGAACCCATGCTGGTAACCTATACCCCACACAGCCCCTGGTCAGAAGACAGTTAAGCAGAAGGCCTCAGAAATCAGGACGCCCGTTCAAGCAAAGGAAGATACCATACAAAGCTTTCATATCAAAGCAACAAGCAAAAATACCCTACCGGCAAGCAAAGTCATATAACTTCTTAGTATCTTGTGCCTGGTGACACACACTGCCCTCAAAACAGCAGCAGCATTAATTACAGATGAGATGAGAACAGTTAAGAGAAAGGGAAGTTGGAAGAGGTTCCCTGTAAAAGCTAGGGAAAGCAAGAGAGGAGAAGAGTGATTTTTCTTCCCTCGACTCTGGATCAAACTCAGGTTTGATTAAAGAATGACCTTGACCCACAGCAGAGAATAATAAAAGACAATTTCCAGTAAGTATGCTTGCTCGAATTAATGATTTACTTTTTATTTTTAAACCGAATTCAGTAGAGATTTACATGCATTAGGTTACAATGATTAACATTTGAAATTTGACCTTGAAATAATCTTTACGTTGTAAATTCTTAATGATCAAAACAATGTTCTCAGTGATTAAAACATATTAGTGATTAATTATTAAAGGAGAATAATTGCAAATACACATTCCTAAAATCTCAAGGCTTTTAAACCATTTGTACAAATGACTGGACATTTTTTAAATTTACTAAAAAAAAAAAAAAAACTCCATCTAATTCACATTTTCACTGTCAACCCAAAAACAAGAGAAAAGGTACTCTAGCAAGCTACAAATGCACATGACTACCTGTGATCCCATCAAAGCCAAAGAGAGAAAAGAAAATTATTCTTTATCAACCTGCAAAAATAAGAAATAATCCCAAGAACTTCTTAGGTAAGGTTAATAAAAGGTCAATAGTTTTGATCATTTTCTTAAAGAAATCACTTTGTTATCAGTTTAATAACATGGAATCAGGCACAATCTTAATGCTATACCTAAGAACTATGATTGATGCCCAAGCTGAGTACAGATCAAGCAGAGCTACCGAGCAAACCTGAACAATTTTTACTGAATAAGAAGGTCTCAGGAGCACCTGGGTGGCTCAGTCGGTTAAGCTGCTGCCTTTGGCTTGGGTTATGATCCCAGAGTTCTGGGATCAAGCCCTGTGTCGGTCTCCCTACTCACTGGAGAGCCTGCCTCTCCCTCTCCCTCTGCCCCTCTGCCTCCACCTGCTTGTGCTTACATTCTCTCTCTCTAATAAATAAATAAAATATTTAAGAAAAAAAAAGACGGTTTTTAAGAAATGACTGTACCTCATGCCAAAGAGAAACAATACTCAACCAGATACTGGCCCTGTGTATTTGAAGCCATCTTTCCCAATGCCATGGTTCTTCTTAACCTGGACGCACTTGCCTGGAGCAGATTTCCTCTGACACAAGGAACCCCACCCGGAGTGTGTACAAGCCAGGGCTGACTATGGCATCTCAGGGCTAAGGCCATCTCAGGGCCAGGAGGAGGGCCTCTCAGGGGCATCAGCCTCCCAACAGCTGAACACACCTGGCCAACTCTTTGGGGCAAGATAGAAAAGCATTCTCTACACCCTCCCCAAAACTGCCCCTTGTCTGTGGGGTCCCCTCAGAAGTGACAACATTTAATAGAAAAAATAATAATAAAAGGCAATTTGCTGGGGAATTGATCTATATGTAATTTTCTGAGTTGTCAAACATTATTACTTTTCACAATTTATTCTACATTGATCATAAACCTAGTTTTTCAAATATAAAGGAATGATACTTGAAATGTTACCTATATTAATTTTCTATTGCTGCATAACAAATTATCACAAACTTAGTGCTTCAAGGAGTACCATTTTATTAATTTCATAGTTTCTGTAGGCTAGGACTCCAGCACATTTTAACCAGGTTCTTTGCTCTCAGTTTGCACTAAATGTTTGTATCACTCCAGATTCATATGTTGAAGCCCTAATCATCAATGTGCTGGAAACTCTGGGAACTAATTAGCCTTGAATGAGGTCATATCAGAAAATGAAGAGCCTGGAGCTTGCTTGCTCACTCTGTCAAGCATGTGAAGACACAGCAAGAATGCAGCCATCTGCAGACCAGGAAGAGGGCTCTCACCAGACACACAATCTGCCAGTACACTGATCTTGGACTTCCAAGGTCTCAGACAGTGAGAAATATTTTTGTTATAGCAGCCCAAGCAGACTAAGACAGTCTCACAAGGCTGAAAGCAACTTATTAGCCCAGTACATCGCCATTTGGATGCTCAGTGAGGGAAAGATCCACTTCCAAGCAACTTCAAGTTGTTGACAGAATTGACTTCCTTGGAGCTTGATGACTGAGGTCTCCATTTTCTTGCTAGTTGTCACCTGGGACCACTCTAGCTACTAGAGGATGCTCTCAAGCCCTTTCCAGGTAGCCCTCACCAGAGGCCCCCTCATACTTCAAATCTATCTCTTCAGAAGGTGCTCAGTCGCTTTTAAGGGCCCACCTGATTAAGTCAGACCCACTCACGATAACCTGTCTTTTGATTAACTCAGAGTCAACTGATTTGGAATCTTAATTATATCTGAAAAGCCCCCACACTTATGTCACATAACATACCCTAATCATTGTGTTTGCAGTCCCATCCACATTTAAGGAAGGGGAATTACACTGGGCATGTGTCCCAGGGGGCAAAAATGTGGGACCAATTCTATTGGCCTGGTGTCTCTGGGGAACCCTGACGAATATACACGGTCATTCTGTGAGTGACAATTCAAGCTCTCCAAATCCAATCTGTCCTTTTTTTACCCACTTTCATGCAAGGGGCAAAAATGATAAACCCCTTAGGGATTTAAGGATTTTTTAATGTTCAGGGCACCCTAAAGGGTTTCAACAAAGTTATATTCCATGTAAGCTTGAGGCTGTACTTGGTCTGCTTTACACAGAAGCCAATGACTGTCTGGTCCCTTTGATGCTACTTTTCTGCAGGCACAATCTGTGTTCTCTTAGCCTGATGACATAGAAAGTGGGAGACACTAAAGAAAACAGGGGGGGCCGCCGGGGGGGCTCAGTGGGTTAAGGCCTCTGCTTTCGGCTCAGGTCATGATCCCAGCATCCTGGGATCGAGCCCCGCATCGGGCTCTCTGCTCTGCGGAGAGCCTGCTTCCTCCTCTCTCTGCCTGCCTCCCTGCCTGCTTGTGATCTCTCTCTGTGTCAAATAAATAAATAAAATCTTTAAAAAAAGAAAAGAAAACAGGGAATATTCCTATTGCACAGGATGCAATAATCACTCTCAGATATTTCCAGCTGCACATAACTGAAAACCTAACAAAACTCTGAGTCCACTCATGGGATGAGTGTTTATATTAGATATACATATGTCTATATAGCTTGGACGTAAATGTCATCCATTATATGTCATACTGTGTTGAATGGAGTTGAAATGAATCAGAACATGTACCCCAGAATATGTCATTGTAGCATAGGGCTTTTTGGGTTACAGGCAATTGAGAAACAGTAGATGCAGGAAGAACTCTCTGCCCTCTTCCTTTCTGCCTAAAATCAGTAATAAAGATATGAGTTACTTCACATAACAGGAGACCTAGGATGGGGGGTGGGGTGAGAGGGAGAGTGAGAAAGGGGTGGAGGCGGGGAGGAAGGCTCCAGGGTTGATTATTCAGTTGCTCATAAAGAACTTTCTCTCTCTCTCCTTTCCTTCTTTCTACTCCACCATCCTTATGATATTGACTTGGGATGACTCCCCTCATAGTCCCAAAGAGGCTGCCATAGATCCAAACATGATGCAGAGATGACAACACCTAGAAGCACAAGGTTACTATTCCTTCTCACTTACCTCTTTTTACATTACAGAATAGAGATGAAAAAACCTACAT
The DNA here is from genome assembly GCF_902655055.1 of Lutra lutra. Lineage (NCBI taxonomy): Eukaryota > Metazoa > Chordata > Mammalia > Carnivora > Mustelidae > Lutra > Lutra lutra. The sequence continues at coordinate 9,218,722 of NC_062278.1, read as the reverse complement.
TATGCTACAAAATACAGTAAAAAAAAAAACCAATATTTCACAAATTCTTCCAAGGAAAACAAGAGGAAATACTTCCAAACTTATTTCATGAGGTGAGATTATCTAATTACCCTGATATCAAAACCAGACAAAAATATTACAAGAAAACTATAGACCAACATCCTTTATGAATATAGATAGAAAAATCAAAAACGTATTAAGAAACTCAATCCAGCAACATATAAAAAGGATTATGCTCCATGACTGAATGAATGAGATTTGTTCCAGGAATGTAAGGTTGGTTGATATGAAAATCAATCAGTTTAATACACTTTATTAAAAAAATAAGGACAAAAATCACATGATCAGATACAAAAAAAGCATTTAGCAAACTTTGAGACCCTTTTATGATTAAAAAAGAAAACTCAATAAAGTAGAAATAGTAGGGAACTTTCTCAACCTGATAAAGGATATCTGCACAACCCATAGCTAACATTATACTGAAAGTGAAAGACCAAAAGTTTTCCCATTACTAGCAGGAGCAAGACAAGAAAAAAGGGTGACTGCACTTACTGAGGTGAGCACTGAGCAAAGGACAGAATTTCCAAATCACTGTGTCATGCACCTGAAACAAATACAACATTGTATGTAGTACGTGCTTGCTTAATTATCTATGGACTACAGAAGGAAACAAAATCATTACTCCTCTAAGAAATAATTTATTCCTTAAAATATACTTTTAAAATTTTTTCAGTAATTACATCCACAATATTCATTTTTACCAATAAAATGACTAGTTTTTTGAAATCTTTACATGGCTGCTTCACTTAATATCTGGATAAATATGGTTATAAAGGTCACCAAGAAGAGCACAGTGTCATTTGTCTTATTTCTCTACAGGATTGCTTATTTTTTCTAAAACTCTGAGTCTACTCATGGGATGGGTGTTTATATTAGATATACATATGTCTATACAGCTTGGACGTAAATATCATTCATTATATGTCATACTGTGTTGAATGGAGTTGAAATCAATCAGAACATGTACCACAGAATATGTCACTGTAGCATAGGGCTTTTTGGGTTACAAAAATTGAGAAACAGTAGATGCAGGAAGAACTCTCTGCCCTCTTCCTTTCTGCCTAAAATCAGGGCATAAATTTCTATTTGTCCCTGTACAAGGAAGAGCAGAATAACTCTTAGTCACCAGGGACTCATATATCACTGGAGATCGCCAACTTCAGTCTCCATAACAACCCTTACTAAATAGCCCTTATTTTCCATTAGTTTCCCCATATATTTACCTTCCCAAAACTGGACTTCCCAGAAGCCCAAACCCCTTCTCTTTTGCCTAGTCACTTCTCTACATTTATTACCTTTTTAAAAATAGTAAATAAGGTCTCAGGCCTAACTATTTCTTTGGGTTTTGTTTTCTATGCAGCCCCTATGTGCATGTAAAATAAATGTTTCCTTCTATTGATCTGTCTTTTGGCAGTTTAAGACACAGGCCCCTGTCACTGAACTTAAAAGAGTAGAGAAAACTGTTTTCCCTCCCCTACAGTGTCACCTGTCCACCACCAAAAGAAATGTCTAAGTCATAAACCCAAGTACCTTTGTATGTAATCTTATTTGGAAATTGAGATTTCTATGGATGTAATTAAGTGAAGGATCTCAAGATGAGCTCATCCTAGAGCAACCCTGTATACCCTAAATCCAATGACAAGTTCTCTTTTTTTTCTTAAGATTTTATTTATTTGAGAGAGAGAGAGAGAAAGAGAGAGACCTTGAACAGGGGGAGGGGAGGGGCAGAAGAAGAGAATCTCAGGTAGATTCCATGCTGAGTGCAGAGCCTGAAGCAGGGCCCAATTCCATGACCCCAAGATCACAACTTAAGCTGAAACCAAGAGCCAGACGCTTCTTAAGCATCTGAGCCATACAGGTGCCCTCTCAATGAGAAGTCCTTTTAAAAGAAAAGGAGATACAGCTAAAGAGAGAGACAGAAAACAGGTCATATGACCATGGCATCAAAGATTGGGATGATGTAGCTATAAGCCAAGGAAGCCCAAGGATTGTTAGCAACCACCAGAAACTAGGAGAAAGGTGTGGAACAGATTCCTTCTTAGAGCCTCCAGAAGAAACCAACTCTACTAACGTCTGATTTCAGACTTCTGGCCTCCAAGATTGTGACAGAATAAAATGCTATTCTTTTTGTCATTTTTGTATTTTTTTTTAAAGATTTTATTTGTTCATTTGACAGAGAGAGATCACAAGTAGACAGAGAGGCAGGCAGAGAGAGAGAGAGAGAGAGAGAGAGAGAGAAGCAGGCTCCCTGCTGAGCAGAGAGCCCGATGCGGGACTCGATCCCAGGACCCTGAGATCATGACCTGAGCTGAAGCAGAGGCTTAACCCATTGAGCCACCCAGGCGCCCTGTCATTTTTGTATTTTTAAGTTATTTATCCATCTATCTATTTATATGAGAGAGCAGCGAGAGGGACAGAGCGGGAGGGAGAGGATCTGAAGCAGACTCTGCACTGAGCATAAGCCTGACATGGGATTCATCTCACGACCCTGAGATCATGACCTGAGCTGAAACCAAGAGTCAGATGCTCAATCAACTGAGCCACCCAGGCATCCCTAAAATGCTATTGTTTTAAGCCACACGGTTTGTGGTTATTTGTTATAGCGGCCCTAAGAAACTAATACATATGTATTATGGCAGGAAAAAAAATATCGCCACAGTAGAGATCTCGTACTTCATCATTGTCAGTCAAGCCCCTGGGAGGTTAAGTCGATGCATTGGGGCCAAAAGAGTCGTTCTATGATTGGAACTGGCTGTGACTGTTTTGTGTCTACCAAACACCAGGTAAATAATTAGGCCTGATTCAAAACCAGTGACCAAGAGAAGTAAACTCTCCAACAGAGCCACCAAATGTAAAACATACGTGTTCTTTAGATCCAGAGCAGCAGTCAGCAAATTCTTTCTGGGAAGGGCCAGAGAGTAAATATTTTCAAGTTTGTGGGCCATATGGTCTCTGTCACAACTGCTCGACTCTCCTGTTATAAGGGGAAACAGCCACAGACAATTGGTAAACAAACAGACATGGCTGTGTTACAATAAAACTTTATTTACACACTTCTGGGTAACACCCACAGAAACTGAAAGCTAAGACTCAAACAGACATTTGTACGTCCACATTCATAGCAGCATTATCACAACAGCCAAGAGGTAGAAACATCCCAAGGGTCCACCAGCTGATCAATAGATAACAAAATATGTCATAAATACATGGAGATATTATTCAGGAAATTCTGTCACATGCTACAAAATGGATAAAGCTTAAGGATGCAATGCTAAGTGAAATAAGTCAGTCACAAAAGGACAAATACTGTATGATTCCACCCCTGGGAGGTATCCAAGGAGAAAAACTCTTAGAAATAAAAAGTAGAATGATAGTCCCCAGGGGCAGAGGAGAGTGGGAAAAGGGGAGGTATTATTCAATGGGTATAGAGCTTCAGTTTTGCAAGATGAAAAAGGCCTAGAGATCTGTCGTACAACAGTGTGAATATAGTTGACACTACTAAAGTGTACATTTAAAAATGGTGAAGATGACAAATTTTATATTATGTTTATGTTATGGTTACTTTATGTTTTTATCACAAAGGAAAAAAGCAGCAATGCAAGATGAGTAAGTTCTGGAGATCTGATGTACAATGCTGTGACTATAGTTAATAGTCCTATTTTGTATACCCAAAATTTGCTAAGAGAGTAGATTTTAAGTGCCTTTACCACAAAGAAAAAAAAAATTACACGGTAACTATGTGAGGTGATGGATAGATTCATTAGCTTAATTGTGGTAATTATTTCATAATGCAAAAATATGTAAAATAAGACATACACCTTAAATACTTATGATGCTTAACTCTCAATGAAACCTCATCAAAGCCAGAAGGAGCAATGAATCCCTAATACATGCCACATCATGCATGAACCTCAAAAACAGGAGGCTAAGTTAAACAAACCAGACGGAAAGGACACAGAGTATACGATTCCGCCTCTATGAAATATCTGGAATAAGCAAATCATAGGGACAGAAAGTAGATGAGAGGCTACCAGGTGCTGGGGCAGGGCAGGGAGTGGAAGGGGGAGTTAACTGATTAATGGACACTGAGTTTCCCTCTGGGGTGATGAAGTTTTGGAAACAGACCACGGTGATGCTTACACAACATCGTACTCAATGCCACCAAACTGTAGGCTTAACGATGGTCATGATGGCAAATTTTAAGTTATGCATATTTTACCACAACTTTATAAAGTTTGCATTTAGGAAAAAAACAAGCTATATTTACAAAAATGGAGAGGGGCTGTAGTTTAGGGACCTGTGATCCAGAGTTTCTGTGACACTGAGAGGACTCTTAGGGTATGTTCTTGCTCCAGCGCAGTAGGTACAAGGTGGTAAGGACTCGCCATGAGCTCTCTGGTCCTGTACCACTTCCTTCCTAGGACATGACCATATCCCATACACATCTGGAATATGGAGGAAGGCGGACTTCGATTAGGTTGTCCACGCTCTGTCATCTAACAGTGCTGTGTGCCCAGGAGAGAAAACACAGAGGTTCCGTCTGGCAGAGGGAGCAGCCCAGCAATTCAGGGCACCCAGCCCTGGTTCAACACGCTGCTGTCAGTCACATCACCTCTGCTCGGGACCTCAATTTGATCCGAGAATTCTAATTTGCTGTATCCGAAAGCATGCCGCTTACAAACAAGACCCAGCGAGAGGGCATTACACATTTCGCGGATGGCTGCCAGCATCCTTAGGCATGTTTTCATCCAGAACAGTAAAACAGCCTCGTAGAAACAGACATGAAACGCTAGGCTCAAAGTCATAATTCAATGTATAACAACCTGCAAACCAGCACAGGTTTATTAGACGGCTAATAAAAATAAATCATGGAGGTGTTTTTAAAATGACTTCCCATGTGTTGTGGTTACTTTTCGGGCATACTGTAAATTAAATGTGAAGTGCTACTTCCTGCAGGGATTTTTTTTTTCTTCCAAATACAAAGGGGTTATAAGGCTAAAGAATGCAGACACGCATCATGTCTGCAGAAATCATAAAAAAAAGATCAAATGTAATATTTTCTTTCAACATGGGCGACTGCTTTGAGATTTTCCATTCAAGCAGCCTTGAACACAGCCTCCAGCGTTTGCCAATTACTCCTGACAAATACCATTTGGGCCTGAGTGATGTTGTAAGTGAAATAAAACAGTGGGAGGGAAAAACCAGAACATGATAAAAGGCATTTTTTTTGGTCTGCTGAGAACTTACTGTAAGTTATACATTGACGAGGAAAGGCCTTGCTTCCTGCCAGTGAAGGACCCCACGTGATTTTGAATTCTAAGGTGACTTTTGTTTGACATTAATAGGAAGGGAAGACAAAACTCAGTTTTCATGTCCCTTAAAAGGGAGTCAGCTCTTTTTACCCTCCTCACAAAGAAAAAAAAAAAGTATATAAACAAAAGAAGGGACACCGGGCACTGTTCCCCATCATTCCACATAAATATGAGCTAATGCACGGGAACAATGCCGTGAAATCAGCCTGGCCAGGATGCCTGTGGCTGCCAGCGGCTCCGCCTGGCTCAGTCTGTGAGCTAGAAGCATGTCACAACCTGCTGCAGGGAACCAAAGCCACAAGAAAGGGAAGGCACAGCCAGGATTCAGACTGCAGTTGTCAGCCCCCTTCCTCGCTCCCAGAAACCCATGGACAGCCTAAGGGAAGCAAATAAGAAGGCTGCCCCCATCCCCACTGCCTCATTCTTTAAGATTCCAACCAAACTCATTCCTACTCTTAATGGAAGTGTTACAGGAAGTCGGGGGGTGGCCCACAGAAATGACCCGAAAGACACTGTATGGGTATAAAGCCCATGTGGCCTCAAGCAGACCAGGGCTGTGTCCAGCAAGGAAGGGACTTTACATGGTGACCCACTGAGCTGGGCCTTCTTCATCTATCAGACAGAGAACAGTGCATGGCGAGGATGGAGTCCACTCACGGCCAGCACCCGTCTTGTAGCGTGCTGGCCCCTCGTAGCTAGGCAGTCCCTGGAAACACTATGGAAACACTGGCCAGTCTGAAAGTCCCTGCACCCTTCCAGTCAAGGCCCACCAGTGTTAATGTATCCACAGCGGCTCACGGACATCAGAACAACACTGCCGCATTAGCGTTTAACCCCCACCCCGTGAAGGTGAACCTCAGAAATATGTGTTAGGGAGACTGGGGTTCCACAGCCAACCGCCCAGTAGCTCCCCGGCATGGAGTGCAGGTGAGGAGTTGGCAGCTTCTGTGGGGCCACCTCACCTGGTACTATGAGGGGATTGGGAACAGTCATGGCCCAAAGTACAAGGGGCAAAACCATGATAATTGCTCTGATAATCTGGGCTCGCAGCAGAACCCGCAGCCCCGCCCACTCCCTGCAGCTGAGCAGGCTTCAGTGGAGCCTCTTGTCAGGGACCAGCTCCCCCACCAAGGCTCTCCAGTTTGCTGATGGTCAGACTGATGGGCCCAGGAGACCGGGACAACTCGACAAAACACAATGCCTGGAACTAGACACACCGCTGAGATGCAGCTTTTCTGCCCTTCCCAGGAACACACATCTTGTGACAGCGCAGACTCTGATTCAGTAGGGGCTGGCTGAGGCTGAGGGACAGTCTGTGGTGGCTGTGGCCTCCCCTATAGACACCTGCCACTAATAAGCCACAAAAGAATGGGTTCTAACGGTTGCCCACCCACTGCTAGTGTTTGGTCCTACTGGTATCAGAGACACTGTCTTCTGAATCGAGAAGCAGAATATTTCATCTTACGCACAATTTCTGCTGACGTCTGTATCCACATGAGCAGTGTCCCCCAACCTAGACTCTCCTGTGGCTGCCTGCTCTGAATATTGACCCACAACAATCAGAACGAGCTCATTATCCCAACCTGAAGACGCTTAAGCCGGATTCGTTTCCCAAATAGGCAGCCACCACCAGTAAGGCTACTCCAATCAGACAAACAGTCATTTGCAGTTTCCTCTCCTCTTTCAGTTAAGGGGGACGAAATCCAACACTGTAGTAAGGGCCTCGTGCGGGTCTTGCCAGCACACTCTAGATGAAATGCCGAAGAGAAGGCAGCATCCACTCAAGGCAAAGCCGGAACGCGGATCAATAGCAAGAGCGTAGACGGAGCAGAGAAATCAAAAGGAAAGACATGTGACAGGAGCTCTGTCATCGGCAAGGTGAGTTAGTCTTGATCTAAGGACAGAGCATGAAGGCACAGAGAGAGTCCAGCAGACCAAAGAGTCATTTTAAATAGGACCGCCAGCCTCAGCAGTGTGTGACCCTGTGCTAGGCCACTTCACATCGCCAGCAGTCTGGGCCCGGAGGCTGTCAGCCACCTGTGGACCAGGAAATCCACGGACACCCTGGTGTTTTTCACTCTACCTAGAAGCTCTGTCTTCAGATCTAACGCACACACCTCTAACAACAGACGCTCCCATCAGTCAGAAGGAACAGCTCCTGGCCAGCTCTCTCCACAAAATGCACCATTTTCTAATTCCAGAAACATCTTGCAGAAGAGAAGTCACAGGATTAGACCCCTTTCTCTGTGGGGGTGGTCAATTCAAACTCCTTTCAAAGCTACCCTTCCTCTGTTCGCCTGCGTGTCAGGACCTGAGTCGACATGCTACCAAGTGATGTTAGACGTGAAAACCTGCTATCTGGTGCGAGACATTGTTTCTTTCTCAAAAGAAAGTGCTAAATATCAACACTTATTTATGGCTTGTGTGTAGGCAGAACCAGGGCAGTTTCTGCATCTTTTCAAACCCCCTCCCCCACCCCAGCCCCTTCCTCTGAGCTCAACACACCTGGCCCCTTGTCTGGCAGCTGTCACCTTGAACTAATGTTTATCTGCCTGTGTTTCTCACCCAAGGAGATCCAACACCCCCCAGAGAAAACGAATCTCTGCATTTTGTCCCAGTAGCAGCACACAGAGTTGTTTTGCCTTGTCTGAATCCTACTAACACCTGAAAAAAATGCTACTCCGCAGCGTCATTTTGACGGAGCCTCAGTGACGGGAGGCGGCGGCCTCAGCCTGGTGGTCTTCTCGCGCCATCTAGTGTACGGAATTAGAAGTGTCTCAACTCATGGCAAAGGCCCCCAAAGATTCAGAGATCCGCTTTGTGTATTTCAGGCATCCAGCCAAACATTTGGGACACTTACAGGTATGACTTGTTTTTTAAAAAGTTGCATGAAAAGAACTAAAATTCAGTGAGCATCTCTTGTGGTTGCACCCATATTTACATCCCCTCACTGAACCAAATGTTAAAGCATTTGAGCTTTGGATTAATCTGTACTCGATATGGATTGGCACCATTTAAAAGACTAATTTAAGCAGCATAAACTTTTGTGGTAGGATAGCAACAGGCACTGTGTATCCTGCCTCCCAAACTATCGTCATTGTAGGCACTGGAAAACCAGAGGGTTCCAGCTGGGCTAGTTAAAGTAGCTTTTCCTATAGAGCAGAGCCTCAGAAAGGGAACTGTGACATACATCAGAGGCACCGGGAGCTTTAGGGCCCCCAGTATCTTGGCACACCCCAGACCAATTAAATCAGAGCCTCTGGGTGGGACCTGGGCTCAGTAGTTTATAAAGCTCTGCCTTGTGCAAGGAAGGTACCGTCAGTCAGCAACGGAGGGCTAGGGGATCCCAGTGCACATCATCCCCATTAAAAAACAACAGAAACAGTTCATAAACAACTGCAAATCAATGAAAATAACTCAGGGAAAGCTCTGCGCTACAGTTTTTAAAAAGCAGCAAAAGCCCTGCAGAGCATAAAACCCGAGCATAGTCACACAGTAAAGGACAGGAAGGCTTTTACCCACATCTCCCTTTTCTCAAGTCAAGAGCGACTTGGTGCACCAGGGACCCACGCAGGGGCAGCTGCTCTCGTGGGGTAAAGGAGAGGCAGGAGAATCCCAGCAAGCCACACCACAGTGGATGTTTGCAGCCTTTGCTACCGTGGCCTCCCACAGTCTATACCAGTGCTGTTCCCAGCTGATGGAGCTGCCCTGACTTCCCACCACTGAGTCCCCTCCTCATGGCTTGAGCTGTCACTGCAGTAAGATCTGCCCTGAGGAGCCCTGTCACTGCTGTGCCCAATTCTTTGGGATCAAGACTTCACAGTGCCTCACCATATACAAGATGGGAGCTGCCACTGTCCTGAGCCCTGCCCTTGACTCAGGTTGCAGCTTTGCCCCCCCTACAGGGGCTATCCTGAGCCCCACCCCCAGGTCCCAGGTCATATCTGTGAACCTTCATTGATGGGGCTGTGCTGACACCGCTTGGAGCCCCAGCCCCCAGATCCCAGGTTACTGTTCTGAACCATCATCGCCAGGCCAAACTGTGACTGCTCTGATCCTGGCCCTGGGTTCCAGGTCAAAGCTCTGAACTGTCATTGCCAGGGGCACTCGCTCCCCAGATCCTAACATGGGCTTTAATAGGCCATCACTAGTGATGTGCTTCTGCTATCCTGAAACTGCCCCTGAGGCCAAAGTTGTGAGTGACCCACCACCATCCACAGGCCCTACTGCTATGGACCCCTGTCCCCTAGGCCCAAGCCACTGCTATTCCTTGCTCTCCCAGGGCCTGTGCCACTGCTGCATTATCTACCTGGCCAGAATCACTGCAAGACCCAGAGACCCTGGTTTCACAAGGTTCTACATAACCACACCTTAGACATCAGTGCTACTGCCACAGCAAGGGAACCGGTGCCCCAGGACCCAGGCACTGTGGTAGTCCCACAGGCATCTGATCCCAGGACTCCTGCTCTCCTATTGCTCGGAGTGCCAACATTCCAGGCTACAGGCTAAGAGGGATCCCCTTGTGCTAGAACTTCCTCCCACAGGCAAAAATAGAACAGAAGATCCAAGCAACCTTCATTTCTGAATATCCCAACAGCCTTCGTCACCATGCCACCCACAGTCTTGGCCACAGAAAACACCCACAAGTCTATGCCCACATGGACCTCAGCTGGCACAACTGCATGGAAACCACACTGCTGTGCCTTCCCAGAACAAAAGATGATGCATTCCACAGAGCTGCCACCCTTGCAGCCACCTTTAGGTCCAAGTCTTTCACCACCAAAGCCAGTTCAAATGGCTGGAAGAGGTGAATGCACCCTCAAATGTGCAAAGATCAACACAAAGTCATTAGAAACATGACAAAGCAAATGGCACCACCAAAGGAACATGATTTTCCAGTAACCAATCCCAAAGAAAGGCAGACCTGTGAGTTACCTGAAAAAGAACTTAAAATGATCATTTTTAAGGAATTTTAAGGAAACTCAGTGAGATTCAAGAAAACACAATTTAATGAACAAAGGAAAACCATACATGAGCAAAATGAGAAGTTTAACAGAGACATAAATCATATTAAAAGAATCTAACCAAGACTTTGAGCTGAAAGAACACAATGAATGAAATTAAAAATATAGTATAAGCTCCAACATTAGGCTCACTCAGACAGGAAAAAGAATCTGGAAACTTAAAGACAGGTCAGGTTGAAATCATCCAGTCAGAGAAGAAAAAAGAAATTGGAATAGAAAAGAGTGAAGAAACCCTATGTGAATTATGGGACATAACCAGTGAAATAATATGTGCACTATGGGTGTCCCAGAAGAAGAGACAGAGGAAGGGACAGAAAAGTTACTTAAAGAATGGCTGAACACTTCCCAAATCTGGGAAAAGTATGGCCATCCAGGTGCATGAAGCTCAAAGGTCCCCAGATACAACCCAAAGAGATCTTCACCAAGAGTCAAAACCAAGACAAAAAGAGAACTTTGGAAACACAAGAGAAAAAAAATTAATACAAGGGAATCCCAATAAGACTATCAGCAGATTTCTCAGCAGAAACCTTGCAGACCAGGAGAGGAGGTAACATATTTAAAGTGTTCAAGGGAAAAAAAAAAAAAAAAAAACTGTCAACCAAGAACATTGAGGTGCATGTGCCCCTTCTTTTCACTACATCTGTATCTTTGGGGTAAATGCCCAGTAGTGCAATTCCTGGGTCATAGGGTAGCTCTATTTTTAACTTTTTGAGGAACCTCCACACTGTTTTCCAAAGTAGCTGTACCAACTTGCATTCCACCAACAGTGTAAGAGGGTTCCCCTTTCTCCACATCCTCTCCAACATTTGTTGTTTCTTTCCAATTTCTGCCATTCTAACTGGATAAAGCGGTATCTCAGTGTTGTTTTTATTTCAATTTCCCTAATGGTTAATGATGAGTAACATTTTTTCATGTATCTCTTAGCCATTTGTATATCTTCTTTAAAGAAGTATCTGTTCATGCCTTCTGTCCATTTTTTGACTTGTTTGTTTTTTTCAGCCAAGCATAGTTTACCCAGCAAAGTTGTCCTTAAGAAGTAAAGGAAAAACAGAATCTTTTGCAAACAAACAAAAGTTGAAGGAATTTATCACCATCATATCTGCCTTACAAAAAATACTAAAAGGAGTTATTGAGGCTGAAACAAACAAACAAACAAAAAACACTAATTAGTAACATGAAAACAGGTAGAAGCATGAATTCACTAGTAAAGGAAAACATATCACCAAATTCAAAATACTCTCATACTGCAAAGTGATGTATAAGTCACTTTGAATTCCAACATACAGGTTAAGAGACCAAAAAAAGTAAAAATAACTATAGCAACAATATTTTGTTAATGGATAGATAATATAAAAAGATGAAAATTGGGATAACAACAACATAAACTATGGAACCAAGTAAATGGGTGGAAGATTTTTACGCACCTGAAGTTATCAGCTCAAAATAGTCATAATTAGGCAGGGAGGAGACGAGATGGTGGAGAAGTAGGAGGCGCTGTTTCAACCTGTCCCCTAAAGTGAGCTGATTACCTACCAAAGAACTCTGGTCACCCATGAAATCAGCCTGAGATTAGAATTATACACTTCTGGGCCCCTGGGTGGCTTAGTGGGTTAAAGCCTCTGCCTTCAGCTCAGATCATGATCTCAGGGTCCTGGGATCGAGCCCCACTTCAGCTCTCTGCTCAGCAGGGAGCCTGCTTCCTCCTTTCTCTCTGCCTGCCTCTCTGCCTACTTGTGATCTCTGTCTGTCAAATAAATAAATAAAATCTTTTTTTAAAAAAAGAATTATACACTTCTGGATCTCTACGGGGGCAGAAGACGCCAGTGGACAGGTAAAGCAGAGTGAGAACATCGGACTGATATCAGAAAATGAACAAAAGTGGGAGGGAGCTACCAGAAGCGACCCATTGGAAAGTAATACCCCAATACTAGAGTGCCCTGTAACTGGGGACCAGCATTAACTTGGAGTCTGGTTGAAAGCACTCAAAAAGAGCAAAAGACCTTAAGGGGAAATTGGTGGAATTGGGTGGTTAGGGTCAGGGACTTAAGCCCACAGACCCAGGATGGCCACTGCTGGCAGGGAACCAGAGAGCACAGTGAAGAAGCCAGGTCTTGGTCCCTGAGCCACAGGCGGACCTGAGAGCGTCTGGGTGGCAGCACCTGTGAGGGTGAGGGAGACTGCTGAGGACACCAGCCAACAGAACCACAGCCTTTTGCACTCTGCACACACACTGTGCGACCGGGGTCTGAGTAGCGCCCCACACCCTCCCCTGAAAGAGATGCATGCAGGTGCCAGCCAGTGCTCTCTCGGACCCAGAGAGTCTGAGCACTCCCAGCCTGGGCCAGCGGGAAAATCTCAACACGCTCTCTCTGCTTGGGACCTCTCTGGTGGTCGGGACCTGCCCAGTCAGCCCGGCTAGTATTTCTCCTGGTTTTGGGTACAAGTGGGAGTTCCTGTGACCCCAGAGACCGTGACTGGGGACATGCTTTTCCAGCAGCCAAGGGGGAATTTATGTGCTTTGGAGCACCCAGAGGGGAACAGACTGAGGCTTCTCTCTGAGAGGGAGGTCTGGGTGCAATTTGTTTTCCTCTAAACCCTCAAAGAACCGCCAAAAGCCAAGGGGAGAGAAAACAAATGAACAAACAAATAAAAAAACTTCCAGAGAACAAAAGCCTGAAAAACCAGTTTCCTCAGAGCCCAGCTCCTTGACGGGAGCAAGAGAACTCAACTTTAGCAAGATTCCCTGAAAACCCCCGTGGCAAGCCCCTCCCCCAGAAAGCCAACCAAAACAAAAAACAAAAAACAAGAGGACAACCACCACTACTTCATAGATATAACTTTTATTTTTATTTTTATTTTTTTTTAAGATTTTATTTATTTATTTGACAGAGAGAGATCACAAGTAGACGGAGAGGAAGGCAGAGAGAGAGAGAAGGAAGCAGGCTTCTTGCTGAGCAGAGAGCCCGATGTGGGACTCGATCCCAGGACCCTGAGATCATGACCTGAGCCGAAGGCAGCGGCTTAACCCACTGAGCCACCCAGGCGCCCCTAACTTTTATTTTTAATTAATTCCCACAATTCTGGTTCTTTTCATTTTTTTTAATATAACTTTTTAACCTATTTACCATCACAATGAGATGTTCAGTACATCAAATTCCATAATAACCTTTTAACCTGAACTTTTTCGATACATATACCTGTGTATTTCTTTTGCTTTTCTATTTTTAAATTTATTTTATTAATATTCATATAGAGATAAAATTCAAGGTAACCCCCTTTCCCCAATCAATGCTACCCCTATATGTAAACCAGTTTTAATCCCCCTTTATCTCAGGAAAGTTGAGTCCTTTAACAAAGATATCAAGATATATCAAGGAAGAGTCAAAATAACCTTCCTTGCCCACACTGAGAATTTATAACCACCCTCCCATCTTTTTCTTCTGTCAGTGTTTCTGTGTATTTGTTTTTGTTCTGGTAGTATATAAATCTTATACTTGGGGTTCATTTTGATGGGGATCTTTTTTTTTTAATTTATTTTTTTTTCTCTTGTCATCTTATTTTGTTGGTCTTCTTATTTCTCTGTTTTCGTTTGTATACGTCATAAATCTTACCTTTGGGGCCCATTTGGGCTGGGCCTTCTCTTTTATTTTATCTTTCTTATTTTTTATTCCTGTCTCTCTCTCTCGTTTTCTTTTTTCTTTCCTTTTGGTGGGGACTTCTGATTGCTCAGAAGCATTCCAGGATGCACCCTGCCTGAACCACAATTGATACATTCTGCTACACATCCATTCAGCCATCTCTCACCAAAATGACTAGGAGGAGGAATGCCCAATGGAAGAAAAATTCAGAGACTGGGCCCTCACCATCAGAGTTTTTGGATATGGACATAAACAGTATGTTGGAAAGGGAATTCAGGCTAACTAGGCAATAGCTAGGTTGGAGGAAGCCTTTGATGACAAAATGGAATTGATTAGGGAAGAAGTGAAAGTCACCAGGGATAATGTTAACTATGCTCTCAATGAGTTCCAATCTAATCTAAATTCTCTAAAAGCTAGGGTAACTGAGGCAGAAGATATAATTAGTGATCTGGAGGACAAACAGAGAAAAAAGATCAGGAGGAAGGCTGGAACAAACAGCTTAGAAGCCATGAAAACAGAATTAGGGAAATAAATGATGCCATGAAACGTTCCAACATCAGAATTATTGGAATCCCTGAGGGGGAGGAGAAAGAAAGAAGACTGGAAGATATAGTTGAACAAATTCTCAATGAAAATTTTCCCAATTTGGTGAATGGAACCAGGGTTCGTGTACTAGAGGCAAGAAGCTCTGCCCCCAAGATCATAGAATCTAGAAAGACCTCAAGACACCTGATTGTGAAAATGATGAATCATAATTTTAGACAGGAGCTCTTGAAAGCATCTAGGGGGAAGAAATTCCTTACATACAGAGGAAAGCCCGTCAGAATAAGGTCAGACCTGTGCACAGAAACCTGGCAAGCCAGAAAGGGCTGACAAGATGTATTCAGGGCACTAAATGAGAAGAACATGCAGCTAAGAATACTTTATCCAGCAAGACTGACATTCAAAATGGATGGAGACATAAAGAGCTTCCAAGACCGGCAAGGTTTACAAGAGTATGTGACCACCAAGCTGGCGCTGCAAGAAATATTAAGGGGGGAACAGGGAAAAAACAGGGAAAAACCAAGAATATCATTGAACAGAGATATATGGAAACAATCTATAGAAACAAAGACCTTGCAGGTAACATGATGTCAATAAAAACGTAACTCTCAATAATCACTCTCAATGTGAATGGCCTAAATGCACCCATAAAATGACACAGGTTGCAGATTGGATAAAACAATAGGACCCATCCATATGTCGTCTACAAGAGACCCATTTTGAACCTAAGGATACATCCAGACTGAAAGTGAAGGGATGGAGAAGCATCTCTCATGCCAATGGGCCTCAAAAGAAGGCCAGGGTAGCAATTCTCATATCAGATTAATTGGATTTTAAACTAAAGACTGTAGTCAGAGATACAGAAGGACACTACATAATTCTTAAAGGGACTATACACCAAGAAGATCTAACAATTGTAAATATTTATGCCCCCAATATGGGAACAGCCAATTACACAAGAAAACTAGTAATCAAGATAAAGAGTCATATTGATATGAATACATTAATAGTAGGAGATCTTACCACACCACTCTCAGTAATAGATCATCCAAGCAGAAAATCAATAAAGAAAAAAGAGCATTGAATGATATATTGGACCAGATGGATCTCACAGATATATACAGAACATTCCACCCTAAAACAACAGAATACTCATTCTTCTCGAGTGCACATGGAACTTTCTCCAGAATAGACCACCTACTGGGTCACAAATCAGGGCTCAACCAATACCAAAAGACTGAGATTATTCCCTGCATGTTCTTAGATCACAATCCTTCAAAACTGGAGCTCAACCACAAGTAAAAGTTTGGAAGGAATTCAAACACCCAGAAGCTAAAGACCACCTTGCTTAAGAAAGCTTGGATCAGCCAGGAAATCAAAGAAGAACTTAAACAATTCATGGAAACCAATGAGAATGAAGACACTTTGGTCCAAAACCTGTGGGATACAGCAAAGGTAGTCCTAAGGGGGAAATACATAGCCATCCAAGCCTTCCTCAAAAAAACTAAGAAATCCAGAATACACCAGCTGTCTCTACACCTTAAAGAACTGGATAATCAACAACAAATTAAGCCAACTCCACACACACAAGAGGGGAAATAATCAAGATTAGAGCAGAGATCAATGAGATAGAAACTAGAGATACAGTAGAATGCATCAATGGAACTAGAAGCTGGTTTTTTGAAAGAATCAATAAGATCGATAAACCACTGGCCAAACTAATCCAAAAGAAAAGAAAGAAGGCCCAAATTAATAAAATTATGAATGAAAAGGGAGAGATCACAACTAACACCAAGGAAACAGAAACAATTTTCAGAAATTATTATCAAAAGTTATATGCCAAAAAGTTAAGCAATCTAGATGAAATGGATGCATTCCTGGAAAACTATAAACTTCCAAAATTGAACCAGGAAGAAATTGACAACCTGAATAGACTGATATCTAGTAACGAGATTGAAGCAGTGATCCAAAACCTCCCAAAAACAAGAGCCTAGGACCTGACAGATTCCCTGGGGAATTCTACCAAAATTTCAAAGAAGAAATAACACCTATTGTCCTGAAGCTATTTCAAAAAATTGAAGCAGAAGGAAAACTTCCAGATCCTTTTTATGAAGCCAACATTACCCTGATCCCCAAGCCAGGCAAAGACCCAACCAAAAAGGAGAATTTCAGACCAATATCCCTGATGAATATGGATGCTTAGATTCTTAACAAGATCCTAGCTAATAGGATCCAATAGCACATTAAAAAGTTTATCCACCATGACCAGGTGGGATTCATCCCTGGGTTTAAAGCATGGCTCAACATTCACAAATCAATCAATGTGATAGAACAAATCAATAAGAGAAGAGAGAAGAACCACATGGTCCTCTCAATTGATGTAGAAAGAGCATCTGAAAAATCCAGAATCCATTCCTGATTAAAACGCTTCAAAGTACAGGGATAGAGGGAACATTCCTCAACTTCATAAAGTCTATCTATGAAAAATCCACAGCAAATATCATCCTCAATAGGAAAAACCTTCCCTTTGAGATCAGGAACATGACAAGGATGCCCACTCTCACCACTCTTGTTCAACATAGTATTAGAAGTCCTAGCAACAGCAATCAGACAACAAAGAGAAATAAAAGGTATCCAAATTGGCAATGAAGAAGTCAAACTCTCTCTCTTCACAGATGACATGATACTTTACATGGAAAACCCAAAAGACTCCATCCCCAAACTACTAGAACTCATACAGCAATTCAGTAACGTGGCAGGATACAAAGTCAATGTACAGAAATCAGTTGTTTTATTAAACACTAACAATGAAAACACAGAAAGGGAAATTAGAGAATTGATTCCATTTACTATAGCACCAAGAACCATAAGATACCTGGGAATAAACCTAACCAAAGAGGTAAAGGATCCGTACTCAAGGAACTACAGAACACTCATGAAAGAAATTGAAGAAGACACAAAAAGATGGAAGACCATTCCACGCTCATGGATCAGAAAAATAAACATTGTTAAAATGCCTATACTGCCTAGAGCAATCTATACTTTCAATGCCATTCCGATCAAAATTCCACGGGCATTTTTCAAAGAGCTGGAGCAAACAATCCTAAAATTTGTATGAAATCAGAAGAGACCCTAAATTGCGAAGGAAATGTTGAAAAAGAAAAGCAAAACTGGGGGCATCATGTTGCCTGATTTCAAGCTTTACTACAAAGCTGTGATCACCAAGACAGCATGGTACTGGCATAAAAGCAGACACATAGACCAGTGGAACAGAGTAGAGAGTACAGATATGGACCCTTAACTCTATGGTCAAATAATCTTCGACAAAGCAAGAAAAAATATACAGTGGAAAAAAGGCAATCTCTTCAATAAATGGTGCTGGGAAAATTGGACAGCTATATGTAGAAGAATGAAACTCGACCATTCTCTTACACCATACACAAAGATAAACTCAAAATGGATAAAAGACCTCAACATGAGGCAGGAATCCATCAGAATCCTCGAGGAGAACATAGGCAGTAACCTCTTCGATATCAGCCACAGCAACTTCTTTCAAGATATGTCTCCAAAGGCAAAGGAAAAAAAAGCGAAAATGAACTTTTGGGACTTCATCAAGATCAAAAGCTTCTGCACAGCCAAGGAAACAGTCAACAAAACAAAGAGGCAACCCACGGAATGGGAGAAGATATTTGCAAATGGCAGTACAGACAAAAGGCTGATATCCAGAACTCCTCAAACTCAACACACACAAAACATATAATCATGTCAAAAAATGGGCAGAAGACATGAAAGACACTTCTCCAATGAAGACATATAAATGGCTATCAGACACATGAAAAAATGTTCATCATCACTAGCCATCCGGGAGATTCAAATCAAAACCACATCAAGATACCACCTTATACCAGTTAGAATGGCCAAAATTAACAAGACAGTAAACGACATGTATTGCAGAGGATGTGGAGAAAGGGGAACCCTCTTACACTGTTGGTGGGAATGCAAGTTGGTGCAGCCACTTTGGAGAACAGTGTGGAGATTCCTCAAGAAATTAAAAATAGAGCTTCCCTATGACCTTGCAATTTCACTACTGGGTATTTACCCCAAAGATACAGATGTAGTGAAAAGAAGGGCCATCTGTACCCCAATGTTCATAGAAGAAATGGCCATGTTGCCATACTGTGGAAAGAACCAAGATGCCCTTCACTGGACGAATGGATAAGGAAGATGTGGTCCATATATACTATGGAGTATTATGCCTCCATCAGAAAGGATGAATACCCAACTTTTGTAGCAACATGGATGGGACTGGAAGAGATTATGCTGAGTGAAATAAGTCAAGCAGAGAGAGTCAATTATCCTATGGTTTCACTTATTTGTGGAGCATACAAATAGCATGGAGGACAAGGGGAGTTAGAGAGGAGAAGGGAGTTGAGGGAAATTGGAAGGGGAGGTGAACCATGAGAGACTATGGACTCTGAAAAACAATCTGAGGGGTTTGAAGGGGCGGGGGGTGGGAGGTTGGGGGAACCAGGTGGTGGGTATTAGAGAGGGCACAGATTGCATGGAGCACTGGGTGTGGTGCAAAAACAATGAATACTGTTATACTGAAAAGAAATAAAAAATTTAAAAAAAAAAGAAATAGAAAAAAAATCTAACAATTTGTATGGAACCACAAAAGACCCCAAATAGCTAAAGTGATCCTCAAAAAAAGGAACAAAGTTGGAGGCATGGTACTTCCTGATTTCAAGCTATATTACAAAGCTAGAATAATCAGAACAGTACAGTACTGGCCTAAAAACCATCACATGGAAGAGAATAGAGAGCCCAGACATAAACCCACACATACATGTTCAACTAAATTTTGACAAGGTCACCAAGAACACACAATAGGGTCTCTTCAATAAATGGTGCCAGGGAAACTAGATATCCACATGCAAAACAGTAAAACTGGACCCCTATCTTATACCATTCACAAAAATTAACTCAAAACAGAACAAAGATTCAAATGTAAGACCTGAAACCATAAAACTCCTAGAAGAAAACATAGGAGAAAAAACCCTTGACATGGGTCTTACCAATGATTTCTTGGATAAGACATCAAAAGTACAGGTAACAAAAGCTAAAATATGCAAGTGGGACTCCTTCAAACTAAAGAGATTCTGCACAACAAGGAAACAATCAATGAATTGAAAAAAAAAAGCCTGTAGGATAGGTGAAAACATTTGCAAACTGTATGTATATTAATAGGCTAATATCCAAAATATACAAAGAACTCATACAATTCAATAGCAAGAAAAGCAAATATTACGATTTTAAAATGGCCATAGGACCTGAATAGACATTTTTCAGAAAGAAAAAAAAAAGACATACAAAAGATATATGAAAAGATGCTTAACATCATTAATCATCAGGAAAATACAAATCAAAACCACAATGAGATAACATCTAGTAGGATGCCTATTACCAAAAAGACCAGGGATCTCGATGTTGGTGAGGATGTGGAGAAAAAGGACACTTGGATACTGTTGGTGGTAGTATACTGGTATGACCATTATAGAAAGCAGTATTAACAGTTCCACAAAAAATTTAAAATTGAATTACAATATGATCCAGCAATCCCACTTCTGGGCATATATCCAAAGGAATTGAAGTCAGTATCTCAAAAAAAGAGATATCTGCCCACCCACATTCATTACAGCATTATTCAAAATAATCAATATAGTGGAACAATGTAAAGTGTGCTTCAACAGATGAATGGGTAAAGAAAATGTGGTACATATATACAATGAAATATTATTCAGCCATGAAAAAGGAAATCCTGCCACATGCAACTACTTTGATCAGTCTGGAAGGCATTTTGCTAAGAGAAATAAGCCAGACTGAGAAAGACAAATACTGTATGATATTACCTACATGGAATATTAAGTCGGGGGGAGCCAGTTTCATACAAATGGAAAACAGAATAGTGGTTGCCAGGGGCTGGAAGGATGGGAAAATGGAGCAGCATTGATCAAAGGGTACAATTTTTTAGCTGTAAGAAGAGTAAGTTCAGAGGAACTAATGCACAGCATGGTGACTAGTTAATGCCATGGTACTGTTTGCTTGAAAGTCACTGAGAGCAAACCATAAGCATTCCCACCACAGAAAGAAAATAAAAGTTAACGATGTTAACTATGTGAGCTGATGAATATGTTCATGATCTCGATCTTGGTAATCATTCTATAATGGGTATGTGTATCAAATCATCATGTGTACACTTTAAGTTTTTACAAATATATTTGTTAATTATTCCTCAATAAAGTTTTTAAAAATGCATCACATGCGGTTCCCATGAACAGCTAAGGCTTGGCATGGCTGCTGCCACCCTTACTATCTGAGGCTTGGGAGGACCCCAGAAGCAAAGATCTACACTGCCTGCAACAAACTCACCCTTATACTTGACCCCCGTCGTGCGCGACATCCTGAATCCCCGTTTATTGCAAACATTTTCAAGTTTCCCTGTATGACAAGGGCAAACTTAAAACTGGAATTTGTTACTGTCCTAATAACTACTGGGCAGACCCTGCACAGTCCCGTGCAGACTTTAGGCACCAACAGAAGGCTTTTAAATGCCCATCACCAGAGCTGCGTCACCAGACAAGGGCCCCTGAGATCAAAAGGAGAGTCTGCCACCGTTAGGACAAATTCCTCTGAAATACGAGAAGGCCGCCTTTCCGGATCATTCACCCCTTCTCACTCCTCTGCCCTTATGGGATGTGGGTGTCACAGTGACAGGGAGAGGGGTTGTAAAATGGAAAACCACAAGGAGAGGGCTTGGCCCCCAGGGATGTCAGGGCAGGACCTCCTCGTCGCACCTGGCTGCTGCTTGCTCCCTTTTGCTAGTCTGCCCAGTGAGATCGAGGAAGTTTCCTATTAGAACATGAAAATGAGACAAAACAAACTGATGTAAGGGGGGGTCTATCTCCACTCTACACTGTAGGCTGCCCATTTTGGAAACAGAAATAGGTATAACTGGCAAGTGATAGACTTGAATTCAGGGACTCCTGGGTTTGAATCCCAATTGTATGATGTGGATGGGTCCCATGACCCCTCTGTCCCTCAGTTTCTTCATCTCTGGTAAAACATGGAATACTTGCCCCACAGAGCTACTATGAAATGAGATGGGAAAATCGGATGAGAACGTGAAGGCCAGTCCAGGGAGGGGCTCAGCTCCTGTTAGTGTCTCTCCGCCCATTCCTGGGCTGGGGCTGCCACTTTCCTATCTCCTCCAACTGCCTCACTTCCACTGATTCTTCTATAGAAGAATACAGTTTGGGGAGTCCATTGGGAAGACCGTCTAGGTCTCACACTATGGAAGGAGAATGCAGGCCAGTGTGATGTCTGCTAGAATCACAAAGAAAACGTGGATTCTGATAGGCCAAATCCAGGGTCCGGAGCAAGCTCCTCAGCCTTTCAAGGCTTCCACCACAAAATGAGGGGGTCTGAGTGGATTATCTCAAGGTCCTCTGTCACCCCAACCCTCTGGTAAGACCCGTATTCAGAGGCCCAGCCTCGAAGTCACAGAATCTGGGGTGTGCCTAATATCTCACACATTGAGTCATGAGATGACCAACTAAAATCCGGGGACCAGCACCTCAGAGGGCACTTCTCCCCTAGAATCTCTAGATCAGTGGTTCACAAAGGGCACTGACATCACCTGGGGCCTCCGTGAAAATACATATTCCTGGCCCTAACCTCAGAGATTCTGTGGGTTTGGGATGGGCTTGTAGAACCTGGCAGTGTCTGATGCCACAGTCAGGGGTCCACATCCTAACAAGCAATAATAAAAGTTTCAACTTCCTGTGACTCAGGTAGCTCCACTCCCACCCCATATGGCTCTGGGCTCACGCTGAATACCGTCGGCCCCAATACTTCCCTTCTCTGAGCCGGTTTGCTCTTCTGGAAAATGTGGCTAGTAACGCCCTCTCTCAGGGACTGGGCTATCGTTTTTGAAGATGGGTTCCCTGGGCCATGAGTCTGCTCTTCAACATATTAAGGGGTCTCTTTGCTTATCGAAAGTGCCAGGAGAGGGGCGCCTGGGTGGCTCAGTCGTTATTAAACATCTGCCTTCCACTCAGGTCATGATCCCAGGGTCTTAGAATCGAGCCCCGCATTGGGCTCCCTGCTCCCTCTCTCACTCCTCCTGCTTATATGTTCCCTCTCTCGCTGTGTCTCTCTCTGCCAAATACATAAATAAAATCTTAAAAAAAAACGAAAAGTGCCAAGAGTACAGATTTAAACAGGCAAGACTGTAGCATTTCAACCCTCCAAATGTTCTTCCAAGAATGACCAATCCAGCTACACAGAGCCCTGACAGGTGAGATCAGGAGCCTCCGTACACCTGTGTGTGCCTTCCACAAATACAATCTTTGCTGTATGAACATCACAAGCATGGCGTCTGGAGGCTGACTGAGGTTTGAATCCCAGCTCTGCCCCTCAGCAGCTATGTGACCTCAGCAATAACTTAATATTTATGTTTACAAAAAGCAGGAAAATACTTCCTCATCAGATCATGGTAAGGATGGACAAGATAACAAATGTAATGCGTGGGCATTTACAGACATTGTCAGATTGACAGCCTCTGGCCTTCCTGGAAAAAGTGTTAGCTGCAGGTGAGAAGAGGGGTAGAATCCTAATTAGGGACTAACCTTATTTGTTTAAAAAAATAGGTTTACTGACATCTAGCTCATAGGCCATATCACTGACCCATATAAAGTGTACAATCCAATGGGCCTCAGAATTCCTGCTGAACCACGCGGCCATCACAACTCGAGAGCACTTCTGCACCCCAGAGAGAAACCCTGCACGCTAGCCCTTGCCACCCAATCCCGGCAGCGCCCCAGCCTGCCCCAGGGAACCACTAATCTACTTCCCATTGCTCTAGATTTGCCAGTTCGGCATATTTCTTATAAATACTATTATATGTGATCTTTTGTGACGGGGTTCTTTCATTTAGCATGTCTTTAAGGCTCATCCGTGTTGTGCCATGTATGGGTATTTTGCTCCTTTCCGTGCCTGAATAATATTCCATTTTATGGAAAAATCTCATTTTCTGTATCCATTCATCCACAGATATACCTTTGGATTGGGGCTGTTATGAACAAGTGCTATACAAACTACTATGAACATTCATGTTCAAGTTTTTGTGTGGATGTTTTCAAATCTTGGGTATGTATACCTTGGAGGGGAATTGCTGGGTCATAAACTCTGAGCTACACCTTTGGAGGAACTGCCAGACTGTTGTTCAAAGCAGCTGCACCGCTGGACTTCTCCCTCAGCAGTGTAAGAGGGCTCCAATTTCTCTACATCCTCGACAATTTATCTTTTTTACAGCTGTCCTTGTGGGTGTGGAGTGGTAACCTTGCATTTTTATTAAGTTCTACTATACTTTTTGAGTTTTTAAAGAATTTACTCGCAGCCTCGTGTTAAAACTTAACTATAGAATAGGAGGAAATTAAACAAGAAAATATCCCCTCAGGGAAAGGTTACAACAGAATGATAAAGACAGAAAGACGCCCTCTGAAAGGTGAGACAGAACAGCACCAGAGAGGGTACATGGCATTGTGGTGTGTGGTGGGCTGGCACGTTGCATACTGGCTTTGTTGTATGTGGGACACTGGCAGGGTTAAAGAAAAATGCTT
Source organism: Lutra lutra (assembly GCF_902655055.1). NCBI lineage: Eukaryota > Metazoa > Chordata > Mammalia > Carnivora > Mustelidae > Lutra > Lutra lutra. Next base: position 9,194,465 of record NC_062278.1, on the reverse strand, counting down.
CAGGCCTATTTTTCCCTCTTACTGTTCCGTTCCCTTGAATTCACAAATGACTTTCTGGATCTGTTAAAAAAAAAAAAAAAAGTCTTTTTCCAAGTGAACCAGCATGGTCACATGCCCAACAAAGCTCTCAATTCAAATGTCAACTGACAAACTGATTTGGGTTTTGTGACACTTTGCTCCTCTGGAGAAAACCTACTGCTCAACATGAACCTATCACACAGAACGTGGCTGCTGTCTGCCAACTGAGGATCTAAAATAAATTCCTATTTCTGAACCCTAATGGCTCAGAACAGGGTGGTGTCTAGGTGCTTCGGTGAAATCCACTTTCATAGAATGAACAGCTCTGATTTCCTAGGTCATTTACCAGTCTCTACTTTCAGGGTGCCCCAATCTAAGGAGTGCTTCTTCTGTTTTTAGCTTGAAGGATTTGAGGTAAGCCTCAAATAGCCCTTAACCCTCAGGCCAAATCATCCCTTATGGGAGGCTTAGCACCCACAAACTCTGTAATCAGATGACAACAAGGGGAGGGAGGGTTGCTGTTAGGAACCTCGGCCATGCCCAAAGCACTAGCTAGGAGAAAACAGAAAAGGAGGAAGATGGAAAGGGTGCTGGCGGAGGCAGGGCATGGGACACTAAAGGAAGAAAGAAAACAGTGCTGCTGGGAAAAGATCAGCAGCACAGACTGCCCCTCCTGTTTTGAGAGATGGGTTTGCTGGCCCCCGTGATGATTTTGCAAGGACAAGCCAAAGGAGGCTGTGCTGTCACTGTCAACAATGGGTTACCCTGCGGGCCAGACGGACTTCCAAGATCCACAGATTTCTCGCAAGCATTGTCAACAAATGGAAAGGTTTTACTCTTATGTTTTTCAAATATGCATTGATCCAGTATGAATGATGAAACACTTCTCGTTTGTAAATGTGTAATGACTTTAGTCACTGTATTTTTTTCTAAGCACTGGACAACTAAAGCAAAACTATTACCACAAGTCTGTGAAGTTTTTCATGTTAACAGGGGGCTTTATTTTCAGAAGGTATAAGGCACCTTCAAGGAGGAGCTCATGTACTATATATTACATATATATTAAGACAGTTAGATCTAAATGTCCACAAATAAGAGACAGAAAAAATAAGCATGGTATAGCACAAGGGTCGGCAAACCATGGCCCATGACCTGTCTCTGTAAATAGTTTGACTGGAACACAGCCATGCAACCTGTTTTTATATTGTCTCCATGTTGTACGATATAGTTGGGACAAAGACCGTATGGCTCAGAAAGCTTAAAGCAATCACTATCTACCCCTTGAAAGTTTGCAGACCCCTGGTATAGCATATCCAGAAGCACACTGCAGCTAATCAAAAATAAAGTCAATGCCAACTATACATATGAACAGGGAAAGATGTCCAGATACTCTGACTGCCTTCTGAAAGGAGTGGGCCCGTTTGCTTGTTTGGGTTGTATTCCACAAGGGCAGAAATTCCAATGCTGAGGAAGAATGCAAAATTGGGAGAGAAAACCATACTCTGACTGGGGTAGACCCTGCACTGTATGGCCCAAGTCTGGCCCCAACTTTGGAGAGGCCCGGTGGTCCCTGAAGACACCACCCCCCGCATGACTCATGCAGGGATCCCCTCAGGCCAAGGACTGGTGAGGGCTGAAGAGGAAACATCCCTTCTTCCCACCTGGTTCTGAAAATGATAAAGAAGAGTAAGGGGAGGAGCAAGAAGGCAGAGGAGTAGGAGATCGAGATATCATCAGGTTCCAGGACTTCAGCTAGACAGTTATCAAACCATTCTGAACACCTACAAACTCAACAGGAGATAAAAGAGAAGAAGAGCAGCAATTCTAGGAACAGTAAATTGACCACTTTCCAGAAGGTAGGACGTTTAAAGAAGTGAATCTGAAGCAATAGGAAGATAGACCTTTGGGGGAGGGGTCGGCTCCCGGCAAGCTGTGGAACGCGGAGCACAAAATCAGAACTTTTAGAAGTCTGCTCCACTGAGGGACGCCGCTCCAGAGGCTAAGCGGGGGTGGAGCCCTCATGGAGACAGTGTGCTCTCAGGACCCGCGGAGTCACAGAAAGACCAGGGGTGTCTGAGTATGCCAAAGCTCCCAGGTATTGGAGCAGGGAACTCGGCTGCAGAAACAGAGCCAAGGAAGGGGGGGGGTGGTCTCAGCTCAGGGTTACCTTAAACTGTGATCCAAGGCTCAGTCAGGCCACTGCTCTTCGAGCAGGGACCCCACAAGTGGCAGATCCAGAGAGATCTTCTCCTTCCTCCTCTAAGCATAGTGGCATGGGAGTGAGTGGCAGGAATCTGCTGGGTTTGGAGACTCCAAACAGGGCTTTGCACCAGAGATAGAAACGCTCGGTCACAGGCCAGGTAAGCTCTAAGTGCAGCTGGAAACCATGGAGGCGGGAGAGATTGACTGTTTTTCTCTGACAGCGCACTGAGGAGTGGGGCCCTGAGCTCTCAGCAACTCCAGGCCAGAGTCTGGGAGGACACCATTTTCATTCCCGTCCTCCAAAGCTATATGGAAAGCATTTAGGGAACAAAAGCTATGAAGAGCAAACCCAAGAAGATTGCTTAGCCTGGCCCCTGGCGAGGGTGGTGCAATTCCACCTTGGGCAAAGACATTTGAGAATCACTGCAACAGGCCCCTCCCCAAGAAGATCAGGAAGAACATCCAGCCAGGACCAAGCTAACAATCAAGGAGAACAGCGGAAATCCAGAGCTGGGGAAAAGTAACACATAGAATTCATGGCTTTTATCCCATGATCCTTTAATCTTTCAAAGTTAAATTTTTCAAATTTTGTTTTCTTATTCTATTTTAGTTTTTCCTCTCTCCTATTATGTTTTTTAACTATTTTATCTTACCAATATCTTTTTAAAAATCCTTTCTAACTTTCATTTAGCCATATTTTATCACTTCATTGTAAATACCCTTATTATTTGTATACATATAGGGGTTTTTTTTTTTTCCCTTTAAAATTGTGGCATATAATTTCTTCTAATAGATCAAAATACACCCTGAATCTAGTGCATAGCTTTATTCTATTCTCATCACAGTCTTTCCCTTTTTTTCTTTTTTCAACCAACTTATCAATTCCTTTTTTAGAACCCTTTTTAATTTTCATCTTTTTTTTTAAAGATTTTATTTATTTATTTGACAGAGAGAGATCACAAGGAGACAGAGAGGCAGGCAGAGAGAGAGAGAGAGAGAGGGAAGCAGGCTCCCTGCCGAGCAGAGAGCCCGATGCAGGACTCGATCCCAGGACCCTGAGACCATGACCTGAGCCGAAGGCAGCAGCTTAACCCACTGAGCCACCCAGGCGCCCTTTAATTTTCATCTTTAGATAGATAGGTAGATATTATATGTATACTATATAATATATAATATAATACACACACACACACTTTTTTTTTATTTTCCCCCTTTCGTCTCCCCCAACCCAGTTTCGGGTCCCTTCTGATTTGATTAGTGGTTATTTTTCTAGGGTTGCTGCTACACTTTTAGCATTTTGTTCTCATTCATATATTTTATCTGGATAAAATGACAAGGCAGAAAAACTCACCACAAAAAAAAAGAACAAGATGCAGTACCAACAACTAGGGACCTAATCAATATGGACATTAATAATATGTCAGAACTAGAGTTCAGAATGACGATTATCAAGGTGCTAGCTGGGCTTGGTAAAAGCATGGAAGATATTAGAGAATCCCTTTCTGGAGAAATAAAAGAACTAAAATCTAACTAAACTGAAATCAAAAAAGCTATTAATGAGATGTAATAAAAAATGGAGGCTCTTACCGCTAGGTGATTGAGGCAGCAGAGAGAATTAATGATATAGAAGACCAAATGATAGAGGATAAAGAAGCTGAGCAAAAGAGACACAACTACTGGACCAGGAGGGGAGAATTCAAGAGATAAGTGACATTATAAGATGAAAAAATATTAGAATAATTGGGATCTAAGAAGAAAGAGAGAGGGAGCAGAAGGTATAATGGAAAAAATTACAGCAGAGAATTTCCCTAATATGGCAAAGGGAACAAGCATCAAAATCCAGAAGGCACAGAGAATCCCCTTCAAACTCAATAAAAATAGGTCCACACCCCGTCATCTAATAGTAAAACTTACAAGTCTCAGAGACAAAGAGAAAATCCTGAAAGCAGCTCGGGACAAGAGGTCTGTAATATACAACAGTAGAAATATTAGACGGGTAGCAGACCTATCCACGGAGACCTGGCAGGCCAGAAAGGACTGGCATGATATATTCAGAGCACTAAATGAGAAAAATATGCAGCCAATACTATATATATCCAACTAGGCTGTCACTGAAAATAGAAGGAAAGATAAAGGGCTTCCAGGACAAATAAAAATTAAAAGAATTTGCAACCACCAAGGCAGCCCTACAGGAAATATTGAAAGGGGTCCTTAAAGCAAAGAGAGAGCCTAAAAGTAACATAGACCAGAAAGAACAGAGACAATATACAGTAACAGTCACCTTACAGGGAATACAGTGGCAGTAAATTCATATCTTTCAATAGTTATCCTGAATGTAAATGGGCTAAATGCCCCAATCAAAAGACACAGGGTATCAGAATGGATTTTAACAAAAATACCTATCAATATGCTGTCTACAAGAAACTCATTTTAGACCCAAAGACACCTCCAGATTGAAAGTGAGGGGAGGGGAAATGATTTACCATGCTAATGGACATCAAAAGAAAGCTGGGGTGGCAATCCCTTTATCAACAAATTAGACTTCAAGCCAAAGACTATAATAAGAGATGCGGAAGGACACTATATCCTCCTTAAAGGGTCTGTCCAACAAGAAGATCTAAAACTTTTAAATATATATGCCCCTAACATGGGAGCAGCTGATTATATAAAACAATTAATAACAAAATTAAAGAAACACGTTGACAATAATACAATAATAGTAAGGGACTTTAAACCAGCCCCCCTCACTGAAATGGACAAATCATCTAAGCAAATGATCAACAAAGAAATAAAAGTGTTAAATGACACACTGGACCAGATGGACATCATGTAGATATATTAAGAACATTTCATCCGAAAACAACAGAATACACATTCTTCTCTAGTGCACATGGAACATTCTCCAGAATAGATCACATTCTGGGTCACAAATCAGGTCTCAACTGGTACCAAAAGACTGGGATCATTCCCTGCATATTTTCAGACCACAATGCTCTGAAGCTAGAACCAATCACAAGAGAAACATTGGAAAGAACTCAAATATATGGAAGCTAAAGAGCATCCTACTAAAGAATGAATGGGTCAACCAGGAAATTAGAGAAGAATTGAAAAAATTCATGGAAACAAGTGAAAATGAAAACACAACTGTTCAAAATCTGTGGAGCACATCAAAGACAGTCCTGAGAGGAATGCGGAGAAAGGGGAACCCTCCTACACTGTTGGTGGGAATGCAAGCTGGTGCAACCACTCTGGAAAACAGCATGGAGGTTCCTCAAAATGTTGAAAATACAACTACCCTATGACCCAGCAATTGCACTGCTGGGTATTTACCCTAAAGATACAAACATAGTGATCCGAAGGGGCACGTGCACCCGAATGTTTATAGCAGCAATGTCTACAATAGCCAAACTATGGAAAGAACCTAGATGTCCATCTACAGACGAATGGATAAAGAAGATGTGGTATATATACACAATGGAATACTATGCAGCCATCAAAAGAAATGAAATCTTGCCATTTGCGACGACGTGGATGGAACTAGAGGGTATCATGCTTAGCGAAATAAGTCAATCGGAGAAAGACAACTATCATATGATCTCCCTGATATGAGGGAGAGGAGATGCAACATGGGGGGTCGAGGGGGTAGGAGAAGAGTAAATGAAACAAGATGGGATTGGGAGGGAGACAAACCATAAGTGACTCTTAATCTCACAAAACAAACTGAGGGTTGATGGGGGGAGGGGGTTGGGAGAGGGGGTGGGGTTATGGATATCGGGGAGGGTATGTGCTATGGTGAGTGTTGTGAAGGGTGTAAACCTGGCGATTCGCAGACCTGTACCCCTGGGGATAAAAATATATGTTTATAAAGCTGTAAAAAAAAAAAAAAAAAAAAAGAAAGAAAGGATGAATCCCCAAGTTTTGTAGCAACATGGACGGGACTGGAAGAGATTATGCTGAGTGAAATAAGTCAAGCAGAGAGAGTCAATTATCATATGGTTTCACTTATTTGTGGAGCATAACAAATAGCATGGAGGACAAGGGGAGATGGAGAGGAGAAGGGAGTTGAGGGAAATTGGAAGGGGAGGTGAACCATGAGAGACTATGGACTCTGAAAAACGATCTGAGAATTTTGAAGGGGTGGGGGGTGGGAGGTTGGGGGCACCAGGTGGTGGGTATTGTAGAGGGCACGGATTGCATGGAGCACTGGGTGTGGTGCAAAAATAATGAATACTGTTATGCTGAAAAAAATTAAAAAATTAAAAAAAAAAAAAAAAAAAAGACAGTCCTGAGAGGAAAGTATATAGCAATATAAGCCTTTCTCAAGAAACAAGAAAGGTCTCAAGTACACAACCTACACCTACACACCTACACAACCCTACACCTAAAGGAGCTGGAGAAGGAACAGCAGAGAAAGCCTAAACCCAGCAGGAGAAGAGAAATAATAAAGATCAGAACAGACATCAATGAAATAGAAACCAAAAGAACAGTAGAACAAATCAATGAAACTAGGAGCTGGTTCTTTGAAAGAACTAGTTAGTAAGATTGATAAACCCCTGGCCAGAATTATCAAAAAGAAAAGAGAAAGGACCCAAATTAATTAAAATCATGAATGAAAGAGGAGAGATCACAACCAACACCAAGGAAATATAAACAATTATAAGAACATATTATGGGCAACTATATGCCAGCAAATTTGACAATCTGGAAGAAATGGATACATTCCTAGAGACATAGAAACTACCAACATTGAACCAGGAAGAAACAGAAAACCTGAACAGACCCATAACCAGTCTGATTCTGATTGAAGCAGCCATCAAAAATTTCCCAACAAACAAGAGCCCAGGGCCAGACGGCTTCCCAGGGAATTCTACCGAACATTTAAAGAAGAATTAATACCTAGTCTCCTGAAACTGTTCCAAAAAGTAGAAATGGAAAGAAAACTTAAAAACTCATTTGATGAGGCCAGCATTACCTTGATCCCAAAACCAGACAAAGACCCCATCAAAAAGGAGAATTATAGGGCGCCTGGGTGGCTCAGTGGGTTAAAGCCTCTGCCTTCGGCTCAGGTCATGATCCCAGGGTCCTGGGATCAAGCCCCACATTGGGCTCTCTGCTCAGCGGGGAGCATGCTTCCACCTCTCTCTGACTGCCTCTCTGCCTACTTGTAATCTCTGTCTGTCAAATAAATAAATAAAATCTTTAAAAAAAAAAAAAAGGAGAATTACAGACCAATATCCTTCATGAACAGACGCAAAAATTCTCACCAAAATACTAGCCAATAGGATCCAACAGTACGTTAAAAGGATTATTCGCCATGACCAAGTGGGACTTCTTCCTAGGCTGCAAGGTTGGTTCAACATCCGCAAATCAAACGATGTGATACAATACATTAGTAAAAGAAAGAACAAGAACCATATAATACTCTCAATAGATGCAAAAATGTATTTGACAAAGTACAGCATCCTTTCTTGATCAAAACTCTTCACGGTGTAGGCATAGAGGGTACATACCTCAGCATCATCAAAGCCATCTATGAAAAACCCACAGAGAATATCATTCTCAATGGGGAAAAACTGAAAGCTTTCCCCTAAGATCAGGAACATGGCAGGGATGTCCACTATCACTACTGCTATTCAACATAGTACTAGAAGTCCTAGCCTCAGCAATCAGACAACAAAAAGAAATAAAAGGCATCTGAATTGGCAAAGAAGTCAAACTCTCACTCTTTGCCGATGATATGATACTTTATGTGGAAAACCCAAAAGACTCCACTCCAAAACTGCTAGAACTCATACAGGAATTCAGTAAAGTGTCAGGATATAAAATCAATACACAGAAATCAGTTGCATTTCTATACATAAACAGCAAGACGGGAGAAAGAGAAATTAAGGAATCAATCCCATTTACAATTGCACCCAAAACCATAAGATACTTAGGAATAAACCTAACCAAAGAGGCAAAAAATATATACTCATAAAACTATAAAGTACTCATGAAAGAAATTGAGGAAGACACAAAGAAAGGGAAAAACATTCCATGCTCATGGGCTGGAAGAACAAATATTGTGAAAATGTCTATGCTACCTAAAGCAATCTACACATTTAATGCAATCTGTATCAAAATACCATCAATTTAAAAACAAAAAAAAATTAGGGTCTAATAGAATATTCCAAGGATGAAAAACAAAACAAAACAAATTACCATCAATTTTTTTCAAAGAAATGGAACAAATAATCCTAAAATTCATATGAAACCAGAAAAGACCCCGAATAGCCAGAGGAATGTTGAAAAAGAAAACCAATGTTGGCGGCATCAAAATCCCAGACTTCAAGCTCTATTACAAAGCTGTCATCATCAAGACAGCAGGGTACTGGCACTAAAACAGACACGTAGATCAATGGAACAGACTAGAGAGCCTAGAAATAGACCCTCAACTCTATGGTCAACTAATCTTCCAACAAAGCAGGAAGAATGTCCAATGGAAAAAAGTCTCTTCAACAAATGGTGTTGGGAAAATTGGACAGCCACATGCAGAAGAATGAAACTGGACCACTTCCTTACACCACACACAAAAATAGGCTCAAAATGGATGAAAGACCTCAATGTGAGACAGGAATTCATCAAAATCCTTGAGGAGAACACAGGCAGTAACCTCTCCGACCTCAGCCACAGCAACTTCTTCCTAGAAGTATCACCAAAGGCAGGGAAGCAAGAGCAAAAATGAACTATTGGGACTTCATCAAGATCAAAAGCTTTTGCACAGCAAAGGAAACAGTCAACAAAGCCAAAAGACAACTGACAGAATGGAAGAAAATATTTGCAAATGACATATCGAGTAAAGAGCTAGTATCCAAAACCTAAAAAGAACTTACCAAACTCAACACCCAAAGAACAAATAATCCAATCAAGAAATGGGCAGAAGACATCCAAATTGCCAAAAGACACATGAAAAAGTGCTCAACATCCCTTGGCATCAGAGAAATACAAATCAAAACCACAGTGTGATACCACCTCACACCAGTCAGAATGGCTAAAATTAACAAGTCGGGAAACAACAGATATTGGTGAGGATGCAGAGAAAGGGGAACCCTCCTACACTGTTGGTGGGAATGCAAGCTGGTGCAGCCACTCTGGAAAACAGTATGGAGGTTCCTCAAAAAGTTGAAAATAGAGCTACCCTATGACCCAGCAATCGCACTACCGAGTATTAACCCTAAAGATACGAAGGGGCACGTACACACAGATGTTTATAGCAGCAATGTCCACAATAGCCAAACTAGAGAGAGAACCTAGATTCCATCAACAGATGAATGGATAAAGAAGATGTGGTATGTATATACAATGGAATACCATGCAGCCATCAAAAGAAATGAAATCCTGCCATTTGCAACAACGTGGATGGAACCAGAGGGTACCATGCTGAGCGAAATAAGTCAATCAAAGACAATCACCATATGATCTCTCTGATATGAGGAATATGAGAGGCAGGGTGAGGGGTTTGCTGGTAGGGAAGGAAAAAATAAAACAAGATGGGATCAGGAGGGAGACAAACCATAAGAGACTCTTAATCTCATGAAACAAACTGAGGGTTGCTGGGGTTGGGGGGTAGGGATAGTGGCTGGGTTATGGACACTGGGGAGGGTATGTACTATGATGAGTGCTGCGAAATGTGTAAGCATGATGATTCACAGACCTGTACCCCTGGGGCAAATAATACATGTTAATTAAAAAAAAAAAAAAAGGCAAGATTAAGGATGGAAGTTCACATATAACCACGGCTTTAAGGCAGTTTACCTACACGGAACCCCAGAACCAAGCACACATCCCCACTGAGGTGGAGCTGTGCCAGGCTCCCCGACTGGTACACTGATGCCCACTGAAATGGAGGTGACAGGCCCATAGGTGTAAACCAGATCCCCATGTCAGGACAGCACGGTACACCCTGGACAAGAACACACCCAACCTATGGACCCTGGTCCCTATGAGAGCAGGGTATGAGGGCATTTCACTGTAGAACACACTAGACATAGCATCTTAGGCAATTTCTTCAGGATAACTATGAGGCTTAAATAAAACACTGCACACCAAGGCCTGAGCACATCGCCTCACACCCAGCAATGCTAGTATTTAATAAATGTTATTGTCTTATGTTTCAATCATAGTCCAGTTTTTATGACGGGTACATATTTGCTTCTGTGATATATAACACCGGCTGACTTCCTCACAGTGGTCCTGAATGTTCACTGACAGACATGAGAACACTATGAAAAGTGTAAATACCGAGCCAAGATCTAAAAAGTACTAAATAGTACACGTTTTTATATAAAAACCATTCTTGGAGGGAAGTTGATAGCCTAAAATATTTTTAAAGGAAAAAAAGGGGGGGAGGTAAAGACTCTTAATTAAAAATGACCAACTGAGCCCAAAAATTCATCTCCTATTCCTCCCAAACTCCCATTAAAATGACAGAAAAGCAGCAGAATAAAAGAGTTAAACACCCACGAGAAAAAAGAATGGATAAGGGACATAGCTAATAAGAGATTCAAACACATACTGGAAAACTGCCAACAAAGGGAGGTCTGCTAAGGCAGGCCCCGCTCTCTCCTGTATTTAATGACTGAACTTTCATTCTGTAAAAAATCAGAGACAGACAGTGCCCTGACTGTCCCTCCCACTACCGATTCCCTGGTCCCTAGTAAGTGAGGCCAACAAGGGGAGAGGCAGCATCTCCTGGGGCTTCTGCGGACATGTGTCCCAGCCGCTTAGCCTTTCCACTGGGTTGGGGGTCAGAGCTAATACACAGGGCGTCCACCCCCACTCCTGCCCAACAATCTCCTTTCCAGATTGGAAATCAGAACCGAAAAACATGATGTGGTTTGCTCCAGCTCAGTGCAGCTGGGAGTAAAGCCCCGCTGAGACCCTGGCCAGTCCCACACTCCCCATACTCCCCACTCAAAGCCACCCACCACCAGCTCATCCCTAAACCTGATGGTATCAGAACATAATAAACATACAACTTCTTGCCCTTTTACAGGTACTGAGGCAGAGGGGAAGTAGGACACCAAGTGAAAGGCCACACACAGAGCCCTCACAATCCCCTGTCTCCTTACAGCGCAGTGCTTTCCTCCTCCTTCTTCCTGCAGGACTGTGGTCCGTTTTGAGCATATCAGAGGTGCTGCAAGGACGGCACATCCATCTCCATGTACTGCTCCTGAATCCGTACTGCTCCAGAATCCGCAGAGCCTGCCCTGCCCCCCCCCCCACCTCCCCAACCCCTGCCAACAGATACCCTTCAAAGCCTGAGGAGCAGCCACTGCTCCACCCCACAAACAAAGAAAGCAAAAGGAGTAGGATTCGGTAAACAATTGTTTAATAGAAACCATTCACTGACTATAAATGACTCTATACAAAATAAATCTTTGTTTGTCACACCCACCACAGGAGGTGACCAAATGCATTAGGTGAAGTTACCTAAAAGGCGTTTGCAAACTGTTTAGAATCTCATCAGAGGCCTGCAGAATCTTTAGCTCTTCTGTCCACAATGTTTCTACCAAAGTTAGTTGGTTTACCAAAGCCACTTCTTCATCTTTCATATGAGAAACCTGGAAAGTATTTTAAAATTAATTTTTTACTGTAGTAAAATATAAACAAACATAAAATTTACCATTATGACCACTTTTCCGTGTACAGTTCAATGGCATTAAATACGCTCTAAGTGTTATGTCACCATTAAGTGTCCCCAGGATTCCTTCACCGTCTCTAACAGAAACTTTGCACCCATTACACACAAACCCCATTCCCCTCACCCCCAGCCCCTGGTAACCTCTACTCTACTTTCTGTCTCTAGGAGTTTGCCTATGCTGGACAGTGGAATCATACAACATTCGTCTTCTTGTATTCTGGTTTATTTTACTTAGCATTATGTCTTGAAGGTTCATTAAAATTATTTTTCAATCCCAGTAATGTTTTCATTAAAAGGAGCTGGTTTCTCAGGGCACCTGGGTGGCTCAGTTGGTAAAACTACTGCCTGCCTTCAGCTTGGATCCTGATCCCAGGGTCCTGGGGTCAAGCCCCAATGGGGCTCCCTGCTCAGCAGGGAGTCTGCTTTTCCCTCTGCCCCTCCCCCTGCTCATTCTCTCTCTCCCTATCTCAAATAAATAAAATCTTTTTTAAAAAAGATTTTTTAAAATCTTTTAAAATTAAAATAAATTTAAATTTAAAATTAAAATGAAACCTTTTTGAAAAAATATTTCCCATTTAATGAAAACAACTATTAAATAGAAATATTTTAAAAAGTACTTGAAAATTCATGCAATAATTTTACCTACCGAATCTATATGCACAATGTTAACAGTCAAAAAACCCAGAAATTACATCAACATTCATCTATTTAAGGCATCAAAAGAATCCAATATTCTAGAAACATACCTTTTGCAGCATAGCATTGGTTTCCTCTATGAAATAATGACATATTTTCTGGGCTATGACCAAACTTCTCTTCTCATTTGTATCTGAAATGATCTCCCCAAGAAGTATTTTTTTCCAGCATGTACTAAAACCAAATTGTTCAGTAAGATAATGTCAGCAGGCTCTCAAAAGGTAAAGAAGGCTTTTTACACTTCAACATAACTCTTCTCCTATCTTTCCAGAAGCATAATCAACTCATTCCATTAGCACATTCCCTGAAAGCTCCTACCACATGCAGCTCCTGTTGCAGCAGACAAGGTACAGAAGGAGGAGAAACAACTGATAGTAAGAATCAAGGGGACTGACGCTCTTTGTAGGGAGGGACTGAATCTGATTACCACTGCAATGGTGTCAGGCCCGTGAGTGAGTGCTGTCATGTCCACCAGGCATGGAAACACAGCTGGAGACAGAAGGTGACTCCCAGACAAAAGGATTAAGGCTGAGGAGCAAAGACAGTAGAACTTTCCTTCTCTTCAAGTGACAGTCTTTTCTAAACTACGGCAAACTGAAGAGGTAAAAGGCTCTAGAGATGGAAAGAGGAATTGACAGTGAAGGCCTTCTGTGCATGGAGGTCATTCCCATTTCACACTGTGAAAATATGCAAGAAATGCGCTTCCGCTTCCGGGGGCAGGTGGAGCCAACTCCCTTTAGGCAGAGGAGCAAAAGCGCTGCAGGGTAAGCAAAAGGGAGCCACAGCAAGATGCCGAGCCAGACGGGGGCAGAGCCAAAACCGCGGGCTGCCAAGAAGCACTACGCAGAGCGGAAGAGGGTGAAGGAATAAATTCTGGATGCCGAGAGTCCGAAGCAGAATGGCTTAGGAGGGGAAAGATAAGGTGAAAACTGCCACATCAGAGTGGAAGTATACAGACGTCACTTAGAAATTCAGGACAGCTCATAAGCCATGGAAAAGTCTTACAAGTCTTCAGCTTCAGAAACAACAACGGAAACCTCAGGAATAGCTAAGTTCTCAGGGAAGAAAAGAAGGAAGGAAATCACTATATGCCCGGCACAGGGTTTCATATAAAACAATTATCTAATTAACTCTTCACAATTACCTACTAAAGAAAGCATTTAGTATTCCCATGTTTGACACAAACTGAGAATTGGGAATGGTAAGGAACTCACCCTAGGTGACAAAGCTAAGGAGAGGTAGAACCCGCATGCGAACAACATTCGGACAAATTGCCACCTGTTCTGCCACATCACCCCAAACCGTTAGGAGTAACTCAAAGAGGGAGGAAAAGAGGCCTCGGGGTGTCCTCTCAGACCTTTTGCCATGAAGGATTTACAGAAGCTTACAAGGGCACACGCGAGATGAAATACAAGGTTAAGATGAATGGACAGTGAAAACAAGACAAAAGGAAAGGTGAAAGGAGGAAGGGTAAAATAAACCAGGATAAACTGCGTGCCTTAAAATCCTGCATGTCTGGGTAGGCCACAAATCTGCCACTGAGTTTTCTAGCAAACAACAGAGAAAACTATCAGATACAGAATCCACAGTGGCTGTAAGATAAAAACACACCATCTGCTGAGAATAAACACAACTATTTCTGGGGTTGAGATAAAGTAATTTTTTTTCTGAGTCCTTATAGCAGAAGAGGTAAGCATTATCCCAACAGGAGCTACTCAGTGAGCACCAAATACTTCGAGGCACTGTTCCAAGGGCTAACTCTATGCATTAGCTCCTTTGGTCCTCCCAACTGCTGGAGGATGGGGTCAGTATCCTCAGCAACTCCTCCCTTCCTATGGTTCCTCTCATGTGAGCCTTTGCTAAGCAATGCACCCAGGCTGAAGGAAGTCCCTGCACTGGGCAGTGGACAGTCCTTTCCATGCTGGGGGACGGACCGGCAGCCTCAAGGTAACATTAAGGATCCTAACCAAGACGTGTGTCTGCACCCGGGGTTCCCCTCTACCTGCCTTCCCCATGGAAATTTCCAGGCCTCTCCTTTAGCAGGGGGCTGGATCTGCGCACGGGGGCAGAACCAGAGGGGAGGAGCTGTTTGCCCCAAAGAAAAAACTACCTACTCCAGCCTTCCCTTTGAACAGTGCCAAGGCTCACATTTTTTAAAATATTTACTCTAGGAAAAGAAATATATATATTTACTCTAGGGTCTCCTGGGGGGTTCGGTCAGTTGGGCATCTGACTGTTGACTTCAGCTCAGGTCGTGCATGATCTCAGCATCCTGAGCTGAAGCCTGTGTGGGGCTCCACACTGAGCACAGAGCTTGCTTGACATTCTCTCTCCCCGTCTCCTTCTGCTCCTCCCCCACTCGCATGTCACATGAGCATTCTCCCTCTCAAATAAATAAATAAATAAAATCTTTAAAAAAAAAAAAAATCGACTCTAAACAACTGCAGGTCACCAGGGAAAAAAATACCTGAAAATAAAAAGTTCTCAGGGTCATGTACTCTGATTTCAACTCTAAAACCAGATTCCAGAAATGGTAAAAACTTAGAAGTAAAATGCTCAGGACATGGGCAAGTTCCATAAAGAATAAGCCTCCCGTTATACAATGGCATCCTTTCTCCTCCCAGGCGGGGTATTTGAATGTAAGCCGAGAGAGGCCCCAAGGTTACATACGGGTTGTAACTACAGCTCAAAACCAACACAGACGACACTTACAATTCTTCGGCCTCCAGACATAACAACTTAAGAGCTGTGAGTAACCTCCAAGATGGTCCATCCCATCCAAATGTTAAATTTCTAAAGCATAAAAACAAATAACAACACACCGGTCACTTCAGTACTTCACGACACCATGGCAAATGGCTGAAGAGCCAAACACTTTCTGAAGGGCTAAACATTATGTAACTTGTGTCTTGGTCACAAAGGCAAAAGAGAAAAATAAGTCTGCAAATACTTAAGAACAAAGCCAGAGCAGGGAAAAAAAAAACCATTTCTGTTTAAAAAGAAAATGTAGGGACGCCTGGGTGGCTCAGTGAGTTAAGCCTCTGCCTTAGGCTCGGGTCAGGATCTCAAGGTCCTGGGATCGAGCCCCGCATTGGGCTCTCTGCTCAGCAGGGAGCCTACTTTCCCCTCTCTCTCTCTGCCTGCTGCTCTGCCTACTTGTGATTTCTCTCTCTGTCAAATAAATAAAATCTTAAAAAAAAAAAAAATGTAAAAGGGGTGCTGGGGTGGCTCAGGTGATTAAAGGTCTGCCTTCAGCCCAGGTCATGATCCCGGGGAGTCCTGGGATCAAGCCTTACATCAGCGTGCTCCCTGCTTAGTGGAGAGCCGGACCCCCTTTTCCCTCTCCCTCTCTCTCTCTAAGTCTTTAAATTTAAAAAAAGGCGGAAGGGGGGGATTAAAAAACAACTTTCCCACTAATTTCAGTAAGGAGCTAAATCTGGTTGAGGAAGACAGAGGAAGAGGGCCAGTGCCACAGGTCCCAGTGAGATGAAAGATGAAGAATCAGAGCTCCCTGGGCATCAAACAAATGGCAGCCACCACAGCCAGAGTGCCCTCACAATGCTCCTGGACCATGTAAAATTTCATTTTATTTAGAGAAGAAAATCTGAGAGTCTTTACTTGGCATGGAATCACCCAGCCAGCACCCCCAGTCCTGCACCCTAAGTGCCTACACCATGTTACTGAGTGACTGACAGAGAGCCAGCCTGGCCTGCAGGAGCCCAATGCCATCCCACTGACCACGTATTGGAGACAAACACCGGGCTACCAATCCATACAAACAGGGCTTTCTTTTAGTACAATAATACTTCAAGTTTGTATCTTATGTCCCCAAGTAAGTTTCTTGAAAAGTATCTTAAACTTTTTGTGTGCCCCACATGAAGCACAATTTACTACACATAGTAAATGCTCAATAAATACCTATGTGTCAACTAGTACAGTCAGGAGGTATCTTGTATCTCTAGAAATGCTACCTCAATTTTCTTTTTTTTTTTTTTAAAAGATTTTATTTATTTATTTGACAGAGAGAAATCACAAGTAGGCAGAGAGGCAGGCAGAGAGAGAGGAGGAAGCAGGCTCCCTGCTGAGCAGAAAGCCCGATGTGGGGCCCGAACCCAGGACCTGGGATCATGACCTGAGCCGAAGGCAGCGGCTTAACCCACTGAGCCACCGAGGCGCCCCAAGAAATGCTACCTCAATTTTCTTACCAGTTTCCTGAAGAAATAATTTTAAGAGACAGAGAAAATACTTACTCTATAAAGTCATGATCCTTCAAAATGGAAATCTTCTTGTTCATTTGTTTATCTGTTGATGGCAGATATTTAACAAGTAGATCTACAAAAAGAAAAAAAAAACAGAAAAAGAAGGAAATTTAGGGTGTCATCAGACAAAAGTGTGGGCCTTCTACAATTACTTTCCCTTCCATCAACAATCAAGACATGCAATGTGTGTTGTGCATTAACTGATGAATCATTGAACACTACATCAAAAACTAATGATGTATTACACAGTGGCTAACTGAACATAATTTTAAAAAGAGTAAAATAAAAATTAAAAAAAAAAAAGGACGTGTAAACAGTTTTTCCTAATTCACACCAAAAAGCTCCAATCAAGTCCAATTCAAGAAGATCTTTATTAGCCCCTGGAAAGCTACAGAATTTCAGGGCAGGGAGGAAAACATCCATAACCTCAACACACGTTCCCACTAACCAATTAATCCACAAAACCTGGTAATTAAGACAGTGGCAGATGCAGGAAGTTAAACCCACTACCCACTACAAACATGAAGAATTGTTTATAATGATGTTTCCAAAAGTCAGAATTCGAAACTGGGTATTAGTGATTATAATCATAAGCAATTAAAAGTGAACATGTAAAAATTAACAAATCTTGTTGAGATAGCAGGGTAATGACTGACTTTTCTGTTTTTAAAATCTCTTCTATATTTCTGTCTTGGTTTTTTAAATGTAAAAATAGCTAAAATGTAAATTTTGTCCAAACTTTGCAAATCAGTATTTCATGGTCAACAATATTAAAATTATTCTGATAACAGGAGGCTAATCTCAAAGCTAGTTGTCTAAGAGACCCAGCAAGGCCCAGTTTTTGGTTTGAGAAATAACATTATTATTCTGCCTATAGGATGGAGTAGTTTCACCCTGAACAAGTTTCTACTTTACACAACTTATATTAAAACTACCCCAAATTATACAGTCAGTAAATCTCTGGCCATATTTCTTGATGGCCTACAAACTACTCCTCTGCTGCTTCAGGAGAAGTGGGAAAGAAACATTTTTCTATATACTGTTATTAATACTATATTTGGAATTTCCACAGCATTAATTTAACAGCTAAATTCTTATTTTTAAAAATAGTAATACTGGTGATGGCTAATTAGTAGGTCACAGAAAAACATAAATGAAATTAATATTTCATCATGGCATTAACCTCCAAGACAATAACTATGTAATATATTTATCCCTGTCATAGCACCTCATACAAACTGATAAGAGATACTACACATGATCTTAGCCAAAAGGCCGAAAAGCAATCATACAGTAAATGCTTAAATTT
This sequence comes from Lutra lutra, assembly GCF_902655055.1. Lineage (NCBI taxonomy): Eukaryota > Metazoa > Chordata > Mammalia > Carnivora > Mustelidae > Lutra > Lutra lutra. The sequence continues at coordinate 9,176,299 of NC_062278.1, read as the reverse complement.
AATTTTTTAAGTTTTTTGTTTCTCTAATCTATCCTGTATTTAGTGACAGTGATAATGTCTCAGAACAAAAGTTACCATTTCTTCCCATCTTTTTAATTATTAAAATATTATATTACTATATTGATTAGTAATATTAATATATTATATATTAAATGTTATTATTATATTCATTTCCTCAGTGGTCTTTCTTTTCTCCCATTCTACTGTCTGACCTAATGCAACAACTTTTCTCAGTTCTTCCTTTCCTCAGTAGTGACCAGAGCCTTGTTTTTCACTTCAATATTCAAATTATATGGTCAGTGAGTGTCTTCCCCTACCTAGGGGAAAATAAATGATACACATTTTAAGGTTTTGCCATTTTTACTAAAACTTAAAAAAATCCACATCCTCAGATGGTGTAAAAAAAAAAAAAAAAAGAACTGTATCTTCGTAATAAAAACAAAGCTGATTCCAACCTGCTGAGACATAAACACAAGCATGAGGATTCTGGATGGACACGAATCCGTATTCCAGGAGCAGCCGCTGGTTATCATGAGGGCCATAGCAGATGAACACCTGTTCATGTTTCCTGCAACCTGAAGCCGTTCTGACTTCATAACAGCGAGTTTTCTCATTAAATGATGCTTTTATCTAGGCAAAAAAATCGTTAATGATTTCTTTAAAGCCAAGCATAAAACTGAAAATATTAAGTTTGCTGTATTAAAGTCAGATGCAGCTTTCAAACACTCATCACAGTGTGAATTCAACCACATGTGGGAACATGCCGGCCCTGCACTTGGGGCTCCTGGGTGCCTCCACATCCCCACTCGGTGAGGGAGGGGGTCCTGCCCAAGGGCTCTCAGGATGGCCAAATGCAGGACACCTGAAAGCAGACAGGTATGCCAGAGAGTGGTTCACTAGTCACATATACAGCCTAGGTAAGGACACCCCAGCCACACAGGAGCTACGCTTGGGAACTGTGGGACCTGCCGGAGCCACAGGAAGCAGGCCTGGGAGTAACAGGAAGTCACCCCGTCTCCTGCGGGGAGATGTGAGCGCTCGTGTGAAGAGGCAGGCAGGAAGGAGAAACCATTAGGCTGAGGGCCAGGTGATGGGGCCTTTCCCTCTGGGTGGGGGGCATATCCAGGGAGATCGGAGGAACTCACAGTCAGACCCCGGGGCCCTGTGACGCCCAAAGATGTCAAGTAACACATGAATTTCAGGCCTCACAATACACAGCGTTCCGAGAGCAGGATACTGACTGACGCAATGATATGGATTTTGTGACAGTTGTTAGTTAACAGATTGCAGAGGAAAGAACCAAGATGACCCACCTGCCCTCCACATGAGGAGCGGGTACAAGAGTTCAGGTCGCCACACTACACAGTAAACCCCAGTGAGGACAAGGAGGAGGAAGGGGGCTAAAATTCTCAGCTTGCAGCATCAACAGATTAGGGCCACGGTTTCGAGTCACTTGCCAAAAGCCAGCAGTAATGCGCTTTAGACCAAGGGTCAACAATCTTTTTTCCATAAAGGGCCAGCGAGCAAGTATTTTAGGCTCTGCCGGGGCCACTGGGCCACAAACCCACAGGCTGTAGTTTGTGGGGCCCCTACAAAGGCTGTTGAGTCACTGGCTTGGAGCACAAACGCACTAACAGCCCAATAAAAATAAAGTCACCCCAGTGAGAACTGACTCAGTCCTGTGTCCAGCACCCTTTTACAGGCATGGCCCCGACATTAAATCATCAACATCAGCCACAGAAACATCCATGAAACCTCCATCTCCTTTGCTGAATATTGTCAGAAATGCATCTTTCTCAACAGTAGCAAGCAGACAGGCAAGGAGATTGCCTCTGCCTGAGAAAGCACAGTACGGGCCTCCCTATGCTCACCTCGCACCAGTACGCGGGCTAGCCGGGGGCCATCCATCTTTTCCAGGCGGGGTGCAGTACGAAGAGAAGAGCGTGAGCAAGGGCCCAGCCAGTGTACCTCTAAACAGACCCTGAACAGGTTACAGGTGAGCTGACATAGGGACACCTTTGCCCTCAAAGCCAGGCCCTACCTCAGCATGCCTACACATAAATCGTCACCTTTATGTGCGATAGCGGGAAAGAGGTGGAGAAGAGATCCATAACTATCTCCCAAAGAGGGATTCTTTAATGTTTCCCAGACTCCTTTTCCCCACAAATATTCATCCATTCAGTAAAGGTTTATCAAGTCTTTACTAGGTGCCTGACCCTCCACTGGGTTACAGGGAGAAAAAGGCACAGTCCCTCCCCATCCTTATACAACACAGAGACAGAGACAACAAGTCAATCACTGATCACAGCAAAGATAAATACTGACAGCGATACGACCAGGTGTAAAAAGGAATGGGACAGGAGAGCAGTCAGGACTTTAGTCCCCATACTAGCCAAGAGGAAAGAGAACTTTGCACCAAAGCTGGGGGGTGAGGGGGTGCTGCTGATTAAGGCTGTATCAGGGGATATAGCTCTGCTGGCCTGGAAAGCAGAGTGGGAAAACAAAAGAACAGGATGCCAGAAAGGAAAAGGGGGCTGGGAGAAAAGACAGAAAAATACCTGGCGGAGGTAGATTTACCTAAAGCCAGCAACACCTCCCTCTATGGTTTTAAAGTCAGGTTCTACATGTCAGAGTCCTTCCTATCAAACAGAACATGTTTGCCTTGTGTCTCACCTGGACATCTGGGCTGTGATTCAGCAGATCCAAGTACGGGGCGAGCGCGTAGGTGTCCGGCTCTGGAGAAAAGCATTTCCTCTGCCCATGCTTCATGTACACAGCTCTGGTGTTGACCGTGCACCAAGCCCACAGGAGGGCACTGTAGCTAAAAATGTTCTCAACAGCCTCAGAAAACAGAGGCTGCAGGGAAGAGAAAAAGTCTCTGGAGGAAGAAAAGAACCCCTGCACACGGGCCCTCTGCTCTTCAGCCTTTGCCTTCAAAGGTTCAGGAAAAAGATTCACCACTTTTGGCTCCAAACATACGGGGCAGGTGTAGGCCTTCGGTAAAATGTCCAGGTAAGGCTTCCAGAGAGACTGGTCCCCAGCATGCTTTTCTGAAACTAAAAAGGTGCACAGAGCCAGAAGAGGAGATGGAGGAGGCTGGCACCTTTTAATAAATACAAGCCGGATTAAAAGAATTACTTTTATTCAAAATATGGAATCAGCTAGAGACACAGGTATCCTAGTGGTTTGTTCTGCTCCCAGAGGGACTGTGGCCAAACTGCCAGCGCACGCCGAGCTCACTCCGTGCACCAGGAGAGGGTTTTGCTTCCTCAAGACTTTCCTCTCCAGAGCGCATCCCGCCGTAAATGCCCTAAGCAAGTCGCACTGATGAGTGACAAGAACTATCTCACTACCCCAAGTTCCAGCTTTGTTTGCAGGAGAATCCTTTTGGCGAGCAACCTCTTTGTTTCCAACTTGGTTCTCCAATTTTAAAGCTTCTGCTCCAAGTTCACTTATTTTGCTTGGATAAAGGTATCAAACTTGGTGGGGGAAAAAACTGGTGGACAAGAACCTAGACCTGCCCCATCCAATAGAGTAACCACTGGGTACACGTAGTTATTTCAGTTTTAGTTATTCAAAATTAAGTAAAATTTAAAATTCAATTCCTCAGTCCTGTAGGTCACTTTTCAAGGGCTCAACAGGCGTATGTGGCTAATGGCCACCACAGTGGACAACACAGAGTGAAACATTTCTACTGCGAAAGTTCTACTGTGTGACACTAACCTAGACAGAAAACCGAATCACCTCATTATATATTTGCTACGGTTCTAAAGCTTTAATTCCTAAATTTACCCACTCTATTAAAAATTACACACTGCAGTATTTTTATTTGTTATCAATACAAAGATTTCATGTTGCAGGAATCTTTTAGAAAAAAGTTTTCATTAAACCTTCAAAGTCCAGATTCCCATACTGCAAAAACAGCCTGCTCAAAATTTCAGAATGACACAAAAAATGTTAATACTAGGAGCATCGCTGCTTTTACTCAGGCCAATAAAGATACATTTGCCCTCATAAAAACATGCCAAGGAGATTAAAAGTCCAGAACTTAGACTCTGAGAAGAAACAATACAATCTTACAACCCTCATAATTTAGAAACCCCTTCTGCTACGGACCCCATTCACACTGTCCTCAGAAAGTTCCACAGAACAAAGGCCCACTATAACAAAAGCCAGAAAATAGTTCTCCTATTTTGGCCTCCTTTCTTCTACACTAAACAAAACTACACTTTTGTAACATCAACAGCTCTTCGTAGTGGAGGGAGAGTTGAAGCAAATACAGTAAGGGTGAAAATAAGAGTAACATGTGGAGAACAGGCTAGGAGGACTCAGGGCACTCAGAATGACAGCCATCTAGTCTCTCACTTTCTCTTCATTTCCTAGTAAGTGATAGATGAGGATTCAAACCCACATCCCAGGCAGCCTATTAAAACCCTTAAAAATGCAGCTTAAAATGAATTAAGAACACAACTTCAAGAACAGAGTAAACCTTCTGAATCATTTCAAACATGTATGAGGTATACAAAGGGGCTCATCCTAACAAACTATGCCTTACTTAGAGGACTTTATCTGCCAATGCTGCAGACTTTACAAGACAAGCACTTGAACCAGACGAGCATGTGTACATTCACTTACTTAGCAATGTACGTCCCTAAGTAGCTTCTAATCACTGTGTCCGTGGTGAGCAGGCAACTCTCAGGCAACGAAATAATCATCTGTCCCTCCTTACCAAAAAGAAAGTAAAGTTTAGAACACCTGCGCTTTGGGAAGGACTTGTGTCCTGCAGTCCACGATTATCTACTAAGAACCCAGAATAACCCGACCATAGACACCAAAGAGCCCACCAACCGTCTGGCTCCCAAGCCCGAGTCGGCGGATGCAGGCAGGTCTGCTCCAACAGCAGGTACTACAACCCCAACAAGAATTAAGGGCTCATTATATGACTGACATCCACTAGCAGTCAGCCCTTCACCAGAAAGGAATGTGGAAACACTCTTGACAGATCATATCACTCCTTCACTTTCTTATACCAGGAAATAGTATTATAGGAAATAGGCAGAAACCACTCAAAGTAACTCTATCTGGTGAAATCCATGTGTCCAGTGACTCCTCCCAGCAAAGGCCTACTCTCCATACGACCTGTGCCAACTAGACTAAGAAAAGGGCAGCCCAGCCAGCACAAGGGTCTCATTTTACTACCTGTAAAAGTAGAGTTTTCAGTTCCTCCCACTGAGATAGAAACACAAAGAAAAATTAAGATGTCAAGTCACGGGGCGCCTGGGTGGCTCAGTGGGTTAAGCCGCTGCCTTCGGCTCAGGTCATGATCTCAGGGTCCTGGGATCGAGTCCCGCATCGGGCTCTCTGCTCAGCAGGGAGCCTGCTTCCCTTCCTCTCTCTCTCTGCCTGCCTCTCTGCCTGCTTGTGATCTCTCTCTGTCAAATAAATAAATAAAATCTTTAAAAAAAAAAAAAAGTCAAGTCACAGACACCAGAAACAAATAAAGCATTAAGAAGCCTGCCGTTAATTAAGATCCCAGCTTCCATTGTAATTGGCATCTAAGTTGGTTAAAAAATCTCAGCCAAAAATCTTCTGGGTTCCATTTCCGGTTTCCTCATGTGTGAATCAAGATCAAGCTGGACAATCACTACAGTCCCTTCCTGCTCCAACATCGCACAATTTTCTGATTTTAATAAAGCCACTTAATAAAATGTTCTATATCCTGACTACAGTAAACCTCTTGATCAACACTTACCAAACTGGATGCTTAAAATCTGTGCATTTCACCAGGCGTAAAATATGTCTCAGTTTTCAAAAAGTTTGACCAAAGATCATATTTGAAAGATGTGAAGCAACTGCCAATTATCATTTCATAATCTAAACAAAGACTACCTACGTTTACTGCCATATACATGAGAAGTAGATCTCCCCTCCCAAAACAGAACACGATTATACGTTTCCTCAAAAACTAAAAATATTATACAATGTGACTGTACTTAATATTATTGAACTGTACACTCTAAAATGGCTAAGATAGTAAATTTCATCATGTATGTTTTAAAATTATAAAGTTTTAGGGGCGCCTGGCTGGCTCAGTCGATTAAGTGGCGGCCCTCATGATTCCAGGGTCCCTGCTTAGCAGAGAGTCTGCTTCCCTCTCTCCCTCGGCTTGCCACCCTGCTTAGTTGTGCTCTCTGTCAAATTAATAAATAAAATCTTAAAAATAAATAAATAAAGTTTTACATTAAAAAAGTAGCCTAAGAGAAATGCAACATTAAAAAGTACTATTCTTTAGGCTCAATGTGTAAGTGCACAGCCGGATTTCAAAGTTAAGGAACTCAAGGGGCACCTGGGTGGCTCAGTGGATTAAAGCCTCTGCCTTCGGCTCAGGTCATGGTCCCAAGGTCCTGGGATCGAGCCCTGAATCAGGCTCTCTGCCCAGTAAGGAGCCTGCTTCCCCCTCTCTCTCTGCCTGCCTCTCTGCCTGCTTGTGATGTGTCTGTCAAATAAATAAATAAAATCTTAAAAAAAAAAAAAAAAGTTAAGGAACTAAAAATAAATTAAGGAATTCTAGCTTCACAGAAAATTTGCATTAGATATCCTTTAAAAAGCATAGAAAGAACTAAAATGGACCTTGGAGATCATCTATGTCATTTACCTCCTCGTTTTCCAGGTGAGAAAACAAGCCGAGGGGGGTCCCACCACCAGCTGAAGATAATCCTGGGACAGGCTCTGAGGCTCTGCCCACTGCTTACTGAGGCTTAAGCTTATTCAGGCTTGTACTTGGCATACTAAGCACACCCTTTCAGATGAGAGCCGCTCCCCCCCCCCCGGCTTGTTTAAAATATGGTCTGCTTTAGGGACACCCGGGTGACTCAGTGGGTTAAAGCCTCTGCCTTCGGCTTAGGTCATGATCTCGGGGTCCTGGGATTGAGCCCCACATCGGGCTCTCTGCTCAGCGGGGAGCCTGCTCCCCCCCGCCCCCGCCTGCCTCTCTGCCTACTTGTGATCTCTGTAAAATAAATAAATAAAATCTTTAAAAATATATATATATGGTCTGCTTTATACAATTTGCTGTGGCAGAGGCAGCTAGTTGCCAATCCAACATGCCTTCTCTCCTGCCGTTAGTGCAATCCTATCGGGAGGTCACCGTGCAAGGGACCTCTCTCACAGCCAGGGGGACTGTGTACCCAGTCACTGGCAGACGTGATAGGACTGGAATGTTCTTAAAAGAAGGAAACCTGCCCTTCCTCACCCCCTTGTTCCATCTTGCTATTCAAGCTCCAGGAGCTACTCCCTGGACCTGAGTGTAAGGGACTTCCTTTAGAATGTGGACAGAGAGCTTGAAGGAGTCTGGACCTCCCACGGCCATGGGATCACCACACCAGCCCAGGTCTGCCCAGTCAGGCTTGTTTACTTGAGACCAAAATTAAGTTCCACTCTGTTACTTTGGGTTTGTCTCCTCTATGCAGCAAACTTAAAGCTAACTGACAAAATTATATTCAAACCTATCATTGGGTTAAAAAATGGCTGTGTATCTGGGGCACCTGGGTGGCTCAGCGGGTTAAGCCCCTGCCTTTGGCTCAGGTCATGATCCCAGGTCCTGGGTTCGAGCCCCGCGTCGGGCTTTCTGCTCAGCAGGGAGCCTGCTTCCTCCTCTCTCTCTGCCTGCCTCTCTGCCTACTTGTGATTTCTGTCAAATAAATAAATAAAATCTTTAAAAAAAAAGAAAAAATGGCTGTGTATCTAAATATTTTTAATTTACTTGATTTGAATCACAAAAACAAAGCAGCAAAATCTACTTTGGATTTCAAGGATTAGAGAAATTCTCACCCGCAGGGATGTTTTGCTCATCAGCCCTCTTCCTGTACCTAAGACACAAAGAAAAAAAAAAAAGGTAAAAATCCTACAATGTCCAAAAAAACAAAACAAAACAAAACAAAACAAAAAACCTCATAATATCTTCAAGATCTTAAGGATATCATTTTAAATAAAAAATGCAATTGAACAGGGTTGCCTCAGTGGCTCGGTCAGTTAAGCATCTGACTCTTGGTTTCAGCTCAGGTCATGATTTCATGGATCTTGGGATTGAGCCCCGCGTCAGGCTCTGAGCTCAATGCGGAGTCTGCTTGAAGATCCTCTCCCTCTGTACTCCCCCATCCTGCTCTGGCTCACTCTCTCTCTCTCTTTTAAATAAGTAAATAAATCGTTTTTAAAAATGCTACTGAACCTCAAAATTACATCAAGCTGAAGACAGACACATGATTTTGGGAAAGAGAAGATCAAAAAGCTGTTCTAAAAATGTCCTGACCTCCTTTTGGGCTTATAACGCCTGAAGAGCCAAGAGTGAAAACCTAGAGATCATCAGCTTTATACAGACCTGCTACCCGGAGTGTTAACCAGTAGGACTGGGTGTCCTTCAAGCTGGACCCTCTCCCCTGGGCTGGGGGCCTACTCCCAATGCCCACCCAACCTCAGAGGCTAAACCCTCAAACCACTTTTACCCACTACCAAAGCCAGTTTTCCCAGTGATGATCTTGAGGCCTCTTTGACTGGCTGACCAATAAATCCACCCAGCTCCCTCAAGGCTGAGTGAACTACACCCTCCCCTCCCTGACCATGAAAGCCACTAGACTCTCCTTGACTGGGTGAGCTCAACAGGGGAGATCCAAGACCAGCTCCTCCCTGTGAGCCAAGGCCTCCGCCAGAGCAGTCACAGCACATAACTTCACCAGCTACACTGTCAACACCACTACTGCCCAGAAATTTACCCGTCTAAGCCCAAGCCTCCTTTCCTAGAACAGTCAGCAGCTCTTCTGGCAGGCCTAGGTACGCTATGACCTATAATTATCATACGGGGTACAGAATATTCACTTTTTCAAATTCACAGTCCTTGATCTTTTTCTTTCCCTCTCAACTAGGAGGGAACAAAATTCAGTAAAGGTCAAGCCCTGCAGGTCCACTGGGAACTCCCAGTTCATGGAGGGAACTCCTGCCTTGATCCTGGATCAGGTGTCTGGCAAGTCTGATTTGATGAGTCCTAACTCATCTATCCACCCAGACGAATACTATCTACTCAGACACATGGTTTTGGTTTCAAAAACTTATTTAATTTCTTCCATGTGTCCCATAGCAGAGTTAATCGTTCCTGTGGGCCAGAACCCTTCCTGGAACGAGTTACTAATGGGGGGATTTTATTTCTATGGGGTCATTCTTTAAAAGACTCATGTGCTAAATTAAGTGGAAATTTCTCTTCAAATACATATATGAACAGAATGTGGCATATGGAATAAATCTGGAAGATACTTCACCTGTATTTCTACAATACAGCATCCAGTATCAGAAAACAAATCACAGTAACCTGCACTTACCAAGGCAAGGTAGGAAGTGGCCATTAGAATCCTATAAAAGGAAAACTTATTATAGACTTTCCTGCACCTGAAAATTTCTATTATCATAAGTCCACCTCGGAGACCCAGATTTGGCCAGTTCTTTTGGTGGCAAAAAGGAATACTGGGGTCAATTCTCAAAGCATAAATCCTGCTTGCAACTTAGAAATCCTGCCTTGCCCCTCCACAAACTAAGATTAATTCCCCAGAATTTTGTACATTTTGAGAGACTCCCATAAACGTTCCCTCCTAACAGATTAAAGCTAAAGGTATATAAAGCATTTAGGGAAGATATGTTGAAATCCCAACCCACCAATGTGATGACATTAGGAGGTAGGGACGTTGGGTAAATGTTTAGGTCATAAGGATAGAGCTTCATGAATGGGATTTAGTGCCTACTACAGCAGTAAGAGACCAGAAAGCTTGTCCAGCTCCCAGCTCTGTGTCATGTGAGGACCCAACTTGAAGATGGTAATTTGCAAATCTGTAATCAGTCCTTACCAGACCCTGAACTTGCCCATACCATGATCTTAGCCTTCCCAGCCCCCAACTGTGAGGAAGGAATTGGTCGTCACGCACTCTATGGTAATTTATTATAGCAGCCAAAATAGTAAGACAGAAGGTTCCCTGACCCCAGAACTAGAACTAGTGGGCTATGATCATTACCAAACCATTGTACGTTAGCTGCTCTGTGACCATGAATCTGGAGGTGGGCCTGGAAAGAGTTGTTCCATTAAAAATGGTTAAGTCTTCATTGCTCCAAATTACAGACAGATTATTTCTTTTCAGGCATTCCACTTAGACATATGCCAGTCCCTGCTTGATAATTTTAATCCTATCCTTCTTAAGTCAAAGTGACACGTGAGGCATAGATCAGCCAAAGGCATAAGTCCACTCCTGACTCTATTTTCTCTAGACCACCTTGTGTAAAACACCATCCAGTAAAATCTAACACTGTGGCTTTTCCTGTTTTTGTGCTTCCTGACACATAAAAACAGAAAGTTAAACATTCTGTTAGAGGCTGACAAAAATAGTTTACCACTTTAAATAGGAGCAGCTCTAACAAATAACGGCTCGAAGCAAGCGTTTTAGGCCAAAGTCATCATAATGCATACGGAACAACTTTAGACACATCATCTCATCATCTCATTCAACCACCGCCACACGTGGTAAACCATTTATCTTGACGATGTATAAGGAAATTAACCTGCTCAAAGCTAAATTACCTAATGGGTAATTAATCATTTCCGTCTTGAAAAGGAGCAGAGAGGCATACGATTTAATTTTCTAAAAAAGATCTGTACCTGCCCTGTGCTATAGACCTGCTGCACAAAGACCCGGAATCCCTTTGAAGGTCCTCCCCATGGTGACCTCAAGCCTACATCTGGACAGAACTGGGTGGTGCTGAATGCAGGCACACACCCAGAGAATGTTCCAGAAGAAAATGCTAACCCAAACTCCAATGATAAGCTCCTCAATTCCAGAAAATTATGTTAATCTACCTCTGCTTAGGTGACTGTTGAAGCTAGGGCCACCCTGAGGGCTCCTCTTCTAATATCTGGGGAGCACACCCACAAAACGGTGGAGGGAGAAGTATCTGCTCAGGCCTCCCTAAGGACATCTGTCCTCCAGCCACACCAGCAAAGAAAAGCACCTCCTTCCCCTAGAAAACAATTTTGACTCACCTGAGCTATGGGATAATCCCATTAGCCTGCATGGCTTGAAAATCCCATGAAATCACTATGAGTATGATGATAAGAGTGTCACATTACAGAAGTGTCTTCCCTATGAAGACCCGATGAAGACATTTCCCTCAGGTCTAAGTTCCAGGAATAGCTGCACTTCTGTTGAGTAAACAACTTAGTTTTGTTTCTAGAATACAAAGACTCAGGTAACTGATCATATAAATGGACTCATTATTGGAAAGAGAAGTTATAATTTATGGCTGATCTGTGACAAGTATGCAAGATGTTAGAATCATGGCTTTTATGTATTATTCTTATCCCTGCCTTCCTCTTATTTTTCTATTCTCATTTCCCTTTTTTAAATTTTTAATATTATTTTACCATTTTAGAATTTCTCCCCAAAAGCCATTCAACTTATTTTTAGAACAAAGTAAGGTGTAAATCAATATGATAGCTACAGAGGAGGAAGTCTGACACACAACAGAAGATGTGCTCCCAGAGAGAATACCGCCCACCTTCAAGAACTACCCCTGCTTTCTGATCACCTGAGCCCACGTCTCTCACGTGAGCAAAGTCCCAAGAGTTGGTGCCAGACCTTACCTGGAAAACAAGCAGGTATTAAGTTTGTATCTTCAAACTTCCTGTCTTTCAGCCACTTCTTAAACTCTATAAATTCAGGCTTGTAGCTCTCATTCACTAATCAAGAGAAGAAAGAAAAAGAATGGTGGTTAAAATCACTACATAATCAGAGCACCATTTATAAAAAGTAACGGTCTCAGGGGCACATGGGTGGCTCAGTCGGTTAAGCATCTGTCTCTTGATTTCAGCTCAGGTCAGGATCTCAGGGTCGTGAGATCAAGCCCCACATCACGCTCCATGCTCAGCATGAAGCCTGCTGAAGATTCTCTCCCCTCTCCCTCTGCTCCTCCCTATGCCCTGCTTATGCTGTCGCCAAAAAAATTAAACAAATAATGAATAAATAAAAGTAACTGTCTCTGAGAGATGGTCAAATCATAAAAGAGAATAAGTAACACCTAAATAATGTAAACTAAAAGCGAAAAACCATGCAATCATCTCAAAGAAGCAGGAAACGCATCTGATAAAATCTAATATTCATTCCTGATAAATAATGCCAACAAGCAAGGAAAGAAAAGAATTTCCTCAACCTGATAACGACTATCTAACAAAAAATCTACAGCTGACATAATGATGAAAAATTGAGTGCTTTCCCCTTAAGATCAGAAACAAGCCAAGGAACAAGACGCTTCCAGTCAACATTGTACTGGTGGTTCTAGCCAGTATAAATGAAAGAAAAATAAATAAAAGGCATCAATTATGGATTGAATTTTGTATCCTTAAACTTCCATGCTGAAGTCCTAATCACCAGTACTTCAGAATGTGACTTTAGAGACATAGGGTCTTTATAAGAGAAATCAAGTTAAAATGTAGTCTTTAGGGTGGGCCCTATTCCACTATGACTAGTGTCATTATAAAAAGGAAAAATTTGGACACAGGCATGCAAAGAAGGAAGATGATAGAAGAAACACGGGGAAGACACTGTCTACAAGCTAAGGAGAGAGGCCTGGAACAGATGCTTCCCTCAAAGCCCTGGAAAGAAACCAATCCTGCTGACACCTTAATTTTGGACTTCTAGCCTTCAGAACTGTGAGACAGGGAAATATACAGCTATAAAGGCTTATATGAAAAAAGAAGACCCAATTTAAAAAACAGGCAAAGAAAAAAAATTAAATTAAATTAAAAACAAAAATAATAAAAAACAGGCAAAGGACTTGAAGAAACACTTCTCCAATGATGGTATACAAATGGTGAGTAAGCATATTAAAAAAGTTCAACATCATTAATCACTTGGGAAACGCAAATCAAAACTACCATGTGTATCACCCCATATCCAATAGGATGGCTACCACCACAAAAAAACAGAAAAAGTGCTGGCAAAGATGTGGAAAACCTGGAACTCTTGAGCACTGTTGGAGAGAATGTAAAATGGTATAACTGCTATGGTGACTGCTCAAAAAATTAATAGAAGTGACCCAGCATCTAATTCTGGATATATATTCAAAATAGAAAGCAGGATCTCGAAGAGGTATCTGCCCATGTTCATAGCAGCATTATTCAAAAATAGCCAAGAGGTAGGAAAAAACAACAAATATCTACAACAGATAGATGGATAAAGAAAATGTGGCATATATACAATGGAATATTACTCAGCCTTAAAAAGGAAGGAAATTCTGATACATGCTACAACATAGATGAATCCTGAGGGCACTACATTACATGAAATAAGCCAGTCACGAAAAGACAAATGCTGTATGTTTCCACATACATAAGCTACCTAGAATAAGTTCACTGAAACAAAAAGGTAGAATGGTAGCTGCTAGGGGCCAGGGAAAAGAAGGGAATGAGGAGTTACTATTTAATGGATATACAATCCCAGTTCTGCAAGATGAAAAGAGTTCTAGAGAACACTGGACAACAATGTGAATGTACTTAACACTACTGGACTACACTTAAAAATAATTAAAATGGGGGACGCCTAGGTGGCTCAGTTGGTTAAGCGGCTGCCTTCGGCTCAGGTCATGATCCCAGCGTCCTGGGATCGAGTCCCACATCGGGCTCCTTGCTCATCAGGGAGCCTGCTTCTCCCTCTGCCTCTGCCTGCCATTCTGTCTGCCTGTGCTCGCTCTCTCTCCCTCTCTCTCTCTGACAAATAAATAAATAAAAATCTTTAAAAAATAATAATAATAATAATTAAAATGGTCAATTTTACAGTATGTGTATTTTACCACAATTAAAATAAAAAATTTTTTAAAAGATCAGGGCGCCTGGGTGGCTCAGTGGGTTAAAGCCTCTGCCTTCGGCGCAGGTCATGATCTCAGGGTCCTGTGATCAAGCCCCGCATCAGGCTCTCTGCTCGGCAGGAAGCCTGCTTCCTCCTCTCTCTGTCTGCCTCTCTGCCTACTTGTGATCTCCGTCTGTCAAATAAATAAATAAAATCTTTTTTAAAAATTTTAAAAATAAAAGATCTCAAGTCAATAACCTTAATAAATGGAGAAACAGACCTTCTTTATGGGTTGGCAAATTCTCCTCAAAGGGAAAAATAAGTTCAATATGATCCAAATAAATTTAAAGTAGGCTTTTTTGTTAAAAAATGATAAAGTGATTCTAAAATCCATATGGAAATGCAAAGGGCCTTCAACAGTCAAAACCACCTTGAAATACTGATTTCAAAACTTATTATAAAGCTATAGTAAATAAGATTATGTGACACTGTCATCAAGACTAACAAAGGTGGGCACCTGGCTGTCAGTTGGTTAAGCGACTCCCTTTGGCTCAGGTCATGATCCTGGAGTCCCAGGATAGAGTCCTGCACCAGGCTCCCTGCTTAGCAGCGAGTCTGCTTCTCCCTTTGACCCTCCCCCATCTCATGCACGCTCTCTCTTTAATAAATTTTTAAAATCTTTAAAAAAAAAAAAAAAAGACTAACAAAGAAATCAATGAAATGGAATAGAAAGTCCAAAAACAGACACAGACATATACGAATAGTTGATTTTTTACAAAAGTGCAGAAGTAATTCAATGGAAAAGGGTTAGTTTTTTCAATAAATGCTGAAACAATTGGACCTACCTAAGGAAAAAAAATAATGATAATAATAATAATGAACTATTCCTATCTTGTACAATATATAATATTAATTCAAAATTAATCACAGACTTAAATATAAAGCCTTAAACTACCAAACTGCTAGAAGAAAAAAGTAGAAAGTCTTTGCTACCTTGGGTTATACAAATTTCTTAGGTAAAACACAAAAGGAAGATCCTAAAACAACAAATTGATAAACAAGATTTTACCAAAATTTCAAATTTCTGTTCCTCAAAAGAAAGACACTGTTAAGGGCATTAAATAAAGCCAAAGAATGATTAAAAATACTTGCAAAACACCTATCTGATAAAATACATGTATCCACAATATCTAAAGAACTCTCAGTAGTCAAGAAAAATAAAGGAGTCAAGAAAATAAAATAAGAGGGGCGTCTAGATGGCTCAATCCTTAAGCATCTGCCTTCTGCTCAGGTCATGATCCCAGGGATCTGGGATGGATCAGCGGGAAGCCTGCTTCTCACTCTCACACTCCCCCTGCTGCGTTCCCTCTCTCACTGTGTCCCTCTCTGTCAAAAAAATAAACAAAATCTTAAAAAAAAAAAAAAAAAAACAGACATTTTTTCCCAAGAAGGCACACAGATGGCCAACAGACACGTGAAAAGATCCTCAACATCAGTCATCATCAAGGAAATGCAAATCAAAACAACAATGAGCTATTACTTCACACCTGTGAGAATGGCTAAAATCAAAAACCCAAGAAACAACAAGTGTTGGAGAGGATGTGGAGAAAAAGAAACGCTTGCACACTGTTGGCAGTAATGCAAACTGGTACAGCCACTGCGGAAAACAGTTAAGGAGCTTCCTCAAAACATTAAAAATAGAATTATCATATCATCCAGTAATTCCACTACTGGATATTTACCCAAAGAATACAAAAACACAAGGCGCGTGGCTGAATCACTCTTTGGGTGTCTGCCTTCAGCTCAAGTCATGATCCCGGGGTCTTCGGATTGAGCCCTGCATTGGGCTCCCTGCTTGGCAGGGAGCCAGCTTCTCCATCTCCCACTCCCCCTGCTTGTGTTCCCTCTCTCACTGTCTCTGTCAAATAAATAAATAAAATCTTTCAAAAAAAAAAATTAAGATATGTACACCCCTGTGTTTACTGCAGCATTATTTACAATAGCCAAATATGAATGCTACCCAAGTGTTCATCGAGAGATGAATGGAAGATTACTCAGCCAAAAAAAGAATGAAATCCTGCCATTTAAAACAATAGGGATGGATCCAGAGGGCATAATACTAACTGAAATAAGTCAGTAAGAGAAAGACAAATACCCTATGATTTCACTCCTATGTGGAATTTAAGAAACAAATGAACAAAGAAAGAAGATAAAATAAAACACAAACCCTCAGGGGCGCCTGGGTGGCTCAGCGGGTTAAAGCCTCCTCTCTCTCTCTGCCTGCCTCTCTGCCTGCTTGTGATCTCTGTCTGTCAAATAAATAAATAAAATCCTCAAAAAAAAAAAAAGAACAAACCCAAATTCAGAGAGCAAACCATGGTCGCCAGAGGTGATCTGGGTGAGGGATGAGTGAAAGAGGTGACAGGGATGAACAGTACGCTTACCCTGATGAGCACTGAGTAAGGTACAGAATTGTTCGATCGCTATATTGTACACCTGAAACTAGTATAATACTGTACATTAATTATACTGGAATTTTAAAAATTAAATGTCATAAGTAAATAAATAAAAATTAGCATTTTCAGCTCAAAAAATAAAAGAATGAAGGTGCAAAAAATATATAGAAGAGAATTTATACTAAGATAGTTCAGTAAAAAACCAATGTGCAAAAGTCAATAGCCACCACAAGTACAAACGAGAGCCAGTAAGAAGATGTAATGGAAAGTAATGCCTTACTTACCATAAGCACAAAACAAAATTTTAAAAAGGAAAAGGGAAAAAAAAGGAAGAAAAAGAAAACCAGCTAATAAAAAACATGGGCAAAAGATGGAACTCTCATAAACTGTTGAAAGAAATGTGAAGTTATACAACCACTCTGAAAAACCCACCATATGATCCAGTCTTTCTAGTCCTAGGTATTTACCCAAGAAAAAAGAAGTCATGCATCCATGCAAAGACTTGTATGCAAATGCTCATAACAGCTAAAAATGAAAACAAGCCAAATGTCCATCAACAAAATCATGGAATATACTCAGCAATTAAAAAACAAGGAGCTATTGATACACACAATTATCTCAAAGTAACTATGCTAAGTAAAAGAAGCCAACTACGGTGTTACTATAGTATCATTTGATATACCATATGATCATATAAATTATTTACCATATAAACTATAAAATGCAAACAAATAGTGACAGAAAGTGATAGTGATCACTATAGTGATAGTGACAGAAAGCAGATCAGTTGTGGCCTGGATGGATGGGGTAACAGTTAAAGAGGGACAAAAGGAAAGGATTACAAGGGGAAACAAGGAAACTTTTGAGATGGATGGGTATGTTCATTATCTTGATTGTGGTGGTAGTTTCCTGTGTGAACATACATGTCAAAATCTATCAAATCATACTACTTAATATTGACATTCATTGTATGTCAATTATACCTCAATAAAACATTTTTAAAAACATGATTAAAAAAATCCAAGATAAAAGCCTTCCAAAATACTGTACCGTAAACTAGAGAATAGATCTTACAGTAACAGCATTTAATCAGTGAGCATTTAATCAGCAACTACTATAGACACAGCACTATGTTAACCACAGTGAGGAATGTTCAACATGTTCTGCAAATACAAAAGCTGACAACTTAGTTGGGAAATAAGACTTCCATAAGAAACAACTAAAAAACCATAGGTCCTTAAGAATAACACCCAATGGGGACGCCTGGGTGGCTCAGTGGGTTAAGCCTCTGCCTTTGGCTCAGGTCATGATCTCAGGGTCCTGGGATCGAGCCCCATATCGGGCTCTCTGCTCAGCAGGGAGCCTGCTTCCTCCTCTCTGTCTATGCCTGCCTCTCTGCATACTTGTGATCTCTGTCAAATAAATAAATAAAATCTTTAAAAAAAAAAAAAAAGAATAACACCCAATAAGCACTGTAACAAAGGATGATGTCAGTGAAAACTGAAAATGACATTACCAAAAATATAAGATCTCACCTCAGTCTTAAAAGTTGGAGAAAAACTGACTAAGCAGGGAGAAGGAAAACAGGTGCTCTAGACTAAAGGATTATGAGGAATGGCATGGCAGAGGTAGACATGTGTGGGTTGTGCCCAGGGAGAGGTATGGAGAGAACATACTTCTGGTACAGGAGGGGCAGGATGGAGCCCACAGATACCAAGCAAAAGGGAATGAAAATCCCTGGAGGCTTTTAACCCAAAAAAGGCAACATATGAGTAGTTCCTTAGGAAAGTGAGATTCACAGCAATAAATGGATACAAGCAAGGAAGAAAAACAAGGGTGTAAGTAAACCAGCAAAGAGCCACCTCAATTCATCTTCCAGTAGTGAAAGAGAGAGGGAGAAGTTAACCTAAGAAAAACTAGATGAGGGGCGCCTGGGTGGCTCAGTGGGTTAAGCCGCTGCCTTCAGCTCAGGTCATGATCTCAGAGTCCTGGGATCAAGCCCCGCATCGGGCTCTCTGCTCATCAGGGAGCCTGCTTCCTCCTCTCTCTCTGCCTGCCTCTCTGCCTGCTTGTGATCTCTCTGTCAAATAAATAAAATCTTTAAAAAAAAAAAAAAAAAAAAAAGAAAAAAAGAAAAACTAGATGATACTTAGTAGGACCTTGGTCACAGAGAGCAAAGAAGGAAATAGTAAAAAGACTCCTTCAGATGGTGCTGACAGGCTTGGGGTCGACTAGGAGTTTTACTAATTTTTCTGATAGGCTTGGAGTCAATTAGGGGGATTTTTATTAATTTTTATTAAAAATAACTGCATTTATATAGTACTTTCCAGCTCGCCAAGCACTTCCACATGCAATGTCTTGTTCACACTCCGTTACACTGAATCTGAAATGATGAATTTATATCCAAACACTGATATTCTACAGACAGCTGGAGGTCAGAAGAAAGGTCAGGACTAGAAATAGAAACCTGGGAGTCATCCCTAGAGAAAACACTGTTGAAAGCAATGAGAAACATATTCACAGTCCCACTAGGATTTAAAAGTACATAATGGCACTATTAAAAATAGTATTCTTGGGGCGCCTGGGTGGCTCAGTGGGTTAAGCCGCTGCCTTCGGCTCAGGTCATGATCTCAGGGTCCTGGGATCGAGTCCCGCATCGGGCTCTCTGCTTGGCAGGAGGCCTGCTTCCCTCTCTCTCTCTCTGCCTGCCTCTCTGTCTGCTTGTGATCTCTCTCTGTCAAATCAATAAATAAAATCTTTAAAAAATAAAAAAAATAAAAAAAAAAAATAAAAAAATAAAAATAGTATTCTTTAAGAAATATTCTCTTTGGGGACGCCTGGGTGGCTCAGTTGGTTAAGCCGCTGCCTTCGGCTCAGGTCATGATCCCAGGGTCCTGGGATCGAGTCCCGCATCAGGCTCCTTGCTCAGTAGGGAACCTGCTTCTCTCTCTGCCTCTGCCTGCCACTCTGCCTGCTTGTACTCTCTCTCTCTGACAAAAATAAATAAGTAAATAAATAAAAAGAAATATTCTCTTTGAACATTGCCCATGTGCCTTTGAGAAAAGCTATGTGTATCTGTCAACACCACTCAACCTTCTTTGCACCACTGGCACCAAAAGATCAAAACTACCTCCTCTTGATACGGAACTTCTGAAGAGTTTCTGTCTTCTGATCCGGCTTGTTCTTCCTCTTCCCCTCTTCATCCTAAAATTGCAATTTCCGTTCAGCTGTCCAATCTAAAGCAAAAAGCATCTTCTTTGCCTTCCTTTCCAATTGTATGACAAACACTCTTCTTTGTACCTACAAGGATTTAAACACACGAACTTATATTATTTGGTAAACCATTTCTCTAAAAAGCGCTTTAGTACACAAACATTTATACTGTCAGCTAAATCAGGATTCTTTGTGCAGTAAGGGAATGCCAATTATATCAGTCCTTCCAAAATGGTTTTATCTTGAGGTCCTACTAAATGCTGATTAACCATCGAAATCCTGGAAACTGATTTCACAACTGCATGCTTTGGTGACTTACACACCTCCATTCTAATCAATATCTATTGAGCACCAACCCAACACACTTTTAAAAAAAACAGTAGCCATGAAGCCCTCATCAGCCAGGAAGTCTTAGGGGGAAAAACATTTTTTTCTTTAAAAAAAAATTCCTCTTGGAGCGCCTGGGTGGTTCAGTGGGTTAAAGCCTCCGCCTTCGGCTCAGGTCATGATCCCAGGGTTCTGGGATCGAGCCCCACATCGGGCTCTCTGCTCAACGGGGAGCCTGCTTCTCCCCCTCTTTCTCTGCCTGCCTCTCTGCCTACTTGTGATCTCTCTCTCTCTCTCTGTCAAATAAATAAATAAAAATCTTTTTTTTTTTTTTTTAAATCCTCTTTTATGGGCGCCTGGGTGGCTCAGTGGGTTAAGCCGCTGCCTTCGGCTCAGGTCATGATCCCAGGGTCCTGGGATGGAGTCCCGCATCGGGCTCTCTGCTCAGCAGGGAGCCTGCTTCCCTCTCTCTCTCTCTCTCTCTCTCTGCCTTTCTGTCTACTTGTGATCTCTCTCTGTCAAATAAATAAATAAAATCTTTAAAAAAAATAAAATAAAATAAAAAAAATTTAAAAATCCTCTTTTAATATGAAGGAAATAATGATTTGCTCTTAGAACCAGGACACTGAAATCAATATAAGTAAAGGGGGGTTGCAACAGATTGGGGAGGGAATGGGGGCCATGAAAAGCAGACAGGACAAAGGAATGATCATAAAATCTAAAATTACTATTGTAGTTTCTACATGCTACGTCTTTGGAAGCATAAAAAATTAAACACATTAACCACACCAGAATGATACAGTCAGTGGCGTGGAGTATTATGCAACCATTAATAGGAAAAAGGTATGTGCTAAAGTGTCCGAATGTTCAAGATACAGTAAATGAAAAATAAAGCTGCAGAACATTTAAAGATCCCTTTTGGGTTTGCTTTTGACACATTCAGTATGTTCATAAAACAAGAGAAGGAAGGATATTCAAAAACGTGCCCGAGGAGGCAGCTTTTACTATTACTTTTGTAATAGTGACTTATTTATATATGAGCACATAAATCACACAACATGAATATTACTTGTGTGCATATATGTGCATTTTAACCACACAACTGGTTTCAAAGTCTACTACTAATAAATACCGGAAAGAAATGAGTAACGGGCCCCACTAACATCCCACGGCGGCAGTGGAAGGCTCCCTGATCTACCCAAAGGCTCGAGCTGGGTCCCGAAGCTAACTGCGGCTCGTCCCCTCCGGTGTCCAGAGCCTCGCCAGTAGTGGGACGCCCGGTGACAGCACGGCTAAGCCCCCGGCCTCGCTCCCACCAGCCTTGGACTCGCACTTGAGGCTGAGCCTCCGGCCCTGGAGAGACCAACTCCCGGCTGCAGGCTCCTGAGCATCCCCCAGCGCGTCTCAACCGCGGCTTCTGGGGCGACATCCGCTGAAGGACGTGCAGAAGACGGGGGCTGGGCGGGAGGAGGCGGGGATTACTGCAGGGCGCAGCAGAACGCCAGGCCTGGTGGGCGTCTGCGAGCTGAGCTGCTCTTTTCCCAACAATGAAAACAGAAGGAAAGCTCCAGCACCACCCGCTCCGGGACCCGGGCACCCCGCGTCCCCCAGCTTCCGTCACCCCGCAAGTCCTTCCAGCTCACTCGCGGAGAGGCGGCGGGCCCAGCGCGCGTAGAAACCCAAAGAGGACCCCAGATGAACCCGACTTAAAGAGCGGGCGCAAGCAGAAGCGGTAGACGCCAAGCGCAGGAACGCCCACCTGCAGTCTTCACCAACCCAAGTCCTCAGTCTCCACCCGGAAGTCACGCTACGCTGTGCCACCGCCGCCGGGCGTGCGTCTGCGCCTGCGCCTGCGTCTGCGCCTGCGCCTAGTTTCCCGGAAGCGCCGCGGCCGCCCCTCCCTGCTGGAGTCAAGAGTAAATAAACCCCCGGGGCACGGAGGCAGGGAAAGTGCGCTCTGTAACGTCCGCCTGCGCAGTCTTATTTTTAGAAGAGGAGAGGGTCCTCCTGGGCGCGCAGCCTCACAAGGCCAGGACGGTACAACAGTCGGCTCCCCTCTTTCTCCCTCCGTACTTCGACCTCTGCCTCGCCCTGGGGCTCAACGTCGGGCCCTCCCCGGCCGCCTTCGCCTCCGCCCCGCCCTGCCCCTTCCTCGGTCTGCCAGGGCCTGGCGTCGCCCCACGTGAGTTACTTGAGCCTCGCTACCCCAATCCCAGCCTTAAAGAGTTTCTGGATTTGGAGCTCAGTTTCTGCCCACCGCCTCCACACTGTACTTAATGACTTGCTTCCCACGAGTACAGTGTGAAGAGGGAAGAAAGTTAACTCCAGTGGAGAAACCTGGCAGATAGTGCCTTGGTCAGGTGATGAGAATTAACGGTGATAAATCATGTTGAAAGCGTGCTCCCCAAATATAGGAAGGGTACTTCACCTCTGTGGCATTCCTCCCCAAAACCCATAACCCCAGTTCTTGTTGAGAAAAATATCAGACAAACCCAAAAACGCCCAACCACGTACTTTGACAAAATCATGAAAAACAAGCAAACTCAGAATCTCATAAACAAACAAAAAATACAAAAACAAAAAACTGAGGAGACATGACAGTTACATGTAATGGTGGTATTCTGGAGGGCGTCCTGGAATAGAAGAAAGATATTAGAGGGAAAGCTAGTAGAATCCAAATAAAGCACGCAACTTAATACCACTGTTGAATGTTGCTTTTTTTACTTGTGACAAATAATAGATGTTAATTATAAGGCGAATTTGATGAGGAATTCTCTACTACATATGCAACTTTTCAACAAATATATTCTAAAATTAAGTTTATTGAAAAGTAAATGGGGGGATAGGGAGCAGCTGGATGGCTCAGTTAACCGTCTGACGCTTGATTTCAGCTCAGGTCATGACATCAGGGTTGTGAGATGGAGCCCTACATTGGGCTCTGTGCTGAGCAGGGAGCCTGCTTAAGATTCTCTCTCTCCTTCTTCCTCTGCCCACCCCCCACCGCTAAAGCACATGCTCTCTCTTGAAAAAAAAATATATATATATATATTAAGAAAAGAAAGAAAAATGAAGGGGAAACTAGAAATAGTTGGCTCCAGATTTGGACCTATGATTCAATGCTGTCATCAAGGATCAAGGCTCTAATTTTCCACAATGCCATTCTTAGGAAGTTAGCTACTCGCCTATTAGTTTTTTCTTCATAGTCTCAAGACAGCGTTGCTGCAGCTCCAAACATCACATCCTCGAACAAATGAATTCAAGACAGGATTAAAAAGATCCAAAGAGGGGCGCCTGGGTGGCTCAGTGGGTTAAGCCGCTGCCTTCAGCTCAGGTCATGATCCCAGGTCCTGGGTTCGAGCCCCGCATCGGGCTTTCTGCTCAGCAGGGAGCCTGCTTCCTCCTCTCTCTCTGCCTGCCTCTCTGCTTACTTGTGATTTCTCTCTGTCAAATAAATAAATAAAATCTTTAAAAAAAAAAAAAAAATCCAAAGAGACAATATTTCCTTTTATGAGAGAGGAAAATAATGCATATTCCCATTTTCTAGATAGGAATTGGCAAAAATTCTCTCCTTGAGCAAACTCTAGCCAGACTCTTCTGAGCCTTCCTCTGAACTAGACCTCGGTCTTGACCTATAAAATCTACAAACGCAGTACATTGATTTCATCCCCTACCTGCCCCCCACACACACACACATTAAAATTATATTTTTTAAAAAGCAAACACTAACAGTCTCTGAGAGCTCAAAGCTGTATCCCTAAGATGACCCTAGCCCTCTTTAACTTACTCAAGGCTGCCAAAAAGAATTTACTATTTGTTTTAGCCAACAACTGATAATAACCCCTTCACCACCTTTTGTTAGAGCATTTACTTAAAAGGATTTACAATCTGACTCCTACAACTCAGTAGTGTCTTTCTCAAGGACTTAAAAGCCATTCCTTTGAAATATAATCATCAGAAAAGATAGAGCCTCTGTCTCCCAGTCTCTGCATAGCCTACACAGTTGGCTTAACGACATTTGCACTGACCCACTCTATAATTTTTCATTTCTCCGACTCTACTCAAGCCCCTCCATTTCCCATACCTACTCCCTTGTTCTCTCTTTAAAACACTCAGCCACCTCTGTACAAATCCAAGTTGAGTTCAGTTCATGCTGGAACCACTTCCCTATTTCAATAGTATATTACTGATGAACTCTGTCCTTAACCACCTTAAATAGTATCCAGTGTTGTTTATCTTTGACAAAATTAATTGCTGAGAGTTACATATCTGCTAAGCATCTCAGCTACAGTTTGATTCTGCGAGCCAAAACTATGCTCTACCCTTTTAAGAAGGCTTATTGAACATCCTAAACAAGCAAAATATGTAGGAAGAAAAGCCGGTGCCAAGTGGAGTTCTATGAGTGTAAATGATCACGGGTAAGGGAAGAGCCTGAGAGCTTAATAACTTGTCATTTAACAGTACTGTTTTCCTACATCTTTTATATTAACACACCAAAGAACTGGGTACTCTTAAGCAAATAAAATGACTGCTTTCAACCAGTGGATGGTAAAGATGTGAGTTTATTCCACAAGTTAAAAGATATAATAAACATTCCTTCTCCATACAGCAGCCAGGATGATCTCAGAGTTGACTCACAACTAAGCAATATCTTCGAAGCTAGCTTGTGCTACAGAGATCTGGGGCCTCCAACTTTACTCTTTTGTTTCATTTCTCAAGTTGTTCAGAAGTCAGACAAGGTGCTATGTATGCAAATTGGTAGGGGCTTCACAAACACACCGCCAGGGTCAAGACCCAAATTTGACAGGGAGGAAAAGAATTAAAAGTTATCTGCTTAATTCACTGGCTTTAAATTAGCATGCTTTTCAAAAAAAGTTTCAGAATGTTCCCCATGCTTAAATCTGTCCTTTCCTTTGTGATTCTTCCCATGTTCTTATGCTTACAAAGTCCTTTTCCCACAAATTTTAGTTATATTTTCTTTTACCTGTTTTGTTTCATTTATATAACTGTAAATTGAAAAAGTAAGAAATCACTTTTTTCTCATTTTAGAAATTAACTGAGGACATTATGCAATTATCACTCCCTTTCCCCCACTACCATTTTTGGAATAATTTTTTGTTACTCCCATAATTGTTAATACCACTTTCATCATATGCTAAAGTCTTACTTCTCCGTGATATTTTATGTATTGAATTTTCTTGAGTGTCCTGCCTCATTGACCTGTAAAGTCTTGTGGGATCAGTACTAAAAAAATAAACAAATCAGGTAGAAGATATAATTCACGGCCCTTTTGGAATTTGCCTTTTGAAACAGCAGGCCCTCACCATGCCCAGTTTCCTGCATACCATATGCTATCTGTGAATGGCTCTCAGTGAATTTAATTCCTTCTAACACTGGCTCAACCCAGCTATAGAAGAAAGCAGCATGTAGTGTGGAGAGAGGCCAGCAAATGACCCACCAAGTACACACTTAGATAAGAGAAAATCCAAAACAAAGGTCTTAGTTATCCCAAGTTAAAAAAAAAAAAAATCCCCAAAGGTTACACAGCACAATGCCATCTATGTAACATTTTTAAAACAATTTTTAAAATGAGGAACAGGGGCACCTGACTGGCTCAGTCGATAGGGCATGTAACTCTCGAACTCAGGGTTGCGAGTTCAAGCCCCACGTTGGGCACAGAGTTTACTTAAAAATAAATAAGTAAATAAAAATTTGGGGTGCCTGGGTGGCTCAGTGTACCTCTGCCTTTGGCTCAGGTCATGATCTCAGGGTCCTGGGATCAAGCCCTGAATCTTGCTCTCTGCTCAGCGGGGAGCCTGCTTCCTCCTCTCTCTCTCTCTCTCTCTGCCTGCCTCTCTGCCTACTTGTGATCTCTGTCAAATAAATAAATAAAATCTTGAAAAAAATAAATAAAATAAGGAACAGATTACTGGTTTGCAGGCAATGGAGTGGGAGGGTGGGTAAGAGAGATATGTTTGGCTATAAAAAAGCAACACTGGGGGTCCTTGTGTTGATAGAAATGTTTTATATCTGGACTACAGTGCTGGACAGACAAACCTACATTGATAAAATTGTGCAGATCCAAATACACACACTAGTAAGTACAAGTAACACTGAGGAAATCTGAATATGATTGGTGGGTTGTTTTGATGTCAGTATCCTCATTAGGATATTGTACTATACTGCTGCAAAACCTTACCATAGAGGAAAACTGGATAAAAAGTATAAGGAGTCTCTGTATTCCTTTTTACTACTGCATGTGAATCTGCAATTATCTCAATAGAAATTTAGGTCAAAGAAAGCCAGGGTCTTTCCCAGATTGTTAGTTTTGTTTTGTCAGTTTTGTTTTTTGCAACTGCTTGGAAACCCACCTTGAAATTGCAGCATAATTGGAATCTATCTAAAAGCATTGCTTGTAACTTTCTGTTGTGATGGAAATACTATAGATCTGCACTGTCCAATACAGCGTCCACAACACATGTGACTACTCAGCACTTGAAATATAGTTAAGGCAGCTAAAGACTGAATTTTAAATTATATTATTTCAATTAAATTTACATTTAAATAGCCACTAGTGGCTGTGACTCCCTTACAGGGACAGTACAAAAATGAGATTTGATTTTTTTATAGTCCCCTATTCCTCTGGGTAAATAGGAAATAAGAGGAAGAAAAATTATTTCCCACCACTGAACTAATTCTCGAAGTTTCTGGAGATCCATTTCCTCACTTTGAAACTGGAAAAATAAGATGAACCCTGACAAGTTAGAGTGTGAGAAAGGGCTTCAAACCCCCCCTCCCACCTATACCCTGCAGGACCTTGTAAGTAATTTGACAAGTAACTTGATGAGCGTGCTAAACAACTAGGGAGGTAATCCTGTGACTTATCAGTGAATGTTCCCCACTATTATGTAAAAACCATACAAGGATTAGCAAGTAGATTTGCTTTCACGTATTTAAGAAAGAAAACAACACACACACATGATCCCTTGCCATGCTGCTCCTAGCTTATTCCATAACTATAGTTCCAAAGACTTCAGTTCAAGAGATTTTCTTTAATCAGGAAAAAGAAAAAAAAAAAAAGTCTAGACAAATACGCTATTTCTTCAAGTGCACACGCAAATAGTTTAATGGGAGAATACGAGGGAAAACTCATGGAGAACCAAGAACAAAGCTTCAGTTTAGATCTAAAAAGTGAGTGACTCTGCGAAATAGGATTACCCCCACCTCAGGGCGGGGCAGTTGTCAGACGTGCCCGGGCACCCAACGCCAGTTTTGCAAATCAACCTGGTAGCCCTACCCATTTTCCACCAGCTCGGGGGAGGTTCCGGGAAGCCACGCCCTAAGGGGCGCGTCCGACCCGGCAGCCCCTAGCAACCTCGGGCTTCGCGCAGGCGCGCCGAAGCCTGCGGGTGAACTCCGGGGCACCGCGCGGAACAAATTCCATTTGACGGCTCTCTCGGCCAGTACTTCGTGCGCCCCCCACACAGCCATGTCGTCAGTCAACCGAGTGGCGCTGGTGACCGGGGCCAACAAGGGCATCGGCTTCGCGATCGCGCGTGACCTGTGCCGGCAGTTTTCGGGGGACGTGGTGCTCACGGCGCGGGACGAGGCGCGGGGTCGCGCGGCCGTGCAGCAGCTCCAGGCCGAGGGCCTGAGTCCCCGCTTCCACCTGCTGGACATCGACGACCTGCAGAGCATCCGCGCCCTGCGCGACTTCCTGCGCAAGGAGTACGGGGGCCTGGACGTGCTGGTCAACAACGCGGGCATTGCTTTCAAGAGTAAGGGGATGCAGACTAGGAGGGGAGGTGGACCCCCGGAGCTCCTCCTACCAGGGTGGACTCCATCTGTTGGGGAATCCAGGCGATCTAGCTTTTAATGACTGTGGCATCCAAAATGGCTCCTTAGGGCAGGGGGAGGGATGGAGGGACAGCACCGGGACACAGGCAAAGTCGAACAGAAATTGCCCCGATTATCAGCTGCCCTGCTTATCAGCCCGAGTGACCTTTGTGTTCCTCTGATTACTGGGGATTTTTTCCAAGTCTTCAGAAAGTTTCTGTCAGATCGGACTTTAGGACAGTTCTCTTATTTTTACTGCATTTTGTAATAAACTAGAAAACTGCACAAATTGGTAAGGCGATCCCACACCTTCACCCAGCCTTCCCCAATGGTGCCGTTTTATACCACTACAGCATTATCAAATGTGAAAATTGTCAGTGGCACGATACTGTTAACTAGATGCCAGCTTTACACAAAATTCAAAACATTTCACATGTACTTTTTTCATATAACATTTTCTGGAATTTTCCCACAAGGCTCCTACTAATGCTGCTTCTCTCTTCCCCCCCCCCCCCCCCGGAAGCTAATGATCCCACACCGTTTCATATTCAAGCAGAAGTGACCATGAAAACAAACTTCTTTGGTACCCGAGATGTGTGCACAGAACTCCTGCCTCTGATGAAACCCCAAGGTGAGCCTGATGAGGGGCCCAAGCTGTGGTGTTTTGGGAATGATCTGGCCCTGGCCTCTCTGACCTCTTCTACAGGACCCTGGCCCCTCTCCTTGCTCAGCCACACCGGCCTCCTTGCTGTGTCTCCAACTGGACCCTCTGTCTCAGGACCCTAACACACTTGGCCCTCAGTCAGCAGTGCCCTCTGTCCCGCTAGTCCCTCACAACTGCCTCTGTCTTATCCTTAAATCTTCCTTGAGATCTCTCCTCAGAGAGACCTTTTACTCCCTCAGTACCACTCACAGGGGAAGTTCCCTAAGGATTCCTTCCTGGACCCTTTCTCCCCCACAACCCTTTCACCCAGGATTTTACTACAACTAGTGGACTCCTCACTCTCCAAACTTCTCAGGCCCCCCTAACATCGGTCACCTGCCTAGAACATTCCCAGAGCTCCAGACACACATATTTCTCTTCCTGCCTTTCCTTCTCCTCAGGATGCCCTCACAGACCCTGTCCAGCCTGGGTGCAAGACCCTTCCCCATGGCCACCAGGAGGCCTGCACACTCACATGTGCAGAGCTAATGATGGCCACAGGCCGGAGGTACGTCTCCGTGCAGATGGGGCATCTGTGATACTGGATGTCTCTTGTTGCCTAAACCACTGTTCATGCCTTTATCCTCATTCCTCCCCCTCCCACCTCCCTCTTCCACCTGATATCCCATCCCATTCACCTTTCAGAGGGACATCAAGTTCAGCCTCTGTGCTGGTCCTGAATACCAGCAATGGTACTAGTGCAAGGAGTGCCTTCCCTCCAGTGCACTCCCATTCCCATAGGAGAAGGCTGCACAAGTCTAGAATGAGTGGGTTGTATCAGCCGCTGCACAATGCAACTGTGTTCACTGTCCCTCCAGTTTTCCCAGATGGGGAAGGCACAATCCACTCCATTATGCCCTTAGGAACTCTGACATAGAAATTTAAAGCTATAGTTTCATGGTTTCTTGATTAGAGATTATCCCTGTTTTCCATTCCCATACTTGCACCCCTCGTCCTGGGAACATGGTAAGAGGAGGAAGAAAAGGAAGTTGAGATGATGTGGGGAAGAATGGTGAGGTCAAGTCAGCATCCTCCCCCTAACCCTCTCCCCAGAATCCCCAGTGAAGCAGAAGAATCTGTCCAGTGGGGAATCTCCCTTGGCACCCACCCGCCTCATGTTGAGTGTGAGTCCATGTTCATGAATGTGTCTAAGCCCCACATACCTTTATCTCTTGTTGAAGGCAACCAAGGATTCAGATGCCTGTTCCAGTTCTCTGTGGAACCACTTCTCTGCATGTGAAAGTGTATTGCTTGGCCTGCAGAAATGATCACACCTTAGGACAAATTTGTGCAGCGTCTTCTGTTTTCATCCTGCTATACTGCTTACGCATCGGCATCTTCTTCCGGGTTTCTCCAAAGCTTGGTCCAGAAATAGTGCCTTGACTTGTCCGGACCACCTGTTTGGAGCCTCCCAAGCTACTACCTTCAACCTAACTTGCCACCTATGTGGAAGGCCTTCCTCTTGGGCAATCTCTCCCATAACTATCTCCAGTCTTTGTCTCTTTTGCTGAGAAATGGAAGAGTCCTTGGGTTTTGCCGGGTGGGGGGTGCTCACAGGGTGCAGAATCTATGTCAACAGTTACCCCAGCTCTGCGTTTCTGCAACTCTCCCATTTCCACTCCTCTCAGGGACCAGATGGCCATTTCATAAAGGCATACCAGGATATCCACTTCCTGGTTCCACTCCCATTCCAGTCCCAGAAGGGGTTCTTCTGAGGGGCATTGACTTGTCCAACTTTATTCTGCCCCCTAAATTGCCATAGGGACTTCCATAGGCCATGCCTTCTACAGACTTCCTTCAGTCCGCCCAGTTTTCCACTGCCTCTCTCTATGACTATATTCTCAGGCCATAACACACGCCCAAGTTCATAAAAACTCCATCATAGACAAATCACCATGCAAGGCAGGCCACTAAGCCAATTTGTTGTTATCATCCTCAAACAGAGTGGCAGCCTTCCAGACCAGATGGAACTGCCCTCCTCACACCAGTCAGCTCCTTATTTGTACAGACCTATTTGAGGCCACTCCCCAAGTGACCGTGAGAACTTCAGGTGGTCCCAAAGGTGGCCTTAGGGAGAAAGAGGGAATCCATTCTTGAATGCAAGGAGTGTCTCCTTATATCCTCCTTAACCATGTTCTTCCTTACAGGATTTCCATTTTTCCTATGGAACATAGGCTCAGTGCCCTCCCCCTAGCATTTCTTGGACTTCATTAGAGACGTTACAGGTATAACAAGTTCCAAGACCGTATCATAGTCTTCACACATACAGGCAGTCTTACGGATGCTCATAGCAAATTAATAAAGTCTCAAGTGGAAATTTTCTGTACAAAGTCTTGGTGAAATTGGCATTTGTCGTTCTTGAGCCTTTTGATGTAACGTTGTGTATGGTTATTTCAGGCAGAGTGGTGAACGTGTCCAGCATGGTGAGTCTGCGGGCCCTGAAAAATTGCAGTCCCGAGCTACAGCAGAATTTCAGAAGTGAGATCATCACAGAGGAGGAGCTGGTGGGGCTCATGAACAAGTTCGTGGAAGACACGAAGAAAGGTGTGCACAGGAAGGAGGGCTGGCCTGATACTGCCTATGGAGTGACAAAAATCGGCGTCACGGTCCTCTCCAGAATCCATGCCAGGAAACTGAGTGAGCAGAGGAAAGGGGACAAGATCCTTCTGAACGCCTGCTGCCCTGGGTGGGTGAGAACAGACATGGCAGGACCTAAAGCCACTAAAAGCCCAGAAGAAGGAGCAGAGACCCCTGTCTACTTGGCCCTTCTGCCCTCAGATGCTGAGGGGCCTCATGGGGCATTTGTTACGGAGAAGAAAGTTGAACAATGGTGAACTGAATTCACAGCTCTGTCCATGGATCCCCTCAGGATCCCCCTCCTTTGACCAAAAGGATTCTTCCACTGTCAGTAATATCCCTAACCACAGCAAAAAAGGTATAAAATATCCCTGCTGAAGAGAGAGTCAATTATCATATGGTTTCAGTTATTTGTGGAGCATAACAAATAGCATGGAGGACAAGGGGAGATGGAGAGGAGAAGGGAGTTGAGGGAAATTGGAAGGGGAGGTGAACCATGAGAGACTATGGACTCTGAAAAACGATCTGAGAATTTTGAAGGGGTGGGGGGTGGGAGGTTGGGGGCACCAGGTGGTGGGTATTGTAGAGGGCACGGATTGCATGGAGCACTGGGTGTGGTGCAAAAATAATGAATACTGTTATGCTGAAAAAATAAAAAATTAATAAAAAAAAAGTAAAAAAAAAAAAAATATCCCTGCTGAGTATTCAATTTCAGGAGGCTACTAATTCAGGGAAGGTTCTTTTGATTTCTTCTGTGATACAGGCACAGAATGAAATCAATGAGATAATGGACCGCAGACATGAATAAATGTTCCTCTATAAATGCCGATTTGTGCTCTATGTGCTGAACGAGCTGAGAAGTCGTCTACACTGAATAAGATGAAGAGAAGTTAGAGTTTCACTCAAGGGTAAGCAAACATTATACAAAGAGGCAGATAGTGGTATGTTTAGCTTTTTTTTTTTTTTTAAAGATTTTATTTATTTATTTGACAGAGAGAGATCACAAGTAGACGGAGAGGCAGGCAGAGAGAGAGAGAGAGAGAGAGAGGGAAGCAGGCTCCCCGCTGAGCAGAGAGCCCGATGTGGGACTCGGTCCCAGGACCCCGAGATCATGACCTGAGCCGAAGGCAGCGGCTTAACCCACTGAGCCACCCAGGCGCCCAGTGGTATGTTTAGCTTTGCAGGTGACACACTCCTGTCAGATCTCCTCAGCTCTCCTGCTGTAGCATGAAAGTAACCACAGACAATATACAAACCAACAAGCTTGGTTGGATGTGACATGAAGCCTAGTGTGCCAGCCTCTAGTACAGCATGAAGGGAAGATGTCCCCTGTAGTCTCTGAATATCAAACTCATTGGGGAAAAAACAATTTCCAAGTGTGAAATGACAGAAGGAACTTAGATACATCCATAGAGTGCTCTGAGACAATGGAGAAAATTGAGTATGGTTTGGGTATGGACAATGAGTCCCCGGGAGTGAGGCCCAAGACACCAGTGCGACAAGAAAGTTCTTACTGCCCCGTCCAAGCCTGGCTGCTTGTGGGCTTCACTGAACCTCCACCACATGCCTCCCTTCACAAGAACGTGCATGTTGGAAAGGGGCCTCTACTATACTAATTATTTTTCATGCTTCACCAAGGATTTTCAGCCTCACCCAAATGAAAGGTGGGAGACCCTAAAAGCAAGGGTAGGGTCCTTATTTTAAGTTTTTCCCTTCAGATGGGCTGATAATGACCTCCCTATTATTTTCCACTTAAGTGTATAAGAAAGCAACTAATTTCTATGTATTAATTTTGTATCCTGCCACATTACTGAATATATGAGTTCCAATAATCCGGAGATGGGGTCTTTTGGGTTCTCCACATAAAGTATCATGTCATC
Source organism: Lutra lutra (assembly GCF_902655055.1). NCBI lineage: Eukaryota > Metazoa > Chordata > Mammalia > Carnivora > Mustelidae > Lutra > Lutra lutra. Next base: position 9,143,439 of record NC_062278.1, on the reverse strand, counting down.
TGCGAAGAGACAGAGTGTTTGACTTCATCTTTGCCAATTTGAATGCGTTCTGTTTTTGTTATCTGATGGCTGTTGCTATGACTTCAAGTACTATGTTGAACAGTAGTGGCCAGAGTGGGCATCCTTGTCATGTTCCTGATCTTAAGGGAAAGGCTCTCAGCTTTTCCCTATTGAGAATAGTATTTGCTATGGGCTTTTCATAGATAGACTTTATGAAATTGAGGAATGTTCCCTCTATCTCTACACTCTGAAGAGTTTTAATCAGGAAACGATGCAGTATTTTGTCAAATGCCTTTTCTGCATCAATTGAGAGGACCATGTGGTTCTTTTCTCTTCTCTTATTAATGTGTTCTATCACATTGGTTGTGATAGAACAAATGCTCAACCACTCTTGCGACTCGGGTAAATCTCACCTGGTCATGATGGATCATCCTTTTAATGTACTGTTGGATCCTATTAGCTACTATCTTGTTGAGAATCTTGGCATCCGTATTTATCAGGGATATTGGTCTCAAATTCTCCTTTTTAATGGGGTCTTTGCCTGGTTTGGGGATCAAGGTAATGGTGGCCTAAGAAAGAGTCTGGAAGTTTCCTTCTGCTTCTATTTTTTGAAACAGCTTCAGGAGAATAGGTATTATTTCTTTTCTGAATTGGTAGAATTCCCCAGTAATCCATCAGGTCCTGGACTCTTGTTTTTTGGAAGGTTTTTGATCACTGCTTCAATCTGATTACTGGTTATTTGTCTACTCAGGTTACCAATTTCTTCGTGTTTCAGTCTTGGAAGTTTATAGGTTTCTGGGAAGGTATCCATTTCTTCTAGGTTGCTTAACTTATTGGCATATAGCTGTTTATAATAATTTCTGATGATTATTTCTATTTCCTTGGTGTTGGTCATGGTCTCTCCCCTTTCATTCATAATTTTATTAATTTAGGGCCTTTCTCTTTTCTTTTGGATGTCTGCCAGTGGTTTATCAATCTTACTAATTCTTTCAAAGAACCAGCTTCTAGTTTTGTTGATGTATCCTACTCTATTTCTGCTTTCTAATTCATTGATTTCTGCTCTAATCTTAATTATTCCCCTTCTCCTGCATGGCTTGGGCTAATTTGTTGTTGATTCTCCAGTTATTTAAGGTGTAAACATAGTTTGTGTATCCAAGATTTTTCTTTTCTTTCTTTTTTTTTTATTATTTTTTTTAATTTTTATTTATAATTTTTTTCTTTTTTTTTTAATTTTTTATTTCTTTTCAGCGTAACAGTATTCATTGTTTTTGCACCACACCCAGTGCTCCATGCAATCCGTGCCCTCTCTAATACCCACCACCTGGTTCCCCCAACCTCCCACCCCCCACCCCTTCAAAACCCTCAGATTGTTTTTCAGAGTCCATAGTCTCTCATGGTTCACCTCCCCTTCCAATTTCCCTCAACTCCCTTCTCCTCTCTAACTCCCCTTGTCCTCCATGCTATTTGTTATGCTCCACAAATAAGTGAAACCATATGATAATTGACTCTCTCTGCTTGACTTATTTCACTCAGCATAATCTCTTCCAGTCCCGTCCATGTTGCTACAAAAGGTGGGTATTCATCCTTTCTGATGGAGGCATAATACTCCATAGTGTATATGGACCACATCTTCCTTATCCATTCGTCCATTGAAGGGCATCTTGGTTCTTTCCACAGTTTGGCAACCATGGCCATTGCTGCTATGAACATTGGGGTACAGATGGCCCTTCTTTTCACTACATCTGTATCTTTGGGGTAAATACCCAGTAGTGCAATTGCAGGGTCATAGGGAAGCTCTATTTTTAATTTCTTGAGGAATCTCCACACTGTTCTCCAAAGTGGCTGTACCAACTTCCATTCCCACCAACAGTGTAAGAGGGTTTCCCTTTCTCCACATCCCCTCCAACACATGTTGTTTCCTGTCTTGCTAATTTTGGCCATTCTAACTGTGGTTTTAATTTGAATCTCCCTGATGGCTAGTGATGATGAACATTTTTTCATGGGTCTGATAGCCATTTATATGTCTTCATTGGAGAAGTGTCTGTCCATATCTTCTGCTCATTTTTTATATGATTGTCTGTTTTGTGTATGTTGAGTTTGAGGAGTTCTTTATAGATCCTGGATATCAACCTTTTGTCTGTACTGTCATTTGCAAATATCTTCTCCCATTCCGTGGGTTGCCTCTTTGTTTTCTTGACTGTTTCCTTTGCTGTGCAGAAGCTTTTGATCTTGATGAAGTCCCAAAAGTTCATTTTCGCTTTTGTTTCCTTTGCCTTTGGAGACATATCTTGAAAGAAGTTGCTGTGGCTGATATCGAAGAGGTTACTGCCTATGTTCTCCTCTAGGATTCTGATGGACTCCTGTCTCACATTGAGGTCTTTTATCCATTTCGAGTTTATCTTAGTTTGTGTATCTAGGATTTTTTTTTTTTTTTTTTAGTGAGGCTTGGATGGCTACATATTTCCCCCTTAGGACTGCCTTTGCCATATCCCATAGGTTTTGGACTGACTGTTACCATTCTCATTCATTTCCATAAATTGTTTAATTTCTTCTTTGATTTCCCAGTTGACCCAACCATTCTTGAGCAGGATGATCTTTAGCTTGCAAGTGTTTTAATTTCTTCCAGCCTTTTTCTTGTGGTTGAAACTTGCCAGTTTCAAAGCACTGTGGTCCAAGAATATGCAGGGAATAATCTCAATCTTTTGGTATCAGTTCAACCCTGATTTGTAACCAGTATGTGGTCTATTCTGGAGAAAGTTCTATGTGTGCTCAAAAAGAATGAGTATTCTGTTGTTTTAGAGTAGAATGTTCTGTATATATATATGGGGTCCATCAGGTCCAGTGTGTCATTCAATGCTCTTGTTTCTTTGTTGATTTTCTGCTTGGGTGATCTGTCTATTGCTGAAAGTGGAGAGTTAACATCTCCTACTATTAATGTATTGTTATCAATATGTCTCTATTTTGGTTTACAGTTGGCTTATGTAGTTGGCTACTGTCATGTTGGAGGCACAGATATTTACAATTATTAGATATTCTTATTGGATAGATCCTTTAGGAATGATATAGCGTCCTTCTGTCTCTGACTACAATCTTTAGCTTAAAATCTAATTTGTCTTATATGAGAATTGCTACCCCAGCTTTCTTTTGCAGTCCATTGGCATGAAAGATGGTTGTCCATCCCTTAAGTTTCAGTCTGGATGTATGTTTAGGTTCAAAATGAGTCTCTTGTAGACAGCATAAGGATGGGTCCTGTCTTTTTATCCAGTCTGCAAACCTGTGCTCTTTTATGGGAGCATTTAGGCCGTTCACATTGAGAGTGATTATTGAAAGATACAATTTTATTGTCATCATGTTGCCTGTGAAGTCCTTGTTTCTATAGATTATCTCTGTATTTTTCTGTTCTCTATCACTCTTGGGGCCTTTCTCCTTTTATAGAACCGCCCCCCCCCCTTAATATTTCTTACAGGACCAGCTTAGTGGTCACATACTCTTTCAGTATCTGCTGGTCCTGGAAGCTCCTTATCTCTCCATCCATTCTGAATGACACCTTTGCCAGATAAAGAATTCTTGGCTGCATGTTCTTCTTATTTAGTACCCTAAATATGTCTTGCCAGCCCTTTCTGGATTGCCAGGTCTCTGTGGACAGTTTTCACATTATTCTGATGTTCCTCCTTTTGCATATAAGGAATCTCTTCCCCTGACCAGCCCTTAAGATGATATCCTTGGTTCTAAGGTTAGTGTTTTACTGCTACATGCCTTGGCATTCGTTTATTCTCCTTGATCTTGGGAAGTGTTCTCTCTGCCTCTAGGACATGAATGCTTGTTTCATTCCCCAGATTAGGGAAGTTCTCAGCTAGGATTTGCTCAAATATATCTTCTAGTCCTCTCTCTCTCTCCACCCTCTCAGGGATCCCAATAATTCTGATTTTGGAATATTAGATGGCATCATTTATTTCTCTAATTCTGCTTTCATAGATTTTAAGCTGTTGTTCCAGGCCTTCTCCTGTTCCTTCCTTAATGTCAGTTTGTCTTCTAGATCACTAATTCATTCTTCTGTCTCATTTACCCTAGCCGTCAGAGTATCTAGATTAGATTGGATCTCATGGATAGCATTTTTAAGTTCTGCCAGATCAACTCTCATTTCTACCCTTAGAGAATCTATGTTGTCATTAATGGTTTTCTCCATCCTAGCTATTGTCTGCATACTGTTACCCTGAAGTCTATTTCCAACATCTTGCTTATGTCCATATCCAATAGTCCTATGGCAGAGGTCACAGTCTCTGAGTGTTTCCTATGTTGAGAGTTGCTCCTCTTAGCCAGTTTGTTGAGGGGCTGGTGAGGGAATGTACAGAGTCCAAATTATTGACCACAACCCAAGCAAGATGCACCTGTTTTATAGGGTCCTTAGGATTGCCGGCTTCTTGTTCTTCCAGCCTGTCCTTTGGGGGAGGGGACTGCCATGCTGTTATTCAGGCAACACTGTTTGGGCAGAGTTGCCCTGTGCCCTGTGGGGCGGGGAGGGATAGGCTCAGTGAAAATCAGGTTTTGGGGGCTCTTGTGACTTTCCCTGGAGGCTTTCCACATCTCTTCTGAGAGAGCAGAAATGACCATATTGAAACCTCTGTCTCAAAAGTCTGTTTGAGGGGTGCATGGGTGGCTCAGTGGGTTAAGCCTCTGCTTTCGGCTCAGGTCATGATCTCAGGGTCCTGGAATTGAGCCCCACATCGGGCTCTCTGCTCAGCGGGGAGCCTCTTCCCCTCTCTCTCTCTGCCTGCCTCTCTGCCTATTTGTGATCTCTGTCAAATAAATAAATAAAATTTTTTTTTAAAAAGTCTGTTCTACAGAGAGCTCTCCAGGCCACACTGTCTCCATTTCTGTCTTCGCTGCCAAAAACCACAAGGACCTGGGTTGTGCACCCCGACAGCAGTACTTCCAGCCCTTGCTTCCAGGTGCAGGCACATCGCTCTGCTTTGTGCTTCTAAAACCACCAGCCATCCCCAGTTCACATTCGTTTCCCAGAAACTCCAGGTTTCAGTATTGAGGGTTGGGGGGAGTGTCCTAAAGTAATTTCCCTGCCACTACCAGTCTGCAAGTCTGTGCCCGCTCCCCAGCATGGGAGACTTTTGAGCTCCAGCAGCACAGAATCCCAGGGGCTCCCTCCCCCTTCTGTTTATCTTCCCATATCTGCCAGCAGAATCACCGCTCCCTGCATCATACCTCTAGAACAACTGCCTGAGATATTCTGTTTGTAGAGATCCAGATATATCTTCTTACATTATGGGCTGATTTCATAGGTGTTCAGAATGGTCTGGTAAGTATCCAGGTCAATTCAGGGTACTGCCTGAAATGGAGTTCCCTACTCCTCTGCCATCTTTGCATCCCCTTATTTGCATTTCTAACCTGACAAATTAAGAATATGAATGTCTACAAGAAGACATAGGATCTCCACTGCAAATTTGCAAAAATACTCTAAGGTCACATAGGTCTTTTTTCCTTGATATTTTAAAACACCTAATTATATAAAATACTTTTAACTGTGACTTAAACTCAACCAAAAAAGTAGGCACTTTAGCCAGATAGGATTATGTAACCATTAAATTAATCATTCCAATCATACCTTGGTCCATGGTGGCTTCATAAACATCCCCTGCCCACAACCAAGTCTTAGAACAGTATCAAATTCTCTATTTCTCCCTCTTGAGTCTCACCTAAGAAAGGAAGGGGACCTGTAGCTTCAGAAGCACTTTCCCTATGCCAGATATTTCACTGCATTTTGGAAGAACCCAACCATTCCAATTCTGCAAAGGATGGACTCATTCCAAAGACAGTCTATCGACTCCTTTTATTCCTTTTGAGGTTTTCCCAAAATTATTTTAGGTCAGCCACCGTGAATCTCTAGTCCCTTATGACCATCACCAACCACCTTTCTTTGGCAAGAATTTTTGTCCAACCCCAACCATTGTTTACCTCAGAGGAGGGACCCTAAGAGGGTGGAGTCTAGGTTGGGCTGAGAGTGCAGCTGCTGGAGGGACAAACCTGGTATAGTGTTATTAGGAAAATTTCTAAAACATTTGGCCCCTTCTGCAATGGGGGGACAGAGGCGGGGCCTTGGACCTACAGTGCTACAACCTAGAATACACTTCTACTGGCATCTCTGACAGTGATAGACCCACAGCAAATTGGCTCACCACACAGGGCACTGCTTGCTCTCCATGCAGCCACATCATTGTCCCCGTGAGTGGCACTGGTGACAGGGGCCGACAATGGTTAAAAAAAAAAAAAAAAAAAAAAAAGCATTGGCTTTACCATTGTGCAGGACCTGTACCAGCAGTTTCATGTGGTACTCATGACATGGGATGAGGCACAGGGCTGGGCGGCAGTGAAACAGCTCCACACCAAGGGCCTGAATCCCCGCTTCCACCTTCTGGACATCAACGACCTTCAGAGCATCCATGCCCTGCGTCACTTCGTGATGCAATGATTGGGGTTGGACTAAAATTCAAGGAGTACAGGGACCTAGATGAGCTGGTCAACAATGCAGGCATCACATTCAAGGGTAAGAACACAGGAGCACTTAGGGCTGGAAACCTCTCTTATGGGACCTTCCAGTGTGGGCTGGATATGGTCTCTGAATGCTACTGGACGGTTTAAAGCAGTAGGATCTAGAAAGGCCTCCCTGGGGGAAAAATCCAGACTGGAGGCACAGAGAGAGAAGAAGCCTCTGGGGGTTGCAAGCCTTTAAAGCCAAGAACCATGGCATTGCCATGGATTAATCTCAGGGACCTGACAGAGATTTTTGCAAGCTTCATTCGGTTTGGACCAGAGCCATTCAGTGCATGTTTAACCTATTTTGTAATAAACACAAATTACAAAGAGACATACATAGAAATCCCACTGGGCACACTTCCCTTAGCCTTCTGGAATGATGCCAACTTACCAAGCTACACAGCATTAACACAGCAGATACGACACACTGGGAAAATAGAGTTCACTAACACAGACATTAATGAGAATTCACCAGATTGCATGTACAAAAAACAAATGTTACTGTCACTCATGGAATGTTCTCAGATCGCTATTATTTATTAGTGTGTTCTCCTCTTCCCCTAACAGCTGGTGATCCCACACCCTTTCATATTCAAGCAGAAGTGACCATGAAAACACACTTCTTTGGTACCCGAGATGTGTGCACAGAACTCCTGCCTCTAATGAAACCCCAAGGTGAGCCTGATGAGAGCCCCAAGCTATGGTGTTTCGGGAATGATCTGGCCCCTGCCTCTCTGGCCTCATCTACAGATGCTAGCTCCTCTCCCTGCTCAGCCACACCCTGAGCATGATTACCAAGTCTCAACCTGGACAGTGTACCTCTGCCTCAGGACTCACAGCGAGCAGCGTCCTCTGTCTCACTGGTCCTTCACAGCTGGCTCTGTCTTATCCTTCCAGTCATCATTCAAAACTCCTCAGAGAGATCTTTTACTCCCTTAGTGCCACTCACAAGAGAAGATCCCCAAGGATTCCTTTCTGAACCCTTTCTTCTCCCTCTCCATCTCTCCTAGGGATTTTATCCAGACTAGTGGACTCCACACTCTCCAAAGTTCTCAGGTCCCGCTATTATGTGTCACCTACCTAAAACAATCCCAGAGTTCCAGACACACATAGTTCCCTTCCTGCCTCTCCTTCTCCTCAGGATGCCCTCCACCCCTCCCCAAATCCCACCCCTCCAGCACCCATCCTGCACCGCCATCTAAACATTTACATTTCCAAAACACTTATCATTTCCCACACACAACCTGGTCACAAACCCCATCACACTCTCGGCTGTCATTTCTAGATTATTTCAACCTTCCGAAGACACCCTGCTTCTTCAGTCTTTTCCTCTCTGAGCATTCTCTGTACTCTCTGAGGGCTCACTTACTCCCAAAAGATCTTCAGAAGCAAAGCCCAAGCCTGAGCATCACTTGTAGGCATCTCTGTCATCAGACCTGCCAAACTCCAGGCCCATCGACTCCCCTTCCCCTGGTTCAATGCTCTGCACAAAACAAACTGCCATAATTCCTTGGTTGTCAACTACTGTAATACTTAACCCCATGAGAACGTGATAGGGGGAAGCACAGCCCTTTTACTACACTCATTAAGAGGGAAGCTGACACTTTTAGGAAGATTAATATTCTGGCTTGAATTAAAAACATGCGGGTACAGTTGACTCTCGGTTCTGCCCCCAATTCCTCTTCTGTCCTGGAAAGCTCTACTACTTCTTCTAACATTCACTGGCTTCACTGACATCTCAAAGGGCAGCTCTCAGATGTCACCTGACTCCTTTACTCACCACAACACTTGAGTGGGATGGAGTTCCTTGTGCCACCACACATCCTACAGGTATTCCCTTAGAAGGCAAAAATGACTTCTGGCTGAGAAATTCTTCTCACCTACCGAGCAGTGTTGGTGCTTGCTGTGTGTTGGCCTTGGACCAGAATGAGGAGGGAGTCCTCTTCTGCATTTGCTAAGGCAGGCTCTAATCAAACAATTCTTCTTGCCTCGGGGAAACGGGACTTCATGGACAAGGAAATGCAAGCTACATTCTCAGTGTGGAAGCAGGGTTTTCTTGACTTTGGAGGAGTTCTTCCATTAGCTGGGAAGATGCCAGCCACTGCAGCCGTGTTACCAGGACTTTACTCTCTTTGGGAACACTATCTGGGAGAAATCCTAGCTAGGATAACCAAAAGCAAATGCTGTCCCTTCTCTTTCATACTTCACAACCTAAGACATGAAGGACAATCTTGAATGACTTCACCAGTTCTCTGTGGGTGCAGAACACATTCTGGAGCCCTGTGTTTGCTCTGTTTTTTTGGCATGGAAGGACAAAATGAAAGAGAATTGTGAGCCTAAGGACTATGAGGGATAGCAGATGTTGATTTTTCTTCTTTTTAAAACCTTTCTTCAAAAAATAAAGTTTTTCTAAAAAATTGAGCCACAAAAAAAGAACATACAGCAACAAGGTGCCCACCATTGATCGTAACCAGACAATCAATATCTAGGCCATATATATCCCATCTCACATTCCATGGATTTTCCTTCCCTTTCCCCTAAATTCATAATCTTGAATTTAAAGGATACATTCTCTAAAGTGATAAACTATTGTCCTTGTATTCCCTTTAAATTATAATATAGATTTATTTTGAAAAAGATATTAAAAATATATACCCATTTAAATATAAAGACTGTAAACAATTACTCATACATGTCAATATAAGTTCATTTCTATAAATACTAACTATATTTTCAAAAAAGAGTATTTTTTTAAGATTTCATTTATTTATTTGACAGAAAGATCACTCTCCCTGCTCAGGCACACCCTGAGCATGATTACCAAGTCTCAACCTGGACAGTGTACCTCTGCCTCAGGAGTCACAGCGAGCAGCGTCCTCTGTCTCACTGGTCCTTCACAGCTGGCTCTGTCTTATCCTTCCAGTCATCATTCAAAACTCCTCAGAGAGATCTTTTAATCCCTTAGTGCTCAGCAGAGAGCCTGACGCGGGGCTCGATCCCAGGACCCCGGGATCATGACCTGAGCTCAAGGCAGAGGCTTTAACCCACTGAGCCACCTAGGCACCCAAAAAAAGAGTATATTTTCAAAAAAAGTGAGAACTGTGTCAATGCTTTACACTTTTAACAGCTCTGTTGAGATACAATTCACATATCCTACACTTCACCCATTACAGGTATACAGCTCAGCGGATTTTAGTAAGGGGCCGGGTTGTGGAACCATCATTGCTTCAAGATTAGCACATTGTCATCAGCCCAGGGAGATCCTGGGCCCTTAGCTATCAGCCCTCTGTGTCCTCATTCCCCCTACCACAAGCAACCATCAATCTATACTCTCTCCCTACATTTCCTTTTCCGGACGGAGAATCACATAATGAGTGGTCTTTTGTGACTGGCTTTTTAATTTTGAATATTGCTGTCAGGGTTCATGCATGTTTTAGCACCAACATCATTTCTTTGATAGTATCCATTTAACATATTTGTTTTCCATGGCTTTGTTCCATGACCATATTGCCAGGACATTAGTCACTCCTTCTGAGTCAATAAAAACCCCAGGGAGAAAACCTGTATGCAATTCAGCCCACTGAGGTGACTCATTTTTACCTACCCAGAGCATACCAAACCTAATGCAGTCTGTACACCTTCAAGGGGCCCTCAGTTAAGTGATCATCTCTTTGTTGTTCAGTAGACACTGATTCATAGAACACTGCCCAAATAACCATAAGATCATCAGATGGTCCCAAAGAGGACCAATGAGGAAAAGTTGCTTTCTACTCATGACTACAGAGTGCCTCCTATCACTCTGTTTAGCATGTTCCTCTATAAGGCACATTCTTTTCTCTACGGAACATCTGGGCACTGCTCAGTCCCACTAGATCATTTCTCTGACATCGTCGGAGACATTATGGGTAAAACAAAGCTCAAAACTGAATCATGTCCTTCAGTTACAGAGGCAGTCATCATTAATAGTGATAGCAAACTGATAATTGTCTCCCAAATGGACAAAATACTAGCAATTTTGGATTTCATCATCCTCATGCATGCCATTCTTTGTGACTCTTTGTGTTCTATTTTAGACAGAGTGGTGAATGTGTCTAGGATAATAAGCCTCATAGCCCTTAAAAAGTGCAACCCAGACCTGCAGCAGAAGTTTATAATTAAGACCATCACAGAGGAGGAACTGGTGGGGCTCATGAACAAGTTCGTGGAAGACACGAAGAAACGTGTGCACAGGAAGGAGGGCTGGCCTGATACTCCCTATGGAGTGACAAAAATCGTGTCATGGTCCTCTCCAGAATCCATGCTAGGAAAGTGAGTGAGCAGAGGAAAGGGGACAAGATCCTCTTGAAAGCCTGCTGCCCTGGGTGGGTGAGAACAGACATGGCAGGACCTAAAGCCTCTAAAAGCCCAGAAGAAGGAGCAGAGACCCCTGTCTACTTGGCCCTTCTGCCCTCAGATGCTGAGGGACCTCATGGGGTGTTTGTTATAGAGAAGAAAGTTGAACAATGGGGTCCCCTCTATCAGTTACCTTCATGGCTCCCATCTCAAATCCCATCATGACTGACCAAAACAACTGTTATACTGTCAACAATATCCTTATCAAAAAAAAACAGAAACAAAAAAATAATCACTATCCCTACCGAGTATTCACATTGAATTGGCTACTAATTCTGTGAAGTTTCTTGTGATTTCTTCTGTGATTTGAGAGGGAAAAAAGTAGAATTGATGACAATAATTAATGGACATCACAAATAAACAATTCTAAGTAAATGTCCATGTCTGCAGAGTGTTTACATGGCAACCATCCCAAAAATCACAATTTAGTACACTAAGTTCAAGGAACAGACCCTGAGGTGGGTAAGAAAAGGACAGTTTAACTCAGAGCTTGGTAAACATTAGTGAAAAAGCCAGATAGTAAGTATTTTTGCCTTTGCAGGCCAAAGGTCTCTGCAGACCTACTCAAATCTGCTGTTGTAGCTTGAAAGTCAACACAGATGATATATCAACACATGAATGGGGCTAGATTTCCCTGGCCAGCATACTTTATCAGCCTCCACTATGACATGGCAACCCCATGAAGAATAGATATCCTCTGTCTATCCTTCTCATTGATATCCTTAAGTATCCTTAAGATATCCTTAAAAAATCAAACTCACTGGGGGAAAAGCAATTTCAAGGTGTGAAATGGAACTGAGTGCCCAAGATATATCCATAAGACAAGCTGAGACAAGGAGGATGAACGTGGATTGGTACCAAGGGATATGAAAGAATGATTATCAAATCTCCTCAAGGTGAATGTGTTCTCAAAGTAGGGATAAAGGGTCACCAAGTTTGTAACATTAACTTGGATCAGCAAAATATCAACAGAAAGTGAACACATAGAGAGAAGAAAATATTCATCATTGTTGAAGCTACTTTGCTGAATCCATGGGTGTCCACAATAATATTCTTTCCACTGTTCTCCTGGAAAGCTGTGAACACAAACATCTGGAAACTAAAAGGTCCTGTCTCTGCCATCTTACTGGATGACCTTGAGCAAAATGCCACATGTTGCTGTATGTCAATCTCCTCAAGTGTACAATGGGGGACACCTCATAGCACTGCTGTGAGGAGTAAGTGAACTGATACAGATGGACAGGTTGAAAACAATGGCTGTGCAAAGTGTCCACCAAGAGTCCCTGTAGTGGGGTCTGACACATCCATGGCCCTGAGGAGAAGTTCTTACTGCCCTGTACCAAGCCTGGCTCCCCGTGGGCTCACTGAATGCTCACCCACCTCCCTCTTCTCACAGAAGCATTCATGTGCTATAGACTCCTCTCCTCTCATGATTATTTTTCACTCTTTACAAGAGCTTTTAGAAGGTGATGGAAATGAAAACTGAGAGCCCATGCAAGCAGGAGTTAGTTTTTTTTATTTTGAAAGTGAGGTTTCCTTTGGGGCACCCAGCTGGCTCAAATGGTTTATCAGGGGACTCTTCATCTCAGGGTTGTAACTTTGAGCACAAGTTGGGTGCAGAGATTACTTAAAAATAAAATCTTTTTTAAAAATAACATAAAATAGGGGCACCTGGGTGGCTCAGTGGGTTAAGCCTCTGCCTTCGGCTCAGGTCATGATCTCAGGGTCCTGGGATCAATCCCCGCATTGGGCTCTCTGCTCAGCAGGGAGCCTGCTTCCCCCTCTCTCTCTGCCTGCCTCTCTGCCTATTTGTGATCTCTGCTTACTTGTGATCTTCCTCTCTCTCTGTCAAATAAATAAATAAAAAATCTTTTAAAAAAATAACAAAATAATGGGGAGGAGCAAGATGGCAGAGGAGTAGGAGACCTAAATTTCATCTGGTGCCAGGAATTCAGCTAGTTATCAAACCATTCTGAACACCTATAAACTCAACAGAGAATCAAAGAAAAGAAGAGCCACCTTTCTATGAACAGAAAAGCAACCACTTTCTAGAAGTTAAGATGTGTGGAGACGTGAATCTGAGGTGATATATGGGAAGATAGACTGCAGGGGAGGAGAGAGCCTTCATCAGACAGCTCCTGGCAAGTGATAGATTAGTGGAGCACAAAATCAAAACTTTAGAAGTCTGCTCTAATGAGGGACATTGCTCCAGTGGCTAAGAGGAGGGTGGAACCCTTGCTGGGACAGTGTGGTCCCAGGACCCTCAGGGTTACAGAAAGACTGGGGGTGCTGGAGTGTGGCAGAGTATGGCAGGTATTGGAGCAGGGAAGCCAGCTGCAGAGATAGAGCCAAGGAGTGGGCTCTCAGCTCAGGGTTACCTTAAACTGTGATCCAAGGCATAATCAGACCACTGCTGTTCAAGCAGGGACCCCACAAGTGGCGGATCTGGGGAGACCCCCTTCTTCCTCCACTGGAAGGAGCAGCACAGGAGCATGCTGCAGGAACCTTTTGGGTTTAGAGACTCCAAATGGGGCCGTGCACCAGAGATAGAAATTCTCGGTCATAGGCCAGGTGAGCCCGGAGTGCAGCCAGACACCAGAAAGACAGGAGTGATTGACTGCTTTTCTCTGAGGGCTCAGTGAGGAGGGGGGCCCAAGCTCTCAGCTCCTCCGGGACAGAGATTGGGAGGCCACCATTTTCATTCTCATCCTCCAAAGCTGTAGGGGAAGCTTTCAGGGAACAAAAGCTCCCGGGAGCAAACTCAAGCAGATGATTTAGCCTGGCGCCTGGCAAGGGAGGTGCAGTTCCACCTCGAGCAAAGAGAGTTAAGAATCACTGCAACAGGCCCCCCCCCCCAGAAGATCAGCAAGAGCATCCAGTCAAGACCAAGTTTACCAATCAATGAGAATGCAAAACTCCAGCACTAGGGGAATACAGCACATGGAATTCATGGCTTTTTCCCCATGATATTTTAGTCTTTCAAAGTTAATTTTTTTTAATTTTCTTTATTTTTTTCTTTTTCTATTTTTTAAAATTTTTCCTCTTTCCTATTTTAACCAACATCTTATCAATACCTTTTCAAAAATCTTTTATACTTCTCATTTTTATAGTCATATTCTATCCCTTCATTGTAATTACCCTTATTTTTTGTATACATATAAGTTTTTCCTTCTTTAAAATTATGGGATAAGTTTCTTCTAACAAACCAAAATATACCCCAAATCTAGTCTATGGCTTTGCTCTACTCTTCCACCTGACCACATTCTCTCCTTTTTTCTTTTAATTTTTTCTTTCTTCTCTTAACCAACTTCTTATCTTATCAATTCTTTTTTTAAAATTGCTTTTAATTTCATCTTTACAATCATATAACATCCCTTCATCAGATTTACCCTTATTTCTTTCTTCAAAATTTTGGGAGGAAGCTTCTTCCAACAGTCCAAAATATACCCAAAATCAAGTGTGTGGCTCTGTTATGTTCACCAGCCTGATCACATATTTTCTCTTTCCTTTCTCATCTTCCCCAGTTTCAGGTCTCTTCTGATTTGGTTAGTGCATATTTTTCTGGGGTCGTTGTTACCCTTTTAGAATTTTGTTCTCTCATTCATATATTCTTATCTGGATGAAATGACAAAACAGATAAACTCACCTCAAAAAAATAAAAAGAACAAGAGGAAGTACCTACTGCTAGAGACCTAATCAATACAGACATTAGTAAGATGGTAGGATTAGAATTCAGAATGACAATTATAAAGATACTAGCTGGGCTTGAAAAAAGCATAGGACATACTAGAGAATCCCTTTCAGGAGAAATAAAAGAACTAAAATCTAACCAAGCTAAAATTTAAAAAGCTATTAATGAGCTGCCATCAAAAATGGAGGCTCTTACTGCTAGGATACATGAGGCAGAAGAGAGAATTAGTGAAATAGAAGACCAAATGATGGAGAATAAAGAAGCTGAGAAAAGAGAGATAAACAACTACTGGACCACGAGGGGAGAATTTGAGAGAAAAGTGATACCATAAGATGAAACAATCTTAGAATAATTGGGATCCAGAAGAAGAAAGAAAGAGAGGGGCAGAAGGTATACTGGAGCAAATTATAGTGGAGAACTTCCCTAATTTGAGGAAGGAAACATGCATCAAAATCCAGAAGACACAGAGAACCCCCCCAAAATCAATAAAAATAGGTCCACACCCCATCATCTAATAGTAAAACTTACAAGTCTCAGAGACAAAGAGAAAATCCTGAAAGCAGCTTGGGACAAGAGGTCTGTAACACAATGGTAGAAATATAAGACTGGCAGCAGACCTATCTACAGAGATCTGGCTGGCCAGAAAAGACTGGCATGATATATTCAGAGCACTAAATGAGAAAAATATGCGGCCAAGAATATTATATCCAGCCAGGCTGTCATTGAAAATAGAAGGAGAAATAAAAAGCTTCCAGGACAAACAAGAATTAAAAGAATTTCCAACCATGAAACCACCCCTACAGGAAATATTGAAAGGGGTCCTTAAAGCAAAGAGAGAGCCTAAAAGTAACATAGACCAGAAAGAACAGAGACAATATACAGTAACAGTACCTTACAGGGAATACAGTGGCACTAAATTCATATCTTTCAATAGTTACCCTGAATGTAAATGGGCTAAGTGCCCCAATCAAAAGACACAGGGTATCAGAATGGATTTTAACAAAAATACCTATCAATATGCTGTCTACAAGAAACTCATTTTAGACCCAAAGACACCTCCAGATTGAAAGTGAGGGGAGGGAAAATGATTTACCATGCTAATGGACATCAAAAAAAAAAAAAAGCTGGGGTGGCAATCCCTTTAACAGACAAATTAGACTTCAAGCCAAAGACTATAATAAGAGATGAGAAAGGACACTATATCCTACTTAAAGCGTTGTCCAACAAGAAGATCTAAAACTTTTAAATACCTATGCCCCTAACATGGGAGCAGCCGATTATATAAACCAATTAATAACAAAATCAAAGAAACACATCAACAATAATACAATAATAGCAAGGGACTTTAACACCCCCTCTTACTTGAAATGGATAGATTATCTAAGCAAAAGATCAACATGGAAATAACGGCTTTAAATGACACACTGGTCCAGATGGACATCACAGATATATTCAAAACATTCCATCCCAAAGCAACAGACTACACATTCTTCTCTAGTGCGCATGGAACATTCCCCATAATAGATCACATCCTGGGTCACAAATCAGGTCTCAACCAGTACCAAAAGACTGGGATCATTCTGCATATTTTCAGACCAGGATGCTCTGAAACTAGAAGTGAGCCATAAGAGGAAAGTTGGAAAGAACTCAAATACCTGGAGGCTAAAGAACATCCTACTAAAGAATGAAGGGGTCAACCAGGAAATTAAAGAAGAATTTTAAAAATTCATGGAAACAAATGAAAATGAACACACAACTGTTCAAAATCTCTGGGATGCAGCAAAGGCATTCTTATAAAGGAAGTATATCACTATACAAGCTTTACTCTTATTCTCAAGAAATAAGAAAGATCTCACATATACAACCTAACCCTACACCTAAAGTAGTTGGTGAAAGAACAGCAAAGAAAGCCTAAACCCAGCAGGAGAAGAGAAATCATAAAGATCAGAGCAGGAATCAATGAAATAGAAACCAAAAGAACAGTAGAACAAATCAATGAAACCAGGAGCTGGTTCTTTGAAAGAATTAGTAAGATTGATAAACCCCTGGCCAGACTTATCAAAAAGAAAAGAGAAAGGACCCAAATTAATTAAAATCATGAATGAAAGAGGAGAAATCACACCCAACACCAAAGAAATATAAATAATTATAGGAACATATTATGAGGAACTATACACCAGCAAATGTGACTATCTGGAAGAAATGAATGCATTCCTAGGGACATAGAAACTACCAAAACTGAGCCAGGAAGAAACAGAAAACCTGAAAAGACCCATAACCAGTAAGGAGATTGAAGCAGTCATCAACAATCTCCCAAAAAAACAAGAGCCCAGGGCCAGAGAGCTTCCTAGGGAATTTTACCGAACATTTAAATAAGAATTAATACCTATTCTCCTGAAACTGTTTCAAAAAATAGAAATGGAAGGAAAACTTGCAAACTCATTTGATGAGGCCAGCATTACCTTGATCCCAAAACTAGACAAAGACCCCATCAAAAAGGAGAATTACAGACCAATATCCTTCATGAATATGGATGGAAAAATTCTCACCAAAATACTAGCCAATAGGATCCAACAGTACATTAAAAGGATTATTCACCATGACTAAGTGGAATCTCTTTCTGGGCTGCAAGTTTGGTTCAACAACCGCAAATCAATCTATGTGATACAATACATTAATAAAAGAAAGAACAAGAACATATGATACTCTCAATAGATGCTAAAAAGCATTTGACAAAGTACAGCATCCTTCTTGATCAAAACTCTTCACAGGGTAGGCATAGAGGGTACATACCTCAGTGTCATCAAAGCCATCTATAAAAAACTCACAGCGAGTATCACTCTCAGTGGGGAAAAAATGAGAGCTTTCCCCTAAGGTCAGGAACATGGCAGGGATGTCCACTATCACCACTGCTATTCAACATAGTACTAGAAGTCCTAGCCTCAGCAATCAGACAACAAAAAGAAATAAAAGGCATCTGAATTGGAAAAGAAGAAGTCAAACTCTCACTCTTTGCCAATGATATGATAATTTATGTGGAAAATCCAAAAGACTCCACTCCAAAACCGCTAGAACTTATACAGGAATTCAGTAAAGTGTCAGGATATAAAAATCAATGCACAGAAATCAGTTGCATTTCTATACACCAACAACAAAACAGAAGAAAGAGAAATTAGGGAGTCGATCCCATTTACAATTGCACCTATAAGATACCTAGGAATAAACCTAACCAAAGAGGAAAAATCTGTACTCTGAAAACTATGAGGTACTCATAAAAGATATTGAGAAAGATATAAAGAAATGGAAAAATGTTCCATGCTCATGGATTGGAAGTAAAAATATTGTGAAAATGTCTGTGCTATCTAAAGCAATCCACACATTTAACGCAATCCCTATCAAAATACCATCAATTTTTTTCAAAGAAATGGAACAAATTTATAAATTTATATCGAACCAGAAAAGACTCCAAATAGCCAGAGGAATGTTGAAAAAGAAAACCAAAGTTGGCAACATCACAATTCCAGACTTCAAGCTCTATTACAAAGCTGTAATCATCAAGACAGTATGGTACTGCCACAAAAACTGACACAAAGATCAATGGAACAGAATAGAGAGCCCCGAAATAGACCCTCAACTCTATGGTTAATTAATCTTCAACAAAGCAGGAAAGAATGTCCAATGGAAAAAAAACAGCCTCTTCAACAAATGGTGTTGAGAAAATTGGACAGCCACATGCAGAAGAATGAAGCTGGACCATTTCCTTACACCACACACAAAAATGGGCTCAAATGGATGAAGAACCTCAATATGAGAAAGGAATCCATCAAAATCCTTGAGGAGAACATAGGCAGCAACCTCTTCGACCTCAGCCGCAGCAACTTCTTCCTAGGAACATCGCCAAAGGCAAGGGAAGCAAAGGCAAAAATCAACTATTGGGATTTCATCAAGATCAAAATCTTTTGCACAGCAAAGGAAACAGTTAACAAAACCAAAAGGCAAATGACAGAATGGGATAAGATATTTGCAAACAACATATCAAATAAAGGGCTAGTATCCAAAATCTATAAAGAGCTTAACAAACTCAACACCCAAAGAACAAATAATCCAATCAGGAAATGGGCAGAAGACATGAACAGACATTTCTGTAAAGAAGACATCCAGATGGCCAACAGACATATGAAAAAATGTTCCACATCACTCGGCATCAGGGAAATACAAATCAAGACCACAACGAGATATCACCTCACACCACTCAGAATGGCTAAAATTAACAAGTCAGGAAACAACAGATGTTGGCAAGGATGTGGAGAAAGGGGAACCCTCCTACACTGTTGGTGGGAATGCAAGCTGGTGCAACTACTCTGGAAAACAGTATGGAGGTTCCTCAAAAAGTTTAAAATAGAGTTACCCTACGACTCCGCAATTGCCCTACTGGGTATTTATCCTAATGATACAAATGTAGTGATCTGAAGGGGCACATGCACCCAAGTGTTTATAGCAGCAATGTCCACAATAGCCAAACTATGGAAAGAACTTAGATGTCCATCAATAGATGAATGAATAAAGAAGATGTGGTATACATACACAAAGGAATACTATGAAGCCATCAATAGAAACAAAATATTGCCATTTGCAACAACATGGATGGAACTAGAGGGTATCATGCTAAGCCAAATAAGCCAATCAGAGAAAGACAATTATCATTTGATCTCTCTGATATGAGGAATTTGAGAGGCAGGGCAGGGGGTCATGGGGGTTAGGGTGGGAATAAATGAAACAAGATGGGATCAGGAGGTCTCCCATCCAAGTACTAACCAGGCCCAACCATGCTTAGCTTCCAAGGTCAGACAAGATCAGGTGCATTCTGGGAGGGGAGGGGGAGAGGGGGTTGGGTGAGCCTGGTGGTGGTATTATGGAGGGCACGTATTGCATGGAGCACTGGGTGTGGTGCATGAACAACGAATCTTGGAACACCGAAAAAATTAAAATAAATTTTAAAAAGAAATTTAAAATAGAGCTACCCTATGATCCTGCAGTTGCACTACTGGGTATTCACCCCAAAGATACAGATGCAATGAAAAGAACGACCATCTGTACCCCAGTGTTCATAGCAGCAATGGCCACAGTCGCCAAACTGGAAAGATCCAAGATGCCCTTCAACAGATGAATGGATAAAGAAGATGTGGTCCATATATACAATGGAATATTACGCCTCCATCAGAAAGAATGAATACCCAACTTTTGTACCAACATGGATGAGTCTGGAGGAGATTAGGCTAAGTGAAATATGTCAAGCAGAGAAAGTTAATTATCATATAGTTTCGCTTACTTTTGGAGCATAAGGAATAACACGGAGGACATGGGAAGATGGAGAGGAGAAAGGAGTTGGAGGAAATTGGAGGGGGAGACGAACCATGAGAGACTATGGACTCTGAGGAACTAGCTGAGGGTTTTGGCGGGGAGGGGAGTGGGAGGTTGGATGAGCCTGGTGGTGGGTATTGTGGAGGGCACGTATTGTATGGAGCACTGGGTGTGGTGCATAAACAATGAATCTTGGAACACTGAAAAAATTAAATTAAATTTTTAAAAAATTAAATTTTAAAAAAAGATGGAATTGGGAGGGAGAAAAACCATAAGAGACTCTTGATATCATGAAACAAACTGATGTTTGCTGGGGGTTGGGGGCGTAGGGATGGGGTGGCTGGGTCACAGACATTGGGAAGGGTATGTGCTATGGTGAGTGCTGTGAAATGTGTAAGACTGATGATTCACAGACCTATACCCCTGGGGCACATAGTACATTTTATGTTAATAAAAAGAAGTTTTTCACTTCAAAAGGGATGAAAACCTTCTCCCTGTTTATTTTGCACTTAATATTTTCTTTGCATTTCAGAATTGATACATGAGTAATATTAATGTCTAGGACAACACTGTGTATCTTCATAAATTTGCAAAAGTACTCTGAGGTGTCATAGGTCTTTTTCCTTTGATATGCTATTTTTTTATTTGACAGAGAGAGAGACAGTGAGAGAAGGAATGCAAGCAGGGGAGTAGGAGAGGGAGAAGCAGTCTCCCCGCTGAACAGGGAGCCAGGGAGCCTGATGCGGGGCTCCATCCCAGGACCCTTGGCTCATGACCTGAGCTGGAGGCAGATGCTTAATGACTGAGCCATCCAGGTGCCCCTCCTTGATATTTTAAAGCAACACCTAATTATATAAAATACTTTTTAACTGTGACCTTAAACTGAACTCAAAAAGTGGGCAGTTGAGGCAAATGAGATATGTGACCATTAAATCAAACATTCTGATCAATACCTTAGCCCATAGTAGCTTCATAAACATCCCCTTACACTCAGAGAGACCTTTGGAATCATGCAGAGGGAGAGCCTTGCCCACAGCCAAGTCTTACCACAGGACCAAATTCTCTATTTCTCCTTCTTGAATTTCTCCTAAGAACAGAAGGGGACCTGTAGCCTCAGAAGCACTTTCCCTATGCCAGAAATTTCACCGCCCCTTGGAAGAACCCAACCATTTCCATTCTGCAGAAGAAGGACACATTCCCAAGACAATCTATCTACTCCTTTTATTCCTTTTCAGGTTTTCCCAAAATGATTTTGGGTCAACTACCATGAATCTCTAGCCCCCTATAACCCATCACCAACCACCTTTGTTTTGGTGAGCATTTCATTGTAACCTGAACCACCATTTGCCTCAGAGGAGGGATCCTAATAGGGTGGAGTCTAGGTTGGGCTCAGGGTGCAGCTATTGGAGGGACAGACCTGGGATAGTGTTATTAGGAAACCTTCTAGGACATTTGGCCCCTCCTTCTATGGAGGGAGGCGGAGCCTTGGGCACTAAAAGCCACAATGCTGAAGACTAGAACACTTGTCTACTGGCATCTCTGACTGCGCTAGACCTCTGCACCACCAGCCTTCCGTGTACCCCACAGCACATTCGCTCACCACAGAGGGTACTGCTTGCTCTCCTCACAGCCATGTCATTGTCCCAGCGAGTGGCACTGGTGACCGGATCCAACAAGGGCCTCGGCTTCGCCATCGTGCGTGACCTGTGCCGGCAGTTCTCAGGGGACGTGGTGCTCACGGCGCGGGACGAGGCGCGGGGCCGCGCGGCCGTGCAGCAGCTCCAGGCCGAGGGCTTAAATCCCCGCTTCCACCTGCTGGACATCGACAACCTGCAGAGCATCCGTGCTCTGCGTGACTTCTTGAACAAGGAGTACGGGGGCCTGGACGTGCTGGTCAACAACGCGGGCATCATATTCAAGTGTAAGGACACAGGAACACTTAGGGCACCAACCTCCCTTAGGGGACCACGAAGGATGGGTTGGGGCTGGTGCCTGAACCAATACTGTGGGGGCCACAGCTTCAATAAGATCTAGAAGGGTCTCCCTACAGAAGGAGGTCATACTGGAGGCAGAGGGAGAGCAGAAGCCTCCGCAGGTTGCAAGCCTTTCCAACCAAAGCTCCTTGGTTTAGCCATGAATCAATCTCAGGGACCTGACAGAGATTTTTGTATGTTTCATTTGGTTTGGATCACAGCCATTCAGTTAATGTTTTTCTTTGTTTGTTTGGTTGAGTTTTTAGTTAGTTTGTTTTAAGATTTTTTTATTTATTCATTTGAGATCGATAGAAAGAGAGAGACTACAAGCAGGAGAAGGGGCAGAGGGAAAGAGAGAAGCAAGACTCCCTGCTGAGCTGGGATTCTGACATGGGGCTCCAGCCCAGGACCTGGAAATCATGACCTGAACCAAAGGCAGACGCTTAACCATCTGAGTCACCCGTGTGCCCCCTCAGTTAATGGTTAACTTAAATGTAATGAACAACAAACTGCAAAGAGACATACACAGAAATCCCACTGGGCACACTTCCCTTAGCCTTCTGGAATGATGCCAACTTACCAAGCTACACAGCATTAACACAGCAGATAACACAGATAACACAGAGTTCACTAACACAGACTTAATGAGAATTCACCAGATTGCATGTACAAAAAACAAATGTTACTGTCACTCATGGAATGTTCTCAGATCGCTATTATTTATTAGTGTGTTCTCCGCTTCCGCTAACAGCTGGTGATCCCACACCCTTTCATATTCAAGCAGAAGTGACCATGAA
The DNA here is from genome assembly GCF_902655055.1 of Lutra lutra. NCBI lineage: Eukaryota > Metazoa > Chordata > Mammalia > Carnivora > Mustelidae > Lutra > Lutra lutra. Next base: position 9,120,679 of record NC_062278.1, on the reverse strand, counting down.
AACAAACTTCTTTGGTACCCGAGATGTGTGCACAGAACTCCTGCCTCTAATGAAACCCCAAGGTGAGCCTGATGAGAGCCCCAAGCTATGGTGTTTCGGGAATGATCTGGCCCCTGCCTCTCTGGCCTCATCTACAGATGCTGGCTCCTCTCCCTGCTCAGCCACACCCTGAGCATGATTACCAAGTCTCAACCTGGACAGTGTACCTCTGCCTCAGGACTCACAGCGAGCAGCGTCCTCTGTCTCACTGGTCCTTCACAGCTGGCTCTGTCTTATCCTTCCAGTCATCATTCAAAACTCCTCAGAGAGATCTTTTACTCCCTTAGTGCCACTCACAAGAGAAGATCCCCGAGGATTCCTTTCTGAACCCTTTCTTCTCCCTCTCCGTCTCTCCTAGGGATTTTATCCAGACTAGTGGACTCCACACTCTCCAAAGTTCTCAGGTCCCGCTATTATGTGTCACCTACCTAAAACAATCCCAGAGTTCCAGACACACATAGTTCCCTTCCTGCCTCTCCTTCTCCTCAGGATGCCCTCCACCCCTCCCCAAATCCCACCCCTCCAGCACCCATCCTGCACCGCCATCTAAACATTTACATTTCCAAAACACTTATCATTTCCCACACACAACCTGGTCACAAACCCCATCACACTCTCGGCTGTCATTTCTAGATTATTTCAACCTTCCGAAGACACCCTGCTTCTTCAGTCTTTTCCTCTCTGAGCATTCTCTGTACTCTCTGAGGGCTCACTTACTCCCAAAAGATCTTCAGAAGCAAAGCCCAAGCCTGAGCATCACTTGTAGGCATCTCTGTCATCAGACCTGCCAAACTCCAGGCCCATCGACTCCCCTTCCCCTGGTTCAATGCTCTGCACAAAACAAACTGCCATAATTCCTTGGTTGTCAACTACTGTAATACTTAACCCCATGAGAACGTGATAGGGGGAAGCACAGCCCTTTTACTACACTCATTAAGAGGGAAGCTGACACTTTTAGGAAGATTAATATTCTGGCTTGAATTAAAAACATGCGGGTACAGTTGACTCTCGGTTCTGCCCCCAATTCCTCTTCTGTCCTGGAAAGCTCTACTACTTCTTCTAACATTCACTGGCTTCACTGACATCTCAAAGGGCAGCTCTCAGATGTCACCTGACTCCTTTACTCACCACAACACTTGAGTGGGATGGAGTTCCTTGTGCCACCACACATCCTACAGGTATTCCCTTAGAAGGCAAAAATGACTTCTGGCTGAGAAATTCTTCTCACCTACCGAGCAGTGTTGGTGCTTGCTGTGTGTTGGCCTTGGACCAGAATGAGGAGGGAGTCCTCTTCTGCATTTGCTAAGGCAGGCTCTAATCAAACAATTCTTCTTGCCTCGGGGAAACGGGACTTCATGGACAAGGAAATGCAAGCTACATTCTCAGTGTGGAAGCAGGGTTTTCTTGACTTTGGAGGAGTTCTTCCATTAGCTGGGAAGATGCCAGCCACTGCAGCCGTGTTACCAGGACTTTACTCTCTTTGGGAACACTATCTGGGAGAAATCCTAGCTAGGATAACCAAAAGCAAATGCTGTCCCTTCTCTTTCATACTTCACAACCTAAGACATGAAGGACAATCTTGAATGACTTCACCAGTTCTCTGTGGGTGCAGAACACATTCTGGAGCCCTGTGTTTGCTCTGTTTTTTTGGCATGGAAGGACAAAATGAAAGAGAATTGTGAGCCTAAGGACTATGAGGGATAGCAGATGTTGATTTTTCTTCTTTTTAAATCCTTCTTTCAAAAAAGAGTTTTGCTGAAATAATTGAGCCAAAAAAAATAACAATAATAATAAGAGATGCCCACCACCTTCTTGATTGCCCCCACCAGGGAATCAGTATCTAGGCCATGTACATCCCATCCCACATTCCATGGCTTTCCCATCCCATCCTCCAAATTCATATTCCTGAATTTGAAAGTAATTAACTGCTGTCTTCCCTTTTCTCTTTAAATTATAATATGCACTTATTTAAGACCATTTACTACTGTCTTCCCCTTTTCTCTTTAAATTATACTACACATTTATTTCCAAAAGATATTAAGGTATACCCATGTCTAAGGAATCAAGCAAATGTTTGAAATCTGAAAATTCTTGTTCATCAGATATTAGTTAAAGTATTAGGAGGAAATACAGACTTGTCAATGCTACACTTACAAAGGAAACCTTAAAGAAGAAGTTCTCAACCGTCACTTGAAAAACTGCTTTGCTACATCTAGTACTCTGAAAAACCACTAGAGGAATTGGGTGGGAAAATTACAGTACTAAAGGTCTCTCTCTCTCTCTCTCTCTCACACACACACACACACACACACACTGCCATATTGTGATTCCAGAAAGGACAAGAGACTAGACATTTCTAGATGTGATGTGCTAGGCATTTTATATCTTGTCCCCATTCAGAACATGGAGGAATAATGGATCTCAAGATCCATTATTGGCAGACTGAGGTCATGTGCCATCCAGATTAATAGTTCTTCTCACTAATCAAGGTCCTCAAGTTTTACCCAATCAGGGAAGAGAAACAGAAAATAAAAGGACATGGCTTCTTTGGAGCTAATGTCTTCCTCATTGCAGGACCTCCAGGCACCTCAGGGAAAACCACAAGAGGCACAGTTTAAAACCGTGAAGTGTTTTGTGAAAATCTCTTATCATCCAGACACTTAACAACTGCTACCCTTCGTATTAGAAAAGATGAAACTTCTAGGGAAGGTGATTAATTTGGATCATCAAAGTTCATGAGAACTAGCTGTGGACTTACTGCCTGTGAATGGCCTTGAGAATCAAGTAATGCATTTGAAGTTGTGACCCCTGAGGAGATGATGTCTAAAATATCCAGATCACTATGGCTCTGCTTTAGAACAGTGAGATTTGGAGACTGGGAGATTTCCTAAAAATACATCCCTGGTCACATACAAAGTAATGGTCTGGATAAAGTGTAAGCCCAACATACACCCCAGCCCCACCAGTGCAAGGGTCCTTTCTAACTTGGGGGAATGTGCTTTCCACAGTGACTATGAAAGGGCAACGGTTTTATATACTACCTCACACACAGTGTCACACATTCACTCAGATCACTCACACTCACATACAGTCTCTCACAGACACACACACACACACACACACACACACATCTCACACACCCACATGCCCTCGCACACCCTTATCACAAGGACATCAAGATGGCCCACACAGTTCTTAGAGCACAGGTGTGTGCATTCTAGTTCAGAGTCCCTGAAATGACTCTTGAAAGCCATGAGTAGACTAGAAGACAAAATTGTTTGGATCAGAGTCTTTGATACGGAAGCTCCACAAGTTATTTCTGTTTCCTGCCCCACTGTTTCATGTCCTGAGCTATCAGTCCTGAAAGGGTCTATAGTCTCACCCAGTTCTACGGAGAAGCCCCGGGTGGTCACTTTGCCCCCTTGAGGAATGTGGTAATTGGGTGGGACAGGCTTGGGGAAGAGAGACTGGTTCTAGCATCCACATCTAGGAATTCACCTACAACAACCTTTGACTCCCCATCAGGTTTCACTCATAACACAGGCCAATATTTTCATAGCTGATTCTAGACTTCCTGAGATAGACAATATGGAATAGAAAACAAGGCCTCACTTCATTACAAACAGTCTACAGAAAGTTAATAGAGTTTTTCCATCTACTATCTCCACTACAGGTACATGAGAAAATGGTCCTGAGCCCCTGTGAGTAAAGGCAGCTGCCTTTCTGGTATACCAGTTACCCAGTGTGGGTCCCTCTGTCCCATCTTGTCTTATTTTTGCACTTTTGAATCATGAATATGTATTTTTCCTATTGTGAGACAAGCAGACAGTATTTTTGAAAATAAATCTAGTGGTAAGTAATATATATCTGAGAAGAACTCACTAAAAAATTTTTTAATTTAAATTATAGTTAATATATACTGTAGTATTGGTTTGAGGAATAGAATTTAGTGATTCATTGCTCACATATAACACTCAGTGCTCATCCCAACATGTGCCTTCCTTAATGCCCATCACCCATTTAGTCCATCCCCCAACCACCACCCCCATCAACCCTCAGTTTGTTCTTTATACTTAAGAGTCTCTTATGCTTAGCCTCCTCTGTTTTTATCTTATTTTATTTTTCCTTTCCTTCCCCTATGTTCATCTGTTTGGGGTTTGTTTTTTTTTTTTGGTATGAGTGAAATCATATGACACTTGTCTTTCTCTGACTGACCAATTTGGCTTAACATAATACATGCTACTTCCAACCACGTTGTTACAAATGGCAAGATTTCATTCTTAACATTGCTTTCTATATATATGTATACCACATCTTCTTTATCCATTCGTCAATTGATGGACATTTGGACTATTTCTGTAATCTGGTTATTGTTAATAGTGCTGCTATAAACACTGGGGTGCGTGTGTCCCTAAGAATCAGCATTTTTGTATCCTTTGGATAAGCACATTTAATAGTGCAATTGCTGGGTCATAGGGTAGTTCTATTTTTAACTTTTTGAGGAACCTCCGGACTGCTTTCCAGGGTGTCTGCACCAGTTTGCATTCCCACCAACAGTGCAAAAGTGTTCCCCACTCTCCCCATCCACAGGAACATCTGTTCTTTCCTGAGTGGACAATTTCAGCCATTCTGACAGGTGTGAAGTGGTATCTCATTGTGATTTGGAGTTGTATTTCTCTGATTATGAGTAATGTTGAGCATCTTTTCACGTGTCTGTTAGCCATCTGGATGTCTTCTTGGGAAAAGCATCTGTTCTTATCCTCTGCACATTTCCTATGGGCATATTTATTTTTGCCATGTTGAGTTTGAGATGTTCTCTATTGATTTTAGATACTAACCCTTTATCAGATATGTCGTTTGCAAATTTCTTCTCCCATTCCATTGGTCAACTTTCCATTTTGTTGATTCTTTCCATCTCTCTGCAGAAACTTTTTATCTTGATGAGGTCTCAATAGTTCGTTTGTGCTTTGTTTCCCTTGCCTCTGGAGATGTGTCTAGTAAGAATTTGCTGTGGCTGAGGTCAAAGAGGTTGCTGTGTGCTTTCTCCTCTAGGATATGGATAGATTCTTGTCTACATCCAGGTCCTCCATCCATTTTGAATTTATTTTTGTGTATAGTGTAAGAAAGTGTTCCAGTTTCATTCTTCCACATGTGGCTGTCTAGTTTTCTCAACACCATTTGTTGAAGAGATTCCTTCATTTCCATAGGATATTCTTTCCCAGTTTGTTGAAGATGAGTTGACCATAGAGTTGAGGGTCCATTTCTGGGTTCTCTATTCTGTTCCAATGATCTATGTGTCTCTTTTTTTTTTTTAGATTTTATTTATTTCTTTGACAGATAGAGATCACAAATAGGCAGAGAGGCAGGCAGAGAGAGAGAGAAGGAAGCAGGCTCCCCGCTGAGCAGAGAGCCCGATGCGGGGATTGATCCCAGGACCCTGGGATCATGACCTGAGCCAAAGGCAGAGGCTTTAACCCACTGAGCCACCCAGGAGCCCCTATGTGTCTCTTTTTGTGCCAGTATCATACTATTGATGACTATAGCTTTATAATATAGCTTGAAGTTCAGAATTGTGCTGCCTCCCACTTGGCTTTTCTTCTTCAACATTCCTTTGGCTATCTGGGGTCTGCTCTGGTTCCATACAAATTTAGAATTGTTTGTTCTAGCTCTCTGAAAAATCTGGTGTTATTTTGATAGCGATTGTATTGAATATATAGAGTGTTTGAATAGTATAGACATTTTAACAATCTATGTTGTTCCAATCCGTGAACATAAACTGTTTTCCCATTTCCTTCTGTCTTCTTCAATTTCTTCCATAGTGTTCAATAGTTTACAGCAGTACTCATTAAAACATTTGAGAAATAGGTTCCATTAACCTCACACTTAACATCTTGTTGGTGAAACAAAGGACTAGAGTAAAGGACCCCTTTCTTAAAGGTGTTCATCTTAGAAGACTGTTACATTAAGATAGTTTCTATCATTAATTTTCATTCTCTCTAAACACCACTTCATGAGAGTCAGAGTGCCAGTCATTCTCTCTTCCACTAAACTTTCCTGGCACTGTCAATCCTTAGTGAGAGGGAGCTTAGAGTTAAGTGACAATGACTGTCCTTCCTGGATATTTACATTAAAAAGGAGAGCTTTCTAATTTTCTTGAATCTCTTACTGTTGGTATGATCTCATAACCTTTCTCTTTTTAATTTTATTTATTTATTTGTCAGAGAGACCACAAGCAGAAGAATCAGGCTCCCCACTGAGCAAGAAGCACAATGTGGGACTTGATCTCAGGACCCTGGGATCATGACCTGAGCTAAAGGCAGACACTTAACCGAATGAGTCACCCATGTGTCCCGTCTCATAACCTTTCTATAATGCTGAAAATACTCATTTAAACATAAAAATAGGAACACCTGAGTGGCTCAGTGGGACTAGTCGTCAACTCTTAGTATCATCAGCTCAGGTCATGATCTCAGGGTTGTGGAATTGAGTCCCAGGTCAGTCTCTATGCTCTGCAGAGACTCTTCTTGGGATTCTCTCTCTCCATCTTCCATTGACCAACCCTACTCATTATTCCAGTGCTCTCTCTCGCTCATGCTCTCCCTAAAATAAATAAATAAATCTGTAAATAATTAAATAAATATATAAAAATAGTAAACCATTTACTTATACATGTCAATACAAGTTCATTGTTACAATTGCTAATGATATTCTCAAAAAAGAGTTAGAAGTATGTCATTGCTTTATACTTTTAACAGCTTTATTGAGATACAGTCCACGTATTGCATACTTCACCCATCTCATATATCCAGCTCAGGGGATTTTAGTAATGGGCAGAGTTGTGGAACCATCACTGCTTCAAGACTAGCAGCACACTGTCATCAGCCCAGCCCATTCCCCTGCCCCAAGCAACCACAAATATATTTTCTGTCTGTACATTTCCTTTTCGAATACATACATGTACAGAATCATATAGAATGTTCTTTTGTGACTGCCCTCTCTATTTCAGATAATGTTCTCAAGGTTTACCTATGCTAGCATGGACTTCATTTCTTTTTATACCATCTCCTTAACATGTCACTTTCCTCTGCCCCTTTCCATGACCATATTGCCAGGCACTCTGTCACTGCTCCCAAGATATGTAATCCCAAACCTAGAGAAAAAAGCATGCAACTCAGCCCACTGAGGTGATTTGTTTTTACCTGGTCACCCCAGAGTGACAGCCTCCCTAACCCAATGCAGTCTGCTGACCTTCAAATGCCATCAGTAAACTGATCGGCCATTTCTTGGTTAATAGACACTTGTTAATAGAGGACTATACAAGTGACCACAAGATCTTCAGGTGGTCCAAGGAGGACCTATAAGGAAAAGCGGTTTTCTAGTTATAACTTCAGGGAGTGCCTCCTTACACTCTGCTTAGCATGTTCCTATACAAGGCATGATCATTTCTTTATGGAACATCTGGGCACTGCCCAGTCCCAGGAGGTCATTTTCTGACATCCTCTGAGACATTATGGGTAAAACAATGTTCAAAACTATATCATGTCCTTCGTTTACAGAGGCAGTCTTCATTAACACTCATAGCAAACTGGTAATTGGCTCCCAAATGAACAAAATACTAGCAATTTTGGTATTTATCACTCTCAGGCATGCCATTCTTCATGACTCTTTGTGTTATATTTTAGGCAGGGTGGTGAATGTGTCTAGTATAATGAGCTTCGTAGCCCTTAAACATTGCAGTCCAGGACTCCAGCAGAAGTTTATGAGTGAGACCATCACAGAAGAGGAGCTGGGGGTGCTCATGAACAAGTTTGTGGAAGACGTAAAGAATGGGGTGCACAAGGAGGAGGGCTGGCCTGATACACAAGAAGTCCTATATGGAGTGTCCAAAATGGGCATCATGGTCCTCTCCAGAATCCATGCCAGGAAACTGAGTGAGCAGAGGAAAGGAGACAGGATACTCCTGAATGCCTGCTGCCCTGGGTGGATGAGAACAGACATGGGTGGTCCAAAAGCCATCAAAAGCCCAGAAGAAGGAGCAGAGATCCCTGTCTACTTGGCCCTTTTGCCCTCAGATTCTGAGAAACCTCAGGGAGAGATTCTTATAGAGAAGAAAGTTGAAAAATGGGGAATCCTCTCTCAGTTCCCTTCATGGGTCCCAATTTGATATCTGCCATGATTTGACCAAAACAACTCTTACACCATCAACAATAGCCTTACCAAAAAAAAAAAAAAAAAAAAAAAAAAAATCACCATCCCTATCGGGTACTCACACTGAATTGGCTACTAATTCTGTAAAGTCTTCTGAGATATATTCTGTGATATAAAAAAAGTATGACTCTGGTAAACAAACTGAGGGTTTCAGAGGGGAAGGGGTAGTGGGGATGGGGTAGCAGGGATGGGGTAGCCAGTGATGGATATTAAGAAAGGCACGTGTTGTGATGAGCACTGAGTGTTATATGCAACTAATGAATCATTGAACACTACGAAATAAATAAATAAATAAATAAATAAACTTTAAAAAAAGAGAAAAAGTAGAATTGATGTCAATAATGGATGAACATCATAGATGAATAAACAATTTAAGTGCCCATGTGTACAAATTGTTTCATGCCAACAAGTCTAAAACTCCAACAGACCCTAAACCATGTCAAGAGAAAGGACAATTTAACTCAAGGCTTCGTAAACATCAGTGAAAGAGCCAGATAGTAAGTATTTTTGCCTTTACAGGCCAATGGTTTCTGTTGGACTAACTCAAACCTGCTGTTGTAGCTTGAGAGTCATCACAGATGATATATTAATTCATGAATGGGGCTGAATTTCCCAGTCCAGCATACTTTATCAGACTCCACTATGACTTGGACAACCCCATGAAGGATAGACATCCCCTGTTGTCTCTTTAAATTTCAAATTCACTGGGGGAAAAATAATTAAGAGGTGTGAAATGGAAGTGGGCACTTCTCAAACTCAACACCCAAAAAACAAATAATCAAGTCAAAAAGTGGGCAGAAGACATGAACAGATATTTCTCCAAAGAAGACATACAAATGGCTAACAGACACATGAAAAAATGTTCATCATCATTAGCCATCAGGGAAATTCAAATCAAAACCACATTGAGATACCAGTTAGAATGGCAAAGATTAACAAGGCAGGAAACAAAAAATGTTGGAGAGGATGTGGAGAAAGGGGAACCCTCCTACACTGTTGGTGGGATTGCAAGCTGGTACCGACACTTTGGAAACAGTTCTTCAAAAAATTACAAATAGAGCTACCCTATGACCCAGCAATTGCACTACTGGGTATTTATCCCCAAAGATACAGATGTAGTGAAAAGAAGGGGTACATGCACTCCAATGTTCACAGCAGCAATGTCCAAAATAGCCAAACTGTGGAAGGAGCTGAGATGCCTTTCAACAGAAGAATGGATAAAGAAAATGTGGTCCATATTTATAATGGAGTATTACTTAGCCATCAGAAAGGATGAATACCCACCATTTTCATTGACATTGGTGGAACTGGAGGGGATTATGCTAAGTGAAGTAGGTCAAGCAGAGAAAGACAATTATCATATGGTTTCACTTGTTTGTGGAACGTAAGGAATAGCATGGAGGACATTAGAAGGAAGGGAAAAATGAAGGGGGGTAAATCAGAGGAGGAGATGAACCATGGGAGACTATGGACTCTGGGAAATAAACTGAAGGTTTCAGAAGGTAGGGGAATGGGATGGGTTAGCCTGTTGATGAATACTAAGGAGGGCATGTACTGCAAAGAGCACTGGGTGTTATTCGCAAACAATGAATCATGGAACACTACATCAAAAACCATAAAGCACAGTAAAACACGAAATTTGACACTTAGGACAAATAATAGAGTGAGAGGAATAATATTAGATGACCCAACATATACTTATGGGCATTTCTGTAAATGTGTATGACATTCATTTTTTTGACACAATATTTATTTATTTTTAAGTTAATATTACAAAAAGAACTTTTTTCTAAACAATATATGAGTTACAATATTGAATGGTGATGTAAAGAACACAGAAAATTAAAATAAATAATCATTAAATGGAATTTTCTTGAAAATACTCAATATTGGGGCACCTGTGTGGTTCCGTGGGCTAAGCCTCTGCCTTCGGATCAGGTCATGGTCTCAGGGTCCTGGGATGGAGCCCTGCATTGGGCTCTCTGCTCAGCAGGGAGCCTACTTCCTCCTCTCTCTCTGCCTGTCTCTGCCTACTTGTGATCTCTGTCTGTCAAATAAATAAATAAAAATCTTTAAAAAAAAACTAATAAAGTACTGTATGGTGACTAACATAACATAACATAAAAAAAAAAAGAAATGGGAGTGGGTGCTTAAGATACATCCATAAGACAAGCTGAGACAAGGGGGAAAGTGAATGTGGATTGGTTTCAATGGATATGAAAGAATGATTGTCAGATCTCCTCAAGGTGAATGTGTTATTGAAGTAGGGATAAAAGGTCACCAAGTTTGTAACATTAACATGGATCAGCAAAATACGAACAGAAGGTGAACACATGAGGGGGGGAAACATTCATTGTTGTTGAGGTTACTTTGGTGAATCCATGGGTGTCCATGATACTATTCTGTCCTCTTGGAAAGCCGTGAACACAAACATCTAGCTGGCTTTGCCACCTTACTGGGTGATTTTGTGGCAAAATGCCACATGTTGCTATATGTCAGTCTCCTCAAGTGTACAATGGGGGATACCTCATAGCACTGCTGTGAGGAGTAAGTGAACTGATACAGATGGACTGGCTGAAAACAATGGCTGTGCAAAGGGTCCACCATCGGGAGTCCCTCTAGTGGGACGTGACACAACCATGGCTCTACACCAAGCCTGGCTCACCATGGGCTCAGTGAATGCCCACCATCTCCCTCACCTCACAGAAGCATTCATGTGCTCAAACTCCTCTCCTCTCGTGATTATTTTTCACTCTTTACAAGGGCTCTTCAACTGATGGCAATGAAAGCTGATGGCCCCTGACATAAGGGAAGGCTCTTTATTTAAAGATGGGGTTTTCTTTACAAGTTTTGCCATTTAATAGCGCTGTTAATTTTTCCCTTTTTGCTTGTAATTCTTTTTTTATTATGTTTTGTTAGCCACTGTATAGTACATCATTAGTTTTTGATGTACTGTTCGGTGATTCATTATATGTGTATAACACCCACTGCACATCACAACACATGCCTTCCTTAATACACATCACCCTGTTACCCCCTCCCCCACTCTCCTCCCCTCTGAGACCCTCAATTCATTTCCTTGGGTGCATAGTCTCTCATGGCTCATCTCTCTCTGTGATTTTTCCCCCCTTCAGATTTCCCTCCCTTCCCCTATGGTCATCCGTGCTTATGTTCCACATACAACTGAAACCATATAATAATTGACTTTCTCTGCTTAACTTATTTCACTTAGCATAATCACCTCCAGTTCCATCCATGGCAATGCAAATGGTGGGTATTCATCCTTTCTGATGGCTGAGTAATACTCCATTATAAATATGGACCACATCTTCTTTATCTATTCATCTATTGAAGGGCATCTCAGCTCCTTCCAGTTTGGCTATTGTGGACATTGCTGCTATGAACATTAGAGCATATGTGCCCCTTCTTTTCACTAGATCTGTATCTTTGTGGGTAAATACCTAGTAGTGCAATTGCTGGGTAGTAGGGTAGCTCTATTTTTAACATCTTGAGGAAACTTCATACTGTTTCCAAAGTGTCAGCTTGCAATCCCACCAACAGTGTAAGAGGGTTCCCCTTCCTCCACATCTCCAAAGTCAAGGGTAACAAAAACAAAAATGAACTGTTGCGACTTCATCAAGATAAAAAGCTTCTGCACAGTAAAGGAAATAGTCAACAAAACTAACAGGCAGCCCATGGAATGGAGAAGATATTTGCAAATGACATTATGGATAAAAGGCTTATATCCAAGATCTATAAAGAACTTCTCAAACTCAACACTCAAAAACAAATAACCCAGTTGAAAAATGGGCAGTAAACATGAACAGACACTCCAAGGAAGACGTACAAATGGCTAACAGACACATGAAAAAAATATTCAGCATCATTAGCCATCAGGGAAATACAAATCAAAACCACAAAGAGATACCACCTTACACCTATTTGCTTCTAATTCTAAACTGACCCATGAGGAATGTCAAGGTCTAGGACAAGACAGTAACATCTCTACTGCTAGTTTGGAAATGTATCCTGGTATCGTAAAGATCTCTTTTCCTCCATACTTTAAAAATAACACCTAACTATATATAACATTATTAATTGTGACCTTAAATAAAACCAAAATGTAGGTACTGTAGGCATACAGGGGATTTTATAACCATTAAATCAAACATTCCAATCAATACCTTGGCCCACAATGAGCTTCATAATACTCCCCTCCAATTTGGTGGCCCTGAAATCACACAGAGAGAGAGCCCTGCCCACAGCCAAGTTCTCAGCCCAGGACCTAATTCTCTATTTCCTCCTCGAGTTTCTTCTAAGAAAGCAAGAAGATCTCTCTCCTTGGAAGTACTTCCCCTGTGCAAGCAATTTCACTGCATCTTAGAAGGAAGCAACCATTCCCATTCTGCAGAGGAAGGACACATTCCCAAAGCAATCTCTGTGTACCTTTTTTTTTTTTTTCTGTTGAAGTTTTCAAAAAAATAATTTTCGTTCAGCTACCATGAATCTCTAACCCCCTATTAACCATGACCAACCACCTCTGTTTGGGGGAGCAAATCAGCCCAACCTGAACCATTGCTTGGCTCAGAGGTAAGATCCTGAGAGGATAGAGTCCTGCTTGTGGTCAGGGTACATCCCCGGTAAAGACAGACTTCATGTAGGGTCACTAGGACACCTTCTGGAACATTTGGACCCTACTTTGAGGAAGAACAGAGGTAGAGTCTTGGGTTTTCAGAGTCACTGCACTGGATTCTAGAACACAGTTCTACTGGCATCTGACAGTGGTCAGGCCCCCACAGCATGCACCCCCAATGACCCACCATGTCTGCTCTGCACATCCATTACCTCACTCAGCCTAGCAGGCCTGCCACCATGTGGCACTGGTGACTGGGCCCAACTAGGCACCACTTCACCATCACATGTCCTGTGTGAGTTCTCTAGAGACATGGTGCTCACATCCATGCTTCTACCTGCTGGACATCGACACCCTGCAGAGCATCTATGCCTTGCTTGATTTCCTGTTTGATTTCCACAAGGTCCTGGACATGCTAGTCTACAATATAGGTATTCCTCTCTCCTTCTCTCTGAGTGATCTAGTCAGGCTAGTGGAAACTTCACTACCTCCAATTCATAAGGCTCCCCTAAAATCTGTCATCTACCTAGAATATTCCAAGATCTCCAGGCACACATATTTATCTTCCTGCCTCTCCACTTGCACCTGATGTCCTCCCTCCCTACCTCAAGTCCCTCCAACCCTGTCTAAAACCAACATTTCCAGAGGACACTCATTTCTCCATTTGCTCATTTCACTGTAGCTCCTCTCAGTTTTGTGCTCATCTGGAGGACTTCAGAGTATTATCTAGATTCTGGACTTCAGTCAAATTGGTGTTTCTGTATGAAAACCAGGGATGGGATTTCCTATTCTTCCATCTTGCTTATGTTACTCTTCAGATTGTTTTTGACATAAAGCTGCAATATCCACTCTTCCCTGGGTCTCCAGCCTATTGGTCTACCTGCTGATTTTGGACTTGCCAGCCTCCATAATTGTGAGAAATTCTTTAAAGTTCCTTAAAATAAATCTCACGCACATTTTCCCTCTCTTCCTTTATGTATGTACACGTACACACACACACACACACACACACACACCATATCAGTTCATTTTTCTCTCAATATTCTGAATCAATTGATTAATACTTATGGCAAAAGAATAAATAATAGTCTATATTGCAAAAGATGTTTAAATTAGGATTTTGAGCAAAGGAACTATCCTGGATTATCTTGCTAGGCTCTAAATGTCATCATGAATACTGTGATAGACAAGAGGCAGAGGAAGTTTTGAGGAAGAAGAGGAAACATGTGACCATGGATGCAGTAAGCAGACTGATGTAGCCACAAGGAAAGAAATACCCAGAGCCACAAGGTAGAAGAGTCAAGGAAGGGTTTTACTTTTCTGGGGCTACCATAATGAATGATTACAAACTGGGTAGTTTAAAACAACAGCCATCTATTCTCTCAAAGTTCTGGAGGATGGAGGTCTGAAATCAAGGTGCTTCCAGTACTGTGCACTCTCAGTTTCTAGAGAAGACACACGTGTTCTTTGTTTATTTAGCAGCTTGGCCATATTTGTGACTCAATATAAGTTCTGGCAGATTACCCTAAAGAGCCTTCAGGTAAAAACCTCTTGCATTTCTTTCCAGCATCTCTCCTTTGGATTACAGGTTGTACCCAAGGATTGATATTGAAGAACAAAGAATTCAGAAAGTTCCTTGCCTTCAGCAAAGGAACACACACAATCAGCAATTATGTCTCTTCTGTGAGTGTTCTTGGTCTCTGTCATAGGGTTACTACCTCTCCCTACACACAGAACATGCTATCGAGTGATACAGGACACTGCTACCTCTTCAGGCAGGTCAAGAAAGGAGAGGCTACCACATGGACCTCGGTCCCAGAGCAGGCGACTTTGAAACAACTACCGAAGTACTAACTGATTCTTGGCCATCAATGACCAGTATAGTTTCCTGAATGCAGGACCTAAACAAATGTCCATCATCTGGAAAGAGATCAGGGGGAAAGAAGTGGGAACAAGAGATGTTCTGTGCTGTATGGGTTGAGTATTGTAATTCACGGTAAAAAGGTTGGTGGTAGAACCATGCATTCAATGTGGTGATATGACAAAAGCAATTTACAAAATTGTTCTGTAACTTGTTCTGGAATTCTGAAAAAAAGCCAGAATATCTCTGACTTCTGTCTGAGTTCTGTCATCGGAGCCCCAAGCTTCTTCCCACTGGGCTCAGTAACAGCTTGTTTGGCTTTCTGTTCCAGTAAGATAAGACTATAAACAATAAACTGTTTAAACACAGACTATTTCAGCAACTGATCTAATTTACAAATGCTTATCAATCCCTGCCCAGATCCCAGTCTTAGTAACTCTTGCCTTAAAACTCCCCATGACTAATTCCTTACTAAAAACAGAGAAACAAAACAAAACAAAAAAAGATCATTGTAAAACCCAAGTGCTCAAATTATTGAGGAAATAATTTGATGAATTCATTTGGTCAGAGGAACTTTTGCCTGACAATTTCTAATAAACCCAGCTTGTGAGTTTTTTTGGTTTTTTTGGTTTTGTTTTGTTTTGTTTTTTAATCACAGAAGTTTCTCCTGGTGTTTTTATGGGGAGCTTTAATAGACATGGAGGTCCAGTGATATCTGGCCAAAATCCCCTCATTTTGGCCCAAGACCCACATTAGTAACAACATACATCCTAACACCCCCTGAATACCCTGATCTGAGGTCCTCAGCTGTCACAGCCAGTGAGTTTTCAACATTAAGTCTGAGTTCCCATTCCTTTTCCTTGAACTCCCTAGCTGAGATTATTTTAAATTTAATCATTATCTGTCAGGAATTATTCAACTTCCAGTACATTTCTATTCAAATTCCTTGTTGGAAATCTGACAAAGCATTTATTTACCATTTTTTTGTTCTTTTTTTTCCTGTCATGTTTTCTGTCTGTAAGAGGAAGCTCTTAGAGTAGGGGGCACACATAGGTCTGATAAGTCTACCTCTAAACTGGCCCTGAGGATAAATGAATAAAAGGTATTAGTCTGGCTTCCTTTCCTAGATACTCTGCCTTGAATCACCCACCAAAACTTTATAAGAGCTTTCTTTAGTCTGGTCTACATGTGAGAAATTGCTTCTAGAAAGATCTTCTCACCATACTCCATCTTCCAGGGCCATTGATTTATCATTTCAATGACAGGAAATGACTCAGCTTCAGATGGAGGGGCCCAAGACATGGGTTACAGAAACAACATTTTCTGCTGATTGCTAGCCAGTTCCACATGGATTCACCTGCTAACTAATATATCTACAATTCTTCCTTGAAGAGAGCTGGATGGCTACATGGATGCTCATTTAATCCCAAACTCTGCCTCTGTGTTGTAGGTCATAATTCCACCAAAGGTCATATGAATTTGCAGTGGCTACTTTGGTGAATTTTTGATATGACAAAAATTGATCATCTAAGAGGTACATTAAAAGAGAGACAAAACAAAACCCCTAAAATTTATTCTTGGTCAACACTTTTGATTGGTATGAGTAAGTTCAAGAAGAAATTGAGTTTCATTCTTCTACATATAGCTGTCCAGTTTTCCCAGCACCGTTTATTGAAGAGACTTTTTTCCACTGTATATTTTTTCCTGCTTTGTCGAAGATTATTTGACCATAGAGTTGAGGGTCCATATCTGGGCTCTCTACTCTGTTCCACTGGTCTATATGTCTGTTTTTATGCCAGTACCATGCTGTCTCGGTGATCACAGCTTTGTAGTAAAGCTTGAAATCAGGTAACGTGATGCCCCCAGTTTTATTTTTGTTTTTCAACATTTCCTTAGCGATTCGGGGCCTCTTCTGATTCCATACAAATTTTTGGATTATTTGCTCCAGATCTTTGAAAAATACCAGTGGAATTTTGATCAGAATGGCATTAAAAGTATAGATTGCTCTAGGCAGTATAGACATTTTAACAATGTTTATTCTTCCAATCCAAGAGCATGGAATGGTCTTCCATCTTTTTGTGTCTTCTTCAATTTCTTTCATGAGTGTTCTGTAGTTCCTCGAGTACAGATCCTTTACCTCTTTGGTTAGGTTTATTCCCAGGTATCTTATGGTTCTTGGTGCTATAGTAAATGGAATCGATTCTCTAATTTCCTTTTCTGTATTTTCATTGTTAGTGTATAAGAAAGCAACTGATTTCTGTACATTGACTTTGTATCCTGCCACGTTGCTGAATTGTTGTATGAGTTCTAGTAGTTTGGGGTTGGAGTCTTTGGGTTTTCCATATAAAGAATCATGTCATCTGCAAAGAGAGAGAGTTTGACTTCTTATTGCCAATTTGGATACCTTTTATTTCTCTTTGTTGTCTGATAGCTGTTGCTAGGACTTCTAATACTATGTTGAATAAAAGTGGTGAGATTGGGCATCCTTGTCGTATTCCTGATCTCATCTCGACCATTCTCTTACACCATACACAAAGATAAACTCAAAATAGATAAAAGACCTCAATGTGAGACAGGAATCTATCAGAATCCTAGAGGAGAACATAGGCAGTAACCTCTTCGATATCAGCCACAGCAACTTCTTTCAAGATATGTCTCCAAAGGCAAAGGAAACAAAAGCGAAGATGAACTTTTGGGACTTCATCAAGAGCAAAAGCTTCTGCACAGCAAAGGAAACAGTCAAGAAAACAAAGAGGCAACCCACGGAATGGGAGAAGATATTTGCAAATGACAGTACAGACAAAAGGTTGATATCCAGGATCTATAAAGAACTCCTCAAACACAACACACACAAAACAGACAATCATATAAAAAAATGAGCAGAAGATATGAACAGACACTTCTCCAATGAAGACATACAAATGGCTATCAGACACATGAAAAAATGTTCATCATCACTAGCCATCAGGGAGATTCAAATTAAAACCACATTGAGATACCACCTTACACCATTTAGAATGGCCAAAATTAGCAAGACAGGAAACAACATGTGTTGGAGAGGATGTGGAGAAAGGGGAACCCTCTTACACTGTTGGTGGGAATGCAAGTTGGTGCAGCCACTTTGGAGAACAGTGTGGAGATTCCTCAAGAAATTAAAAATAGAGCTTCCCTATGACCCTGCCATTGCACTCCTGGGTATTTACCCCAAAGATACAGATGGAGTGAAAAGAAGGGCCATCTGTACCCCAATGTTTATAGCAGCAATGGCCACGGTCGCCAAACTGTGGAAAGAAACAAGATGCCCTTCAACTGATGAATGGATAAGGAAGATGTGGTCCATATACACTATGGAGTATTATGCCTCCATCAGAAAGGATGAATACCCACCTTTTGTAGCAACATGGATGGGACTGGAAGAGATTATGCTGAGTGAAATAAGTCAAGCAGAGAGAATCAATTATCATATGGTTTCACTTATTTGTGGAGCATAACAAATAGCATGGAAGACAAGGGGAGTTAGAGAGAAGGGAGTTGAGGGAAATTGGAAGGGGAGGTGAACCATGAGAGACTATGGACTCTGAAAAACAATCTGAGGGTTTTGAAGGGGCGGTGGGTGGGAGGTTGGGGGGACCAGGTGGTGGGTATTGGAGAGGACATGGATTGCATGGAGCATTGGGTGCGGTGCAAAAACAATGAATACTGTTACGCTGAAAATAAATTAAAAATTAAAAAAAAAAGAAAGAATAAAGAAGAAATTGGAAAAAAAAAGAAGAAATTGAGATTCAAAATTGGACCTTTACAGTATAACTTAGCCAAATCTAATAAAAAAAGTGAAAAGCTTAAAACTGTGTGATTAGATTTATTATGGGCAAAAACATGTATAAATCTACTTTTTCCCCTTCTTCACATACACATGTCTTCTCTCCCTTCTGCTCTCTACCTGGCTCTGACTCCCTTTATTGCCCTGCTTGTCTACCTGAATCACCTTAGGTTCAATAACCCCTTAACGTCAGACAACTAACTGGAAACCTTAAAGCAGACTTGAAATCACTGTCTGGGTCAGAATTCAGAGCTATCAATGACTATCTTAACATTTTACTGAGAAACTCAAAATAGTCATATGCACACTGGTGGACTTCTTAGATGTCAAATCTCAGATGAAAAAGACTCACTAGAATAAGACCACAGAGAATTTTAGGAACCTTGAGTTCCTTAGGATGGCCAATGGGGTCGGCTATCAGAATCTCTCCTAAAGAGAGATACGCTCCTAAAGTTCACATCAGACACATTCCCTATAAAGATTGACTAGGTAGGCTCCTCCTCAGTTTTACAAACAAGACAAGATGAAAGTATGGTCAATTCAAAGACAGGTTATTAAGCAACACTTAGCATAAATGCTGGGGTCAGTTTCAGTGCAGTCCTATTTTTATTGTCAATGAATGAAAAGCTTAATAGGCTATTTGACTAGCAAAAGCAAGTTAGAGTGGAAAGTAAACAATGACATGTCTCAGGCACCTGGGTGGCTCAGCCAGTTAAGCGTTTACCTTCAGCTCAGGTCATGATCCCAACATCCTGGGATCAAGCCTCCATTGGACTCCCTGGTCGGTGAGGAGCCTGCTTCTCCCTCTCCCTCTGCCCAACCCCCACCCCCTACTCATGCATACACACTCTCTCTCTCTGCACTCTTTTTCTCTCAAATAAAGAAATAAAATCTTTAAAAAAAATAAAAATAAGCAATGACATGTTTCCCATGGAAATAAATGTTGGGACCATAAACAAGGAAATTCCCAGGAACGTGCATTTGCAGATACTGTAAGCAAAAGGTGGGATGGGGAAAATAATTATCCTGTATTAGCCATGAAATAAAAAGAGAAAAATTAAGATGCCAAAACAGAAAAATAAGCATCCAATTCCCTGTTGTACCTTTGAGTTCACATGGAAACATTTATCTAAATATAAAGGACAAACACACAAATTCATGATTGATGTGGATATTAGGTTCAATAGGGTCCTCAAAAAATTCATGTCTACCCTGAGCTTGTGAATGTGATCTTGTTTGGAAACCAAGCCGTTGCAATGAAGTAAACATGAGGTCATGCTAGAATAGAGTGGGCCCTATAAAATCTGGTATCTTTGTAAGAAGGTCATATGAAGACACTGAGGATATCCAGGGAGAATCCCCTATAACAACAGAGTCAGATATTAGGGTGGTGCTTCCACAAACCAAAGGGATGCCAAGAATTGCTGACAGCCACCAAAGCCTAGGAAGAGGCAAGAAAGGATTCTTCTCCAGAGTCTTCATGGCCCTGTTAGTGCCCTGCTCTTAGACTTTAAGCCTCCAGAACTGAAAGATTATTTTGTTTGTTTGCTTTAAGCCACCTAGTCTGTGGCAATTTATTATGGCAAACACAGGAAATGACTACAATATGGATACTACCAAACAACAGTGAACCTACCACTAACATACAACCTCCCCTTCAGAGGTAGAGGCCAGCCAACCAATCCCCAAATCCTATGTCCAAACACACAGTCATCACTTTTGGAATTTAACAGAAGGACATTCCTCCTTTCTTTGTGGTACCTCATCTCCTCATTTAAGAGAGAAACACTATGCCAATGGAATTGCTAGATGAAATGAACTTTCCGAGATTTCCTCTTGAAATTCCTGAAGACCTTGCTATTTATAATCAGGTCAAAGTTAATTTAGACATTAACTTAACACTGCCCTTAAATTAACTCCAAATTGAGGAACTCTGGACTGCTTTAGGACAAAGAATTCCACTGACATTAGCAGAATTATTGGAGCTGAACTCATTAAGTTACAGATTGATCCGTGTAACTTGAAATTTCATGGTACCCTCACAGACCAGAAATTAAAGACATAAAAGCCTGTAATGCAAATTGGGATAGAAAGAAAATTTATCATGCTTTACAGGAATCTGATAGAGAAATCCAACAGACAAAGCTATTGATTCATCCAGGACTTTGGAGGTATAAATACAAAGTCATATCTTATTTTTCTGTGGTATTAAATCCCAATACCATCCTATCCTTAATGCTACCTAAAATCACTTTCTTTAGTCATAGACCTGTCCGCTGCCTTCTTTAGCACCCTCTAGATCAAAACACCAATGCCGGGGGAGGAGTCAAGATGGCGGAGAAGTAGCAGGCTGAGACTACTTCGGGTAGCGGGAGATCAGCTAAATAGCTTATCTAAAGATTGCAAACACCTACAAATCCAACGGGAGATTGAAGAGAAGAAGAACAGCAATTCCAGAAACAGAAAATCAACCACTTTCTGCAAGGTAGGACTGGCGGAGAAGTGAATCCAAAGCGACGGGAAGATAGACCGCGGGGGGAGGGGCCGGCTCCCGGCGAGCGGCGGAGCAACGGAGCAAAATCAGGACTTTTAAAAGTCTGTTCCGCTGAGGGACATCGCTCCAGAGGCTTAACTGGAAGCCCAGGCGGGGTCAGCGCGGCCTCAGGTCCCGCAGGGTCGCAGAAGGATCGGGGGTGTCTCAGTGTCGCAGAGCTTACCGGTATTAGAGCGGGGAAGCCGGCTGCAGAGACAGAGCCGAGGAGTGACTCTCAGCTCAGGGTTGCCTTGAACCGGTCGCAGGCTCGGTCAGCTCAGAGCGCGGCCGGAGGCCAGGGTGGCGAGAGTCATTTGGCGCTGTTCTCTGAGGGCGCACTGAGGAGTGGGGCCCCGGGCTCTTGGCTCCTCCGGGCCGGACACCGGGAGGCCGCCATCTTTATTCCCGTCCTCCGGACTCTACGGAAAGCGCTCAGGGAACAAAAGCTCCCGAAAGCGAACCCGAGCGGATGACTCAGCGCGGCCCCGGGTAAGGGCGGTGCAACTCCGCCTGGGGCAAAGACGCTTGAGAATCACTACAGCGGGCCCCTCCCCCAGAAGATCTACGGGAAACCCAGCCAGGACCAAGTTCACCTACCAAGGAGAGCGGCGGAATTCCAGAGGAGAAGAAAGCAAAGCACCGAACTCATGGCTTTCTCCCCATGATTTTTTAGCCTTGCAGTTAATTTAATTTTTTTTTTCTTTTTCAATTTTTTTTTTCTTTTTCTCTTCTTCTGCTAAATTTTTTTTAACTTTTACCGTTTTCTTTTTTTAACGTTTTTTAAATAGTTTATCTAATATATATATATTTTTTCCTCTTTTTATATTTTTTCTTTATCGGCTTTCTTTTTTTTAATAGTTTTTTTTTCTTTCTTTCTTTCTGAACCCCTTTTTATCCCCTTTCTCCCCCCTCACAATTCAGGATCTCTTCTGATTTGGCTAAAGCATATTTTCCTGGGGTTGTTGCCACCCTTTTAGTATTTTACTTGCTCCTTCATAAACTCTTATCTGGACAAAATGACAAGGCAGAAAAATTCACAACAAAAAAAAGAACAAGAGGCAATACCAAAGGCTAGAGACCTAATCAATACAGACATTGGTAATATGTCAGATATAGAGTTCAGAATGATGATTCTCAAGGTTCTAGCCGGGCTTGAAAAAGGCATGGAAGATATTAAAGCAACCCTCTCGGGAGATATAAAAGCCCTTTCTGGAGAAATAAAAGAACTAAAATCTAACCAAGTTGAAATCAAAAAAGCTATTAATGAGGTGCAATCAAAAATGGAGGCCCTCACTGCTAGGATAAATGAGGCAGAAGAAAGAATTAGCGATATAGAAGACCAAATGACAGAGAATAAAGAAGCTGAGCAAAAGAGGGACAAACAGCTACTGGACCACGAGGGGAGAATTCGAGAGATAAGTGACACCATAAGACGAAACAACATTAGAATAATTGGGATTCCAGAAGAAGAGGAAACAGAGAGGGGAGCAGAAGGTATATTGGAGAGAATTATTGGAGAGAATTTCCCCAATATGGCAAAGGGAACAAGCATCAAAATCCAGGAGGTTCAGAGAACCCCCCTCAAAATAAATAAGAATAGGTCTACACCCCGTCACCTAATAGTAAATTTGACAAGTCTTAGTGACAAAGAAAAGATCCTGAAAGCAGCCCGGGAAAAGAAGTCTGTAACGTACAATGGTAAAAATATTAGATTGGCAGCAGACTTATCCACAGAGACCTGGCAGGCCAGAAAGAGCTGGCATGATATATTCAGAGTACTAAATGAGAAAAACATGCAGCCAAGAATACTATATCCAGCTAGGCTATCATTGAAAATAGACGGAGAGATTAAAAGCTTCCAGGACAAACAAAAACTGAAAGAATTTGCAAACACCAAACCAGCTCTACAGGAAATATTGAAAGGGGTCCTCTAAGCAAAGAGAGACCCTCAAAGTAGTAGATCAGAAAGAAACAGAGACAATATACAATAACAGTCACCTTACAGGCAATACAATGGCACTAAATTCATATCTCTCAATACTTACCCTGAATGTTAATGGGCTAAATGCCCCAATCAAAAGACACAGGGTATCAGAATGGATAAAAAAACAAAAACCATCTATATGTTGCCTACAAGAAACTCATCTTACACCCGAAGACACCTCCAGGTTTAAAGTGAGGGGGTGGAAAAGAATTTACCATGCTAATGGACATCAGAAGAAAGCAGGAGTGGCAATCCTTATAGCAGATCAATTAGATTTTAAGCCAAAGATTATAATAAGAGATGAGGAGGGACACTATATCATACTCAAAGGAACTGTCCAACAAGAAGATCTAACAATTTTAAATATCTATGCCCCTAACGTGGGAGCAGCCAACTATATAAACCAATTAATAACAAAATCAAAGAAACACATCGACAATACTACAATAATAGTAGGGGATTTTAACACTCCCCTCACTGAAATGGACAGATCATCCAAGCAAAAGATCAACAAGGAAATCAAGGCCTTAAATGACACACTGGACCAGATGGACATCACAGATATATTCAGAACATTTCATCCCAAAGCAACAGAATACACATTCTTCTCTAGTGCACATGGAACATTCTCCAGAATAGATCACATTCTTGGTCCTAAATCAAGTCTCAACTGGTATCAAAAGATTGGGATCATTCCCTGCATATTTTCAGACCACAATGCTCTAAAGCTAGAACTCAATAACAAGAGGAAATTTGGAAAGAACCCAAATACATGGAGACTAAACAGCATCCTTCTAAAGAATGAATGGGTCAACCAGGAAATCAAAGAAGAATTGAAAAAATTCATGGAAACAAATGATAATGAAAACACAACAGTTCAGAATCTGTGGGACACAACAAAGGCAGTCCTGAGAGGAAAATATATAGCGGTACAAGCCTTTCTCAAGAAACAAGAAAGGTCTCAGGTACACAACCTAACCCTACACCTAAAGGAACTGGAGAAAGAACAAGAAAGAAACCCTAAACCCAGCAGGAGAAGAGAAATCATAAAGATCAGAGCAGAAATCAATGAAATAGAAACCAAAAAAACAATAGAACAAATCAACGAAACTAGGAGCTGGTTCTTTGAAAGAATTAATAAGATTGATAAACCCCTGGCCAGACTTATCAAAAAGAAAAGAGAGAGGACCCAAATAAATAAAATCATGAATGAAAGAGGAGAGATCACAACGAACACCAAAGAAATACAGACAATTATAAGAACATACTATGAGCAACTCTACGCCAACAAATTTGACAATCTGGAAGAAATGGATGCATTCCTAGAGACATATAAACTACCACAACTGAACCAGGAAGAAATAGAAAGCCTGAACAGACCCATAACCAGTAAGGAGATTGAAACAGTCATCAAAAATCTCCAAACAAACAAAAGCCCAGGGCCAGACGGCTTCCCGGGGGAATTCTACCAAACATTTAAAGAAGAACTAATTCCTATTCTCCTGAAACTGTTCCAAAAAATAGCAATAGAAGGAAAACTTCCAAACTCATTTTATGAGGCCAGCATCACCTTGATCCCAAAACCAGACAAGGATCCCAACAAAAAAGAGAACTACAGACCAATATCCTTGATGAACACAGATGCAAAAATTCTCGCCAAAATACTAGCCAATAGGATTCAACAGTACGTTAAAAGGATTATTCACCATGACCAAGTGGGATTTATTCCAGGGCTGCAAGGCTGGTTCAACATCCACAAATCAATCAATGTGATACAACACATTAATAAAAGAAAGAACAAGAACCATATGATACTCTCCATAGATGCTGAAAAAGCATTTGACAAAGTACAGCATCCCTTCCTGATCAAAACTCTTCAAAGTGTAGGGATAGACGGCACATACCTCAATATTATCAAAGCCATCTATGAAAAACCCACCGCAAATATCATTCTCAATGGAGAAAAACTGAAAGCTTTTCCGCTAAGGTCAGGAACACGGCAGGGATGTCCGTTATCACCACTGCTATTCAACATAGTACTAGAAGTCCTAGCCTCAGCAATCAGACAACAAAAGGAAATTAAAGGCATCCAAATCGGCAAAGAAGAAGTCAAACTATCACTCTTCGCAGATGATATGATACTCTATGTGGAAAACCCAAAAGACTCCACTCCAAAACTGCTAGAACTTGTACAGGAATTCAGTAAAGTGTCAGGATATAAAATCAATGCACAGAAATCAGTTGCATTTCTCTACACCAACAACAAGACAGAAGAAAGAGAAATTAAGGAGTCCATCCCATTTACAATTGCACCCAAAACTATAAGATACCTAGGAATAAACCTAACCAAAGAGACGAAGAATCTATACTCAGAAAACTATAAAGTACTCATGAAAGAAATTGAGGAAGACACAAAGAAATGGAAAAATGTTCCATGCTCCTGGATTGGAAGAATAAATATTGTGAAAATGTCTATGCTACCTAAAGCAATCTACACATTTAATGCAATTCCTATCAAAGTACCATCCATTTTTTTCAAAGAAATGGAACAAATCATCCTAAAATTTATATGGAACCAGAAAAGACCTCGAATAGCCAAAGGAATATTGAAAAAGAAAGCCAAAGTTGGTGGCATCACCATTCCGGACTTCAAGCTCTATTACAAAGCTGTCATCATCAAGACAGCATGGTACTGGCACAAAAACAGACACATAGATCAATGGAACAGAATAGAGAGCCCAGAAATGGACCCTCAACTCTATGGTCAACTCATCTTCGACAAAGCAGGAAAGAATGTCCAATGGAACAAAGACAGCCTCTTCAATAAATGGTGTTGGGAAAATTGGACAGCCACATGCAGAAAAATGAAATTGGATCATTTCCTTACACCACACACGAAAATAGACTCAAAATGGATGAAGGATCTCAATGTGAGAAAGGAATCCATCAAAATCCTCGAGGAGAACACAGGCAGCAACCTCTTCGACCTCAGCCGCAGCAACATCTTCCTAGGAACATCACCAAAGGCAAGGGAAGCAAGGGCAAAAATGAACTTTTGGGATTTTATCAAGATCAAAAGCTTTTGCACAGCAAAGGAAACAGTGAAAAAAACCAAAAGACAACTGACAGAATGGGAGAAGATATTTGCAAATGACATATCAGATAAAGGGCTAGTGTCCAAAATCTATAAAGAACTTAGCAAACTCAACACCCAAAGAACAAATAATCCAATCAAGAAATGGGCAGAGGACATGAACAGACATTTCTGCAAAGAAGACATCCAGATGGCCAACAGACACATGAAAAAGTGCTCCATATCACTCGGCATCAGGGAAATACAAATCAAAACCACCATGAGATATCACCTCACACCAGTCAGAATGGCTAAAATTAACAAGTCAGGAAATGACAGATGCTGGCGAGGATGCGGAGAAAGGGGAACCCTCCTACACTGTTGGTGGGAATGCAAGCTGGTGCAACCACTCTGGAAAACAGCATGGAGGTTCCTCAAAATGTTGAAAATAGAACTACCCTATGACCCTGCAATTGCACTGCTGGGTATTTACCCTAAAGATACAAACATAGTCATCCGAAGGGGCACATGCACCCGAATGTTTATAGCAGCAATGTCTACAATAGCCAAACTATGGAAAGAACCTAGATGTCCATCTACAGACGAATGGATAAAGAAGATGTGGTATATATACACAATGGAATACTATGCAGCCATCAAAAGAAATGAAATCTTGCCATTTGCGACGACGTGGATGGAACTAGAGGGTATCATGCTTAGCAAAATAAGTCAATCGGAGAAAGACAACTATCATATGATCTCCCTGATATGAGGGAGAGGAGATGCAACATGGGGGGTCGAGGGGGTAGGAGAAGAGTAAATGAAACAAGATGGGATTGGGAGGGAGACAAACCATAAGTGACTCTTAATCTCACAAAACAAACTGAGGGTTGATGGGGGGAGGGGGTTGGGAGAGGGGGTGGGGTTATGGATATCGGGGAGGGTATGTGCTATGGTGAGTGTTGTGAAGTGTGTAAACCTGGCGATTCGCAGACCTGTACCCCTGGGGATAAAAATATATGTTTATAAAGCTGTTAAAAAAAAAAAAAAAAAAAGAAAGAAAGGATGAATCCCCAAGTTTTGTAGCAACATGGATGGGACTGGAAGAGATTATGCTGAGTGAAATAAGTCAAGCAGAGAGAGTCAATTATCATATGGTTTCAGTTATTTGTGGAGCATAACAAATAGCATGGAGGACAAGGGGAGATGGAGAGGAGAAGGGAGTTGAGGGAAATTGGAAGGGGAGGTGAACCATGAGAGACTATGGACTCTGAAAAACGATCTGAGAATTTTGAAGGGGTGGGGGGTGGGAGGTTGGGGGCACCAGGTGGTGGGTATTGTAGAGGGCACGGATTGCATGGAGCACTGGGTGTGGTGCAAAAATAATGAATACTGTTATGCTGAAAAAAAATTAAAAAATTTGTAAAAAAAAAAAAAAAAAAAAAACACCAATGCCTAGTTATAGAGCTTGCTAAGAGATAAAGAGACAAATTATGCAAATAGAAGATTCCTCTCTCATAGAGTTCCTACAAGGAAGAGTTGGTCTCCTTAACTATGAATTTACATGCTGATTTCGACTGTGTATTTCACTGTCTGGTGCTCAGCTACACTTTTTGACTTGTGTCAAAGCTGTAGGATGCAATCAGACAACCTCATAGGGGTATTTTGGCCAACAGTGGGTCACTGGATGGCCCCCAATCACTGAAAATGGATTTGTCCTATGAAAAGAAAGAAAAGAAAAGAAAAGAAAGAAAGAAAGATAAAGAAAGAGAGAGAGAGAGAGAAAGAATGGGGGAAGGAAGAGAAGGGAAGAGAAGAAAGAAAAGAAAAGGGAAAAAAAGAAAAGAAAGAAATTTGTTTGGCGCCTGCTCACAAATTAGACAGGGACTTCCCATCTCAATAAACTGATGCCCACTGTGAGGAAATTCCCTGATATTCCTCTGGGTCCGTTTGGCCCTCCGATTTTCCCTCTTAAGAGAAAGCAGTCTTGGGGCACCTGGGTGTCTCAGTGGATTAAGCCTCTGCCTTCGGTTCAGGTCATGATCTCAGGGTCCTGGGATTGCAAAGATGCCTTTTACCAAGTATCTGGAAGTCTTCTCTTGATGGGCTTTAGAATCCTAGAATTTGAAAGCTGCACAGTATTAAAGAAACCTTACATTCCTAGGTCTTCATTTTACAGAGAAGGAAATTGAGACACAAAGATATGAACACAAGGGGTCCCTGGGTGGCTCAGTGGGTTAAGGCTCTGCCTTCAGCTCAGCGTCCTGGGATTGAGCCCTGCATTGGGCTCTCTGCACAGCGGAGAGGCTGCTTCCCCCCTCTCTCTACCTGCCTCTCTGCCTACTTGTGATCTTTCTCTTTCTCTATCAAATAAATAAATAAAATCTTTTTTTTTAAAGTCCTGAGTGGCTCAGTCGATTGGGCATCTGCTTTTGGCTCAGGTCATGATCTCAGAGTCCTGGGATCAAGTCCTGCGCTGGGTTCCTTGCTCAGTTGGGAGCCTGCTTCTTCCTCTCCCTGCCCACCACTCAGTCTCAATCTCTCTCTCTCTTTCTCTCCCAAATGAATGGATAAAATCTTTTTTTTTTTAAGTTTTTTTAAAAATCAGTCTTTAGACCTCTTAATTCAAGGTGAAAATATGAGCCTCAATTTGAAACCTCAAATTTTAACCTCTAAGGAAAAATTCTAGGCTGTTTTATGCTGTCCTCAGGAATATCCATTTCAACTTTAAAGAAGGTCCCAAAAGTGTTGCCAAAAACCCCACATGCTGTGGTTCAAGGAATGACAGCAAAACCAGACAGTGCCACTAAGGCTAAAGTTCTCCTTGCCTGAAAAATTCATAAGACTGGACAGAGAGTGGGTTAAAACAGATTCATCCTAGACATATTATAGCCTTCTCAAGGCAGAACACGTGCCATCTTAAAGAAAGAATGTTCTTCCATCTCTGTGGAAGCCTTCTTTGATCTTTAAAGTTAATTAAAGATATTTAGAAAACAAAGATATTAGAAAATTCAGTAATCTGGATAGTATCCCATATCTCATTCAACAAACTCTTCAAATTGGGGTAAAATCTGTTTTCTTGGCTTAAATTGCACATACTTGGTTTGGAAGTAGAACTACCAGCCAAATATTTCTCAGTGTCCCACAATCAAATATATCACTCCATAGAACATTAAATATTGCCACACAGCTGCTGTTTTATCAAACAATCTTGTTGACAGAGCAAAGTATAATATCTACTGAAACTCAGGTGACTTCCATCATGACTAAGTACTTAAGCCAGTAGTATAGTGCTAGCTTGATCACATGGTCCAGGATGTGGTCTGTCTCATAGACAAACAGGTTGAGGTAGAATCCAAAAAGTATGACTACAAGGAAGATGAAGCACTTATATCTTGCCAACCAGATAAACCATACAGAAACCACAAACTAAATATAGAAAGACTTTAAGCTGAAACAGCTTGAGCAATAGTTTGCTTGGTGAGCTCATATGTTTCCAAAGAATCAGCTCAGAGAAAAACTACTCAGATACAAACTATTTCCACAACTCTCCTAGTTCATAAATTCTGACCAACTCCAGTTTAGATCTCAACTTCTAATTTCTTCCTTTGACTAAGAATCTAAACAAAACCTTATAAAACTCAATAGTTCAAGACCCTAAAGGAGGCTATTAGATGAAATTCATTCAACCAGTGGCTCCCTTGCCTGGCAAGTTTCTGATAAATTTAAGCTTTTGGTTTTTTGTTTTTTTAGTAACGGCAGATTTTTCTGATGGTTTCATATGGGCTCTTTGACAGCTCCTTGGGTAATAACCAGAAAAAAGTAAATAAGACTTTTTATTCCCTTGAACTTGTTTTCCTCCACACTGCTTATTGCCAACAATTCTGGGATGGGGAGTGTAATAATGAAGAAGTGGTTTTCTCAGATTGCATATCCCATTACCTTTCCCATTCTCTAGCAAGACCTGATATGCAACCCAAAACTGAAAAGCACAAGTGCAGTAAGCCCGTCAGTAATGGAGGCATGATACATCCCCCAGTAGTGCTGGAGAAAAAAAAAAAACTATTGAAACTATAAGATTATAAATCACCACTGAAAACCTACGTTAAGTAGAAGATATGACAATAAATTACTATAATAGATTTTTTTAAAACTATGACTTCAAAAAATACCTCTCCAGGTCACTGTTCTTGTCTCTCTCTCTCTTGCATGTGA
Organism: Lutra lutra; assembly: GCF_902655055.1. Taxonomy (NCBI): domain Eukaryota; kingdom Metazoa; phylum Chordata; class Mammalia; order Carnivora; family Mustelidae; genus Lutra; species Lutra lutra. Next base: position 9,090,313 of record NC_062278.1, on the reverse strand, counting down.
TATTTCCTGCTTCCTGGGCAAGTGATGTGTGTGTGTGTGTGTGTGTGTGTGTGGTGGTGGTAGGAGGACACAAGGGGGAAACACAGGGGAGAAGCATCAGAGGTAGCAAGTTCACTGGAGGTGGTGTGAGGCACACGGTGTGGGGTCTGAAACTGCCATCACTATTCACATTTTTTATGCTGCTAGCATATTTCCCACCCCAATCCCATGTCCTAAGGACTACTGACCTTCATGCACATCCATTTCACACTAAAAGCCTTGAAGGACATCTACTACTAGAAATACAACCAAGCCCTTGGCAAAGTTTGTCTTTAATGATAATTGTGAAGGACAGAGAAGCAGACAGCTTCTAAGAAAGTATTGGTTCTGTATTCATAGAGGGCAAGGAGAGATCAAAGAAAGAGGCAGACCACTCCAGATTGGCAGGTGGCAAGTTTAATAAGCAAGGGAACTTACTTACAAGGTTTGACTTGGGTGGCTGTTAAGATGTGTAGATCTCTGCACCTGCCCACCACTTAAAAGTTTTTACAGAGGCCTTCACTGGGTTCAGACACATGCACAGTCCAGATGGTCCCTACAACATTTTACTCTCTCAAGGCTATGTCCTTGAAAACAGTTCCCACTATGGGGACGGTGGGACAGAGCATACCAGGGCAGGTGAGGAATAAGGGGACTTCAACAGCCCAGGTATGGCTAGAGCATCAACCAGTGGTCACATCATCTTAATTACCTTCTCCAACAAAAACCTGAGATTTCTCAAATCCTTAGCATCTATGCATTAACTTACATCTCCTCCAAGATAGAGAAGATGGCCAAGCATAGGAAAACCATTCTGGTGTTCAGGAGGAAAATCAAAAGTTTCAAACAGAAGGCACAAATGCAGGAGGTAGTTTGCAAGAACATACATCCTGCAGGATTCAAGTTGCTGATTTTGGAGAACACAGTTCTTAATCCAGCTTATGATGTCTACCTAATGGTATAGACACCCATTCACTACAAGGTGCAGAAAACCTGACAAGGAAGATTATAGAATTCTTCATGCTTTTTGACCAATATGAATTGCAGGTTCAGAATAATGCTGTGGGCCCCAAAGGACTCCTGACCCAGCCTGTTGCCATTTTGGTCCAAAAAAACATCATAGTTACAGCATTGCATTTGGGACAGTGTAACCTCAACCTCCAGATCAGGATCATCTATACTCAAGATCTTCAATGCAGGTACCCCAACAACAAAATTCAGGTAGTTGATCTGAATTCCAAGGGCCACTTTAGGTGGGTGCTGTCAAAACTACCTTTTGAGATGTCTCAGCCTCTCAAGCAATTGTCCCTTACAGGAAGCTCCACACTGAGAGCACAGTGCTACCTACCCAGAGAACTTTCAGGCAGAGGCCACCAGTGGCCAGCTTTAGCTGGAGCAAGAAGTCTTTGATTTCCCAGCAGGTGGGATCTCACCACAGAAATGGGGTGTGCTGCTACTCTAAGCCAGCTCCTCTGCCCCATCAAGATGCACAGGCTAACCTGGGAATAAAGATGACCATTCTTAAGTTCCTGGCTCTATCTCCAGCACCTAATTCCCCACAGACCAGAGCACCAAGGAGTCCTTCTGCCCGGGTCTCCATGCCAAGCAGGCTCATGTTTTCAGCACTAGTTGGAGATCAGGGTCTTTGGTACCAAGAAGATTCTAGGAATGAAACCCAGAAATAAAGTGCAGGTCCCAGCTGTGCTGGCCATTGTGAAGGGTCTTTCACGTTGCCTCACTTCCCCACATGCATAGTCAGAGTCTCCAGCCCTACAACCACCAATCAGGGGCCTCTGCCCACTGCTCTGATCTTACCTGCCCCCATGACCATCAGGCTATCACCAACCCAGGCACAGTGACCTTTGCAGTGAGAGTCAGCCTCCTTCTTGGAGTCTTCCAGGTCACCTTCTTCAAGCTCTTTGTGCTGCTGGCTCAGACTCTGTTCTGTCCCAGGAGTTTGCCACCCACCAGGAATTAGCCCCCATAACCAGCCTGCAGCACAACCAGAACCTTTTCCCACAGCATTTCTAACATCACTGCACATTCTTCTAGGGTGCTGTGAAGCCCAGCCTACCCTCCTATGTATCAGCTTAAAGAGTCGAACAGAACAGATAAGCCAAGTCCTCCCAGGGACAGCCTAAAGACTGGCATGCCTCTAAAAATAGTGACACCCATGGGGCACCTGGATGACTCAGTCCATTGAGGGTCCCGCTCTTGGTTTTGGCTCAGGTCATGATCTTCGGGTCCTGGGATCAAAACCTGCACCAGGCTCAGTGGGGAGTCGCTTGAGATTCTTTCTCTCCCTCTCCCTCTACCCTCACCCCGCTACTTACTTTCACTCTCTCCCAAATAAGTACATAAATATCTTCCCAAAGAAAATTAAAAATAGTGACACCCTGTGTCCACACAAGAGCTGTTCCCAGGAGACCCCCTTTCTTTTTTTTTTAGATTTTATTTATTTATTTGACAGACAGAAATCACAAGTAGGCAGAGAAGCAGACAGATAGAGAGAGAGGTGGAAGCAGGCTCCCTGCAGAGCACAGAGCCCGATGTGGGGCTCGATCCCAGGACACTGGGACCATGACCTGAGCCGAAGGCAGAGGCTTTAACCCACTGAGCCACCCAGGTGCCCCGGAGACCCCCTTTCTTGATGCAGATTTCACTGCCCCTTCCAGGGATATGTGGCAGTGAATATTCCAAAGACACTTTTGGTCACGGCTCTTAAATCCATAAAATCTCTTTCAATATATCTGTTTCTATACTTAGCATACAGCCCCTTCCATTTAACAGCATTATCTTGAGGCTTCTAAAAATAAGAGGCTTGGGTGGGAGAACAACATCAACCGTCCCACAGAACAGGGTGGAGTAGCATTTTTTGAGCACCTACTATGTGTTTTACCTTTGCTTTTGCCTTCAATTTGGTATCTTTTTTCTAAGATTTTATTTATTTGTTTAACAGACAGAGATCACAAGCAGGCAGAGAGGCAGGCAGAGAGAGAGAGAGGGAAGCAGGGTCCCCACTGAGCAGAGAGCCCGATGTGGGGCTCGATCCCAGGACCCTGGGATCATGACCTGAGCTGAAGGCAGAGGCTTTAACCCACTGGGCCACCCAGGCACCCCTTCAATTTGGGATCTTAATAGAGCTCTTTAGGTTTTTTAAAATTTTATTTCCTGATTGGAAAATAGGGAGCCACATTTGAGAAAACATCCTTTTAATGTGTGTGGTGCTAGTTTGGGTTTCATAAAAGATGAGTTTACTAATTTCTGCTAATTGTATCATAACCCTTAAGGTATTCACTGAGAGATCAGTTTACAAGAGTCATAGATTTCTGGTATACCTTAACTTTATTTGATATGCATCTTGGGCTTGTGGAGTTTGCCCTGTTTGAGGAAATCAGTGTGATTCTAGAATAAGGTATTTCACAAAAAGCTAAATGCAAGATACAATTCTTTCTTTCCTAGAACAAGAATTGCAGGCATCCAAAAACTAGTAAACTGAGGCACAGTTAGGAAAGTTGTTGGGGAAACTCACTAACCAGGGAGGTGGATGTTAATGTTAATAGCTAACAGTTATCCAGTGCTTACTGGGTGTGCCTTTTGAGAGATGTTTATGCATTTTTTTAAAGATTTTATTTATTTATTTGACAGAGAGAGAGAGATCACAAGCAGGCAGAAAGGCAGGCAGAGAGAGGGGAGGAAGCAGGCTCCCCGCAGAGCAGAGAGCCCGATGCGGGGCTCGATCCCAGGACCCTGAGATCATGACCTGAGCCGAAGGCAGCAGCTTAACCACTGAGCCACCCAGGCACCCCGAGATGTTTATGCATTTTAAAGATATTCTTGTATAGTCCTCATAATACTTCTATGAGCTGGTATTATAACTCCATTTCACAGGTGGGAGGAAACAGGCTTCAAATTTAATGGGACTGTAAAGAAATCAGTGAAACTGGATGCAACTAGTCTGTGTGCCGAAGCCTTATCATCCATCTCTATGGGGGATCAAGATGAACACACAAGCAAGGTGAAAACCCTGTGACAAGGTCAGACCAGGAAAAGTGAGAAGGTGCCATCTAGTGACAATCCTAGTGGTGAGAAGCAGTTGGATTTTTTTTCTTCTTTTCTTTTCTTCCTAAATAAATTCTATGCCCAAGTTGATCAACATGGACAGGACTGGAGGAGATTGTGCTAAATGAAATAAGTCAAGCAGAGAAAGTCAGTTATCATATGGTTTCACTTATTTGTGGAGCATAAGGAATAACACAGAGGACATGGGGAGATGGAGAGAAGAAGGGAGTTGGAGGAAATTGGAGGGAGAGATGAACCATGAGAGACTGTGGACTCTGAGGAACTAGCTGAGGGTTTTGGCAGGGAGGGGAGTGGGAGGTTGGATGAGCCTGGTGGTGGGTATTGTGGAGGGCACGTATTGTATGGAGCACTGGGTGTGGTGCATAAACAATGAATTCTGGAACACTGTAAAGAAATTTAAAAAAATAAATAAAAATTAAAAGAAAAAATTCTACACCCAACACAGGGCTTGAACTCACAACCCTGAGATCAAGAGCTGCATGATCTCCTGACTGAGCGAGCCAGGTGCCCTGAATTTTTTTTAGTAGTATTTAAGATATGTACAGAAGACAAACAATACAATATTGATGAACCTCCACACAGTTTAAGACCTTTAAATTTGGAGAGGGGGGCAAGATGGCAGAGGAGTAGGGACCCTTCTTCAACTGACCCCTGAATTGAGCTGGATGTCTCCCAGACACTCTGAACACCCACAAAGTCAGCCTGAGATATAAGAAGAGGATATGGACCTATACCAACAGAATATCTCAGGCAGTTGGTCTAGAGGTATGAAGTGGGGAACTGAGATTCTGCTGTCAGATAGGGAAAGATAAACAGAAGGGGGGAGCCCCCAGAATCCTGTGCTGCCAGAACTCAAAAGCTTCCTGTGCTGGGGACTAGGCATAGACTCACAGACTGGTAATGGCAGGGAAAGGACTTTAGGGCAGCCCCCAGACTGAAACCTGGAGCTGCAGGGGCACATGTGTGAACTGGGGGTAGCTAGTGGTTTTAGAAGTACAAAGGTCAGAGACATGTCTGGTCCTGGAAGCAAAGGCTGGAAGTGCTGCTGTGGGTCACACAACCCAGGATGCTGTGTTTTTTAGCAGCACAGACAGAAATAGAGACATTGTGGCCTGGAGAGCTCACTGTAGAACAGACTGTGATCTCTCCATTCTGAGACAGAGGTTTGGATATGTCACTTCTGCTCTGACTCTCAGAAGTGATGCAGAAAGCCACCAGGGAAAGCCACCAGAGAACAAAGTCCCCCAAAACCGGTTTTCACTGAGCCCATCTCCCCCCACAGGGGACAGGGCAACTCTGCCCAAACAGGGTTGCCTGAGTAACAGTATGGTAGGCACCTCCCCAAGAACACAGGCTGGAAGAATAAGACGCTGACAACCCTAAGGACACTATAAAACAGGTGCATCTTGCTTGGGTTATGGTCAATAATCTGGACTCTTTACATTCCCTCAACCACCACTCAACAGAATGACTAAGAGAAGAGAAAAGAAGAACCCCCGACACAAGAAAAATTCAGACACTGTGACCTCTGCCACAGAACTAATGGATAGGGATATAAGCAAGATGTCGGAAATAGACTTCAGGGTAACAGTTATGCAGACAATAGCTAGGTTGGAGAAAACCACTAATGGCAACATAGATTCTCTAAGGGTGGAAGTGAGAGCTAATCTGGCATAACTTAAAAATGCTATCAATGAGAGCCAATTTAATCTAGATACTCTGACAGCTAGGGTAAATGAGACAAAAGAACGAATTAGTGATCTAGAAGACAAACTGATAGAAAAGAAGGAACAGGAGGACGCCTGGAACAAACAGCTTAGAATCCACAAAAACAGAATTAGAGAAATAAATGATGCCATGAAACATTGCAATGTCAGAATCTTTGGGATCCCTGAGGGGGTGGAGAAAGAGAGAGGACTGGAAGATATATTTGAGCAAATCCTAGCCAAGAACTTCCCTAATCTGGGGAATGAAACAAGCATTCATGTCCTAGAGGCAGAAAGAACACCTTCCAAGATCAAAGAGAATAAATCAACACCCAGGCATATAGTAGTAAAACTTGTAAATCTTAAAACCAAGGAAACCATCTTAAGGGCAGGTCGGGGGAAGAGATTCCTTACAAACAGAGGGGGGAACATCAGAATAATGTCAGACCTGTCCACAGAGACTTGATAAGCCAAAAAGGACTGGCAAAACATATTCAGGGTACTAAATGAGAAGAACATGCAGCCAAGAATTCTTTATCTGGCAAGGCTGTCATTCAGAATGGATGGAGAGGTAAGGAGATTCCAGGACCAGCAGAACCTTAAAGAATATATGACCACTAAGCCAACCATGCAAGAAATATTAAGGAGGCTCCTGTAAAAGGATAAAGACCCCAAGAGTGATATAGAACAGAAATATAGAGATAATCTATAGAAACAAGGACTTCACAGGCAACATGATGACAATAAAATCATATCTTTCAATAATCACTTTCAACGTGAACAGCCTAAATGCTCCCATAAAAGAGCATAGGGTTGAAGATTGGATAAAAAGACACGACCCATCCATATGCTGTCTACAAGAGACTCATTTTGAACCTAAACATACATCCAGACTGAAACTGAAGAGATGGACAACCATCTTTCATGCAACAGACCACAAAAGAAAGCTGGGGTAGCAATTCTCATATAAGACAAATTAGATTTTTAAGCTAAAGACTGTAGTCAGAGATACAGAAGGACACTATATCATTCTTAAAGGGTGTGCCCAATAGGAAGATCTAACTATTTTAAATATCTATGTCCCCAACGTGGGAGCAGCCAAATACATAAGCCACTTGTTAACCAAAATAAAGAGACATATTGATAATAACACGTTAATTGTAGGAGACTTTAACACTCCATTCTCAGCAACAGACAGATGACCTAAGCAGAAAATCAACAAAGAAATAAGAGCTTTGAATGACACATTAGACCAGATGGGTCTCATAGATATATACAGAACATTCCACCCTAAAACAACAGAAGAGTCACTCTTCTCGAGCACACATGGAACTTTCTCCAGATTAGACCACATACTGGGTCAAAAATCAGATCTCAACCGATACCAAAAGATTGAGATGATTCCCTGAATATTGTAAGACCACAATGCTTTGAAACTCAATTGAACTCAATGACAAGAAAAAGGTTGGAAGAAATTCAAACACTTGGAAGCTTAAGACCATCCTGCTCAAGAATGTTTGGGTCAACCAGGAAATCAAAGAGGAACTTAAACAATTTATGGAAAACAATGCAAATGAAAACACATCAGCCCAAAACCTATGGGATATGGCAAAGGCAGTCCTAAAGGGGAAATACATAGCCATTCAAGCCTCACTCAAAAAAAAGAAAGAAAGATTAATTCCGAACATACAAATTATCTTTACACCTTAAAGAACTGAGAATCAACAACAAATTAAGCCTAACCCATGGCACAAGAAGGGAAATAATTAAGATTAGAGCAGAAATCAATGAATTAGAAACCAGAAATATAATAGAACACATCAACAAAACTAGAAGCTGGTTCTTTGAAAGAATTAATAAGATTGATAAACCACTGGCCAGACTTACCCAAAAGAAAAGAGAAAGAACCCAAATTAATAAAAATTACAAATGAAAGGGGAGAGATCACAACTAACATGAAGGAAATAGTAACAATCATCAGAAATTATCAACAGCTATATACGAATAAATCAAGCAACCTAGAAGAAATGGATGCCTTCCTGGAAACCTATAAACTTCCAAGACTGAAACAGGAAGAAATTGAAAACCTGATTAGACCAAATAACCAGTAACAAGATTGAAGCAGTGATCAAAATCCTCCCAAAAAACAAGAGTCCAGGACCTGATGGATTCTCTAGGGGACTCTACCAAACATTAAAGGAAGAAATAATACCTATTCTCCTGAAGCTGTTTCAAAAAGAAAGAAAGAGAGAAAGAGGAAAGAAAGAAAGAAAGAAAGAAAGAAAGAAAGAAAGAAAGAAAGAGAAAAGGAAAACTTCCAGATTCATTCTATGAGACCAGCATTACCTTGATTCCCCAAACCAGGCAAAGTCACCATCAAAAAGGAGAATTTCAGACCAATATCCCTGATGAATAAGAATGCTAAGATTCTCAACAAGATCCTAGATAACAAGACCCAACAGTACATTAAAAGGATTATCCACCACAACCATGTGGGATTTATCCCTAAAATGCAAGGGTGGTTCAACATTTACAAATTGATAATGTGATAGAACAGTCATAAGAGAAGAAACAAATGTCCTCTCAACTGATGCAGAAAAAGCAACCGACAAAATACAACATCCTTTCCTGATTAAAACTCCTCAGAGTATAGAGATAGAGGGCACATTCCTCAATTTCATAAAATCCATCTATGGAAAAACCCACAGCAAATATCATTCTCAATGGGGAAAAGCTGAGAGCCTTTCCCTTAAGGTCAGGAACGCAACAAGGATGCCCACTCTCACCACTATTGTTCAACATAGTGTTAGAAGTCCTAGCAACAGCAATCAGACAACAAAAAGAAATAATTCAAATTGGCAAAGAAGCCAAACTCTCTCTCTTCACAGATGACATGATACTTAATGTGGAAAACCCAAAAGACTCCACCCATATATTACTAGAACTCATACAGCAATTCAGTAACATGGCAGGATACAAAATCAATGCACAGAAATCAGTTGCTTTCTTATACACTAATAATGAGAGTGTAGAAAGAGAAATTAGAGAATCAATTCCATTTACAATAGCACCAAAACCCATAAGATACCTTGGAATAAGCTTACCTAAAGAGGTAAAGGATATATTCTCTAGCAAATACAGAACACTTATGAAAGAATTTGGAGAAGACACAAAAAGATAGAAGAATGTTCCATGGTCATGGATCGGAAGAATACACATTGTTAAAATGTCTAAGCTCCCCAGAGCAATCTATACTTTCAATGCCATCCTGACCAAAATACCAGTGACATTTTTCAAAGTGCTAGAACAAACAATCCTAAAATTTGTATGGAACCAGAAAAGATCACAAACCACCAAAAAAATGTTGAAAAACAAAGCTGGGGACATCACATTGCGTGATTTCAAGCTATATTACAAAGCTGTGATCACCAAGGCAGCATGGTACTGGCACAAAAACAGACACATAGACCAATGGAACAGAATCAAGAGCCCTGATATAGGCCCTCAACTCTATGGTTAAATAATTTTCAACAAATCAAGAAAAAATATCTAATAGGAGAAAGACAGTCTCTTCAATAAATGGTGCTGGGAAAATTGGACAACTGTATACAGAAAAAATGAAACTCTACCATTTGCTTACACCATACACAAATATAAACTCGAAATGGATAAAAGACCTCAACGTGAGATAGGAATCCATCAAAATCCTAGAGTCTCCTCTAGAGGTTACATAGGCAGTATCCTCTTCGACACTGGCCACAGCAACCTCTTTCAAGACACGTCTCCAAAGGCAAGGGAAACAAAAGTAAAAATGAACTTTAGGGATTTCATTAAGATAAGAAGCCTCTGCACAGCAAAGGAAAAAGTCACAAAACAAAGAGGCAACCAATGAAATGGGAGAAGATATTTGCAAATGACATGACAAAGGGCTGATATCCAAGATCTGTAAAGAACTTCTCAAACTCAACACCTGAAAAATAATCAAGTCAAAAAAGTCCCAAAAGAAGAGCTACAAATGGCTAACAGACACATAAAAAAATGTTCAGCACCATTAGCCATCAGGAAATTCAAATCAAAACCACATTGAGATACCACCTTACACCAGTTAGAATGGCAAAAAATGACAAGGCAAGAAACAAGTGTTGGAGAGGCTGTGGAGAAAGGGGAACCTCTTACACTATTGGTGGGAATGCAAGTTGGTGCAGCCATTTTGGAAAACAGTGTGGCAGTTCCTCAAAAAATTAAAAATAGAGCTACCTATGACCCTGGTAATTGCACTACTGGGTACTTACCCCAAAGATACAGACATAGTGAACAGAAGGGCCATATGCACCCCAGTGTTTCTAGCAGCAATGTCCATAATAGCCAAATTGGAAGGAGTCAAAATGGCCTCTTAGATGCCCATTTAGATGTGGTCCATATATACAATGGAATATTACTGAGCCATCAGAAAGGAATACTCAGCTTTTGCATCAGCATGGGTGGGACTGGAGGAGATATGCTAAGTGAAATAAGTCAAGCAGAGAAAGACAATTATGATATGGTTTCACTTGTTTGTGGAACATAAGGAATAGCATGGAAGACATTAGGAGAAGGAAAGGAAAAATGAAGTGGGGGGTGGAAATCGGAGGGGAAGATGAACTATGAGAGATTATGGACTCCAGCAAATAAACCAAGGGTTTTAGATGGGAGGGAGTTGTGGGATGAGTTGGCCTGGTGATGGGTATTAAGAAGGGCACACATTTTTTTCATGTGTCTGATAGCTATTTGTATGTCTTCATTGGAGAAGTGTCCGTTCACGTCTTCTGCCCATTTTTTGACATGATTATCAGTTTTGAGTTTGAGTTCTTTATAGAACCTGGATATCAGCCTTTGTCTGTACTGTCATTTGTAAATATCTTCTCCCATTCCGTGGGTTGCCTCTTTGTTTTCTTGACTGTTTCCTTTGCTGTGCAGAAGCTTTTGCTCTTGATGAAGTCCCAAAAGTTCATCTTCGCTTTTGTTTCCTTTGCCTTTGGAGACATATCTTGAAAGAAGTTGCTGTGGCTGATATCGAAGAGGTTACTGCCTATGTTCTCCTCTAGGATTCTGATGGATTCCCGCCTCACATTGAGGTCTTTTATCCATTTTGAGTTTATCTTTGTGTATGGTGTAAGAGAATGGTCGAGTTTCATTCTTCTACATATAGCTGTCCAATTTTCCCAGCACCGTTTATTGAAGAGACTGTCTTTTTTCCACTGTATATTTTTTCCTGCTTTGTCGAAGATTATTTGACCATAGAGTTGAGGGTCCATATCTGGGCTCTCTACTCTGTTCCACTGGTCTATGTGTCTGTTTTTATGCCAGTACCATGCTGTCTCGGTGATCACAGCTTTGTAGTAAAGCTTGAAATCAGGTAACGTGATGCCCCCAGTTTTATTTTTGTTTTTCAACATTTCCTTAGCGATTCGGGGCCTCTTCTGATTCCATACAAATTTTTGGATTATTTGCTCCAGATCTTTGAAAAATACCAGTGGAATTTTGATCGGAATGGCATTAAAAGTATAGATTGCTCTAGGCAGTATAGACATTTTAACAATGTTTATTCTTCCAATCCAAGAGCATGGAATGGTCTTCCATCTTTTTGTGTCTTCTTCAATTTCTTTCATGAGTGTTCTGTAGTTCCTCGAGTACAGATCCTTTACCTCTTTGGTTAGGTTTATTCCCAGGTATCTTATGGTTCTTGCTGCTATAATAAATGGAATTGATTCTCTAATTTCCCTTTCTGTGTTTTCATTGTTAGTGTATAAGAAAGCAACTGATTTCTGTACATTGACTTTGTATCCTGCCACGTTGCTGAATTGTTGTATGAGTTCTAACAGTTTGGGGGTGGAGTCTTTTGGGTTTTCCATATAAAGTATCATGTCATCTGCGAAGAGAGAGAATTCATCATCACTAGCCATCAGGGAGATTCAAATTAAAGCCACATTGAGATTCCACCTTACACCAGTTAGAATGACCAAAATTAGCAAGACAGTAAACAACGTGTGTTGGAGAGGCTGTGGAGAAAGGGAACCCTCTTACACTGTTGGTGGGAATTCAAGTTGGTGCAGCCACTTTGGAGAACACTGTGGAGATTCCTTAAGAAATTAAATATAGAGCTTCCCTATGACCCTGCAATTGCACTACTGGGTATTTACCCCAAAGATACAGGTGTAGTGAAAAGAAAAGCCATCTGTACCCCAATGTTCATAGCAACAATGGCCATGGTTGCCAAACTGTGGAAAGAACCAAGATGCCCTTCAACGGACCAATGGATAAGGAAGATGTGGTCCATATACACTATGGAGTATGATGCCTCCATCAGAAAGGATGAATACCCAACTTTTGTAGCAACATGGAAGGGACTGGAAGAGATTATGCTGAGTGAAATAAGTCAAGCAGAGAGAGTCAAGTATCATATGGTTTCACTTATTTGTGGAGCATAATAAATAGCATGGAGGACATGGGGAGATGGAGAGGAGAAGGGAGTTGAGGGAAATTGGAGGGAGAGATGAACCATGAGAGACTATGGACTCTGAAAAACAATCTGAGGGTTTTGAAGGGGCTGGGGGTGGGAGGTTGGGGGAGCCAGGTGGTGGGTATTATGGAGGGCACAGATTGCATGGAGCACTGGGTGTGGTGCATAAACAATGAATTCTGTTACACTAAAAAGAAATTAAATTAAAAAAAAAAACACTACAGCCTAGATAAATGTTGATTTTTAAAAGGGATATAAAACAAATAGAAAACATAAAATTTTGCCCAAAAAAACACTAAGAAATTTTAGTAATTCATAAAATGTTTATTTTATTCTTAAAGAAATAAAGCCCCCCCCCAAAAAAAAGAAGGGCACATATTGCATGGAGCATTGGGTGTTACAGGCAAACAATGAATCATAGAACACTACATCAAAAACGAATGATGTACTGTACGGTGACTAACAGAACATAATAAAAAATAAATAAATGGGAAAAAAGACCTTTAAATTTTTTCTTCACTTATTTTAAATAAATATAGGCACACCAATAAAAAATCAAAACAAATGAAAGATACATAGTGTAAAGTCCAAGTACCCCATCCTTCCCTGAAGCAAGTACTGTTACCAATTTCTTGTGTGCCCTTCCAGAGATAGTCTGTTTAAATAAATATTTCTTATACACAGAGGTGTATACTACAGGCAGAATAATGCCTTCTCCCCATGAGGCCCACATCCTAATTCCCAGAACCTGTGAACAGATTATAGGACAAAAGGGATTTTGCAGATATCATTCAGGTTAAAGATTTTGAGATGGGGAGATTACTCTAGATTATCCAGATGGGCCCAATGTTATCATATACTGATCCTTAAAGCTGAGAATTCTAGGTTGTGGACAGATGTGATTATGGAAGAATAGTCAGGCATGCAACATTTCTGGCTTTGAAGACACAGGAAGCTGAGGGATGCAGGCGGCCCCTAGAAGCTGGAAGAGGCAAATAAAATAAAATAAAAACAAGTAGAGGTGCCTGCATGACTCAGTCAGTTAAGCCTCTGCCTTCAGCTCAGGTCATGATCTCTGAGTACTGGGATTGACCAGCCCTGAGCTGGGCTCCCTGCTCAGGGGGGAGACGGCTTCTCCCTCCACCTCTGCTCCTCCCCCACTGCTTGAACAGTCTCCCGTGCTCCCTCTCTCAAATAAATAAATAAATTCTAATAGACAACTATTAATGATCGTACAGCATTAATTTTTGATGTAATGTAAACTGATTCACCAATTGCACATAACACCCAGTGCTTGTCACATCACATGCCCTCAACTGAATTTAAATAAATAAATCGTATTTATTTTTTTTATTTTTTTTAAAGATTTTATTTATTTATTTGACAGAGAGAGATCACAAGTAGGCAGAGCAGCAGGCCGGGGGGTGGGGGGTGGGAAGCAGGCTCCCTGCTGAGCAAAGAGCCCGATGCCGGACTCGATCCCAGGACCCCGAGATCATGACCCGAGTCGAAGGCAGCGGCCTAACCCACTGAGCCACCCAGGCGCCCCAATAAATCGTATTTAAATAAATAAATAAATCATTCTCCCCTAGACCCTCCAGAAGGGACTGCAGCGTCTAGCACCTTAATTTTTTTTATTTTTATTTTTATTTTCCGCATAACAGTATTCATTGTTTTTGCACCGCACCCAGTGCTCCATGTAATCCGTGCCCTCTCCAATACCCACCACCTGGTTCCCCCAACCTCCCACCACCCCGCCCCGCCACTTCAAACCCCTCAGATTGTTTTTCAGAGTCCATAGTCTCTCATGGTTCACCTCCCCTTCCAATTTCCCTCAACTCCCTTCTCCTCTCCATCTCCCCTTGTCCTCCATGCTATTTGTTATGCTCCACAAATCAGTGAAACCATATGATAATTGACTCTCTCTGCTTGACTTATTTCACTCAGCATAATCTCTTCCAGTCCCGTCCATGTTGCTACAAAAGTTGGGTATTCATCCTTTCTGATGGAGGCATCATACTCCATAGTGTATATGGACCACATCTTCCTTATCCATTGGTCCGTTGAAGGGCATCTTGGTTCTTTCCACAGTTTGGCGACCGTGGCCATTGCTGCTATAAACATTGGGGTACAGATGGCCCTTTTCACTCCATCTGTATCTTTGGGGTAAATACCCAGGAGTGCAATGGCAGGGTCATAGGGAAGCTCTATTTTTAATTTCTTGAGGAATCTCCACACTGTTCTCCAAAGTGGCTGCACCAACTTGAATTCCCACCAACAGTGTAAGAGGGTTCCCCTTTCTCCACATCCCCTCCAACACATGCTGTTTCCTGTCTTGCTAATTTTGGCCATTCTAACTGGTGTAAGGTGGTATCTCAATGTGGTTTTAATTTGAATCTCCCTGATGGCTAGTGATGATGAACATTTTTTCATGTGTCTGATAGCCATTTATATGTCTTCATTGGAGAAGTGTCTGTTCATATCTTCTGCCCATTTTTTATATGATTATCTGGTTCGTGTAACACCTTAATTTTAACCCAGTCAAGACCTGTGTCACACTTCCCACCTATGAAAATGTAAGATAATAAATTTGTGTTGTATTAACCCACTAAGTTTGTGATAATCTGCTGCAGCAACAAAAAACTAATGTACACACTATATTGTCCTATGCTTTTCTCATCTAGTCTATTTTAAAGCTATTTCCATTTTGCTACATTTAGAGCTGTCTTACTCTTTTTTTTTTAAGATTTTTTTTTTTTTTTGACAGAGAGACAGCAAAAGGGGAACACAAGCAGGGCGAGTGGGAGAAGGAGAAGCAAGTTTCCCATGGAGCAGGGAGTCCTATGGGGGGCTCAATCCCAGGACCCTGGGATCATGACCTGAGCCTAAGGCAGATGCTTAACAGCTGAACCACCCAGGTGCCCCAATGCCTTATTCTTTTTAATGGGTATTTATCAGTTCTGTTAAAGAGGGTCATGAGGCTGTTTGAGTCACATATAAGTGAGTTCTAAATAAGTTTGTGATGTAATTCCTAATTTTTCTCATATAGCACACGAATATGCTGCTGTTTATATAACACAGAGAAGTGAATTAGAGGCAAGGAGGCCATTTACACTGAGCCTTGATAGAAAAGATTACAGTATATTCTTTCTTTTTTCTTTTTAAAGATTTTATTTATTTATTTATTTGTCAGGGAGAGAGAGAGAGCACAAGCAGGCAGAGTGGCAGGCAGAGGCAGAGAGAGAAGCAGGCTCCCCGATGAGCAAGGAGCCCAAGGCGGGACTCGATCCCAGGATCCTGGGATCACGACCGGAGCGGAAGGCAGATGTTAATGACTGAGACACCCAGGCACCCCAGACGGCTGTTTCTTAGGGTCAGGTGGCTGCAAGCCTCTGGTCAGAACATTTTCAACCAAAAGGCCATTTGTGTTATATGGATTCATTTGCCAACCTTGCAAAATGAGCCAGTTTCATTAACACTGAAAACCTGCTCTTACACACACACACACACACACACACAACCCTTTTCTCTGGAGATACGTGAGCCAGCCAAGAAGGGGCATAACCGTGCTCCTGACACCGGGTAACATGACTGTAAATTTCTATGGTTTTCAGCCTCCCAACAATGCTCTCCACTGCAACTTTTAATTGTTTTTTAAAGAAGAGTCATCTCATAAGTCCACACATTCAGCCCCACTTCTGTCTTCTTCGCTCATCACACTCTACAGGTGTTAGTACTTTTCCGTTTAGCACTTTTCAGAGCAGCCTCCCGTACAGGTCTGCACATTTCTTATTCCTTTCTCTGCACGGACCGTACTGTTCATTCATTAACATTAAACTCACAGCCAACAGCACCAAAACGTGAAGGGCCACAGAATATGCCACCCCAACACCAATTACTTTGGGCCGAAGGTGCTGGAAAACAGCAGGTACAGGGGCAACACGGATCTCCCTCCTCTGCCTGAAGACAGCTCCTCCAAAGGACCTCGGGGTCGTCATCAATCCCCTCCTGGAAGTGTCTTCAGAAGGGAAGATGGACTCTCATCACAGGAGACAAGAGACTAGAAGTTGGCACCACACGCAGACACACTCTGTCTCCAGCTGTCGAACTCCTATCTTGTCTTCTGAGGGCCCTTTTAGCTTTCCTAAAAACCGTTTACTATCGCCCACGAGACCTACATCCCCGCCCCTTCCCCTCTGAAGCTGGCATTTAATCCTGAGTTCTGAGCCATGAGGGAGTTACTTGTAGTTCCCTGGACATCTCCCATCTATACATAAGGTGGTGTGTTAACGAGCTTCTGTTTGACTCAGCTGTAAAAAAGGAGCAATCTTGCCATTTGCAGCAATGTGATGGACCTACAGGGTATTGTGTTAAGTGAAATAAGTCCGACAGAGAAAGACACTACCATGCGGTTTCACTTACATGTAGAATCTAAAAAACAAAACAAAGGAAGAAACAAACAAGGACCCAGCAGTGGAGAGAACACGCTGCCGGTTGCCAGAGGGGAGGGGGTGGAGGGCGAGCAAAATGGGCGAATGGGAATGGGAGGTACAGGTTCCCAGTTTCAGAGTGAATAAGTCATGGGGATAAAAGGCACAGCGCAGGGAATATAGTCAGCGGCACTGTAATAGCGTCCTATGGTGACAGACGGCAGTGACACTAGCGGTGAGCACAACTCCAGACTTGTTGTACCTGAAACTCATGGAACATTATGTGTCAACCAGTCTTCAGTAGAAACAAAGCAAAGCAAATTACACAGCAATAAACAAACAAACAAAACAATTTGCCCCTCTCTTGTTTATTACAGGGGTCTCACCTAAGAACCCAGAAGAGTAGAGGGACAATTATGTTTCCTTTCCCACAAACTCTTGCCTGAAGGAAGCTTATCTAACACGTGGATTTTCTCCATAAGGCACATCACAGCCTTCCCGGGCTTAGGACACTAGACAGCACTATGGCTCTACCGCGGGGCCATTTCCAACAGCAGAATCACCAATGAAAAGCACAGACATGTGAGAAAAAAAGGTCAATAAATAAACCACAAAAAGGACACCTGTATACAGTACGAGAGAATAATCAAGAAGGCGGAGTCTTTTTTTTTTTTAACCTCAGCTGGAAACCTGCACTTTGGACGACTCAAAGACTTTGCCACTCTGTTCATATCTGCAATGACTGTAAGAGCCCTGGGAGCAACCATTGGGGGGTTACAAACGAATCCTAGAGAGGGGGCAAATTGACAAACAGGGGTTCATGAATAATGAGGACCAACCGTGTATGCACTCCCTGACCAAGACGACTTTCTAAAGTTGATCTCTTCCCATTTTTTTAGACTTACCACTGAGGGACAGCTTCATTTGCCCAAGTAGGCAGTAGCAGGGGTGCCTGAAAGGCTCATTCCGTTGAGCGACTGCCTTCTGCTCAGGTCCTGCTCAGGTCATGATACCGGGGTCCTGGGACGGAGCCCCACTTTGGGCTCTCTACTCAGCAAGGCGTCTGCTTCTCCCTCAGCCCCTAAAACACCCCCGCCTGCTTGCTTTCTCTCTCTCTCTCTCTCAAATAAATAAAATCTTTAAAAAAAAAAAAAAAGTAGGCAGTAACAAAAAGGAGACTGTTTCCCCATTTTCCAAAAATTCTCTGTTCTTGCCACTAACCAGGTTTCAGATAATTCAATCACTTTAATGCAGAGTTCAGGGAAATGATCCATTCTCTAAATCTAGCAGCTTCTTTTTTATTCACAGATTAATGTTTGCTTGTGATCCTGCCAAAGGATTTTAAGTTCAGACAAACGTTTCCATTTCAAATCAGCACTCCCCAGAAGAAATAGAACGTGAGCCACGTACACGTAACTTTAAATTTTGTAATAGCTTCCTTAGAGTGAAAAGAAACCGGTAAAATTAGTTTGAATGTATTTAACCCAACACCACAAAAATACCATCACCATAGCATGTAACGATTATGAACAATATTAGTGAGGTCATTTACAATTTCTTAACTAAGTCTTTAATTTCAATATTATGGCACAGCTGCACGTGGACTAGTTACACTTCAAGTGTTCAGTAATCACTTGTCGTTGGCGGCTACCATGTTGGACTCAGCACAGCTTTATTCTAAAGTAACAGGAAGCCTCTCCTGAAACAGGTACAGATGTTACTCTACTGTCTAATTCTTTTTCAGGATTCAATCTCATTAGACCAGTGATTGCTAGTACACAGTATCGATACCTTTTCAAAAGTTGCAGTTTTGCTTTAAAAATGCAAACTTTTCCAATATACATTCATATATATGTGCACATATAAAATATATTTCCACGTGGTCTGTGCAATATTCTTTAAGGTCAAGTGTTCAGAGGCTAGCTAAAACCCACCCAGAGCTGGGCACCTGGGTGGCTTAGATGGTTAAGTGTCTGCCTTTGGCTGAGGTCATGATCCCGGAGCCCCGGGATCAAGTCCCACATCTGGTTTCCTGCTCAGGGAGGACCCTACTTCTCCCTCTCCCTCTGCCTCCTCCACTTGTCCTCTTTCTCTCTCTCTGTCAAATACATAAATAAAATCTTAAAAAATATATTTTTTTAAAAACCACACCCAGAGTTGACCTAATATTTACTGCCTAATGAGCAACTTCAAATCATTTTTGGACCGTGTCAATCTGGGGAATCAGATGACTTTTCCAGCACAACCAGCCAAGACTGTCACATGATCCCTGCCTATTATTAATATCCTCATGTAGCTTCTTCTCACACTGGATCAGAGTGGATCTGTGTGCCCAGACAACATGTCAAAGTAATGACCTGCAACTTGTGAACCTAGACCATAAAAGACATTTTGGCTTCTTTCTCTTCCTGGATCACTCACTGTGGCGGAAGCCAGCCGCCAGTGTCGGAGATACTCCAGCTGCCTATGAAGAGTCCGCTTGGCTAAGAAACGAGGCCTCCAAACAAAGTCCCAATGAGTCAGTCATCTTGGAAGGTATCCTCCAGCCCCAGTAAGGCCTTTGCATGACTGCAGCCCCCCTGATGTCTAACCGCAACCTCCTGAGAGACCTTGGACCAGAACCACCCAGTGAGCACATCCAAATTCCTTATTTCCATGGGAGTGGCTGGGAGGGGGCGGGGGTCAGTGGGCGGAGCATCCGGGTCCCGATCTCAGCTCTTGGCCTCAGGGTTGTGAATTCAAACCCGGTGTTGAGCCTGTAGCCGGCTTAAAAAAAAAATAAAAATTCCTTATCTCCAGAAACTGTGAGAAAATACATGTTTCTTATTTGAAACCATTGGGTTTTGGAGTAATAACTTATTCAGCAATCACTTATGTAGTAATAACTTTTGCAGCAATAAGTTGCTAAACCACAGCTTTATTTTTTTTATTTAATAGATATTTATTAAGTCTAACCATGTTCACATTTCTAGAAAAGGGGAGAGAAGAGAACTGCAATGGATGAACACCAATTGTAAGTAATTGTACTGGAAACAAACCACGTCTGAAAATCCACCTGATAGGTCTTGGTTTCAACTTATGCCCCTTTCCATGCCTTTCGGTGAAGTCAGTTCAGCAACTCTTCTCTATTTTCAAACAAGCTAAATTTTCCTATTACCCTCCTCATTTCCAGATCCAAATTCCTTTCTGGGATACTTTCCCATTTGTCTTTTGAACAAATATCTAATTCCTTAAAGACTTTATATGGCATTTAAATTACTTTCAATTGTTTTACAATACTCAGTGGCACAGATATGGGGACAAATGTGCCCTTCTTGACTGATAGGGACTAGCGATAAAACCAAAGACAGCCACTCTACAACTCTGGTGTTATTCTGTGGTATGGAAATTTAGAGTAGTAAGGACTTTCTTCATTAAGTGCAGGAAGTTATTCAGAGGTGTTACATTCCAAGTTGTTAAATAGGTTTAGAAGTACTTCTACAAGCAGATGATTGATTAATTACATTGCAAATGTTCCGTGGAATTCCTTATCAGTCTTTTGTATTAAAGCTACTCATCCTTCCTACATATGTGACCTCATTTTTTTAATAATTTTCTTATTTTTAATTAACATATAATGTATTATTAGCCCCAGGGGTACAGGTCTGTGAAGCGCCAGGTTTACACACTTCACAGCACTCACCATAGCACATACCCTCCCCAATGTCCATAACCCCACCACCTTCTCCCTACTCCCTGCCCTCCAGCCACCCTCAGTTTGTTTTGTGACAGTAAAGAGTCTCTTACGGTTTGTCTCCCTCCTAATCCCATCTTGTTTCATTTATTCTTTTCCTACCCCCAAACCCCCCACGTTGCATCTCCACTTCCTCATATCAGGGAGACCATATGATAGTTGTCTTTCTCCGATTGACTTATTTCGCTAAGCATGATACCCTCTGGTTCCAAGTCTTCGCAAATGGCAAGATTTCATTTCTTTTGATGGCTGCATAGTATTCCATTGTGTATATATACCACATCTTCTTTATCCATTCATCTGCTGATGGACATCTGGGCTCTTTCCACGGTTTGGCTATCGTGGACATTGCTGCTGTAAACATTCGGGCGCACGTGCCCCTTCGGATCACTATGTTTGTATCTTTAGGGTAAATACCTACTAATGCAATTACTGGGTCGTAGGGTAGCTCTATTTTCAACTTTTTGAGGAACCTCCATGCTGTTTTCCAGAGTGGCTGCACCAGCTTGCATTCCCACCAACAGTGTAGGAGGGTTCCCCTTTCTCCACATCCTCGCCAGCATCTGTCATTTCCTGACTTGTTAATTTTCGTAGCTTTAATTTTTAAAATTAGAATTGGTAATGGGGAACTATATCTGTCAAATTCTATTTAGATACAAAGTATTTGAGAGATTGAAGACATTGACAGTTTCACAAATTTGATATTTCCAAAACAAAAAAAAAAATGTTTTACATCAGCCAGTTCTTCAGAACACTTTAAAACAAATCCATTTTTTAAAAAAATTAAGCATAGATGAGCAAATCAGATATTAAAATGTTTTATGTAAAACTCTGAAAAACTGACAACATATTCACATGTGTACTTTTGAAAAACTTATTTTGAAAGCTGTAAAGTCTATAATGTCTTTATTGTATCACTTTTATTATACCCAATTAATACTTTTAAAGATAAATATTTCTATGAACTAAAAGTTCATTACAGAATCTTATTAAGGGGCACCCAGGTGGCTCAGTCGGTTAAGCATCTGCCTTTGGCTCAGGTCACGATCCCAGGGTCCTGGGATCGAGCTCCGCTTCGAGCTCCCTGCTTGGCAAGGAGTCCGCTTCTCCCCTTCCCTCTGGCACTCCCCTTGCTTGTGCGCTCTCTCAAATAAATAAATAAAATGTTTGTTCAAAAACAGATAAAATAAAATCTTATCAAGAATCAGACTTGCTAGGGGCGCCTGAGTGGCTCAGTGGGTTAAGCCACTGCCTTCGGCTCAGGTCATGATCCCAGGTCCTGGGTTCGAGCCCCGCATCGGGCTTTCTGCTCGGCAGGGAGCCTGCTTCCTCCTCTCTCTCTGCCTGCCTCTCTGCCTACTTGTGATTTCTCTCTGTCAAATAAATAAATAAAATCTTTAAAAAAAAAAAAGAATCAGACTTGCTAAGTGTGAACTTCAAAAGTCGGTACAACACAAATGAAAACTGAAACATTATCTTAAGTGAAAGAAGTCAGTCATGAAAGACCACACACCTTATGGTTCCATTCAAATGAAATGTCCAGAATCAGCAAATCTATAGACAGAAATTAGGTTAGTGGTTGCCTAGGGCTGGGGGCATGGGTGGAACTACTAATGGGTATAGGGCTTCTTTCAGAGAGGTGACAAAAATGTTCTAAAATTGTGGTGATGGCTGCGCAATTCTGTGAACATACTAAAAACCATTGAACTGTGTAGGCTTTTAAACGGGTACAGCGTTCAGTATGTGAATTATGTCTCAAAGCTGCTTTTCTAAAAAGGGAGGGTTCAAAGAACAAGAGTTGCCAAAGAGCAGGAGATAAATATATCTTTTGACAGCTGCACAAAGATTCTTTTCCAAGGAATGTAAGGTCTGGAAAATGATTGCTAAAGAATCTTTTCTTCTGTAGACCGTGGATAATTGAGTGTAGCCATCCCCAGTTGAAACCAAAAGGAACAGAAAGCAGAGACAGCTATGAAAGAAAATCAGTGTGACTACCTAGATGATTTAAAGTCTTTTTTAAAAAATATATTTTCTTGGGGCGCCTGGGTGGTTCAGTGTGTTAAACCGCTGCCTTCAGCTCAGGTCATGATCCCAGGGTCCTGGGATCGAGTCCCGCATCGGGCTCTCTGCTCAGCAGGGAGGCTGCTTCCCTCCCTCTTTCTGCCTGCCTCTCTGTCTACTTGTGATCTCTCTCTGTCAAATAAATAAATAAAATCTTAAAAATATATATATATTTTTTTCTTTAACTTATTTTTATTTATTTGACAGACAGAGATCACAAGTAGGCGGAGAGGCAGGCAGAGAGAGAGGAGGGGAAGCAGGCTCCCTGACAAGCAGAGAGCCCGATGCGGGGCTCGATCCCAGGACCCTGGGATCATGACCTGAGCCGAAGGCAGAGGCTTTAATCCACTGAGCCACCCAGGCGTCCCTAAAGTCTTTTTTTTAAGATGTATTTATTTATTTGCAAGAGAGAGAGAGAGCGCGCCTGTGCAAGCAGTGGGTAGGGGCACAGGGGGAAGGAGAGGGACAGACTCACTGCTAAGCATGGAGCTAGAGCAGAACCAATCTCAGAACCCTGAGACCCTGACCTGAGCCAAAATCAAGAACCGGACGCCCAATTGAATGAGCCCCTCAGGCTCCCCATATAGTTTATTTTCAAAAGGGCTCCCCCCAGCTTGACTCCACGATGTAGCGAGCCTTGTGTGACAACGGGATGCATTGCGGTGTGAAGTACTAAAAGCAGCAACTGGCTCTGGGCAAGAACTCAGCTGATCAGCTGTCATTTATTTTACAAGCCAAGGAGCAAGCGGGGGAAGAGAAAGGTAACAGGCCAATTAAGCTCCTTAGAGGTACTAGAGATACCTAATACCCCATAACAAAAACAACAGTAAAGATAGCAGCTATAACCCCCAGGGAGGTAGAAAAAAAGTGTGGGTATCAGAACAGATTAGGGCAAAAGAAAATTAGTGTTCTGTATGCAGGCAAGAATCCTTATCAGTGATAAACAGCTCAGGACTAAGCCATTCATTAGGTTAATTGAAATGAATCAACAGAACTGTTAAGGAAAGATTCGGTAGGCGGTTGAATGGTGCCCCCCACCAAGATTCAGGTCCGCCGCAACCACCGAACATGACCTTATTTTGGAAAGAGGGTCTTTGCAGATGTAATGAGTGCAGATGAGGTCATGCTGGATCAGGGAGGGCCCTAAATCCAACGACTGATGTCTTGATAAGAAGGGAAGAGGACACACGCAGACGACCCAGGAGAAGAGGGAGGGACTGGGACCATGTAGCCACAAACCACAGAACCCCAAGGATCGTCGGCAACCACCAGAAGCTGGAGGAGACAAGAAAGGAGTCTTCGCAGAGCCTTGAGAGGAAGCATGGCCTGTCAACACCTTGATATTGCACTGCCGGCCTCCAGAACTGTAAAAGAATACATTTCTGTGGTTTTAAGCCCCCATGTTGTGGTACCTGATGTGCCAGCCACAGGAGACAGATCCAGATGCCTGAAGTTTGGCCCCTTGACCACCAGAGGGGGCTGTCTACCAGCATGTCCTGCATACACGTAAACCAGAGCCCAGGATAATTACTTAAGTTTACCGAGAATGCCGTACAGTGTTCAGACAATTTAAACACTTACATTTTTTTAAACACTCACTGATTTTTTTTTTAGATTTTATTTATTTATTTGGCATAGAGAGTTCACAAGTAGGCAGAGAGGCAGGCAGAGAAGGGGGGGGGTGGAGCAGGCTCCCTGCTGAGCAGAGAACACCCCCCACCCCTGAAGAGGGGCTCCATCCCAAGACCCTGAGATCATGACCTGAGCCGAAGGCAGAGGCTTAACCCACTGAGCCACTGGCGCCCAAACACTTACACGTTTTTAATGATGGTAAATAAGTTATAATTTATCACTTAAAAAATTACAACCATCTTGCTGGATAATCTGTAACCTTCGCAACAACTTGGCTAGGAGCTTTTAAAGAACGTCCTTGCCCTGCTGTCTTTTTGTACCCAGGAGAGGGTACCTGTAGGTTAATTCCCCCCAACAATTTCCCTCCCCAGAACAGGTGCATATTCTTTTTTTTTTTTCAGTGTTCCAAAATTCATTGTTTATGCACCACACCCAGTGCTCCACGCAATACGTGCCCTCCATAATACCCACCACCAGGCTCACCCAACCCCCCACCCCCTACCCCTCCCAAACCCTCAATTTGTTTCTCAGAGTCCACGGTCTCTCATGGTTTGTCTCCCCCTCTGATGCATATTCTTAATTTCAAAAGCCAGGGCCTAGGGCACCTGGGTGGTTCAGTTGTTAAGTGTCCGCCTTCAGCTCAGGTCATGATCCCGGGGTCCTGGGTTTGAGCCCCACTGGGGCTCCCTGCTCAGCAGGAAGCCTGCTTCTCCCTCTCCCACTCCCTTTGCTTGTGTTCCCTCTCTCGGTGTCTCTCTGTGTCAAATAAATCAAATCTTAAAAAAAAAAAAAGACAGAAGGTAATACTCTGTTACATATGTCCCAGAAATGTACAAGAATGGGGGTTTCTCCCAACCTTGGCAATTCTGCTCTAGAACAAGCAGTGAGGTAGGTCCCAAGGACAGAGCTAAGGACCTTAGACACACACCTCCTAGTGCAGGGAACTCACCATTGTGATGGATACTAAAGATCTCCAGTCTTCCAAAACTTCTCCAGCCAAGCATGGGCATAGTTGATTCCCTTCTCAGGCGTGGAGCCCAGCCTTTCAGACACCACACTTACGCTGGTTCATACCACACTGTGGGGAGAAGGTCTTACTCCAAGACTATGATGTTTCTAATAGGCAGCATCCCTTTTCCCTGAGTCCCTCTGAGCACCAAGCCCTGAAACCACAGGGATAGCCACCATGGTGTCCACAACAACAGTCCTTACACCCAGGCATATACTATTTGACAAGGGAGCCAAGAATACCCAGTGGAGAAAAGACATTCTCTGTTCAAAAAGCAGTGCTGGAGATGGAACTGGAGGGGATTATGCTGAGTGAAGTAAGTCGAGCAGAACAGAGAAAGACAATTATCATATGGTCTCACTTATTTGTGGAATGTAAGGAATAGCATGGAGGACATTAGGAGAAGGAAGGGGGTAGGGAATCAGAGGGGGAGACAAACCATGAGAGACTATGGACTCTGGGAAACAAACTGAGGGTTTTAGAGGGGAGGGGAGTGGGGGGATAGGTGAACCCGGTGATGGGTATTAAGGAGGGCACGTATTGCATGGAGCACTGAGTGTTTTACACAAACAATGAATCATGGAACATTACATCAAAAACTAATGACATACTGTATGGTGACTAACATAATAAAAAATAATAAAAATAAATTTTTAAAAATGGTGCTGGGAAAATTAGTCAAATGAAAAAAAAAGAAACTAGATTCCCATCTTATACCACTCACAAAAATTAACTTGGAAAGGATTAAAAGTGTGTAAGTGTAAGACTAGGAACCATAAGAAGAAAAGTAGGAGGAAAGCTCCTTGGCATGGATCTTAGCAATATTTCTTTTTATATGTTATCCAATGCACAAACAACAAAACAAAAAAAAAATGAGTGGGAATACATCAAAATAAAAATCTTCTGTCCAGCGAAGGAAACCATCAACAAGATGAAAAAACCTACAGAATGGGGAAAATATCTGCAAACCCTATAACCAATTAGAGGTTAATAACAAAAGTATATTAAAAAGTTGGGGTGCCTGGGTGGCTCAGTCGGTTAAGTGGCTGCCTTCGGCTCGGGTCATGATCTCAGGGTCCTGGGGTCGAGCCCCACATCGGGCTCCCTGCTCAGCGGGGAATCTGCTTCTCTCTCTGCCTCTGTCTGCTGCTCTGCCTACTTGTATTCTCTACCTGTCAAATAAATAAATAAAATCTTTAAAAAAATTTTTTAAAGTATATTAAAAAGTCATACAACTCGATAGCAAAAAAAAAAAAACTACTAAAAAACAAATAATCCATTTTTTTTTAATGGGCAAAGGATCTGAATAGACATTTTTCAAAGAAGATATACAAATGACTAACAGGTACATAAAACAGGTACCAACAGGTGCTCAACATCGCTCATCATCAGGAAAATGTAAATCAAAACTGTGAGAGACCACCTCACAACCTCCAGTTATAAGATGAACAAGTCTTGGCAAGGCAAGGCACACCATGCTGACTACAATCAACAATACTGTCTTGTATATTTGAAGTTGCTAGGAAATAGATGGTAAAAAGATTCATCGCTGGAAGAAAGTAGGTGATGGACATTCATTAAACTTAGCATGGTGATCATTCCACACTATATACATGCACCAAATCATTATGTTTCACACCTTAAACTTACACAGTATTATACGTCAGTCTTCCTTAGTGCCTCCTGGGGCAAAATCCCCCCAGCTCTCTCAACCCGCACTGGGAATCAAGTGATCAAGGTGTCAATCCTGACTCTTCTTTGCCCCCATAGTCCACACACCATCAAGTCCTATTGTTTTATCTCCCAAAATAGATCTCAGACCTATGCATGTGCCTCCATCTGGACCACCACCCCTTAGCTACCACCAGATCCTCCCTGGACGGCTGCAAACAGTTTCCTGACTGGCCCACTGCTTCTACTCCCGCTCTAGCCAACCCATTATACAAACTGGAACCCAAGGAGCCTTTTGAATTATAAGTGGATCAAAGTAATACCTCCCCTTGCTTAAGCTCTTCAGTAGCACCCACATGCTTAGAGGAGAGTCCAAGTGCCTCACCACAGTCAACAAAGTCTTGCATGATCTGTCCTGCACAGCTATGTGACCTCTGTTGCCATCATTTGCCCTTTGCATATTATGGTGCAGCCACACTCCCCATTAGGGTCTTCCCAGAAGCAGTCCTTGAGACAAGGATTTTGATTCAAGTAGATAATTCGAGAGAAGATCCCAGGCAGCGTGGGGAACGAGTGGGTAAGTGAAACCAGGCGTATTAATGAGTGGATTACCTCTGTGAACAACTGGGGCTCAGCTCCGCTGGGGACCCTCTGTGAGGTCATACCTCCAAGTCATCCCAGTTCAGAGTGAAGAAGGTGGGGAGTTCATCCACCATGTCCCATCTATCACTGTTGAAAATCATTCTGGGGATGTAACTTCCCAGTGCTCTGTCAGGTGCCCATCCAGGGCTGGGGAACACTCTTTGGAAGACACAGGACTGTGACCACCTGGATAGACTGAAGGGACCTGGTTAGAAATCCATCAGCTCCTTCAGTGTACAGTCCTCACACCAGCTCCCTTCTACAAAATGTAACCAGTCTGGGATGAGATGAGGCGCTTGGGCCAGAATGTTGATTAACGACATCATTAATACACGCGACTAGATTCTACTGACATTTTCTTCACAGCAAGACTTTCTCGTTGAATTAAGCACTGCATACTGTGCACTCTGGAGTAAGCTCCTTACCATGTCATAGTCTGGCACAGAGCCACAGACTGGTGCTTTCAATAGCCCTGTAGGTTAGCCTCTGTGTGTTGCTAGAACATGTCAGGTTTATGATCTCTGTCCTCACCATTCCCGCTGGCTGAAGTCACCTTCCCCTGGCTCCTGCCCAGCCTTCGGATGGTCAACATGGTCCCACAACAGGAAGGCCTCCCTGACTACCCTTGTAAAATACTTACCAACCCCCTATCCTTGGTCTCAGCACCCTATTTGTCTCCTTCAAGGTGCTAATCACATTCTAGGATTTTGTTGGCTGGCATATTGTCCATCTCCCCACTTGAATATTTATGTTCAATGGGCCAGCCAAGTGGCCTGTCTCCTTTGCCATCATATCACCAGCACCAAGCACAGGGTCAATGCTCAAGAAACATGGAATGGATGAATGGGTGAATGGATGGATGGATGGATGGATGGATGGATGGATGGTTGGATGGAGTCTGCAACCAAATCCATTTATGGGATGTCTTCCTCCCATCAGAAGGTACCTAGTGCTGATGTACCCTCCCCCTGGTGTCAAGCAGGAACACAGTTCCCCCCCGCTCAACACTGTGCTCCCACAGAAGACCCCAAGTTGTAGCTCACCCACGGTGATAGCCACATCTTGATGACAGTGCCCCCACATCCGAACTCCCAAGCCCCCTCCTCTTCTCCATCCCTGAAATGTAGCATACACAACACCTTTGGAGCAGGCTACCCTTGTGGTTAAAACCACTGGCTTAGGAATTAGACACGCAGCTTCAACCCTCAGGTCTGCCCCTGACCAACTGGGTGCCTGGGTGGTTGAGTTCACCCCTGCGAACCTCGACTTTCTCACCAGAGTTGTTGTAGGGATTAAAGTAGATCCCTTGTACACAGCAGGGTTCTTCAGCCTGGGCATTAGTGACAGTTCCAGCTGGGTAATCCGTTGTCAGGCGCAAGACTGGGGGTGCTGTCCTGCATATAGTAGGGTGTGTAGCAGCATCCCTGGTCTCCACCCACTTGATGCCAGCTGCAATACCCCCAACATCATGGGACAACCAACACCGGTCTCCAGACATTGTCAAATGTCCCCTGGGTGGCGGACCCCAAATCACTGGTAGCTGATAGCCACTGGCATAGAGTCTGTAATACAGTACCAAACAAGTTCATTGCACGTCATACCTCAGTTTCCTTACCTGTAAAGTCGACATAAGAATGGTGCCTAATTCACAGATTGGTACGAGGGGTAAATGAGACAACATAAAGGAGGAAAATGGGTAATATAACACAAAGGAGTAAATGAGATAATACAATGTACAGGCCTTAGCAGAATCCCTCGCACATGCTAGGGCTTTTAAAACAAAAGGCTACTGGGGCGCCTGGGTGGCTCAGTCTGTTAAGCGTCCAACTCTTGGTTTTGGCTCAGGTCATGAGCTCAGGGTTGTGAGATCGAGTCCGGCATCAGGCTCTATGCTCAGCACGGAATCTGCGTGAGGTTCGATTCTCTCTCCCACTCTGCCCTTCTGGTTCGCTCATTCTCTCCCTCTCTCTCTCTCTCTCTAAAATAAATAAATAAATAAAACCTTTAAAAATAAGTAAACATGGGGTAACTGGGTGATGGACATTAAGGAGGCCACATGATATAATGAGCACTGGGTGTTAGAGAGGACTGATGAATCACTGACCTCCACCTCAAACTAGTAACACACTGTATGTTAATTAATTGAATTTAAATTTTAAAAATATTGGGGGAAAAGCGATAAAAGAAAAAATAAGCAAAAATAAAACAAAGGGCTATATGTGAGGGGACAGATGTGTTAATTAACTTGATTGGGATGATCATTTCACAATGTGTATGTATATTAAATCACACTGTATACCTTTAAAAATGTGTATGTATATTAAATCACATCGTATACCTTTAAAAAAAATCTCACTGCACACCTAAATACGTACAATTGTTGCTTGCCCATCATACCTCCACAACGCTGGGGGGGGGGGGAAGAAACAAAAATGTGATGTTTTCCGTAAAGAAAAATAAACAAAAACTATTTTTAATCATAAAAAAATATTCTACGTTGGAGCTCAGTAAAGCTGGGAAAGGGATAGGATCCCTTGAGTCTTGGGTAGTTTAATAGAAATAAGACCTGAATGGACCTGCTAGTGGCACCAGCCCTGGTCCTGGTCCAGATAATAATGTAGTCAAGAGAAAATTCAACCGGAAGTCTGAAGACCTGCTTTTCATCCTGGAGGCCTTCAAGAAAGCGGAATGTGCACCTCCGTGATCACTGCAGCGTTATTCACAAGAGCTGAGAGGTGGCAGCAACCTAAGTGTCCACTGGCGGATAAAGAAAATGTGGTGCGGGACGCCTGGGTGGCTCAGTCGGTTAAGCATCTACCTTTGGCTCAGGTCATGATCCAGGGGTCCTGGGACTGAGCCCCATATCAGGCTCCTTGCTCAGCAGGAAGCTTGCTTCTCTCTCTACTCCCTCCCTCCTACTCCTGTGCACACTTTTGTGTGCATGTGCATAAAAAATAAAATCTTAAAAAAGAAAACGTGATGTATACATACAACGGAGTATTATACAATCTTAAAAAAGAAGGGAACCCTGCCAGGTACCACAATGGGGATGAACCTTAAGGATATTATGCCAAGGGAAATAAGCCAATTGTAAAAAGACAAAAACTGTCTGATCCACTTGCAGGAGGGCCCTAAAGTGGTCAAATGTGTACAAACAGCGGGGCGCCTGGGTGGCTCAGTGGGTTAAAGCCTCTGTCTTTGGCTCAGGTCATGATCTCAGCGTCCTGAGATTGAGCCCCGCACCGGGCTCTCTCCTCAGCAGGGAGCCTGCTTCTTCCTCTCTCTCTCTGCCTGCCTCTCTGCCTACTTGTGATCTCTGTCTGTCAAATAAATAAATAAAATATTTTTTAAAAAACGTGTACAAACAGGAAGTAGAATGCGGTTACGAGGGGCCGGGGCACAGGAGGGAACAGGGAATTGTTCAAGGGGTACAAAGTTTCAGTTACAAAAGATGAAAACCTGTTCCCCAATATGCACATGGTCAATGCTGCTACACTGTACACTTACAAATGGTTAAGGGGCGACAGCTTATGTTACGTGTTCCTTACAACAGTAAATATATATACATACATATATATATATATATATATATATATTTTTTTTTTTTTTTTTAAAGAAGAAGAAGAAGAAATAGAGTCATCCCACAACTGCTTAACCTGCCTCCTGCCTGCCTGGTCACACCTTGCCGGGACCTGGGATGACCCCATGGTCCGCAGGCAGGTGCACAGCACAGAGGACAGGAAGGCGGTTGGGGGGGGGGGCACCGCAGAGCAGGCAGCGCTGCCAGGATTTGCCTCCCCACCCCCACCACCCACCTGGCACTCAACAGCCCCACGGTTCTGCCCCTGAACCACTTCACCGTGCACTCCTGGGAAGGGCAGGGCCGAAGACCTAGGGATGAAGAGGAGGAGGAGAGCGGTTACCAAACTGCATTGACTTCTTCATTGGTCTCAGGAATCTGACCTTAATCTTGCTTCCAGAAAGACAATGGGCCCCATTCCTGCCCAGGCTTGCCTCAGCATCCCAAGTGTTCTGAGAAGCTGAGGGAGTCAACAGGACTTCCTTGAAGCCAAGGCTGGAGGCAGGTTCTCCTCATCTCCTACCTCTGCCTACGTTGCTACCTGCCTCCAGCAAAGCAGTGTCAGCAGTTGTGACCATGCCTAGCACCGCTCCTGTTTCTAGCCAGACCTCAATACGGACCTGTAAGTGCCCGGATGTGTTGGTTTTAGAGGACTGTCTGCTTCCCCTTGCTGGAGGAAATAACAGCAAACAAGTCTAAAGGGTTCCCATTTGCACCTTTATAATATTAAGTCATTCAACCCATATACCGGTCCTAAGAACTGAGCACTGTAATTGCTCCTATTTTACAAACGGCCACACTGAGGCTTGCCCAAGACCACACAGCCAGGAAGCAGCAAAGCTAAGAGCTGCTCCATGGGGGCAGGACGCTTTCCCCTAACTGTTTCATTCCTAAATATGCCTGGAACCTAACTGATATTCAAATATTCCACAGAGGGATGCAGATGAATGAATGCCATGGACACCCAGTCCCCCAGGTGAAAACGTGCCTTTTGGAGCAGAACCATGGACACACCATGCTGCTGGGGAATACTTTGATTCTGACCCTAATGATTTAAGAAACACGAAGGGAGGGGCGCCTGGGTGGCTCAGTGAGTTAAAGCCTCTGCCTTCGGCTCAGGTCGTGATCCCAGGGTCCTGGGATCGAGCCTCACATCGGGCTCTCTGCTCAGCAGGGAGCCTGCTTCCTCCTCTCTCTCTCTCTGCCTGCTTCTCTGCTTACTTGTGATCTCTGTCAAATAAATAAATAAAATCTTTTAAAAAAAAAGAAAAAGAAAAGAAACACGAAGGGATAGTAGCCTGAGTGCAAAGGCAGCTGGAGAAGAATCACAGCTGTAAACACACACACACACACACACACACACACACACACACACACACACACACACACACCAGAACCCCTAACTCTTCGGAATAGGTACCCACAGCTACTGAAATGATGGCCGCTTGGATCAGGCCCAGGAGTTTGCCCTTTACTTCTGCTTTTGGTTGACACAGACCACCAACCGACTCAAGTTTTCCACGAAACAGATGATGTCAAGCTTCTTGTTCCCTTTCATTCATTCTTCCTCAATCTTCAAAAACGTGTCAAAGCTTTTTTTTTCCCCAGACCAGTCCTTTTCTTTAAGAATGTGTTCTAGATGCCAATCCTCCGTGTGATGCTGTGCTGGGTACCAGGAAAGGGTGTTTTCCTGACATTCTGGAGGTGGTGAGGCAGGAATCCTCAAAGAAAACTCTATCCGTTTCCAATGGCTGCCAGCACAAATCCGCACAAACGCGGTGGTTTACAACAACGCAAGTTTACCATCTTACAGTCATAGAGGCAGTGCGCCCTAAAGTCAAGATGTCAACAGAGCTGCATTTTTTCAGGAGGCTGGGGGTGGAGGCGGAGTGGAGGTTTGCTTGGTTTTTCCAGCTTCTGGAAGCTGCCTGGCTTCTGGCTCCTTCCTTGGTCTTCAGAGTCAGCAGTACAGCATCTCCCAATTTCCCTCTCTCCCCTCTGTTTTATCTTTCATCTCTTCTGGCTCTGAGCTCCCTGCTTCCCTTTAATAAGGACCCTGGCAGGACCGGTTGGCAGGGACCCCTGGCTAGCTCAGTCAGTACTGCATGTGACTGGTGGTGGTTGTTGCTTTTTCATTTAATTTTATTTCTTTTCAGTGTTTGCATGTGACTCTTGATCTCAGGGTCGTGAGTTCAAGCCCCACATTGGATGTAGAGGTTACTAAATCATAAAATAAAATAAAATACAATTAAGGATCCTGGGGACTACACTGGGCCCACCAAGATAATCCAAGATAATCACCCCATCACAAGGACCTTGACTGAATCACATCTGCACGTGATGTGATTGGTCTCGGTGAAGTAAAGTAACATTCAAGGTTCTATGGATTAGGACATGAACCCCTGGGAGCATTGCTTCGTCTATCTACCACAATAACCTGTGCCAAAGCTTTTCTCAGCTTCTCTCTTTTGAAAACACTTTTTCGAAGATCATGTCGCTTTTAACCAATCAACCCACTGTGCTACTCGAACCCACTGAGCAGGGAGCCTGGCCTGTGGCTCCATCCCAGGACCCTGAGATCAAGACCTGAGCTGAAGACAGATGCTTAACCCACTGAGCCACCCAGGTGCCCCAAGCATACAACTTTTGATCTCAAGGATTGTGAGTTTGAGCCCCATGTTGGGTGTGGAGATTACTTAAAATATTTTTTAAAAATGTTTTTTAAAATAACTTTTAAATACGAGCCAGAGAAGATATCAATAAGCAAATTAGGAAGTATCTTAAACTGATTAAAATTGAAAAGTCAACATATGAATATTTATGTGATGCTACCAACAGCAGTACTTAAAGGGAAATTAATAGGACCCTAGGTCCTAATAGGGTGGTTCGGCTGGTTAAGCATCTGATTTTTTTATTTTGGCCCAGGTCATGATCTCAGAATCATGAGATCGAGCCCCACATAGGGCTCCCCCCTCAACATGGAGTCTGCTTGAGATTCTCTCTTTCCCCCACCCTTTCAAAAAAAGATAAATAAAAATAAAGGGAAATTAATAGCCCTTAACGCCTATAGAAAAGAAGATCTCAAATTAATGACCTTAGCATCCATGGTGAAAAACTAGAAAAAGTAAACAAAACCCAAGGTGAGCAAAAGAAAGGAAATAAAGGTTAGAATAAAATTATAATTGGAAAAAAATAGAGAAAAATATCAGTAAAACCAAAAGATGTTTCCCTGAGAAGGGAAAAAAAAACCCATAAAATCGATAAACCTTTCCCCAGGCAGAGCAGGAGAAAAAATATGAAAGACACAAATGACCAATATGAGGAATAAGGGAGATGGCATCACTATCAATATTAAAAGGACTAGTCAGAGCACATCATGAACAACTTCATGTCAAAACAATCCACTTAAATGAAATAAACAAATTTTTTGAAAACCACAAATTGACCTCACTCAAAAAGAAATAGAAACCCTGAATAGCCCGACATCTTTAAAATAAAGTTCTAAATAATTTTTAGAGGGGGAAAAAACTGCAGGTTGAGCCACAGTAGGGGACCACACAGGAAGAGCCCACCTTTTTTTTTTTTTAAAGGACATGTGCTTTTTTTTTTTTTTTTTAAAGATTTTATTTATTTATTTGACAGAAAGAGAGATCACAAGCAGGCAGAGAGGCAGGTGGAAGCAGGCTCCCCGCTGAGCAGAGAGCCCATGCGGGGCTGATTCCAAGACCCTGAGATCATGACTTGCTGAAGGCAGAGGCTTAACCCACTGAGCCGCCCAGGTACCCTGAAGCCCTGAGCCCACCTTCCTGACCGCCCTTGTTGATTTGGAGAAGGTTGGAGTCAAAGTGACAGAGGCAAGCAGCTTAGCCAGCTCCGCCTGAGAAAAGCTGAGTCATAATGAGGTCCCAGCTCTCCAAAAAATTTAAGCGTCACTAATCAAACACCTTCAGATTACACTAAAGAAGGGGGGGGTCCTAATTGCCTATGCAGACCTCGACACACCTGGAGATTCATTTTCATTTGAACTTTGTGAATGCACAGGTTTCACTGGGAGGAAAAAATATATCGATATCCATCCTCCTTGGACAAACTTAAAACTCAGACACTTGGCACCCACAGGAGTTATGTAAGGTTTAAGTAAAAACATTCCAATAAGAGGCTTGGCACACAGCAAGAGCTTCATTAACACTCCCTCCCCCTTGGGGGCGCGCTGGGAATCACACCCAGAGATGAACCCTACCCCCACCTGTGAATCCACTCATAAGACCTTTTTTCTCTCATTCTTTCCTGAGTTTAAGCAAAAAGAGGGAACTATGACCACAGAAGCAGTTACCGTGTCTAAATAATTTCATCGCATTTGAGGAAACGGCAAACATTTTCATTTTGCTGTGGATGGTAGGCGCACGCCCAAGAAAATTACTCAGCCCTTGTTTTTCTCGTTTAGGGGTTTTCCTAAAATAGTTTCTTCGATCCAAATGCAATGCATCTCTAGCACCCATCGACTCATCACCATCCGCTTTGGCTTTGGGAAAGCTACCACCGCTCCAGCCCGCAGACCACCGCTCGACTCGGGGGCGGGATCCAGAGCTCGCAGCTCGAGGGAAGGGGCGGGCCCGGGAGCGGGCCGTTACGAAACCTTCGGGAACAGACCGCCACTCCTCGCAGGGGAGGGACCAAGGGCTGGGGCCTCGTTCTCTAGAAGTCGCAGCACTGAATCCCAGAACTCAGGGCTCTGTGGCTGCTCTGTGTCCGCGCCTCTGCAGCGCGCTCCCCGGTGGCCCACAGCCCCGTCCGCTCTCCGAGTGCCTCCCCCGGCCATGTCGTCCTGCAGCCGCGTGGCGCTGGTGACCGGGGCCAACAAGGGCATCGGCTTCGCGATCGCGCGTGACCTGTGCCGGCAGTTCTCGGGGGACGTGGTGCTCACGGCGCGGGACGAGGCGCGGGGTCGCGCGGCCGTGCAGCAGCTCCAGGCCGAGGGCCTGAGTCCCCGCTTCCACCTGCTGGACATCGACGACCTGCAGAGCATCCGCGCCCTGCGCGACTTCCTGCGCAAGGAGTACGGGGGCCTCAACGTGTTGGTCAACAACGCGGGCATCGCATTCAAGCGTAAGTCGCGGGTGGGTCCCTGGGCGCGCCACGGGTTCGGGGCAGAGAGCCGCAGGCAACCCCCACTCGCCTACTAGAGTGACCGCGGAGCGCAGCGCCGGCTCCTCAGGACGCTCTCAGCACTGGCGTCGCGCGGCTGGTTCGCTTTCCACGGAGGCGCCGGAGCCGTTCGCTTTGGCGCAGGGCGGACGGGGCGCAGCCCAGGGCCCTCCCCGAGCGGTCTGCTGTTGAAGTTTGCCAGAAAACCGGCCTCCTGGGAGGGGGGCCACGCCCTGCTAAGCTCATCAGCTTTCTGTCCTTGCGAAGGGTCTCCGAGCTCCCTTGGGGCTTTCGCTTTCCTTGAAAGGGTGAATTCATAGATGCCCGGAGGCATCTGCTCGGGACAGGAAATGAATCGCGGAGACACGACGGGCGCGCACTGTGCACGTTAGTGGACTTGAGATTTTGTTTAATGGAGAGCTTTGATAGGCTCAGGCAGAAAGGAAGCGAGCCTTGTTCCCTCCCCCGGGCATTTAGGTTTGTCATCAAACATACATTTTAAGTGGGATTTTAAGTAGCATCTTTGGAGGGGGGAAAAAAAGTCAAAGAGG
This sequence comes from Lutra lutra, assembly GCF_902655055.1. Taxonomy (NCBI): domain Eukaryota; kingdom Metazoa; phylum Chordata; class Mammalia; order Carnivora; family Mustelidae; genus Lutra; species Lutra lutra. The sequence goes on along the minus strand of NC_062278.1, from coordinate 9,053,553 downwards.
TTACTTTCTCTGTTGCTCCATTGAGAAAATTAGTTGAGCTGCCTTGTGTTGGGGGTAGAAATAGGCCAACCTCATTTACCAACCTAGTGGGGAAGAGACACCCAAGAGACAACAAAACTAGTGTGAGGCCTCGATTGAATCCCGCCCCGGCCTTGACCCCTCACCGAGGCTGTGCATCCGCACCTCCAGCTCAGCCTGCGGGCTGTCTGGGAGCGCCGGCGGGAAGGGGCAGACCCCTGCTGCAGCAGACCTCGGCGGCCGGTGGACGGGTTGGTGGCTGGCTGCTCCTCTTCCAGGAACACAAGTCGGCTGGAAGCCCCCGCCCCCTCCACAGTGTGGGCCGTGCACGAGCGGCACCTGCGCTAAGGCCTCCTGCCACACCTGCTGAATCACAATTTGCGTTTGAACAGAATCCGGAGGTGCGTCCCATACCCGGTCAGGATTGAGCAGCGGCCGGGAAAGCCGGGAATTCCCAAAGTGGGGCCAGACCAGTAGCTGCCACATCACCTGGGAACGCGTTCGAAAAGCGCATTCTGGAGCCCCACCCCAGACCTTCTCCATCCCCAACTCCGGGGGGGTGGAGCCCAGAACTCTGTGTTTTAACCCGCCCTGCAGGTGCTTCAGAGACACGCCTGAACTTTTGAGAACTACCGACCTAGGGGTCTAAAAATCGTTTTAAAGTTAGCTTGTTTTTCTTGTAGTTAGAGATAAGATGCGCTTGTTGTGTACATTTCAGGGGGTAAAGCGTGACTTTGTTTCCTTCTCTTTTTGGAAGCGGATGATCCAACGCCCTTCTACATCCAAGCTGAGATAACGCTGAAGACAAACTTTTTTGCCACAAGAAATGTCTGCATCGAATTACTGCCGATAATAAAACCTCATGGTAAGTCCAGCCACGTGGATTGTCACGTTGTAACCCTCGACAAGAAGTAGGCCGGGGGGCTGTCCTTCAGGAGTGACCTAGGGATGCCATTTCTCTGTGTGGGGGACACAGAAAACTGCACTGTTTTCTCCTAAGCATTCACCTGCACATTTCAGCTTTAAAAGGCATATGGTAGGGGCGCCTGGGTGGCTCAGTGGGTTAAAGCCTCTGCCTTCCGCTCGGGTCCTGATCCCAGGGTCCTGGGATGGAGCCCCACGTCGGGCTTTCTGCTCCTCGGGGAACCTGCTTCCTCCCTCTCTCTCTGCCTGCCTCTCTGCCTACTTGTGATCTCTGTCTGTCAAACAAACAAACAAATAAATAAAAATCTTTTAAAAAATAAAAATAAAAAATAAACGGCATATGGTACATGGCAAAGCTCTTTGGTGCCAAGTCACAAATTCAACCCTAGAATAATAGGGAAGTCCCCAGGGGCCTCTTGGCCTCTGAGCAGTCTCAGGGTCCTTCTCAGCTCCCCAGGGTGGTGGGGCCACCCTAGTCTCTTTGGGGGCCTGAGGGAAGGCTCTCTCTCTCTTTTTTTTTTTTTTTAGCATTTTTATGACTTTCCCCATGTTCCTTTCTTCACTTCTTCAAGCTGATGCAGAACCTCCCAGAGAAGTTTATTACAGAGTATCTTACACTCCCAAGTATTCAGTCAATAACCTTTATGACTTTTTCATTACTTTTCCCACAAATACTGGAGGGTCTACCCTAACCCAGGGTGCTGGGGACACAGTGGGAAGCTCCATGGACAGGGAGAATCCTGACCACAGAGCACTGAGTCTAGTAGAGCAGACTGTAGTTGAGGACGGGTGGCGGGGGCAGAGAAGGCTTCCCTGAGGGCTCCCTTCCCCCAGAAAGGCAACTGGGACTCTTAGGAAGAAGAACTCTGTGGTTCTTATTAGAAATGTGCTTTTCTCGGACAATTATCATACGATCTCACTAACAGGTGGAACTTAAGAATCAAGGCAGAGGATCCTAGGGGAAGAGAGGAAAAAAATGAAAGAGGACAAAACCAGAGAGGGAGACAAACCAGAAGCGACTCTTAATCATAGGAAACGAACTGAGGGTTGCTGGAGGGGAGCGGGGGTAGAGGAGTGAGGTAACTGGGTGATGGACATTGGGGAGGGTATGTGTTGTAATGAGCACTGGGTATTATATAAGACTGATGAATCACAGACCTGTACGCCTGAAACAAATAATACATTAAAAAAGCTTCCAAATCTCAGACAACCAGTCAGACTAGAAGGAGCAGTGTCTAGAATTGCTTTCCTTTTCCTGTTATGCATGCATTTTTAATTAAAATAACTGCATAATAAAAATGTGCTTTTCTCAGTTTAACATTTTGAAGAAAGATGATCTCTCATGCAAATATCTCAAAAAAATCTAAAAAGATGCATGGTGAGAGTTGCACCCAAACTCCTGCCCCTACTTGCTCAGTTCCTATCCCCGAGCTCTACAGGCAATTCCCTTTATCCTTTCCTAGTGGGTTGAGCTCCCACTCAACAGGCAGAGTGGCAGGTACTGGCTGAAGAAAGCCTTGGGTCCGGGTGCACGGAGATGGTGAGTGCCCAGGGCCAAGGGGATGGAGGTTTGTTTTGTTCTTTTTTTTTTTTTTTTTTTTAAGTAGACTCCGTGGAGCCCAACTTGGGGCTTGAACTCATCATCCTGAGATAAAGAACTGAGCTGAGATCCAAGACTTGGACACTTAACTGACGGAGCCACCCAAGCATGCCCGCAGGGTGGAATTTTTTAATGCAAATCTAAATGCTTATTTTTTTGCTCTCTCTTTTTTTTAAGATTTTTTTTTTTTTAATTTATTAGACAGAGAGATCACAAGCAGGCAGAGAGGCAGGCAGAGAGAGAGGAGGAAGCAGGCTCCCCGCTGAGCAGAGAGCCTGATGTGGGGCTCGATCCCAGGACTCTGAGATCATGACCTGAGCCGAAGGCAGTGGCTTAACCCACTGAGCCACCCAGGCGCCCCTTTTTTTTTTTTTTTAAAGTTTTTTTTTTTTTTTGCTCTCTTTTTTACACAAAGAGAACATTAAGTATAAAGTTTGCTGCTTTGCTTTCTTAGTATATCTGGGACTCTTTCTAGATCAGGATAGAAAGCTTTTTTTTTTATAGCTGCATAGTATTCCATTGCAAGGGTGCCTTTTACCAAGTGTCTGAAGTCTTCCCTCAAGGGGCTTTAGAATCCTAGAATTTGAAAGCTGCACGTTATTAAAGAAACCTTACATTCCTGGGTCTTCATTTTACAGAGAAGGAAACTGAGACGCAAAGATGTGAACACAAGGGGTGCCTGGCTCGCTCAGTGGGTTAAGGCTCTGCCTTCAGCTCAGGGTCCTGGGATCGAGCCCTCTCTGCGCAGCGGGGAACCTGCTTCCCTTCTCTCTCTGCCTGCCTCTCTGCCTACTTGTGGTCAGTCTCTCTCTCTGTCAAATAAATAAATAAATCTTAAAAAAAAAAAAAAAGATGTGAACAGACAGGTAGTCATAGAGCTGGAAACAGTATTCAGGTTTCCTGACTTCACCCCTCAACTAAATCAGGATAATTAGTTCCAGGGAAGGGAAGGATCATAACGCCAAATGATTGCAAACCAAGCCTTTTTGAAAGATAAAAGGTGGCTGTGGGGAGGGTGAGGCTCAGGCAACAACCCAGAGCAAGTGATGACTGGCTTTAACCAGTCCTCCCAAAGTAGGAATCTGGTTTACAACACACTGAGAATATTCGTGATTTTTCGGTAAAACTCAGTGTTCACCTGGAGGGCAAAAAGCTGAGGATTATTGCCTCCTGGTTGGTAGGGAATCATTTCCCCCCCCAAACAAAACTGACTTAAAAGCCACATTTTATTTAGTGTTACGTTATCTTTAAAGAAAGTCATCCCTCTTCCTCATTTAAGATTCTGAGGGACTAAGTTAATCAAGTGTTTTCCCACTAGGGGGAGCTACTTGCACACTCTTTCTAAGAAGGGGGGTAGGGGTGGTTTCTGGACCAGTGGGCCCCCTCGGCCCTCAGCAAAGGGGGGTGTGGGTGCAGCCTTTCTTAGGGCTGATTGGAACCATCTGGCTGTAGAGACAGTCACCCCTTGGCCTCTCCCAGAGGTGTCCCTGAGATCAGAGAGGACATCCCTTACAAGCTTTTGATTTCCACCAAAGGCGCAGAGTGGCTTCTGTAATTGGTGTTTCTTTTCTCCTTTTCCTTTTGAATTCAATTCCTTGTGGCAGCCAGGTGATTAAGAACAAAGTCGTTTAGAAAGTAATGGAGAGGGGCGCCTGGGTGGCTCAGAGGGTTAAAGCCTCTGCCTTTGGCTCAGGTCATGATCCTGGGGTCCTGGGATAGAGCCCCGCGGCGGGCTCTTTCCTTGGTGGGGAGCCTGCTTCCTCCTCTCTCTCTCTCTCTGTCTGCCTCTCTGCCTACTTGTGATCTCTCTCTGTCCAATAAATAAATAAAATCTTTAAAAAAAAAAAAAGAAAGTAATGGAGAACACGTCATCAAAGTAGTAGTAGTATTCCGGGCCAACCTATTGAAGTGAATCTGATTTTAAGACAATCACACCTGGGATGTCCAGGTGGCTCGGTCGGTTAAGTCTCTGCCTTTGGCGCAGGTGGGTCCTGAGATCAAGCCCCCCACATCGAGCTCTCTGCTCAGCAGGAAGTCTGCTGCTCCCTCTGCCAGCTGCTCCTCCTCCTGCTTGTGCTGTCTCTCTCTTTGAGAAATAAATAAAATCTTTTTAAAGATGGTGAATGAATGCCACTCAGAAAATGCAATAAAATCCAATTAACCTGGTGCACCTGGGTAGCTCAGTCAGTTAAGTGTCCAACTCTTGATCTCAGCTCAGGTCTTGACCTCAGGGTTGTGAGTTCAGTCAAGACCCATGTTGGGCTCCATGCTCCATAAGTAGGCATGGAGCCTACTTTAAAAAAAATCTGATTATCCTGTTGGATGCACAGGAAATGGATTCAAGATAATATGTAAGAAAAGAACTCCCTAAATGTGGTGGTGTTTGATGTTGGATGAACTGTATAAATTAACACATTTTCTGGTTTTGGGAATTTCCACCAATACTTCAAATTATCTTATAGTTTGGGGCCTGCATATTTTTTTTTATAGACCTAACGGTATCTTTAGTAGCTGTGAATTGTTGTTACTATGAATATTAACTCATTAATTACATTATATTTACTTTTTGGCTATGGGCTAAAAAAAGTGATGAAAATCAAAACTGGGATGGAAAATCAACCCACACCACGTGTGAAAGTAGCCATCGTTAAGGATAGACAAGGCATTACCTCACCCTGATTTCTGGTACTTGGAAATAAAGAGGTGGCTACCCTTGGCCCTAGGAAACTGTGCAAATCAAGAAATAGCTTTAATCCTCAGGGTGAGGTGCCGTCTCAAGGAAAGCAAGCTCACAGGCACCTGGAGTATTTGTGGGTGCAGAAGGATGTCTTTATAAAAGCACCTGGTGATTTCACTACAGACTTACTCCTCCTCACCTGATGAATAATCACTACTCTCTAGCCCCTGTTGCTGATGGGAATGCATCCTTCCCTTTGGGGGAAGAGAGCATGAAATAAGGTCAAAACCCACTGGTGCCTTCTAGAGTCTTTTTTTTTTTTTTATATCGGCAGTTAAACCTGCCGTATGAGTCAGTTACACATTGGGTATTGTTCATGTGTGACATGCTTCCGTGTTTCTACTGTTCTGTTTCAGGCAGGGTGGTGAATGTTAGTAGTTTAGAGGGCTCAAAAGCTCTTGAAAATTGCAGCACAGATCTACAGAAGAAGTTCCGGTGTGAGACGCTCACGGAGGAGGACCTGGTGGACCTCATGAAGAAGTTTGTGGAGGACACAAACAATGAAGTGCATGAGAGGGAAGGCTGGCCCAACTCGGCTTATGGGGTGTCCAAGCTGGGGGTCACGGTCTTATCGAGAATCTTGGCCCGGCGTCTGGATGAGAAGAGAAAAGGTGACAGGATTCTGCTGAATGCATGCTGCCCGGGGTGGGTGAAGACGGACATTGGCGGGGCTCATGGCCCCAGGACGGTGGAGGAGGGAGCCGACACCCCTGTGTACTTGGCCCTGTTGCCCCCAGATGCTACCGAGCCTCATGGCCAGCTAGTCCATGACAGAGTCGTCCAAAACTGGTGAAGGTCTGCTTTGGTGCTTAATAAATGTTTGCGGAATGAATGAATGAATTCTGTTGCAGTCTGCTTCTGTTTCTGTCCTTGGGGAATGTCGATTAAAATCTCCCTCGGGGGGCGCCTGGGGGGCTCAGTGGGTTAAAGCCTCAGCCGTGGTCCAGCCATCCCTCGATGATTCTGCATTGTTAACTCCCTAAGGATGTGATTTATCCCGTGTCCATAGTTCTGCAATCCTACTTTGTATCACATTCTGTTTCATTATATTTGGGCGTATTTTCATTGGTTCTTATGCAGTGGTATGGCTTGAAAGACTCAGGGAGAATGTCTTTTTTTCCATTGGGGTATGATTTCTCCCGGACTGGGGTTTTCACTTGGGTTTTGCGTTCTGTGTTGCCAAAAGGTTTGCAAAGTTGCTCTGCACCTTCTTTCAAATTGTTCCTGCCTGGGCAACTTTTTCCAGACCATCTCTTTGCTCTGACACATACAGATACCTTCTCCCTGACCTATTCCTGCTTCTCTCTGGGCTACAGCCCAGGGTGACTCTTCGGATGCCTACCTGAGCCCCTTTTGTAGTCTCTGATGATAAGCAACTCCACATCCACTGCTTTCAAATGGGATTGGTTTTGTAATCTGCCTCCTGGCTTCTGGTTATACACTGTAGGAAAAGGACTTGGAAATTAAAGAATCTTATGAAAGAAAAGTATAGTTGTGAAGAACGTTAGCTAGGAAGTGAAGACCTCAAAAGGAATGGCTAGCCAAACAACAGAAACACAACAGGTGCATGACGGACAAACTACAAAGGAAAGAGACCACAAATTTACCAAGGTTATGATGGAGAGTTCACCGTGAGATAAAGCAATGTTGTCACTTGATTAGAACCACAAAGATCATGTCGTATCACCTGACGACAGCATTGCAGAAATAAAGGATAAGACTATCTTCCTTCTGAGAAGCTGCGCAGTATGGAAATGCTCAAGGTTTATTTGGGGGAACCAGGACTCTGCAGGTAACCCTGTTATTTCTGGTCTATCACAGCATGCAAAGTGCTTCTGGACTCTCCAACCTACCGATGGCAGTGGGGCAAAGTGTCATTTAGCTCTGACAACCCACACCTCACTGCTTCATCCACTTTGGGTGGAGGGACATCTGAATCCCACCCAAAATGCATCTCACTTCCTTTAGCCATCTCTATCTTGCCTGATTAAATCCAGTTTGCTCTTATATTTGTCTAGGACCATAGCTCCCAAGACATTTTAATGACTTCTTGTCTGGCTCTAAAAACATTTTAATGGTTTTTGATATGTTTCCTCGATGTCTGTCATACTCTGGTCTCCCTCCATAGGCAGCTTCCAGAACCCTGCCAATGATGAGCAGTAGCACCACGACCACGGAGTACTTTCAGGTTCTGCCTAATGGAGTCACAGGAGAACAGGCCAGTTCCTTTTATTTCTTCTCCCTTTTTGGTCTCTAGCCAACCATCACCTTGACATTTTTGGATCAGTGTGTACCCGCTTAGAAGACCCTTAATTGTAAGCTGCTGATCAGAACAGCAGGTCTCACGTTTATGGAAAGATCGACCCTTATGGGCCGACTGCCCAGCACCCTCCTCCCACTGCTTCCTCCCATGTTTGGAGCTACAACAGCCACAAGGTGACTTTGCCCTGCTAGACTCTGTTGACGGTTCCAGCTGTAGGCCTGTCTTCTAAAGAGAAGGACCAGCTAGACTGGATCAGGAACACTCAGAGCTGTTACTGTGAGTGGCCCTGCCCCACCCCACATTGTCTAAGGTGCAGAGGGAACCAAGTATGTGGCTGGAGAAAGAGGAAACCAATTTTCAAGAGACACACTTACAGAGCGGCTCCAAGAGGAACTGTCCCACCTCCACGCAGTGGCACCCCTAATCTCAGACTGTTTCTGAGATCAGATTCGAGGAGATGCTCCCTTAAAAAATATTAAAAAATATATTTTTTAAGGAAAAAATATTTTCCTTAAAAAATATTTTAAGGAATATTTCTTTTAATATTCCTTAAAAGAAATATTCCTATTCCTTAAGCTACTTTGAATTATGTTACTGCTTGCAACTGAAAAGAATCTAATACACGTGCATGAAAATGGTTCATGGTGTGCTGTAGTGAGAAAAGAACTACGTTTAGAATGAAAAGGAAAAAAAACAAAAAGAGTTAAAAGAGTTGAGAACCATGGCATACTAGGCCATATGTTATGCTTAATATTTTCCCTGTGTTGTTTTAGGTATTTCTTACAGTGTCCTTTGAGATAGGCATTCATATCATTTTTCAAATAAGGAAAAAAGGCTTGGAGAGTTGATTAACTTGTCCAAGATCACACAGCTAAGAGACTAGAGCCAGGATCATATCCAGGATTATCTAACAGCAGTTCCTTGGTTTTTCTTGGTGCCTAGTGCTTGGCATATTACTTCTAGTAATATTACTAGTGCTTCAATACTACGAGTCTAGAGACCAGGGTAACTCCCTGGGTGTAAAAATTAGGGGAGATGATACATCAAATCCAAGTTTTTTTGTTTTTGTTTTTGTTTTTATTTGACAGAGAGAGAGAGCACAAGTAGGCAGAGAGGCAGGCAGAGAGAGAGAGGGGGTAGAAAGCAAGCTCCCTGCTGAGCAGAGAGCCCAATTCGAGGCTCGATCCCAGGACCCTGAGATCATGACTTGAGCCGAAGGCAGAGGCTTAACCCACTGAGCCACCACCAGGCGCCCCAAATCCAAGTGTTTTGTAAGCCAAATGGTTATTAGATTCCCCACTTAGCCTCTGTGTGAACTTTTCCATAAAATAGGTAAATAAAATATGGTATTTCAATGTGACGTATTTTTTTCCCTTTTTTTTTTTAAAGATTCTATTTATTTGACAGGCAGAGATCAAAAGTAGGCAGAGAGAGAGAGAGAGAGAGAGAGAGAGAGGAGGAAGCAGGCTCCCTGCTGAGCAGAGAGCCCGATGCGGGGCTACATACTAGGATCCTGGGATCATGACCTGAGCCAAAGGCAGAGGCCTTAACTCACTGAGCCACCCAGGTGCCCCTCAATGCGGCATATTTTAAGTGGATTATCCCATTCTGTGTGTTTTTGAGACATCAAATGGAGCCAGTGATTCTGTCCAAACCAACTTCTCTGTGATACATTTTTCTAGGTTGACACAGGTGTATTAAACCCACACATAGTATCAGCTTTAGGCCTGGCCTTTGGGCTTCTCCCTCACCTACTGAACTTCATCAAAGAGTGTGACAGACCAAGATCCTGAACAGTGATGTAGTGTGGAGATGAAACCGGTGATAATGACGATCCTGACAAAGGTTTCCTTGTTATTGCAAGTCAACCACAAAGTGGGCACAGCATCAAATACAGAACCACACAGGACTCTGTCCAGATGGGGTGGTGGAGAGTCTAGTTTACAGAAAAGACGGAGTTAGAGGATCACCAGGATTTGCATACGGAAACTCAAAATGTGTTTGCCCAGCCAATCTCTCTAACAGGTGGGCCAGCCTGAGCCAGAGAATGTCACGTCTGATTTATAACCCCTTCTTTATTATCAGAAGGAGTAAGGATTAAAGTTCTGGTTCAAATTAAATCTGAGATGCTCTGATTAGTGTGTTATTATGCGAGGAACAGGCTCTGTTTATATGTCTTGAATAGATAAGCACAGCCTAGGAGACTTTTAAGAGTGACAACTTGACCCACGGAAACAGATTTCATGTGGGAATGAACTTTCGAATCTTAATGCTGTACATTTACTGTCAATCCTGATTACACATGTAGTGGCTTTTTTTTTTAGGGTTTATGATACTTGAATCTGTCAAAATTAATTTAAATGAGCTTTCCACACACCTGGAGGTCTTTAGCGATAGGTGACAAATACAAGGCATGCATTTTATTTTATTTAATGTATCAGGACAAAGTTACACATAGTGCTTTTGACATGAATAGACTGTTTCTCTCTTTCAGTCGGGAGTATAAGTGGTTCTTTCATTATTAGATGCAGTGTGGAGTGTGGCTAGGGTTTGAGGAACTTAAAACATAAAAACCCACCTCACCTCTTTGGCAGCTGTTTTTGTAAAAATAGAGTTTCTCATATCTCCATCAGGAAATCAGCTTCATGAAATGAATTTTTTCCTAGTAAATGCTCCATCCTTTAGCTTTCCTGTGCTTCTACTTTAAGACCACTGCTAAAATTGACCATCAGAAGATTCACATCTGGTGCACTTGGCATATGTCCAATGCAGATGGAATCAGAATCAGAAGCCTGGGCAGGCCAGGGACTGGCCCAGCATCCCAAACCATGAAAATATTCTTGGTGATTTGTGGGCAGTGATAGATCCCCTTGGGAATCTGATACAAACTTTAAACCCTTTTCCAGAAACATATACACAAAATGTCGTGTACAGCTTCGAAATGTCTGTGGACCTCCCATTCCCACCTCCTAAGTCTTTCACGGCGGCCTAGCTTTTAGGAGACCCAGACTAGATCTGAAAATTCCTTAAGGGGCTGTCAAGGGTTAAATGGTCAGAGGCCTGTAGAGAAATTACTACCTCCACCAACAGGTGCCGCTGCTTTGATTGGCTGGGAGCCCCAGCTGGTGCAATCAGGATGCACAGGTGAACTCTGCACAGGTGACTCCAGTCCTTCAAGGTGCCTCTGGCCCTGCAGCTGTCAGGCCAGATTGGGTGGGTCTGAACTGTCTAGGTCCGGAGGCTCCTGACGACGGCAGAATGGGGTTAGGGTTTATCTGGAAATATCAATGCTCTTGTCTCCTTTCTGAGCCAGAACCCACATAATGAAACTCATTCCACGAATTAATTCCCTTGCCTCTGATGCCAAGGGCCAGAAGGGTGCGGCCTCTGGGGGCGGGGGCGACTTAACCAGGTCCCCGGGACCTCCTAGGGTCCCAGCGTGTATAGAAGGATTCATTTCACCTCCTCCCCGAGGGTTTGGGTGTGGTTCCAGTGAAAAGAATGGGGTGAGTCGGATGCCATCGGCCCCACTTTTCTTGGGCCCCACGGTTCCCGCCTGTAACTCCAAAGCCCCTCTTGGAACACGGTGATAAACGGACTGCTGTCCCCTTCCGTTTGGGTGTGTCGGGGGAGCCCCAGGTGAGAGACGGAGCCAGCCCGCCCACCTACGCAGGCCTTCCCGGGAGCAGCCCCGCTGCGAGGGCGGTAGTTTGCTCCAGCAGCTGAGAGCGACGCCCACCGCCCGGAAGCTGTGGAGGACTCGGGATTAGAGCCCCAAGCCCCAAGCCCCAAAGCTGTCGTCCAGAGCCCGCCCCGCGCTCTCTGGAGTACCGCCTCCTGGTCCCGCCCCCTGGGTCAAAGGCCCACCTCCTGGTCCTGCCCCCGCGCCGAGGGTTCTCCCTTGATCCCGCCCCCGCGCGCCGAGGGCCCGCCCCTTCCCCGCCCCGCGCGCCGAGGGCCCGCCCTGACCCCGCCCCGTCCGGCCCTGCCCCGCCCCCCACGCCGAGGGCCCTCCTCATGATCCCGCCCCTCAGCCTGGGGCCGCGGCCGCTGGGGCTCGGGCGCGGCGCTTCCTACCCGGTGCCGGTTCCCGGCTGAGACGCTGCGGCCGCTCGCCCTACCTGCCACGGCCCGGCCGGTTCCTCCGCGCCGCACGTGGGCGCGCCCGCCGACAAGGGACGCTGCTGTCGCGGGTAAGCCGGACCCGCGCCCTCGGCCGCTGGGCGAACCAGGGCAGCTGGGGCGTCTCCTCCCGCGGGCCCGGGAGCGACGAGGCGGCCTGGGCGTCCTCCCCAGGGTGCGCAGGGTTCGAGCGGAGCTGTGGGGGCGGTCCCGGGGCGAGGGGGGCTCCCCGACCGCGGCCCGGGCCCGCGGCTTGCACTGCTGCAGTGCGGGGACGGCCCCGGCGAGGCCGCGCGTGGGTGTGGGCTCCGGCCCGGGACCCCCGAGGGGCAGCCCGGGGGCAGGGCGGGGTCCCCTCGGACCCCAGCGGCAAAGGAAGTGCGGCCAAGGCCTCGCCAGCCCCGCGCGGCCTCCAGTCCGGCAGGTGGAGGTCAGGTGGGTCACCGCCCGCCCTCCCCTCACCTCCGCCGGCAGACGACGGCAAGCCGCGCCTTTGTTTGCTTGCGCTGTCCTGGTCCCGGCGGGGGTCTCGGACCGAAACCTTTGTAAACCGAGGGCTTTCCTGTTAAGGGAAGACCCTAGAGTCTCCCAGCCTGTCCCCAGGAGAAGGGACAGGAGCCGCAGTGCGCGCGCTCTCCCGGTCCGGGAGTCTGCAGGATCGCCGGCTGCCGGGTGGATGGACCTTTAGCAACTCGTAGGGCGGCTGCGGATGGAGACTGTTACCCGCAGGTGTTTCCCTAACCTGGGACAGTCGCTCGGTATTTGGAGAAACCTCTGCAGGGTTTTTTGGTAAGGCGATGGAGGCCTTCCCCTCCCCCCCCCCCCCCAAGCCTGCTCTCGTTAGTGTCTTAAAATGTTTCCACTGCAATTTAATTACCACTCTGAAAGACCAAATTCAAAATAATGTGCCCCAGAGTTGATTAAACCAATGGCAGAAGAGTTTCCGTGCTTTTGGCTATGTCATTATCTAATGTTCTTGCTCGTGAGAGGGCGGCTGTCTGTGATTTTTCACTCTGTTTTCATCTAATTCACGTGTTCCTTCATATAAACATCTTTACAATCGACTTCCTTCTGATCTGGCAGTTGATTTTTCGCCCAAGCTTGTTTTTCTAAGAAATGGAATTCGAAGAACGGATGAGATGGAAGATTTCTTGCTGGCATTTTCCATTTTAAGGCGGGTATATCTGCTCAAATATACTGGAGCAGATACGATTACTCCTTTGTGTATGGAATTGTTGGTAGGCAGTGGAACTCTTATCCGTTCTGCTGAGCTGAGTCTCTCACAGGAAGGGTATTCAGGATAGGTTGCAAGAGCGTTTTCGGAAGAGCTGTTTAGCGGCTGAACTGTTCATTTTACCTGTAGCATAATATAGTAAATAAAGGCTTTGTGCCATGTGCTAACCTGAGCTAGATTCCCAGCTCTGCTGGTTGATTTTTGAGGGCCCTGGGCAATTTTGGGAGCGGGGGGACTGATTCCCAATATACCCCTCTTGAGCAGCCTCAAGGTAATACCCATGTCATAAGAGTCTTGTGTGTTGCATAAGATAAATGCATGTATAATGTTGGATTTACGAAGCCCACCCGGAAGACTTGCCTAGTAGTATAGTATTGAACGCCCCATATTTTGAAATAAAGGAGCTTGCTTGAATTATTACTTTTAAACTTCTCATCTGTGCTTTTAGTCAAACAAATAGTACTTTCTTCGGGTAGCCAACCATAACATTGAACTGCTCCAGTTACCTGCTCTGACCTGGCCAACACCTTCCTTGCCATGCAGTGGTGCCCTTTTGCCACCCCAGCTCCTAATTACAAACTACGGCAGATGAAGCCTCTCTCTCTTGTTTTTTGTTTTTTAAGATTTATTTATTTATTTGAGAGAGAGAGAAAGAGAGCACATGCAAGCAAGAGAGCTGCAGAGGTAGAGGGAGATCCGCTGAGCTGGGAGTCCCTTATGGGGCTCAAGCCCAGACCCCGGGATCATGACCTGGGGCAAAGGCAGATGCCCCACCAGCTGAGCCACCCAGGTGCCCCAAGGCTCTCTTCCTACCAACTAGCCGCCCAGACTTTGAGTCTGAGCACTCCTCTGCTGGTAGTTGGGCTTCCTCTGTCTTTTTTCCTTTTGCCAGTGTGAACTCAGGACACTTTCTGTCAATGTGTGTGTCACCTGAAATTGAAATTATGTGTTTAGGTATTTCCTCTCGTATTATGATGAACAATGAAAGTGGAACCCTGTGTTTGTTTTTTTTCCCCATGTTTCTTTGCCCAGTGCTTAGATATGACGAAGACTGTGCATGGAGTTTTGCAATGGTTCAGAGATGTTGTAAATTATGGACTATTTGGATGTAGTAACATCTTACAGGGAAAATAAATTGACATCTTTCATTGCCATTCTCTAATATTTTTAAAAGGTGGGAAGGTTAAGAGTGCCTGGGTGGCTCAGTTGGTTAAGCGACCAACTCTTGATTTTGGCTCAGGTCATGATCTCAGGGTTGTGGGATGGAGCCCTGAGTCGGGCTCCGCGCTCAGTGCAGAGTCTGCTGGAGAATTCTCTCCTTCTCCCTCTGCCCCTCCTCCTGCTTGCACACATGCTTTCTCTGTCTCTCTCTAAAAATAAATAAATCTTTTTTAAAAAAGTATAAAGGCTATTATTTCAGAAAAAGAGGCCTTCCCAGAACCAGTGGGTAGTCTTATTGTGTACGATCATATACATAGTACAGTATATTTTTCCAGAGAGCCGCAGCATGTGCAAAGGCTCTGTGATAGGCTGAATCAGTTTTAGGGCAAGGGGAATGCCTCGAAGGGAAAAGTAGCTGGAGCCTTGTAGGCCACGGGGTGGGGAAGTTTGGATTATTGTAAGCGTAATGGGAAGAGTTCAAACATGGTGGGGATGTGCTGTGATTTATGTTTTAAGAGTCTTCTTGGACTGCTCTGTGAAAATGCATTGGAGAGGGGCGAGAGTGAAGGAGAACCAACAGAAGTGTCCGCAATCCTGTAGGGGAAGCTTGCACAGTAATGTGGAGGAGGTGGAGAGCAATTGAGTCCACAGGTGTTTTAGAAGAAGAGAAGCAGGACTTGGGTTGAGTGAGGCAGGGGAAGAGAAGAAAGAGTCCTGGGTGATGTCAAATGTCCCAAGAATGGTGGGGCTACTTTCTGAGGAAAGGAAGACTGGAGAAGGAGCACTGAGCAGGTAGAATCAAGACTATAGGGTTTTTTAAAAAACAACTTCACTGAGGTGTAATTTTTTTAAAAAGATTTTTATTCATTAGGGAGAGAGAGGGAGCATGAGCCAGAGTGGGGGAGGGGCAGAGGGAGAGGGAGAACCCGACTCTCTGCTGAGCAGGGAGTCTAACATTGGGCTCCATCCCAGGACCCTGAGATCATGACTCTAGCTGAAGGTAGACGCTTAACTGACTGAGCCCCCCAGGTGCCCCCTGAGGTGTAATTTATAGACCATAAGTCTATATATTGATTTCAATGTACAATTAAGTGATTTTTAGTCTATTTACGGAGTTGTGCAACCATTGCCATAATTCAGCTTTAGCACCTTACCATTACCCCAGGAAGGTTCCTGTGCCCATTTGCAGTTCTTCCTTGTTACTCCTCCCTTCCCTAGGCGACTGCTTATCTACTAGCCGTCTCTACAGATTCACCTGTTCTGGACATGTCATGTGGATGGAATCATACAGTGTGGCCTCTTGTGTGGCTTCTTCCACTATGTTATGTATTACCCAGGTTCACCCTTACTGTAGCATACATCAGTATTTTGGTCCTTGTATGGCTAGACCTTATTTTGTTGACGAAAGTTTGGGATGTACTAAGTTTGAGACACCTATGCCACATCTGGGCAAATGAGTCAAGTAGGTATTTGCTTGAATCTGGACCTCAGAGGGGGAGATTTGGGCAGGCATTATAAATCGTGGGTCATTAGCAGAAAGATGGTATCTGTGAGTTGTAGGAATGGGGAGATGACCAAGGATAGAAAGAGGACAAAACTTGGTGCCAGGTAATAGCCATATTTGGAAACAGGATAGAGGAGGATTAGCAGAGGAGAAGGAACAGAGGAGAGGTGGAAACCAGCACAGGGCTGGCAGGGCCTGGGGAGGGTATGGGCTGAAAGGAGGCAGTTTTGGGAAGGAGGGAATGGTCTACTGCACAGTCCTAGGTAAAAAGTCCATTGACACTGGAAACTTGAAATTTGTGGTGGCCTCGGGCAGATCGGAATGGGCCCAGAATGACCAGAAAGTGAAGTAGCAGATACCATGGGATTCTTAGAAATTCACCATGGCCAATAAATGAAAGATTCAATAAATGAAAGATTCATTGTACCTACAGTTCAGTTTCTTTCGTCTATGATGTTTGCCATTTTGCCTGATGACATGCAACTTGGTTAGCCAACTACAGCATTCTCCATGTGTTTAATGATATCATGTTGCTCTGTATTTTATTGTCTTTTCAGACTATGTACTAGTGAAATATTAGCCTCGTATGTCAATCAGGATTGTGTTTGGTTGTGAGTAGCAGAAAACTTGATTGCACGGTGACTTAGATCAGCTCTTCTGTGCAGAAAACATCAAGTTCAGGGTTGACATGGTGCCGCCTTAAAGTCATCTGTGGCCTCAGCCGCTCTGTCTTTCCCCTTATCCACAAAAGTCACACACCACGGTTGGCTGTTTCCTCTTGCTTGCCACACGTGGCTTCACCTCCAACATCAAACCTTTGTTCCAGGCAGAAAGATGGGCAGGAGTAATGGGCAAGAGGCCCAGGTTAGAGGAGTCTACCTCCTTTCAAACCGCTTTCCTGGAGGCCCCACCACCAGCTTCTACTGACCTCTTGTTGCCTAGAGCTGTGTGTGGCCACCCAGCTGCAAGGGAGGTGGGGAGCTGTTAGCACTACCTTGAGCAAAATTCGGGTTCCCTTAGTATGGAAAAGGGACAAGGAATTTCAGGGTAGATGCCTGCCACGCTTTGAGTAGATCTTAATCAGATGACGACTAAAGAAGGAGGGCAAATCAGAGCCCGAATGCATCCCTTTTGAGAAAATGCCTAAGTATGGAACTTGGTGCCAGACCAAGGGAACCGTTGAACATTTCCATATCTTGTGGACTATTTCACAGTCGTTATTGTTTGAATAAACTAGTAGGTTGACCCACAGATTTTTTGTTGTTGTTAATGAAGGAATAAAAACAAAGCTTGACATAAGCATGCACTCGTATTGCGTCCATTGTCACATGTAAATGACAGATATTTTCATGAAGTCAAATGAGTGCATCATTCCGTGCTGTTCTTTGTTTCCTTTTGTCACATTGGAGATAAAAAGAGGAAATGGTTGCTGTTGGCGCCGGGATGAGACCATATCGGTCTTAGGCTTTATAATAGCTGCACTGGTTTATACATAATGAATGCATCTAGCCACAGGGAAAAAACAAAAGAATCCGTCAAAGAATATACAAGGGCAAGAAGAATGAAGTGGTGATTGCTTTGGCCTTGACGTCACCACCCCATGTCCAGGCTCTACACATGGAGGAGGCATGAAACTGTCAGCCCAGTGGCTGGTTGGCGGGGATTTGCGGGGGATTGGAGCTTAGTTACTGAACAGGCACCTGGTGGATTTCTGGCAACACTGATGTCAGACACTGCATTCTTACATCCTTATTTTTTAAACTTCTTTCTTCCCTATCAGATTTTCTTCTAGAATATTCCCAATCCTCTAACATAGTCTAGTTGCAAAGGATTAGATCACTAAAGAGGTTGCTCTGATTACTAGCACTGACCTGCTTTGCCTTAGCTTTTATGAATGCCCCACTGTAGGAAGGGCCACCTGCATTCGGAATTACCAGCAGGCAACAATATTTAGTGAGCGGCTTTGTACTTTTCACTCCAGAATTAATTTGGTCAGTTAAGAGGAATCCTGGCATTTTTGCTGCTTTTCTGCTTTGTTCATTTGTCTCCATAAGAATCCAAGAGGACCGGAACTGTTTATCTTTTATCTACCACAGTGCCGGGCCCAGGAGCCTTGCTAAATATTTGAGTTGCATCGCTGAGTGTGTTTGTGCACAGGAGTGTTTGTGGACACGTGTCCTCTGTAGCTCTGGGCTGGGAAGGCTCTGTGTCCTTGAGTAGCTCCCTCATTTCTTTCTTGATTCGCTTTTAGATACTTTCTCCGCTGTGAGAATGTAAGATGGATCCAGAAGAGCAGGAACTCCTGAATGATTACAGATACAGAAATTACGCTTCGGTGATTGAAAAGGCTTTAAGAAATTTCGAGTCCTCAAGTGAATGGGCGGATCTCATATCTTCGCTGGGCAAGCTCAACAAGGTATGTGGGGTGTAGAATATGTAGATCGCCTGGAGGCGGGGACACAGCTGTCTTTATTATCTTTTTTTTTTTTTTTTAAGATTTTATTTATTTATTTGACAGACAGAGATCACAAGTAGGCAGAGCAGCAGGCAAAGAGAGAAAGGAGGAGGCAGGCTCCCCGCTGAGCAGAAAGCCCGACGCGGGGCTCGATCCCAGGACCCTGAGATCACGACCTGAGCCGAAGGCAGAGGCTTTAACCCACTGAGCCACCCAGGCGCCCCTGTCTTTATTATCTCAAGGAATTCTTTTTATTATTACATGACATGCTGATTATAACAATTAGAAAATGCTGATAAGAATATCTACCTGTAATTCTGTAATTCCAGTTGCCTGCTGTTAACCTGGTCAGTATATTTACCTCTTTCCAGCTTTTTTTTTTTTTTTCTGGGCATAGAATTATACTGTAGATGGAATAGCTGAACGGTGTTTTTCTCCACTATATTTACGTCTAAATAAGATAAACTTTAAAATGGATCAATTAGTCAGCTTTGCGCAGTGGCAGTATCGTAGCCAATGAGGTTTATCCGAGGCGCGATTATTGCTAATTGAAAATTGACCAATTAGTTATTCAAAGATGAATTATATTTTTATTTATTTATTTTTTTAAGATTTTATTTCAGAGAGAGAAAGTGGAGGGAGGTGCAGAGACAGAGGGAGAGAGAGAATCCCAAGCAGACTCCCCCATGGAGCTTGGAGCCCAACGCAGGGCTCGATCCCAGGACCCTGAGATCATGACCTGAGTCAAAACCAAGAGATGCTGAACCACCCAGGTGCCCCAAAGATGAATTATCTTTCATGTACTTCTTAGTACTTAGGACTTTTTTTTTTTTG
Source organism: Lutra lutra (assembly GCF_902655055.1). Taxonomy (NCBI): domain Eukaryota; kingdom Metazoa; phylum Chordata; class Mammalia; order Carnivora; family Mustelidae; genus Lutra; species Lutra lutra. The sequence goes on along the minus strand of NC_062278.1, from coordinate 9,034,701 downwards.
CCATCTTTATTTTTTTTTTTTAATTTTATTTTTTATAAACATATAATATATTTTTATCCCCAGGGGTACAGGTCTGTGAATCGCCAGGTTTACACACTTCACAGCACTCACCATAGCACATACCCACCCCAATGTAGTACTTAGGACTTTTATGACTTTTTCTTCTTTGGTCTACTTTTTTGGCCATTTGACTGCTGATCGGTAACTCATGGAAGACCAAGGGGTGACCTAAATATTGAAATCTGTCCAGAAATTGTGAGCATGTTTGGATGAGGAGAAAAGAGTCTGGTCTAGGAAGACCAAAACTGGTCCCGTGCATGCTTGACCTGGTGTTCTGTAGATGGGACCACTGAATGTTCCCATCCTGCCCAGGAGGACGACCTAGTAATGCCCAGTGCTTCTACTGTAGGTAGAAGAGGTTTGGGCTTGAAGACACTGTTCCTGGGCTCCGTTGCTGCCTGGCCGGGGCTCCTGCCTAGAATATCTGACTTTGGAACCGCAGTGCCATGTGGGACTTGGGAGATGCACATACCTCCTCTTCAGATCTCTACTCATGAGGTTACACACACTGGGGTCTTCTAATGAAGAGAAAAAATTTCTCCATTTATTTCCTCGGGGAATGCGGGGAGGGCATGAGGAAGGCTGGCAGTTATGATGGGTAGTGGCCGGGAAGCTGTGTGGTCTCTCACAAGTGTATTTACCACATGCGAGTGTCACGGCTGGCCTGCCTGGGATAGACGGAGGTGGGGAAGCAGCTTTTAGGTAAGAGCTTGAGACTCCTTTGTATGTAGAGCTCAGGAATTTGCAAGCTGAAGAGAGCCGTCGCATCTTGCATGAAGGTGGATCTCTTTTTTAGGGGAAAGGGAGAAGTGCTGAAATGGGATTCAGGCATATTCAAGTTCTTCTGGGTGTTTCAGTATTTCATTTAGTACTTGACTCTCCTGGCATCTAAAAATAGCATGCTTACTTTGGGAGGGGGTGTGTTCATTATTTTTGTTGTTGAGGTAAAATCCCACAAAACCTAGAACTTGTCATTTAACCATTTCCGAGTGTACGGTCACGTGGCTTTTACTGCATTCGCAGTGTGGTGCGACCGTCCCCACCACCTAGTTCCAGAACGTTTTCACCAACCCAAAAGGAAACCCTCCCATCTCCCCCTGCCCAGGCCCTTGCAACCACGGATCGACTTTCTGTGTCCGGACGTTTCATATACATACACACGTACAGTATCCTTCCGTGTCTGGCTTCTTTCACTTAGAGTGTTTCCTGGTTCTTCCATGTTGTAGCGTGTGTCAGTGTTCCATCAGTGTTTACAGCTGAATAATACTCCATTATGTGGATTCGCCACATTTTATTTATCCAGTCATCTGTTGACGGACATCTGGGTTTCTGCCTTCTGGCTGGTTGTGACTAGTGCTGCTGTGAACATTTGTGTACAAGTTTGCGTACACCTGTCTACACTGCTTTGGGGGTATAGACCTAGAAGTGGAATTACAGAGTCACATGGTAATTCTATGTTTAGCTGCTTGAGGAACCGGCAGCCTGCTTTCTCAGAGGCTCCGCTGCTTCTCATGCCACCAGCAATGAACGAGAATTTCCATTTCTTCATAGCCTCACTAACGCTTCACAATTTTTTTTTTATCTTCATGATAGCTGTCATGATGCTGTCTCATTGTGGTTCTGATTTACATTTCCCTAGTGACTTATAATTTGGCTATCTTTTCATGGGCTTATTGGCCATCTGTGTATCTTCTTTGGAGAATTTCTATTCAAATACTTTGCCCATTTTTTAAACTGGGCTGTTTGTCTTTTTGTTGTTGATTTGTAAGAGTTCTCTACATATTCTGGTTACTAGGCCCTTATTGGATATATGGTTTGCAAATTTTTGTTTCCCATTCTTAGGTTGTCTTTTTACCTTTTTGATGGCGCCCTTTATGCAAAAGTTTTAAATTTCTGTTTCTGTTTCTTTTTCTTTTTTTTTTTTCTTTAAGTAGGTTCCACACCCAGCGTGGAGCCCAATACGGGGCTTGAACTCATGATCCTGAGATCAAGACCTGAGCTGAGATAAAAGATGCTTAACTGGCTGAGCCACCCAGGCTCCAAAGAAGTTTTTAATTTTAATGGAGTCCCAAGCTACCTACTTTTTCTTCTGTTGCTTGTGCTTTTGGTGTCCTATCTAAGAAACCATTGCCAAATGCAAGATCATGAAGATTTGCCCCTATATTTTCTTCAGAGAGTTTTATAGTCTTCGCTCCTACATTCAGGCATTTGAACCATTTTGAGCTAATATGTATGCATGGTGTGAAGTGAGGCTCTGAGTGTAACCTTTTGCAGGAAATCCAGTTGTCCCAGCACAACCTGTTGGAGAGCCTGCTCTTCCCAACGGCCTTGGAACCCTTGTTGAAAATCAGTTGGCCATAAGTAGATGGCTTTATTTCTGGACTTCTGTTTCTTTTCCATTGACCTATCTATCTATCCTTAGGCCAGCCCCACACATTTTGATTATTGTAGCTTCGTAATAAGTTTTGAAATGGGAAATCACTTTGTTGTTCCAACTTTATTGTGCTGGATTGTTGTGGCTATTCTGGGTGCCTTGAAATTCCGTATGCATTTTAGGATCCGCTTGTCAGTTTCTCCCAACAAGCCAGGTGGGATTTTCATAGGGATTGCAGTGACTCTGTGGATCACTTGGGAGAGTATTGCCATGTGAACAATATTGTCTTCCAAGTCCATGAACACTGGACATCTTCGATTTATTTAGGAACATACACATTTTGAGCTAGCTAAAATAATAAACTTGGTCAGTGCAATTCTCAAGCCATGAGGTATTCTATTAAACAAGCCCACTTTCAATATGCCTGAAAAACTTCCTAAAATGTTTAATCATTTTAACCCACCTTTTAAAATGCAGGTTATCGGGCACCTGGGTGGCTCAGTCATTAAGCTTCTGCCTTCAGCTCAGGTCATGATCCCAGGGTCCTGGGATGGAGCCCTGCATTGAGCTCCTTCCTCAGAGGGAAGCCTGTTTCTCCCTCTCCCACTTGCCCTGCTTGTGTTCCCTCTCTCTCTCTCTGTCTCTGTCAAATAATAAATAAAATCTTTTTAAAAAATGCTGGTTATCAAGTACAGATGAACTCTTCTTGGAGGAGCTTTAAAAGCATTAGCTATTCGTGCATTCAGTAGCTGTGTGAGTCCCTACAATGTGCTAGTACTGTCCTAGGCATCGGGGCACAGAAGAGAGCAAAACCAACAAGCCCCTGCCCACATGGGGACCAGGGGAAAGCTGGAAGATAAACAAAATATACAGGATGGTAGATAGCAGTGAAGGAAGGGGATGGTGAGTGTTGAGGATGCATACAAAGTGGATCTTTATGGGAGACTTGCTGAGAAGGTACCCTTTGACCGAGTGGAGGGGATCTGGTATGTCTGAGGCCAGTGAGGTCACAAAGCAAGCAAGGGATGGGGAGAGTATAGGACACAAGGCCATAGAGATAACGGGTGGAGAGGGCATCCAATCTCATAGGTCCTGTAAAACTGGAGTCTGACAGTGGCCCCTGAGTCAGGGGCTGGGGGGTACCCTGGAGAGCAGCTGAGCCGGCAGCATGGCCTTAGTACGCTAGAGCAGGTTCCAGCTTCTCTGTAGGGGGTAGAGAATGGGTGGGGTCAGGCAAGGCAGAAACAGGGAGACCATTTAGGAGTTGTTGCGGTAACATAGGTGGGCCAGTGGAGAAGGGCTTGGATTTTGAATATACTTTGAAGATATAACAATTTGTTCATGGATTGGACTTGGGATACAAGAGAAAAAGAGGAGGCAAGTGGGGCTCACAGGTCTTCTCCCAGAAGCCACAAGATGCAATGGGGAGGAAGCCCAGGGAGAGCCCTGCTCCATGGAGGGGGCAGGGAGACCAGAGGTTCACTTTGGGACAGGCTAGTTTGAGGTGTCTGGTCGATGTCCCCATCTGATGTCTGTAGGCAGCTGGTTATGAGTGATATTGAATAAAAGTTTAAAAAGACAACTTTTTATTACAGTTGATACCCAGTTCTGTGTAATGGTACTACTATGTTTTCTGTGCTGGAGCTTCCTGTTTTCTGTTTCTATGTATGATTAAGTGATGAATAAAAAAATTCGCAAGACATCAGTGGGATGAGGTGACACTGTCCATCTTTGCCTCAGCCCTGCCTATGACAGCTGACATTGCTAGAGAGCATACCATGTGCTAAGGACTCGATGTGCATTATTTTATAATATAACGTATCTGGAGATTGGTCTCAGACTGAGCAACTTCTGCAAGATGAGAGCCAGCAAGTGCAGAGAGAGCTCAAAGCCTGGCTGCAAGCCCATGTCTGGAGCTTTCTTCATGTCACTGTCTGCCTGGCTCACATATGGGGGCAGGGATGCACCTTTCTGATGTCAGGGGCACTGTCTTCATTGTCCACATGAAGCAGGTGCAGTGAATTACTAAAACTCATTTTACCGATGAAGGTTTACCAATGACTTGCCCGATGTCTCATGGCTACTGAGTGGTTGTTCTGGGTTGAATTGTGTCTTTCAAAAAAAATATGTTTTGTTTTGTTTTTTTAAAGATTTTATTTATTTATTTGACAGATCACGAGTAGGCTCAGTAGCAGGCAGAGAGAGGGGGGCAGCAGACTCCTGCTGAGCAGAGATCCAGATCCAGGGCTCGATCCCAGGACCCTGAGGTCATGACCTAAGCCGAAGGCAGACAGACGCTTAACCCACTAAGCCACCCAGGTGCCCCCCACCAGTATGTTGATGTCCTAACCCCCAGTGTCTCAGAGTGTCACCTTATTTAGAGATTGGGTCTTTACAGAGCTCATCGAGTTAAAGTGAAGTCGTCAGGGTGGGTCGTGCTGCACTCTAACTGGAGTCCTTCCGAAAGGGGGCAATCTGGACACAGACACAGACATGCATAGAGGGACAACACCATGTGAAGATGAAGGCAGAGACCTGGCCGATGTGATTATAAGGCTAGGAACACGAGAGATTGCCAGCACACTGCCAGAAGTAAGAAGAGCAGTCTGGAGTGAATTCCCCCTTGAGTCCTCAGAAGGAACCAACCAGCTGACTCCTTGATCTCGGACTTCTGGCCTCCAGAACTGAGAGACAACCCGTTTCTGTTGTTTACACTGTCCAGCATGTGGTGCCATGTTACCACAGCCTGGCAGACTGATCCAGTGGTGAGACCAAGACATATTGAACACCTAGGGGCTGGGGATGTGACACTGAACACAACGTTCATAAGGCTTTGTTGGCAGAAGACAGACAATTAATATGTGACATCGGGTGCAGAACACTGAGGAAGAATAAAGCGGGCCAGGGAAATAGGGTAGGGAGGAAGAAGGTGGAGTTTAGTTCAGACAGAGATGGCTCTGATAACGTGACATTTGAGATTTGAGCAGAAGCCTGGATGAGTGAGCGGGCTGGCAGGGAGACCATCTGGGGCATGGGCCTGTGTCCAAGGTACAGTAGGGGGCGGGTGTGGCTGGGCTGGAGGGGTGATAGGAGAGGAGGGAGGAGAGGGAGCCAGGGCAGGTCACAGGCTCCTGTTCTGCAAGGGAGGAGGAGCCATTGAGCAAGGTGCCGGCGGCCTCCCTGCCGGAAGCATCCCTCTGGCTGATGCGTGGCAGTGAGCCTGCTGCGGTGGCAGTGGACAGCTTGTGTAGCCAGATCAGAGGTACTGGGGCAGAGGATTTGGGAAGGTGCTGGGTGGAGCGAGCCCCGTGTCAGTGTCAGCAGTTACTTCACTCCTGGGAGACTCACAACTTCTGTGTTCGGGGAACCCGATGAGAGTTGATGTGAATAAGGAGGTTAAGGCCTCGGCAATGGTCAGATTTCTTAGACTCCTACATGTACACAGAAATTCAAGTGAGTAAATTAGTGACGAATTAGTAAAAGATCTTTATACTGCAAATAGAAACAATACTGTAGGTTAATAATAAGGTTAGGTCAAGATGCTTTTTAATTAAGGTAGGTGGTTGTTGGCTATAAAACATTAACCGTAGACAGAACAGAAGGCTCATCTAGCTCAACTCTTGGCAAGTGAGAAAACTGAGCTCCAAGAGGTCTTGGTTTGTCAGACTATCTATGAGTTCTAATTATATCAGTTTTTAAACTTCTGGTATCTTCTTCAGAATTTTATGTATTGGAGAAAAGTTTACTTTTTATGGGTTTCAGGTATAGCAACATGAATAGGGTAATTTTTTTTTTAAGATTTTTTTTAAATTTTATTTTTTATTTTGACAGAGATCACAAGTAGGCAGAGAGGCAGGCAGGGCAGGGGCAGGGTGGAATGTAGGCTCCCTGCCTAGCAGAGAACCCAATGCGGGGCTCAATCCCAGGACCCTGAGATCATGACCCAAGCCAAAGGCAGAAGCTTAACCCACTGAGCCACCCAGGCGCCCCTGAATGGGGTAATTTTTGCTTAATTGCTTATCCGAGACTTCAAGCCATCATCTTCTGCTGATTATTTTTAGATAAATTTTGATTAACAAATACATGTTGAGTCCTGTTGAACTCAACCACTTGCCAAGCCTGGGTTAAAACTTTGATTATGGAAACAGAGGATGGTAGAAATGAATAAGCTCTGTGCATTTAAAAACCTTATCTTTGGGGCGCCTGGGTGGCTTAGTCAGTTAAGCATCTGCCTTCAGCTCAGGTCATGATCCAAGCATCCTGAGATCGACCCCCCCAGGGGCTCTCTGCTCAGCGGAGAGCCTGCTTCTCCCTCTGCTCCTCCCATCTGCCTGTGCTCCTGTGCTCTTTCTCAAATAAATAAATAAAATCTTTAAAAACAAAAAAACAAGGAGCGCCTGGGTGGCTCAGTGGGTTAAGCCTCTGCCTTCGGCTCAGGTCATGATCCCAGGGTCCTGGATCGAGTCCTGCATCAGGCTCTCTGCTCAGCAGGGAGGCTGCTTCCTCCTCTCTCTGCCTGCCTCTCTGCCTACTTGTGATCTCTGCCTGTCACATAAATAAATAAAATCTTTTAAATAAAAATCTTAAAAAAAAATAAAAGGGCGCCTGGGTGGCTCAGTGGGTTAAGCCTCTGCCTTCGGCTCAGGTCATGATCCCAGGGTCCTGAGATCAAGCCCCACATCCGGCTCTCCGCTCAGCAGGGAGCCTGCTTCCTCCTCTCTCTCTGCCTGCCTCTCTGCCTACTTGTGATCTCTGTCTGTCAAATAAATAAAATCTTTAAAAAAATAAAAAATAAAAAAAACAAAAAACCAAAACCTTATCTTTAAAACTCCTCTTTATTTTTATTTTTTTAAAAGATTTTATTTATTATTATTTGACAGACAGAGATCACAAGCAGCTAGAGAGGCAGGCGGGGGGCGGGGGGGGGGGGGCGGCGAGAAGCAAGCTCCCTGCTGAGCAGAGAGCCCGATGCGGGGCTCCATCCCAGGACCCCGAGATCATGACCTGAGCCAAAGGCAGAAGCTTAACCCACTGAGCCACCCAGGCGCCCCTGAAACTCCTTTTTAAAAAAATTCATAATGGGGGGCGCCTGGGTGGCTCAGTGGGTTGAGCCGCTGCCTTTGGCTCAGGTCATGATCCCAGGTCCTGGGTTCGAGCCCCGCATCGGGCTTTCTGCTCAGCAGGGAGCCTGCTTCCTCCTCTCTCTCTGCCTGCCTCTCTGCTTACTTGTGATTTCTCTCTGTCAAATAAATAAATAAAATCTTAAAAAAAAAATTCATAATGGTCTTAAAAGAATCACCTTTTTTGGCTGCTGCTTTTTAGCACCCTGCTGTTTCACAAAGTGACGAAAGCAGGTGACATGAATAGCAAGAGAAATAGGAGGTTCTGGGTATTGTTAGTTTCAGCTTCTCAAGTCTTAGCACTTAAGGACACCACCTCCTTGTTAACACAGAGCCTTCTTGTGGCATTTCAGAGTTAGCGCTGTGTTATTTCCGGAAGAACAGGCTGGAGATAGGAGACCAGGTGAACTGTTCTGGTCTACAGCTTCCGCTTCAGGACCCTTCTACCTGAAAAGTTGATGAGTCTGAGCTGGATCCTGATGTTTACCCTAGCCCTAATCAGCTACTTTTCTCTATTAGATAGTATTCAGATAAAGCCTCTTTAATCTGAGGTCTGTATTATTTGGCTACGCTGTCAGCAAAATCCCACACACTGGGCGACTTAACAGAAATTAACTTCCACACAGTTCCGGAGGTTGGAAGTCCCAGATTAAGGTCCCGGCAGATTCTTCTGAGGCCTCTCACCTTACCTTGTAGGTGGCCACCTTCTCCCTTTGTCCTCACATGGTCTCCACTGTGCATGGCTGTGGCTTAATCTCCTCTTGAAAGGACTTCAGTCATATTGGACATCACCTATCACCTAGACTGTGACATTTTACCTTCATTGCCTTTCCAAAGGCCGGGTCTCCAAATACGGTCACGTTGTAATAAGGTACTAGGGGTGAGGGTTTCAACACAGGAATTTGGGGGACACGATTTAGCCTGTAACAGGGTCTGACAATGAAGTGCAGATTGTCTCTCCATGTACCAGTTTTTTCAAAAAGCTCATTTCTGATGGAATCCCAGATGGTTTTCCATCACACCCCTTATTGAACGGTAGAGCATTACTTCTTTGATCTTGTTCTTACTGCCCTGCAGCATCATGAAGATCTTCAATTCTGGCTTGTGTGGTGATTCGATGTGTGCCAAGAACTTTCTGACTGTCTCGGTCTTTGCGAACTGCCGTAACGGAGTACGCCAGACCAGACACAGAACAGCAGGCCTTCCTCGCTCACAGTTCTGGAGCCTGGGGGTCGAGATCAGGGCACCGGCAGATTCAGGGTCTTTGTGGGCTGCTTCCTGGATCACAGACGGCCATCCTTCCATTATGTCCTCACGTGGCAGAAGGGGCCAGGGAGCACTGCGAGGTCCCTTTTATAAGGGCACTAATCCCAATCCTGAGGGCTTCACCCTCATGACCAGTTATCTCCCGACCCCACTTCCCAGTTCCAACGTACTGCAGGACATAGACATTCAGCCCGTAACACCGATGATTCGTGTCCCATCTGTGACTTCACCTCACAAGGTCTGCACCAGCTTTCTTGCAGGGGCTTTGTTGTGGGGCATCTTTTGTGGGGGAGGGTGTTGTCCTTCCAGGTGGCCTTTCCCATGTGCCTCTCTATGTCCTCCTCCCCAACCTCTTCCTCTTTCTATTGAGATGCGGTTAATTTTACTTATTCATTGAGATGTAGTTTTGGTTTTTAATTTTTTTTTATTTTTTTATTTTTTTTTTTTAAAGATTTTATTTATTTATTTGTCATAGAGAGAGAAGCGAGAGTGAGCACAGGCAGACAGAGTGGCAGGCAGAGGCAGAGGGAGAAGCAGGCTCCCCGCCAAGCAAGGAGCCCGATGTGGGACTCGATCCCAGGACGCCGGGATCATGACCTGAGCCGAAGGCAGCTGCCTAACCAACTGAGCCACCCAGGCATCCCAGTTTTGGTTTTTTTAAAGATTTTATTTATTTTATTTAATAGAGATCCCAAGTAGGCAGAGAGAGAGAGGAGGAAGCAGGGTCCTTGCCGAGCAGAGAGCCGGATGTGGGGCTCGATCCCAGGACCCTGAGATCGTGACCTGAGCCGATGGCAGAGGCTTTAACCCACTGAGCCTCCCAGGTGCCCCGAGATGTAGTTTAAATCACCGCTCCTGATCCCCTGGACCAGACTCCCTCTAGTCGGTGACGTGGGGCAGGACCTGAGTCCCTCTCAGCCTTCTTGTTTTCAAATTGTGGCTCTGAGTCTCTGTGACGCCTGGTTCCTTCTTGTCACCTCACTGTGAGGGGCCGCCTGTGAGAGTGTGGTACCTCAGTTCGGGGCAGTTGTTTTAGTCGTTTTCCAGCCATCTGCTGCTACCTGTGGCAGTGACCCTGAGGGTAGAAGCGGTCAGGTTAGTGTGATGTTAGGGTCATTCTGGAAAGATGTGGCCTGAATGCCTTCTGGGAAGAGACCAGATTGGAAGGTTGTCTGTGGCAATTACTGATTCTTCATGTGTCAGCAAAGTAGAACTGGTTCTTTGCAGGACAGTGGTAAGCACCAGGCCCATTTGCTTCTGGCAGTGTGCTGACATTCTTGGCACCGGGAGTTAGCAGACGTAGCTAATAGAATGTCAGGTGCAACTCCCCATCCTACTGTGGCAGGGACCGTCAAGTCCTTTGCTGCTGTTCTGTCCTCCTCCTTTTGGTAGGTGATGTGTTAGGGCTCAGGGGGCATTATTGCTTCTTGCCCTGTCCCATGTTCTCTGGAGGGAGCTCAGAATGGGCAAGGGTGTTGCTGATTCGGGCTTGTGGGAGCTGCCTCACTCTGAGCCACTCAAACATGTCCACGTAAGGCTGACATGGTCCTTTGAAAGAACATTTCTCTGCTGAAATCCGGAGACTGGTATGCTTTCAGTAATTTATAGTGAGGGTAATGTATATATTTTACATGTGAACAGAGGACATTTTTGCTGAACTTTGAGATCTGCTGGCGAGGTGGAAATAGTCCAGATTTGGGCAGGTGAGTTGTTCTACTTGGAATCTAATGGCAAAAGCTCATCTTGGGGAAGAAAAAGCTCGTCTAGCAGAATCGAGTTTATGGGTAATGAAAGAGCTTGTTGTCTGCTTACGTTTTATCTATTCTGTCCAGAAGTTATGAAATTAGAAATTTCACGTCAGGCCATGCTAAGGAAGGTGCTATGGACTGAATTATGTCTCCCCCAACCCTACCAAACTTGTATGTTAGAGGTCTAAGCCTCAGTGTGCCTATATCTGGAGATACATCTTCAGGAAGTAACTAAGATTGAAGGAGGTCATTCATTAGGGTGGGGCCCTAACCCAATAGATTGATGGCCTTATAAAAAAGAGGGAGAGATGTCTCTCCTCCATGTTTTTACACCGCAAGAAGGTGGCTGTCCACAAACCAGGCAGAGAACGGAGTTAGTTAGCATCTTGATCTTGGATTTCTAGCCTCCCGAGCTGTAAGAAATAAATTCTGATGTCTGAGCCACCTAGTCTGGGACATTTTGTTACAACCGCTCCAGCAAACTAATACAGAAGGAATTAAGTTAAACTTCGCTATTTTTCAAAAAAGGACAGCTGATTGAATGTGAACACCTGTATTCAAGCTTGTATGTGAGCCAAATATAGGCATTCCGATTTACTTATCTTTTTAAAATTTTGTTTATTTATTTATTTAAACATATAATATGTTATTTGCTTCAGGGGTGCAGGTCTGAATCATCAGTCTTAACACAATTCATAGCACTCACCACAGCACATACCCTCCCCAATATCCATCACCCAGCTACCCCATTTATCTTTTTTAAATGGTCTTTTCATTTTTTTTAAACAGCTTTGCTGACATGCAGTAAACTACATATACTTAAAGTGTATAATTTGATGAGTTTTGACATTTGTATATACCTGTGAAACCAACACCCGTCGAAGATAATGGGCATGTATCTGTCCCCCGCAAAAGTTACCTCCCCTCCCTCTCTGCCCCCATCTCCAGGCGGCCGCTGATCTGCTAGTTTGCATTTTCTAAAATTTTATATAAACAGAAGCATACGGTATCTACCCTTTACTTCCTGGTCTGGCATCTGTCCCTCGGCAGCACCAGTCAGAGAGTCAGCCAGGCCGTTGTGTAGATGGATAGTTCATTCCTTTTTACTGCTGAGTAGGAAGCCATGGATGTATACCATTTATTTGTCCATTTTCCTATTAATGGACATTTTGGGTTGCTTCCAGTAGATAGATAAATACTTCTTAAAAAACTGGCAAATCGTTTTCCAAAGTGGTTGTGTCATTTTATACCCCTCCAGCAGGGTACGGGAACTCTAGTTACCCCATATCCATGCCTACACTCGTCATGGGCAGTCTCTATTTTAACCATTTCAGTGCAAGCGTAGTAGTAGCTCCTTGTGGCTTTTGCATTTCCCATTTAAATGACTGCAGATTAGAGGGGTGCTTGGGTGGCTCAGTGGGTTAAGCATCAGCCTTTGGCTCAGGTCACGATCCCAGAGTCCTGGGATCGAGCCCCCCATTGGGCTCCCTGCTCAGCGGGGATCCTGCTTCTCCCTCTCCCTTTTCGACTCTCTGTACATTCTGTATATGTATTTTGCTGCTGTCAATGGGTTTATTTCCCACTCTGTTTGAACTTATTGATGTGGACAAAACGATTAATTTATAGAGTCTGGAAACTAGCCATCTTTGTGAATTTATTTCTAAGTTTTTTCTCAGCTGATGGTTTTGAGTTCTGTGGCTAGACAAGCATAGGTATCATGAATCAATACTGAATTTGTGTGGGGGTTTTTTTCCTGATATTTTGCTAGCATTTTATGGAATGGCATTAAATAGTGATACTTGCAGTGTATTAATTACAGTAAAGTCAGCTGCTATAACAAAGCCGTCCACAAAGTCAGGGCCACCAATAAGGTAGAAGTTGCTCGCTCCTCTGTCAGTTCAGCCTGGTGTTCCAGATTGGGCAGCTCTCTTCCCCATGGTTATTCTGGAGACTCAAGCCTGGGACTCTGCCATTTTTAACACATGGCTTCCAGAGTTGCTCTGTTCGCTGCCGTTCTGTTCCACGAGAAGCGAGGAGAGCATATAGGAGCGTGCATAGATCTTAATGGCACACATTTCCTCTAGGTATGTCTTCAAGGGAGAAGAATATTCTGTGGCGGAGGAGCCAGGGCCCAGCCCCCACCTCTGCCACAGGGGTGGGGATCGTGATTCGGGTGGACGTTGCAGTCCCTACCCCCACGTGGTGTGTGCTGATTTTGATCTCGTGATTATCTCAGCCCCGCAGGCCCATGGGATTGCTGTCCCCTGAGACATCGGTTTAGTCTTTATTTACTAACTTGAACAACGTCTTACCTTTATACGGCCGGAAAGTATGCCATTTCAATACCTGATCGGTCTGTAGATTGTTGAATTTTCTCAAAGCCACACGTTTATGCCTTAACGTTTTATTCACATGCTTTTGGTGATGATGATACTCAAACTGATTCTCCCAGCACCTGAGATGGGCCTTGGAAGTAAATCTGCTGGAAGGTATGATAATGCAGATGTTGTGGGATGAGAGAAGGCAAGAGCTCTCAGGGTCACGTTCAGGCTCACCACTTACTTCTGAGGTTGAGATGCACGTGCTGCTTGTCTACCCCACTGTTCACCCTCTGCCTTCTCAGTTTTGTCTTAGGGATCGGGTGGGAAAGCACCGCACGGGGGAGCGTCCATCTCCCAGCCTCAGCAGTAAGTTATTGTTCTCAGACTTCCCAGGAATTCTGTTTTCCTTGGCAGGGATTGACTCAGACATGGGCATGTGACCTTCCCTGACCTATGAGATGTGGCCAGCTAACTTCTGGAAAGGAAACGAACAAACACTTGACTTTTTTGTTCCTCTCTTTAATCGTGGGAGCATGTAATGCCTGATGTGCAGCAGACGTCTGAGGCCACAGCAGGAAAAGGCCGAGGAGAAGTCAGCTCACCACGAGGAGCATGGAAGCACACAAAGGCTTGTCCTTTTAGGATGTCACTGAGCCCTTGAATCAGCGAAATACAGGACTATGCCCCCCCACACCAGTTGCTTGGCCTCGGCACTGTTGACCTTTAGTGACGGGGCAGGGAGTGCTGTCCTGTGCCTTCTAGGATGTTCATCAGCCTCTTGGCCTTTGTCTGCTCTATGCCAATAGCATGTCCCACCCCCAGCCCCCACTGTAGTGCCTCCAGACATTGTCCAGTGTCCCCCAGAGGCAGAACTGCCACAGTCTGAGAAGCACTGCTCTAGACTTTGGGTGAGGTGATACATTTCCTCATTTCGATTTGTGTAGCTGGATGTGCTCTGCTTTACCGCCCGATGCTTGGTAACTGAGTCCACAGTGTCGGACCATCCTTAACCCACGGGAACCCGTTTCCTCTGTGGGCAGAAGCAGGCACACTTGTTTCTCAACAGTAAAGGTGTTTGTCCTTAAAAGATGCAGCATGTGCCATGCTGGTCGGCAACCTCGCCATCTGCTTTGGCATGGTTCTGGCTGGAGTTAAGGCACGGACAGAGAAACGGCAAGGATTTTGTCTCCAAGTCCTGGTTTCGTCCTCACTGCATAAGCCCCGTTGTGTTTCTGAGGAGGTAGTGTTCCTTCAATGCCTGCTCTATGCCAGCCGTGTGTTCAGCCTCTTGGTTTTGGGTGCTTCGGGCCGTTTTAGAGCTGTTGGGTTCTGGAGAGCAGAACCCGCTTGGGCCTGAACAGATCTGAGCGAGCCAGGCTTTCCTGCCTCAGTTCCCGGGTACCTCGTCCGCAGCCTTCTTCCTCCCATCATTGTTCTTTAACTGCTGCCTGCTTCTGTCCAGGTAGCTTATTATCTCAGGGCCGGGGAAGCAAAGGGGACCATGGAGGAGGAGAACCACAGGTCAGATTCAGATGAGAGCCAACAGGCAGAGCGGGTTGGAGAGCTGTGTTCCTCCCCTGCCAACCCTGACTCTGAATTACCCTTGCTGCCTGCGTAGGTCCCGTGATCCCAGCTTCCAGTGCGTGCCTGAGGCTCTGTGGGCTGGCAGAACCAGAGCGCTCGGGGAGGGTGTCCCCAAGCTGCACACAGCCCTTCTGGACCCACTTTGCTTCAACACCAAGGATTGGGAAGTGCTGTTCCGGAGATCTCGAGAAACCTGCTCTGGCAGGAGGAGATAACATTTCGTCTCATTTGAGTGTGCCAGTTCTGTTCTTCTGGGTGTGAATTCTAAAGAATATTGAGTTCTACCCATAGAACTTTTGGGACTGGAGCTTGTTTGGGATTTGTAATGAGACTCTTTCCCCAAGATGTTCTTGCGGCTTTTCTGGCTCTGACTTGAACAAGTTGGTTTCCATATAATAGGCTTTTGGTTTGTTTGTTAAATAGATCATTTGTATGTGGGTTAAAATACATTTAAGAAGCAGAAAAGAAGGGGCGCCTGGGTGGCTCAGTGGGTTAAGCCACTGCCTTCGGCTCAGGTCATGATCCCAGGGTCCTGGGATCGAGCCCCGAGTCGGGCTCTCTGCTCTGCCTGGAACCTGCTTCCCCCTCTCTCTCTGCCTGCCTCTCTGCCTGCTTGTGATCTCTTTCTCTCTGTCAAATAAATAAAAATCTTAAAAAAAAAAAAAAAAAAAAGCAGAAAAGAAGGTGTGTCCAGACAGCAAGTCACTTAGTATCTTAATGCTATGCTCACTTTTATGACATCTTCTGGTTTGCGGCTATAAATTCTTAAGTATTTTAGTATTCTCTGCATCACATATGTGTCAGTGTTTAGTCCTGAAGGGCATGTTTGCCTCACATGTTCATTTCCTTTTATGTGGTTCACTGTCGAACTCTGCTGCCTTGACCTCCTCCCACCCTTGTCCATCGTACCACCCTCTTGGCTCATAGTCCCCAAAATGGAACGATGCCCTTTAGTGAGCCCCTGTTATGAGCTTGTTACTCATTGTCTCTCAAACCTATAATCCTCCGAAGTTGGTGCTGCTCAACCCTTTTACTGGGGAGGACGCTGAGGGAAGCTTTATTGAGGCTTTCTGGTTCAGCGTAAGGTGTTCAGCTCAGACGGCAGCGCTGCAGACCCACGGGCAGGTGCGTGGCTGGCAGGGAGGGCTTAGGACCTGCACTGTGGTGGGAAAAGAATGCGATGTAAGTCTGGAAGCCTGGAAGATCCTACAGCTAGCCGTCTAAAGTTTGTGTGTGGGAAGATAGGGAAAATTGCTGTTGGTGGTGAGAGGGAGTGGTTTCTACAATAGATGTTGTAATAAACTCACAAGGGAAAAATAAAGAGCAATCTTTGGACATTTGTGTCGCCACTTGCTTTCTATGAGGTAGCAATGCTGTGTGGTGGTTTGTTTGGGGTTTTTTATTGGTGGCGGCTTTTTGTTTTTGGAGGGAGGGAGAACGAATCTCAAGCAGGCTCCACACCTAGAGCAGGGCCCAATCCCACAACCTTGAGTTCTTGAGCCGAAATTGAGTTGGGTGCTTAACCAGTTGAGTCACCGAGGCACCGCTGTTGTGTTTTAAGAAGTTGTCTGACCCGGCGTGGAGATTCCCAAGTCCTCTTGACCGAGAGCCTGGACCCAGTGTTCATGCCCTGGGCAAGTGGGAATGGCGTGAATACCCCGGTGTTTCAGCTCCTTTCGAGTCTCGTCTGTCTGACCAGGTCCCCGTGCTCAGGAAACCTGTGCTGGGCTGGGCAGCTGAGGAAGGGTGGTGCCCTGACCGGGCCACAGTTAGCTCATTCCCAGACTGTGCTGTCCCATGTCCCCTGCCCCTGCTTTGCTTTGTCATAAGTTTGACCAGCAACGCGTTCCCTCCATAGCAAAACCAGCTCTGGTTCAGCTGAGAAAAATGAGCTTCCCAGACTGTCCCGCCAAGGTGTCAGCCCCGGGCTTGTGGATGCGTGGTCAGTGGCAGCCCGGGGTCGGCCTGCTGTCGCCGCCCTGGCCTGGCCTGGGGCCGCCATCCTCCCGCAGTGTGTGTGCTCAGCCTTTGGTGGGGCTCCTAGCAGGCAGCGTGGTGTTTGCTCGGAAAGTGTGAGTTAGTATTGGCTCTGGCAGCGAGATAGAACTGATCCAAAAGGAATAAAATTAATTGTGAGCCATGTTTAAAACCAAAACATGTGTTCTGATGCATCTCTACCTTGCGTGGAAGGTCAGGTGATGCTGAGAACACGGTGCCCTGCCAGCAGCTCTGCTGCAAGCCGAGGTCGTGGGATGTGCAGGTTGTAAGGCGCAGTGACGACTCCCCGGGGTCACTGCTCGGCAGGTGTGCCCTCGGCGGTCCGCTTTTATGTCAGCGCCACACAGCATGTTTCCGTCGGGGACCTTGTTAGGAAGGAAGCTCTCTTTTCCAGAGGGGTTGTGCAGGTGTCACTCCCCCAGTTAAAAAGAAGCGGACTTCGTGGGTTCTCTGTGAAACCCCAACTCCCTGTCGTGCCTGTTCGCCTGTTGCTTCTCCTGTCTGTCGCCGTCCCCGTCCTCCTCCCAGGCTGACACGGTGGCTGAGTCACTGCCATCTCAGGTAGGACATGACACTCTTCACCATCTCCGCCTTCAGGACTCGTCCTACTTTCGTGTGGGAAGTCCTGGCCAGTTTGTTATTCCTCAGCGCCTGTCCTGTGTTCCTTCTGTCTGAAGGGCACCGTTGGTGTCCCTTGGCAAGTATTTAATGAGCGTTCAAGCTTGTGTCACCTGGCCAGCCTTACTCACGGTACGGCTTCGGTTTCGTGGCATGAAACGAACAGCCTTTTAAAGACGAGCACCTTCCAGAAGGAAGGCCTGCTGGTATTTTACCGTTCTCTTGACGCAAGGCTCCTTTCGGACTGGCTCGCTTGCGCCTCCTTACAGACGAGCATCTGGCATCTGGAGGTCCGTGTTACCACCGGGAAGAGCAGGTTTGGGCGATCTCTTCTGGGAACTTTTTAAGATCAAATGTAACTCACCCCCTTCCCGTATTGTTAAACTTCTCGTTAAACATTTTTCAAGTGTATTAAAGTACTGAGTCTGTGGCCTACCTTTTTGGAATTTTTAACGCTGTTTCTTACACAGCACCAGTCTGCGTCATGCTCAGAGTCCTGCCAGGTAGCGTGATGTCAAAGGAAAACAAAGTGCAGAGCAGACATTATCATGGTTGGGGCAAAGCGAGACACTTTCTGGTCTCTATTAACCAAGCTTGGATGTGGTTCAGACCTTTCTTTTTCAAACTTGGGTTTTATAGATTTTTTATTATTTTCAGGTCAGCCTGCTGAGCCAATGAGCATACAACGAGGTCCCAACTATTATATCTTGTATTAGCTGAAGGAATGCTTTTAAAAGAGTGTCATTCTTGAGGAAAAGAAGGAAGGAAGGTTTATTTCTGCTTTAATCATAGCTTTTCCTTCCTGTTTAGCATTTTTCAAAGTGATTTCGAAAACGTGGCCATTTTTTCCTTCCAGATTTATGAGTTTCCTTGAGGTATCTATTCTATAGCTGAAGAACATTTCTCATCTTTTTTTTTTTTTTTAGTATACATCATTTTTATGCAATATTTATCACATGTGTTGTATATGTAATATAAATATATACTATATTTGTGTATCTGTATCTCTCAATGTGTCTGTTAAGCTTACTCAGGTTTCTGGTTTCTAAAAAAAAAACACAACCCAAACAATGAAACTTCCCTGGAAATACTGGGCTTTTCCTGCTAGAGGAGCACACTGCCTGGATAGAGGCTGGCAAGAGCAAGGCAGCGTCAGGGTGGCCCTCCCTGACCCACACCAGGGTCCCAGTCTCAGCAGCTTTCAAACTGCCGGAAGCGGGTCAAGAGGAAATCAGGAGTTTTTAAGTGCTAGAAGGTGGACTCAGTTAATGTGGCTATTTTGCTAATTAGGGGTTAAAGACGCACTCAGGGGTGCCCGGGTGGCTGAGTCAGTTAAACATTGGACTCTTGGTTTCAGCTCAGGTTGTGATCTTAGGGTGGTGAAATGGAGCCCTGCGTTGAGTGTGGAGTCTGCTTGGGGTTCTCTCTCTCTCTCTCTCCTTCCCTCTACCCCTTCCCCTCACCCCTTCCCCTCCCCCTCCCACCCTTGCTTACTTACAAGTATTCTCTCGCTCTTTTTTTTAAAAAAAAATATTTAGTTTATTTATTTGACAGAGAGAAAGAGATCACAAGCAGGCAGAGAGGCAGGCAGAGAGAGAGAGGGAAGCAGGCTCCCCGCTGAGTGGAGAGCCCGATGTGGGGCTCGATCCCAGGACCCTGAGATCATGACCTGAGCTGAAGGCAGAGGCTTAACCCACTGAGCCACCCAGGCTCCCCACAAGTATTCTCTCTCCTAAAAACAAAAACAAAACCAAACCACCATAACCTCACACTCAGGAGAGGCTGGACCCAGTCCCTGGGTCCCTTCAGGATTTATTAAAAAGAGTCCCTTTGTTCTCTGGTGAGGAAAGAGTTTTCAGTTTGTTTTCAACAACCAAGTGTCACTCAAGGAAGGATTCATGGTTCTTGCAGCTAAGCTGCAGGACCAGTTGGGCAAAACACAGCATTCATTTCTTTTTTCTTTCTGGGTGATAAAATACACATAAAATTTACCATTTTAACTGTTTACGAGTGTACCGTTCCGTGGCATTCAGTGTGTTTTCCTTGTCGTTCAACCAGCACCACCACCCAAAACTGAGACCGTTCCCATTAAACACAGGCTCCCCTCCCCCTCCCCAGCCCCTGGCCCCCTCCCCCTGTTCCGCTTTCTGGGTCTGTCCCTTTGATGACTCCAGGGACCTCGTGTAAGTGGAATCATACAGTGTGTGTCCTTTTGCGTCTGGCTTACTGCACTGACTGGGGTGTCTTCGGGATTCA
Source organism: Lutra lutra (assembly GCF_902655055.1). Taxonomy (NCBI): domain Eukaryota; kingdom Metazoa; phylum Chordata; class Mammalia; order Carnivora; family Mustelidae; genus Lutra; species Lutra lutra. The sequence continues at coordinate 9,015,356 of NC_062278.1, read as the reverse complement.
TCCATATGGTAGCGTGCTTCAGGATTTCCTTCCTCGTCCGGCTTAGTAACAGTCCGCTGTACGTGAGACCACGTTTTATTGCTCCATTCATTGACGTTTGGGTTGTTTTCACATTTTGGCTATTGTGAATAGCACTTCCGTGAACACAGGTGTGCAAATACCTGTTTGAGTCTCAGTGCTTTTGTACATGAGCTCAGAAGTGGAATTGTTGGATCATATAGTCATTTGATAAACAAGTCAAATAGTTCATCTTTTTAAAACAATTTTATTTATTTATTTATTTATTTATTTATAGTTTAAGATTTTATTTATTCATTTGGCAGACAGAGAGCCCAAGTAGGCAAAGCGGCAGGCAGAAGGAGAGGGAGAAGGCTCCCTGCTGAGCAGAGAGCCTGATGTGGGGCTCGATCCCAGGACCCTGAAATCATGACCCGAGCTGAAGGCTGTGGCCTAACCGATTGAGCCACCGAGGTGCCCCTATTTATTTATTTTTTTTAAGTAAACTCTCCACCCCACGTGGGGCTCTGACTTACAACCCCCTGATCAACAGTCACGTGCTCTGCCGACTAAGCCAGCCAGGCACCCCTAATCTTTTGAGGAGCCACCATCCTGTTTGCATAGCGATTGTACCATTTTACATTCCCACCAGCAGTGCACAGCACTCTGTTTTGAAACCTCCTAGGCCAGGCCTCTTCTAAATAGAACATTTTCTTTTTCAAAAGCAGCGACAGCCCTGGGTGTTTGGCTTGATCTCACTCTCAGAAAGGATGCAGCTGAAAGCCTCCAATTTCCTACTGAGAAGTGTTTTTCACATCCTAAAAGTGGGCCGGCCACATGGGCCAAGCACTTCTTGTGTCCAGGGATGCCTGAGTCGATAGTCCTAAGTGGAGGAGATCTGAGTCAGTGGCGGCCGGCAGACGAAAACCACCGTGGCCGAACCACCACCCTGAGCTCTGCATCTTCAGCAGCCAAAGTGGGGGAATGAATCCTCGGATGACTCCCTCCCCTTTAAGTTTGCCCTGAAAACACAGAGATGGTCCCCTCATGGACATGCATTAGCCCTCAGTGAACCTAAAGGGAAAGTCTTACAAAGAGAGAATTTGGGGGAGCCAGAGTGGGAACCTTCACAGTGGCCACTGTTTCCTTAAAGCCACCAGGAGTTGGCTTAGGTTCCCCTTCAGGCACGTCGGCGAGATGCTACTTAATACTGCTCACCCAGAAGGTGTTTGTTTCTCTGTGTGTGTGTGATTCACTTAGCCAACATATATATAGTACATCATTAAGTTTCAGATGTAGTGTTCAGTAATTCATCAGTTGTGCATCACACCCAGTGCTCATCACATCATGTGCCATCCTTGATGCCCATCCCCCAGTGACCCCATTCCCCTCACCCACCTCCAGCAACCCTCAGTTTGTTTCCTGCACTTAAGAGTCTCTCGTGGTGTTTCTTTCTCTGATGACTGACTTCCCATTCAGTTTTCCCTCCCTTCCCCCACAATCCTCTGCATAGTTTCTTATATTCCGTGTATAAGTGAAACCAGATAATTGTCTTTCTCTGATTGACTTATTTCACTTAGCATAACCCCCTCCAGTTCCATCCATGTTGATGCAAATGGTGTGTGTTCATCCTTTCTGATGACTGAGTAATATTCCATGGTGTATATGGACTACATCTTTATCCATTCGTCTGCTGAAGGGCATCTCAGCTCCTTCCACAGTTTGGCTATTGTGGACATTGCTGCTATGAGCATTGGGGTGCATGTGCCCTCTCTTTTCACTACATCTGTATTTTGGGGGTAAATACCTAGTAGACCAATTGCTGGGTCGTAGGGTAACCCTATTTTTAACTTCTTGAGGAACCTTCGTACTGTTTTCCTGAGTGGCTGCACCAGCTTACATTCCCACCAGCAGTGTAAGAAGGTTCGCCTTTCTCCACAACCTCGGCAACACCTGTTGTCTCCTCACTTGTTAATTTTAGCCATTCTGACTGGTGTGAGGTGGTATCTCATTGTGGTTTCGATTTGTATTTCTCTGATGCCAGTTGATGTGGAGCATTTTTCATGTGTCTGTTGGCCATTTGATGTCTTCTTTGGAGAAAGGTCTGTTCATGTACATGCCCATTTCTTGACTGGATTATTTGTTTTTTGGGGGGTGTTGAGTTTGATAAGTTCTTTATAGATCTTGGAGAGGAGCCCTTTATCTGATAATGTCATTTACAGATATCTTCTTCCATTCCTTCCGTAGGTTGCCTTTTAGTTTTGTTGACTATTTCCTTTGCTGTGCAGAAGCTTTTTATCTTAAGTCACAGTAGTTCATTTTTTTGCTTTGGTTTCTCTTGCCTTTATCTAGCAAGAAGTTGCTACAGCTGAGGTTGAAGAAGTTGATGCCTGGATTCTCCTCTAGGATTTTGATGGATTCCTGGCTCACATTTAGGTCTTTCATCCATCTTTAAGTTTGTCTTTGTGTATGGCGTAAGAGAATGGTCAGGTTTCATTCTTCTGCATGTGGCTGTCCAATTTTTCCGACACCATTTATTGGAGAGACTGTCTTTTTTCCTGCTTTGTCGAAGATTAGTTGACCATAGAGTTGAGGGTCTATTTCTGGGCTCTCTATTCTGTTCCATTGATCTGTGTGTCTGTTTTTATGCCAGCACCATGCTGTCTTGATGATGACAGCTTTGTAATTTTGAAGTATGGCATTGTGATGCCCCCAGCTTTGGTTTTATTTTTCAACATCCCTCTGGCTATTTGGGGTCTTAATTGGTTCCATACAAATTTTAGGATTTGGGATTATCCCAGCTCTTTGAAAAATGTCTATGGTATTTTGGTAGATATTGCAGTGAATGTGTAGATTGCTCTGGGTACCATAGATATTTTAACATATCTCAATATCATAAAAGCCATCTATGAAAAACCCACATCAGTTATTATTCTTAGTGGGGAAAAATTGAGAGCTTTTCCCCTAAGATTAGGAACACAACAGGGATGTCCATTCTCACCACAGTTGTTCAGTATAATACTAAAACTCCTAATCTCCCCAATCAGATAACAAAAAGAAATAAAAAGTATTCAAATTGGCAGAGAAGTCACACTCATTCTTCGCACACAACATGACACTTTATGTAGAAAACCCAAAATACTGCACCCCCAAGTTGCTAGAACTCATACAGGAATTTAGCAACGTGGCAGGATATAAAATCAATGCATAGAAATCAGTTGCATTTCTATACACGAATAATAAGAAGAAATAGGAATTGAGGAGTCAATCGCATTTACAATTACACAAAAAACCATGGGATACTTAGGAATAAACCTAACCAAAAAGAGAAAGGATCTGTACTCTAAAAACTACAGAACACTTGTGAAAGAAATTGAGGAAACACAAAGAGATGGAAAAACATTCCCTGCTCACAGAAGGTGTTTTTAAATAGGACTCAGAGCCTCATTTCCTGCATCAAGTCTGTCGCTCTGAGGGAGGAGGAGCTCTGTTCGGGGGAATCCTTTGTTTCCAGACTGCTCCAGATCCACTGCATGCAAAGCAGAGTTTTTTTTAAGATTTTATTTGAGAGAGTGAGACAGACAGAGATTGCGACAGAGATCATGAGCAAGTGGGGAAGAGAGGGAGAAGCAAGCTCCCCGTAGAGCAAGGAGCCCAACTTGGGGGCTCAGTCCCGGGACTCCATGATCATGACCTGAGCCCAAGGCAGACACTTAAGTGACTGAGCCACCCAGCGCCCCAGGCAAAGCATTTTCAACTAGTGATTCTAATCTTCAGTTTTAAGTCTTGCAAAATGTTGGGGCACCTGCGTGGCTCAGTCGGTTAAGTGTCTGCCTTCAGCTCTGGTCATGATCCCAGGGTCCTGGGACAGAGCCTTGGGCTCCTCGGTCAGCAGGGAGCCTGCTTCTCCCTCTCCCTCCGCCTGCCACTCCCCCTGCTTATACTCTCTCTCTCCCTATCTTCTCTGTCAAATAAATAAATAAAATCTTTAAGAAAAAAAAGACTTGGAAAATATTGTTTAGAAGTTTTCCTTAAATATCATTTAGGATGTATCTTATTTTCCCTCTTAATGCTAAATATTAATTACTATTTATTTTTTCCTTCTTCTTAAAAGGAAATTTCATGTTCCCCAACTCCATCTCGTGGGTGCCGATTTCCTCCTCGGCTACAGTGTCTCTTGGGATTTTCATCATATTTTGGGTCTGTAGGCATCTTAACTCCAAACATAGAGCAGTCTGAACTTTGCTTTTCTGATTCAATGTATTTCTCACCCTTCTTCCTCAACACACCCAACTAGTGTCCTTGTTTGCTTTTGGGCCAATAAAGACATTATCTGTGAACAACTGGGTTTCAGTGGATTGTTTTAAAATGCATCTTCTCTCCATCTCTGGGAGTCTTGTCCTTCATTTTCAGTTTGTCGTGATAAGAGGTTGTGTTTGCTGGCTGCTTCCTGGGTGCCAGTTGCTGTACTGTTTGTATGGGGTGTCTCATTTGATGCTTGCAACTTCGTGAGGTGCCATGATCTCCATTTTTATAGATGAAACGATAGCTGGAAAGTTTAAAGAACTTGCCAAACAAGCAAATGGTAGAACTGGAATGCCCGGCTCTGACCCCCAAGCTCACATATTAAACCAGTGTTATAATATCTCAGTCTCATTTGTTTGCCTAGCCTCAGTGTGGAAGCACCTGTTAAGTCTGGCTCTGTGGGAAGTGGGTTAGCACAACCACCATGACCTGGGCATGATTTTAGCCCCGTGATTAGTGGTGAAAATGATGCAGAAGGGTTGACTCTCCCACTGCCCCAAGGACCAGGCTCCTAAAGTCTGTCTGGCCACATCCTGACTCAGTGTGAGGAACGTAACTCAGCTCATGATCTCTCGGTGGCTCTGCTCTGCTCCTGAACTTGTGTGCTTTGATCTAGCTTGACAGTCTGATGGGTGAAGAGAATGGTATTTTCTTGTAGTTTTAATTGCATTTTTCTTACCAGGAACGGCAAGCAGCTTCTCCTTCTTCTAAGTATAGTCTGTTTATATCCTTTGTTTTTGCTGAATTTTCAGATCCAACAGCTTCCTTTTTTCTTTCTACCTTTCCCTCAACAGCACTGAGTCCCTTTCTCAGTTATGCTGTATTTTCGTGGATTAACACAGACCGCAAACAGTGAATAACCAGTTCCACGTTCACTGGTCACAGCCTCAGTACTTGTTATGTTTCTTTTCCTATGTCTTTTCTCAAATTAAGTGACACATTCAAATGAGAAAGAAATAGCAAGCAGCCTCATTCATTTGGAATGGATGGTTTTGGTTCATTGTAATTGCATTTATGTGGGAAGAGGTTTATTAGTTAGGATAGAGAGGGTTATGCCATGGTAACAAACAAGGCCTTATCTCAGTGAGTTTTACGTGGTTGAGTTCTGCCTCACTGGGTCAGCACGTGGTTTCTGCTCTTTAGGTTCTCAGGGAGCCAGGCTGGCGGGGGGGGGGGGGGCTTCGGCTCAACCCACATGTCCATGATCTTAGAGTCAAGAAAAGGGAACCCGACAAGCTTTGAGTTAGCTTTTAACCAACTTTTATCGCTCTACTCATTCCGCTGGCCAGACTCGGTCATGTTGCCATACCCAGGGTCAAAAGGGCAGAGAAATGGGATATGGACATGCACAGCCCAAGCAAGGCAAATGCTGGTGAGTCCCAGATGACCACCACGGTGAGTGTGCCCTGACTTTTCCACCTCAAACAGCAGGAGTCCTTGGAATACGCTGAGCAGTACGAGAGTGGGTGTGACTTACTAAGCAAGTGCGTGGGGACGCCTGGGTGGCTCAGTCGGTTAGGCGTCTAACTTCAGCTCAGATCATCATCTCGGGGTCCTAGGATTGAGCCCAGGGTCTGGCTCCATACGCAGCTGGAGTCTGCTTCTCCCTCTCCCCTCCCCTGGCTCATTCTCTCTCTCTCTCTCTCAAATAAATAAAATCTTAGGGGAAAAAAAATGCAAGTGCTTGATTTTGACAAAAACAGTTACCGCAGGTGAAGACAGAGGCCGTCTCTCCTGCTCTTGAATCCCTGGAGAAAGCCCACAGCCGCGTAGATAAGCCAGCTGAGGCACAGACATGGTTTCTTCGGGACTGGCTGGCAGTTGACACTCGTCAAAGCCCAGTGATGCTGATGCTGCTGCTCCACCTGCTTTTCTACGTGTTCAAAAATGTGCATAACAAAATGCAGTTTCCTGAACATTTGGCACATTCACGTCCCCTCTGCCAAAGCTGTCTCACTTTGTTCTTATCCCCTGTTACAGCGTGTGTTTCGGCTTACCTCAGGATTTGTTTTGACAGGAGCACATTTAAAAAAAATTATTTTGGGGGCACCTGGGTGGCTCAGTTGGTTAAGTGCCCGACTCTGGATTTCAGCTCAGGTCACGATCTCAGGGTTTCTGAGATCGAGCCCCATGTTGGTCTCCGTGCTCAGCATGGAGTCTGCTTGAGATTCTCTCTCTCCCCCTCTCTTGCTCTCAAATAAATAAATAAATAAAATCTTAAAAGAAATTATTTTGTTGGCTTTCCCTTTGTTTTAAAATATGAGACTTTTATACATAATATTTTAAGGTATTTCTTGATGACCTTTACTTACATGGGTTTTTTTCCAAGATACGAGTTTATTGAATTTGAGAATTCAGTTAGACTACAGGCTTCTGATGAAAAATATATTATTTTCCTTCCTTTCCCTTTACTTCCTGCATAACTTCAGTGCATGTTTTAGGGACAGGATCATTTTCTTTGATTATGAAAAAAAAGCTATCATGGCCCTAAGACCGTATGTCCCAGGGCCAGCCGTTGGTAGACACAGATAGAATGCAGTTGGCACATCTTCTGTTCTTCAAGAAGGCCTGCTTTGTTTTAGGCTCTGTGCAGAATGCTGAAAACCACAGAGGGGAAGGCAACAGACCCCGCCCTCAAGTTTCTCCCTGCCTAAGTCAGCCCTGGAGCTGATACTCATTAGGACAGTGTTGTAAATCGGTGACAGATGTGCACATGGAGCCCAGGGCAGGAGGAACTAAACATGCGGGATGGAGCGCCCTGCCAGGGCGGGGACCATTCTGCTTCCAGGGAAGGGGACGCTCAGTCTCCTGTGGGGAGGATTAGCCAGGTCGACGGGAAGGAGGTTGGGCAGAGGGGCAGAGAGCACAGGCAGGACTCACACATGGATCTGTGTCGCTGCAGAGTTCGAAGCCGAAGTAGTAAGAGATGGGAGTGGGGGAGGCAAAGTGGGCAGGAGTCATGCCGTGGAGGCCTCTGAGTGGCTTTTTGAGAAGCGTGGACTTCACCCTGTAGGCTTTGAGCAAATATTTGCCGGTTGTTCCATAATGACAGACACTTTGTATTACAAGATTGAGTCATGAGGAGCCACCCCGCCACAGCACTCTGCCCGCGGTCGCTCGAGGCTGTGCAGAACGGTGGTGACCCGCTCACCCTCCGGACCGGGTTCCTCAGGTACCACAGGTACCCAGGCCGCTTCGGCGCAGACAAGGCCTGTGCCCGGCCACAGAGGCCTGGCTCGGGAACCCTGTTGCTGCATCCTGGCAGAGTGCGGCATTTCTCCTGCGGGCGGGGTCCTTCCCACCCCGCAGGATCACCAGTGGCCGGAGATGCCTGGAGTCGTGACTGAGAGGGGTGCCCGCCTGTTTCTTCTGGGGGTGACCCCTCACTCAGATGCCCCTGGCTGTGAAGCTGAGCTGGGGGAGCGATGGGGATACTTCAGACCTCTTCTTCTCCCCAGGCAGATTCCAAAGGCTTCCCCGGCACGCAGACAAGGGTCGTCTTAGGGATGGGGGGGGGGGGGGGTGTCACGTCCCCTGATATAGTCTGTGTTCTGCTTGGCTTCATGTGTGGACAGGAGCCCTCTCCGGTACCCAGGTTTCCATGTGTGACTGAGGAGTGGGTCCGATGGTGGCAGAGTCTCCCTTGCTCTTGATCCTAGTGCCTGACTCATCTCCAGTGTTGCTAGGGGCTTTGCTGATACCCGTGTCCCCAGAGCCTGGCTCACGGCCCTCCTGGTGTTCCCTGCGCAGGCCCTCTGTCTTCCTTTTGCGTCTGCTCCTGTCTTTCCAGCCTCTGCAGGTTTACTTTATGTGGTAAATGTTGCTGCCTTCTTCCTCATGTTCTCCCTCCTGTTTTCCAGGCCCTTCAGAGTAACCTGAGGTATTCCTTATTGCCAAGACGGCTCATTATCAGCAAGAGGTTAGCTCAGTGCTTGCATCCTGCCTTGCCCAGCGGTGTGCACCTAAAAGCCCTAGAAACCTATGAGATTATCTTCAAAATTGTGGGGACCAAATGGCTGGCCAAGGATTTGTTCCTCTACAGGTATAGTAGCTTCCCTACCATATTACATTATTACCTGAATAACCATATTTCAGTTCGTAAGATAAGAAAAAGACAAACAAAATAGGGAGTGGTGAGCAACAACTCATGGTCAGGACGCCAGCAGGAGATAAGCCGCGGTCACCTCTGGAGCGCATCCTCCCAGGCCATTCTTTAAGTGTGTTCTGAACCTGCTGCCTCCGTACTGGACAGTCCGCTGTGACATCCTGTGACAAGCAAGCGTCTGCAGCCCCAGCGGCTGGCTGGCTGCTGTTGAAAGCTCCCTCTGGCTGGGTGATTGTTCCAGACTTCGATTCCGTGTCTCATTTACCCCTCCTCTCTCTTCTTTCCCAAAGCTGTGGGTTGTTTCCTCTTCTGGCGAACGCGGCCATGTCGGTGAGGCCTGTGCTGCTCGGCCTGTATGAGAAATACTTTCTCCCGCTGCAGAAGCTGCTCCTGCCCAGTCTGCAGGCCTTCATTGTGGGCCTGCTGCCCGGCCTGGAGGAGGGCTCTGAGATCTACGACAGGTGGGTCTCATCCGGCTCTGCGGCCTGCGTGTGATGCTGAGCTTTGGGAGAAGCAGGGAAGGAGGTACAGAGAAAGGCGCAGAAGTCGGCTTGATGCTTGACATTGCTGTGCGGTCCCCGATTGACCAAATACTGTGTCCTCCTGGGAATTGCCTCTGGTCACAGGTGAGAGAAAGTGAGAAGGTTTCCCAGAGTCGCATGGTCAGTGAGTGGCAGAGCTGGGATCCTAAGCCATGTGGGTCAGGTTCCGAAGTCTTCCTTGTTCCCATCACACTAGGCTGCTTCTCAGTCAAGGCAGAGCCATGCTTCACTGATGGCTGGGGCTTGCAGAGGCGATGCTGAGCAGAACAGCTTGACAAATTTCAGCAGTACTTTGCGGAAATTTGTAAAGCTCATACACGTAAAAGTTCATGCAGGGGTAATTTTTGGTCATGCTTAAGAGCAGAAGAAAGCATAATTCCATTCAGACTACTGGGTATACACAGTATCCTGTTTCTCTGGGGAATTATCACGTAAGAGCTCCCTCCCATCATATTAACCATTCTGAGTGCTGTGATTCACCTCTGTTACTAGGACCTGCTTTAAGAACCCATGTGCAGCCTGACTGGGAGGTTCAGAAACCTCTGTGCTTGCAGAAGTTTCCGTCTGATGACACCACTCCAGAGGCCCCAGCCACACCGCCTTTGTCTGCCATGTCGGCTGTGACTGGGGGGTGTGGGGGGCTGGGGTGGAATGGAGGAATCAATCTGAGGTCTGTTTGCAGTTCTCCCCTAATTCAGAGAAGTCAGAGAGTTAGAGTGGTTTGAGGGATCGTGGCTAGTGACCACAGGTACGTTTAAGTCATGAGCACTTGTGGTAGAATTCGACAAAACCTAACCAAAAATTTGTACTTCGAACGTTTTAGGCTTTCACATAAAGTGTGTTGTGGCTTCCCGCTTCCCAGTGAAGAGTCCACCTTCGAAGTGGGTGGGGTTGGTAGGAGGCACTTCCTTAGGAGGCAGAGTCTGTCTCCCTGCTGTTGTAGGCCTATGGCTGCACGCAGGATTGGTAGGTGTGCAGAGGGAATGAAGGGAAGGTCATGTAGGAGTCAGTGAGAGGACCCTTACCAGGTATGTCTCTTGACTTCTAGTCCCAGGCTCTTCCTAGAAGTTCTGGCCCATTCCTTGTTCCCAGACGGATCCGTGTATGTGTGTATATGAATGTTTTTTCCATCATCTGACAGATGAACACATCAGTTCCCAAAATGTATTGCAATTTCTTTTTAATTTGTAAGAATGAATCACGCCAGAAGAGTGTAAATAGTTGGTGTGTTTCTGTGTGTTCTCTTAGTTGATCAGTGAGGGTTCAATGGAACAGTTGCTAAAGTTGCTTCACTTGGATTTTTTTTTGGTGAGATTTCTTGACATTGAACCAAGAGCTGAGTAGAGCTGCATGAATCACCGAGTGGAAGGAGCCATGAGAGAAAAGCAGGCCCCATGTCTGCAGCGCCCCAAAGCCGTTCGTTATCAGCTCTCTGAGGTGGATGCTGGTCGAGGGTTCTAGAATCTCTGAGTGGGTGTGTATGGCCAGAGTAACTGGGATGACTGCTCCAGAGTCTTTGGTCTCTGTATCCATGTTAGTTTGAGAGAAGTCACAACTCTTTCTTCCCCTAAGTGCTCAGGAGCAAAGGCAGACACCCCCAGCAAACCGTGTGCAGGATAGGAAAGAGAGGGCAAAGGGAGGGACCTGATGTCCCCACTGGCAGCAAACGCAGAGGACTGAGTTAGGCCCAGTGACTCACAGGTTCCTGGAGTTGTTCCTGGCTTGTGTGTGTCCGTGAACCCTAAGAACGGAAACTCTGGCCAGTGTTAGGACTAATGCTTCACCCTGGCCTTTCTAACCCTTGTGTGCCTGCAGACTACTCCTGGCCAGACTGTCGTCTTTAAAGTGCCCATGAAGTAGCTTCACAGCTGTGTTTTGCTGCACTGATAAAGCAGGAGTAGTGGGGAAAAAGTACCATAAAGTACCAAATCCTCTTCTGAGGATTTGGGGGAGAGGTGACTATTCTCAGAGGTTTGTACACAAGCAAAAGTGTGAGTCAGCGATTCTCAGCTGGCATAATTTGTCCCCCCCAGGGACATTTGGCATCTTTCTTTTGGCTGTTACCAGGGGGTAGAAAGGGTGCCACTGGCGTTTAGCACTAAGATTCCCTGCAGTGATGTGATTGTCCCTACAATGAAGGCTTATCTGGCTTCCAGGTCCATCGTGTCCGGGTTTAGAAAACCTGAATTAAATAGTAGCTGAAACATACATATGTATCTTTAAGATGATTTATTTTAGAGAGAGAGAGCACACACATGTTCAAGGGAGCAGGGGGAGGGGCAGAGGGAGAGAGAGAATCTCAAGCAGACACCCGCTGAGCACAAAGCCCAGCGGAGGCCTGGATCCCATGACCCTGAGATCATGACCTGAGGCGAAATCAAAAGTCAGATGTTTAATTGACTGAGCCACACAGGCACCTAGAAACATATTTATTGACCTTTCTTTTGGTTTATTCCAGACAGCATGATGAGCTCTGCTGGTTCTGAATTTTTTTGCCCCTCTGGGCATGGACCTGACCTATGGTGGGACAGGATGCTGTTGTCAATGTTGAGCTCATTTGGATGCTCATGCCCAAAGCTCTGTTTTAGCTCTTTGTCCAGTGACAGTTTGGCTTTCCAGGACTGTCCATTAGGCAAGTGGCTACAGGGCCAAAATTGGGTTCATGGCAAGCAGTCCGTGTCACTTGCTGTCTGTTGACGAGAGGAGAACGTGTTGGTGTCTGAGGAAGCTGGTGTTCGCAGGAGGCATGAGCACACCGGCCAGAGTGGGACAGGAGGGATGGAAACAGGAGGGGTTTGGAGGTTCCTGGTTGATTCTGAATAGGAAAGATTCGAGTCCTGGGCTCTGCTAATTTTGGAGTCTTGGAGCTTCACATCTGAGATGGTAAGAGTAATTCTTATTTAATAGTTACTTGACTCATCCCAGTTATCTTGCTCTCCACTGTGCTCTCCATAGCCAAGTCTCGTCCTAATTGCCCTTTTGTGAACCACAGCATCATTCGGGCTTTTAATATCTATTAATTTTTTTTAGGATAAAATGAGACTTAAGCTGCATTTTTTTAATAAAACTAGCCGGTGCACTCAATATTGAAGAAGGGATAGCTGAGGTGGCATTTCACAGGTTTCTTGTCTGTGGAACAGCTCGTGGCCAGTGTTCCATGGAACTGACTTTGGGAATACACTCTTCTGAGCAAAGGGAGACGTGATATTAATGCGTACATTGTAGTGTTTGCAGTGGGTTTTATCTAAGCATCAGTCTTCCCTTGAGAGGGATCCTGGAGAGAGGGAAGCACTCCCGGGGGCCTTCTCAGTTAATCTCCTTCTGTAGGAATCTGCCTAGCCTGGGGACATCCTGTCTGCCCAGGGGACAGTGACCCACAACAGGCCCCACCGTCTACACCTCTGCTGTTTCCAGAGCTGGGTGTGATAAGCTGTATTTGTTTGCTCAGCCTCAGTAGGAGATCAGTTGGTATCTTTCGCCACTAAGCCCTTCTGTGCGTGTTTCCTAAACATTTGGCTGTGAACTCATGCCTCTTCAGTTTTGTTTTTTTTCTGTAAAGATGATACTGTGCATCATTTGCGCGGTAAAATTCAAGTATTTTATGAGACAAAAAAGTTTAGACTAGCTTTAAAGAGAACAAAATTCGCTGTTAATGTACAAAGGTAGGGGCTCCTGGGTGGTTTAGTCGGTTAAGTGCCTGACTCTTGATTTCAACTCAGGTCATGATCTCAGGGTCCTGAGATCGAGCCCTGCATTGGGCTCCATGCTCAGTGGGGAGTCTGCTTGAGGTTCTCTCTCTCTCTCCCTCTGCCTCTCCGCCTTCACGTGTGTGCACACACGCTCTCTCTCTGATAAATAAATCTTGGGATGCCTGGGTGGCTCCGTTGGTTAAGTGGCTGCCTTCAGCTCAGGTCATGATCCTAGGTTCCTAGGATCACGTCCCCCATCGGGCTCCTTGCTCAGCAGGGAGCCTGCTTCTCCCTAGGCCTGCTGCTCCCCCTGATTGTGCTCTCTCTGGCAAAAATTTTAAATAAGAATAAATTAATCTTTTAAAAAAATGGTAGTAGATAATTTTTTTGTATGAAAAATCTTTGTATACTCTGGACCGATAATTGAAAAGTAAGCCCGAGACGATTTGAGTCATAATAAAAGGGAAAGGGTGGCATTCACTTCACAGTGTTTTTGCACGCCAGCTGCGTGTCCGTCGATCATCTGGAGTAAGGACGCATCAGCAGACAGCGCAGACCCGGTGGTCATGGCAGGCAGTGGGGCCCGAGCACTGACTGTTTGCCTGTGCAGAGGTTTACATGAGACCCTCTGGTCCTGCTCAGAACGTCTTCCCCTCACTTCTGTATCTCACAGCCGACAGCTAACATGCACACAGTAAACTCGTCCTAGGGACCACTGCCAGGAAGCAGACACAGGATTTGGACGACAGAGGCCTTACTCCAGGAACCTGGGTAGCCCACTGCATCCCACTGGCCTGTTCCTTCTGTGATGTTTGTGTGTCTTCTTTGCAGATAGGAGATGTGAGGGATGGAATTCTTTTGGAATTGAGTTCGTCCACTCATTCAATGAAAGCCCCTTGTGGGAGTTTGCCTCTGCTGTGTTACTGACAGGTGCTATCATTGGCCTGGCAAAGCCATTTTCCTTGTTGACAGGGAAGATGCCCTCGTCAGCTGCACACAGGCCACGGAGCGGGGGTGGGGTTGCAGGGAGGGGTGGCCTGGCCTTGGTCAGTATCTGTGGAAAAAACAAGCCTGGACCTGCTGATGACGCTGCTTAAGGGATGGACATGAAGTTGCTGTTGGCATGTCAAGGGAGAGAGACCCAGATAGAGACCCAGATAGAGATAAGGGACAAAGAAACGTCAGGCATCAGCAGAACTTCCCAGAGCGGAAGTCAACATAGGGGCATGCTGTGGGCAGAGTGACAGGCTTTATGGAATTTGTGTCGGATGGGGGGCCCAGGCGAATTTTGTCCCCCGTGTTTGTGAAGTCACATGTCCCCGGCTGTGCTCAGGTGGGGGGAACTTTATTATCACCTACGTCTCCAGTCAGTCGCACCAACGTCTTGGAGCATCCCCTCCTCCGAGCCCTGCAGATCCACAGCAAAGCCGTGGAGAGGGACAGATCTCTCTGTGCCGCAGTGACACGACCGGCCAGATGCTTCCCATGGGCTGCGAAGCCGAACCTCTCGGGGCCACGTTTGTTTTAGCAAACTCCCATTTCAGTGACTGCTGGCAGGTGGACAGAACAGAAAGGCGAGAGATGGCAGCCACTCAGGATGATGAGGAAATGGGGTTTCACAGCGGGGGGAAAGCCGAGCGAGCAGTGGCTGCTCGGACCAAGCCCTTACAGTCTGTATCTCTTGTCCACAGAACAGATGCTCTGCTCCTGAGGCTGTCCCTGGTGGTCGGCAAAGAGGTGTTTTACGCTGCCCTTTGGGGAAGCGTCCTGGTGAGCCCATCCATCCGCCTTCCTGCCTCTCTCTTTGTGGTGGGCCATATCAGCAGGGACTCGCCGGGCAAGGAGCAGAAGTACATGCTGGGGACGGATTACCAGCTCACGGTGGGTGCTTTGCTCCTCACAGGGCCGGCTTCCTCATGCACAGGCTGTCAGCTGGGGCTGCAAAGGGGCATCAGTGGAGAGCAGCAGGGAAATAGAGGTGTTCCAGGCATCAGAGTATGTGCGCTCTGCTGCTGAGCAAGACGAGGAGGTGTCCGTACGCAGGATAAACCCCGGACTGGGGTGTTTGTTTTTCACATATGCATTAACAATTTATGTGTACAGATACATGTTTGCCCCTAAAGAGGGCCCTTCTGGAGGCCCCGCCAGTACGGTTAGCTGTAAGCGGTGCCCCAGGGGTCTCGCAGAGTCTGCTGCTTTAGCTAGAACCTTGCTTCCTCCGTGGCCTTTGTCACACAGCCCACTGTCTGCTCATCTCGTTCCCTGCTCCTCCGGTCACTGTCTCTCAGTCCTGCTCCAGCTGTCATCCTCTCCACTCCTCTCTCAAATCTAGATTGTCAGGGCCCTTCCGGTGTCCATCCTCAGGCCCTTTGGAGGGCTGCTTGCTTCCCTGGCAAGGCCATCCCTTCTCATGACTCTGCTGGATCTTTCTCTTCCCAAACTTACGTCCTGTGTGTCTAATGGCCTGCGGTCTTTCGCCACCTAGTGGTAAACCCTAACAGCTTGTGTCTCCATTTTCACTGCCTTTCTTCCTTCAGTTTCAGATGCTAGCTTGGACTTTGCCATAATTTTCCGACGGGCTCCTCTTCAACCCGTCCTCTGCCCATCCAGGCTTTTTTTTTTTTTTTTTTCCTTTTTTTTAATCACTCTTCGCTCTTTGCTTTGCTAAAGCAAAGCTTCGCTCATATCTACACTGTGCTTGAAAAATATCTGGATTCGTCTTGCCTACAGATAAAGTCCAAACTTGAGAGTATTTTTTTTTTCAAATTATTTCTATTAACATATAATGTATTGTTTGCCCCAGGGGTACAGGTCTGTGCATCATCAGGCTTATGCATTTGCATAGCACTCACCATAGCACATACCCTCCCCAATGTCTATAACCCAGCCACCCTCTATTTTAAGTCCACTCCCAACCTACCCATGCCTTGCCCTCCCTTCAGGCCTTCTGCCCTCCTGAATGGATGCCGAGCCTGGCCTGTAGGTCTGTGACACCACCTTGCTCCTTGCAATCACTCCGCATCCATTCTCCACCATCTCCACACACATCTTCCCTGTCCTTCTAGCTCAGCCTTCTCACAGAGTTTTGTTGTTTCCCCCAGTTGAAAGATCTTTCCCTCCCCTCTTCAGAATTCTCATAGCTTTTTATTAGCATTTTTCTTACGGCTCTTCTGTATCCTGTCTCTTTATACTTAGAAAAGACACAAAATGTGTATTGAATTGGTTTGGAATCCATTTAACAGAATGTCTTTGGAGTTTCAGGTTAGCCAAAAGTTCCTTTTGGAACTGAAAGACATTCCTTTCTAGGATCATGGAAGTTGAGGTCTTAGAACCTCACCCTCTGGTCCAAGCCCCTCCAGGTCTCAGCTGGAACATGCGAGGCCCGCAGCTAACCGACTCTCCGGTGTTGCACTGTCCATTTCCAGCCTCCTTGGGGGCTTCTGGGTATCACCTAAAACTGGCCCGCATATGCGGCAGGCAGGGAGAGACCAAAGAGAGAGGCCAGCCGCTCCAGATCCATAGGCGGCCAGTTGAATAAGTAAGAGAACTAGAGAGGCTTGTCTTGGGTGGCCACAGGTCCAGTAGAGCTCCACATCTGTTCTGAAGAAAAGATTCACAGCAGCCGTACTCTCAGTTTTGAAGGGGAAAAAACCATTTTACTGATACTATAAAAATCTAATTGAAACAGAAGAAAAGGGAAATCTGTGCACAGGTGAGGGCAGTAGTAACCAGTAAAGGAGAATAAAAGACAGAGTTCCATCAAATTGGGTCCTCACCGCAGCCGGCCTCGCTAGCTGGGGAAGGCCTGTGGAGACAGCCAGGCCAGAGTCCCGGTGGAGAGGCCTGGGTGGAGCGTCCTCCCCTCAGCTGGGACTTCCAACTGACCATCCCCATAGGGCAGGATTTATAGGGCAGATGACGGAGTCTGAAGTTAAACAATTATTCACCTCCATACGGTTTGGAGCTAGCTGCATTCCTATGTTACCATGTCTTTACATCTTCAAGGAGCCTGGGCTGGGTGTTTTGGCCTCCCCTCCCGGATTCCATTCCGGGGGACCGCCCCAGCCTGGAGCAGGAGGGGATGCAAAGCAAATTTCATGGCTCTTGGCGTCCAGACCAGAAGGGCCATTCTGACTGAGAGGCCAGTGGATGTCCACTAACCAGGATCCCCAGGTCACCTTTGCGGCACGAGTCTCAAACACATTTTTTAACCTACCTGTGTATGTGCAGGTCAGGGTGGCTGGTTATGCAGGACAAATCCCAGAAACCTCCATCCATACAATTCCGCACCCACCTGCCAAATCTTAAAAGTCTACATAGCAGCCTTAACCGGGCTCAGTAACATATACCGCGCGAGTGTTCTCAAGACCACATTTCTGTCACAAGGCTATGTCCCTTGGGAACTTGAGCAGGCAAGGCAAGCAGTGTGCACATTCCAGGACCCGGGAGGAGATGAGGCGCTGCCAGCTCCACAGGTCAGCCAGGTCACGTCTTTTCCATGACCTCCTCCAGCACAAGTTGCCCCCCAGGGTCTAGGGCTGGAACCCACATTTCCCACATTTACACCTGATTGTTCAGTTCCTGGCTTCACACGGTGGTTTGAAGGTTCCCAGTAGAAGTTACTCTCATTTCTGTGACTGTAAGCAGTAGCCCGCCAAGTACTACTAAATATCTGGGGAGTGAAATGGTCATGCTGTCTTATCATTTACAGGTAAAGTCTCTATGTGCCTCACTGTTGGACTCAAATGTCCTGGTGCAAAGAAATAACCTGGAAATTGTTCTGTTCTTCTTTCCATTTTATACCTGTCTGGTAAGTCATCTGTGTTCTTCCGCGGAAGTCACTGGTGTTTCCTGAGGACATGGGGCAGGTGGGTTGGACCTCAGAGCCACTTTGTGATCACCGTTTGCTTTCAGCCAAAACAATTTTTCAGTTCTTGTTCCTTTTTGTGAGGAGGATGTTTCCGTAGCAAAAACTGCATGGCTTCTGGCCGTGGGCATTGCAAAGAACCAACTCCTTTTGAGGACTTTGTTTTTAAGATAAAGCTTTGTAGACTGGTAAGGGGGACCATGTGTCCAAAAGCTCCATCATCCCTTTGCGATAAAGTGTTCTCTGTCCTCCAACAGGACTCCAGTGAGAGAGCCATTCCCTTGCTCAGATCAGACCTCGTGCAGATCCTGTCAGCGGCCACCCAGACCCTACTGAGGAGAGACATGTCTCTGAACAGAAGACTTTATGCGTGGTTACTAGGTACTGAGCAGTATCCAATAAGTGAAAGTCAAAGTTAACGTGAAACCTTTCAGTGCTGATTTTTGGAACAAGTTTCAATCGTGGTGATAACGTTTCTGAATCATAAGATATGGAAAGATAACACGCTGATTAAATAGGGCCTGGTCAGCTGAGTTCTGCCTGTACTGTAGCTTGGGTTATGTTACAGGTATTATACTTAAAAACCGGGACGTAAGTAAGTGGGATATCTATTGAATATTGAACATTGAATCCCATTTTAAGAAGCTTGAAATACCACCAAAAAAAAAATGGTAGCTAAACCTTGTTCAAGTAGAAGCCTGTCGCTGTAAAGAAGTCTCATGGGTTTGGGGGTATGAGAGAAG
The DNA here is from genome assembly GCF_902655055.1 of Lutra lutra. NCBI lineage: Eukaryota > Metazoa > Chordata > Mammalia > Carnivora > Mustelidae > Lutra > Lutra lutra. The sequence goes on along the minus strand of NC_062278.1, from coordinate 8,997,108 downwards.
ACCCACAAATGTTACAGATTTGGGGTGAAAGAAGGTTTGGCCTGGATGAGAATGTCTGTGGCATTGACATCAAGTTTTGGAAGACATTTGGATGACTTAAGGGGAAAGCTTGAGAACCCAGGCTTCTGTTTCTGCAGACGGCCTGTAAACTTGTAGAATAAGAGCCCCTGACTGTTGGTTGGAAGTCTTCATAGGGACAAGAGTCCAGGAAACCACAGGGCTAGGAGGCGAGCACTTTCTGAATTTTATAAATTCCCATGTTCATGTTCCTGAGCAGCAGTGGTATACAAAGCGACCATGAAGGGACTCCATAGCTTTTTTTCTTTTTTAAGAGGAGTTTTGGGTTCACATCGAACCTACGAGGAAGGTACAGAGAGTTCCCAGCTTCCCCCAGGTTCCCCCTCCCCCCCACCAGGGTGGCACATTTGTCATAGTCGATGAACCAGCGCTGGCACGTCATCACCCAGACTCTCTGGTTTCCATCAGGGCTCGCTCTTGCTGATGTGCTTTCTGTGGGTGTAGACAGATGTGTGAGGGTGTGTGTCCACCAGGACAGCATCCACGCAAAGTAGTCTTAACTGCCCTAAAAAGTCTTCTGCTTCACCGATTTTATAATCCTCAACATGGAGGTCTTTTCACACCAGAGGCAGAAAGTTCTCTGTACCCTTTCTTTCCTCTTTTCTCCCTAGTTACAGAACTTTCAGAACCCATTGCATAGAAGTTCATGAAGGATTTCAAGAAGAATATTTACAGGCTCTTTAAGCATTTTTATCAAAAGGATGATTTTGCTAAATGATCAGCTCTGTCCTGGTTGACCTTGACTTGCTGTGTATAGAGAGGACCCAGGATCCAAGTCCAGTGCTGAGTCCAGCCTGTTAGCCTCAGCCTCAGAGCCCATGCTCTCTCCTTGTACCACAAGTTGCCCTCCCTTGCCCCAAAGACCTGCAGACTTACCCAAAGCTCAAAATAAGGGCATATATATGAGAACAGCTTGGTTTCACATACTGTCATACAGACACTGGTTTTAAAAACTGATCCTCATCGGGGCGCTTGGGTGGCTCAGTGGGTTAAAGCCTCTGCCTTCAGCTCAGGTCATGATCTCAGGGTCCTGGGATGGAGCCCTGCATTGGGCTTCCTGCTCAGCGGGGAGCCTGCTTCCTCCTCTATCTCTGCCTGCCTGCTTGTGATCTCTCTCTCTGTCAAATAAACACATTAAAAAAAAAAAAAATCTTAAAAGGAAATTTTAAAAAAAAGAAAAACTTTTAAAAAAATAAAAATAAAAACTCTTCCTCCTTCCTTTAGATCTTTGTAATCAGACAATCAGAGACCTCGAGGGTGAATTCTCGGGACAAACTAAATTGATGTCCGTTGAAGCGGAGTCCTTGGTACCCCCACGTTTTTCTCAAAAGAAGAAAATGTGACTTAGTCTTGCCAGATTGGAATTTGGTTTTCTGTTGGAGGAATTCTATTTTTAAAAATGCTGGAGCATGAGACCTTTGCGCAGGATTATGTACTTTAAAATTGTAGATCTTGTTAACAGCTCATGATCCTTGTTCTTTTATAGGTTCAGATATTAAAGGAAATACCATCGTGCCAGAATCTGAGCTCTCAAATTCTTACGAAGACCAGTCCTCGTATTTTTTTGAAAGATATTCCAAGGATCTTTTAGTTGAGGTAAAGGAGCCTTTCTGGGAAGTAGATCCCGGTCAGAACATTCCTGATCATGATTCCTCTGTGAATTGATGGGCAGGACCTCAAAGCAGACATGGGGCATGTCCTGGATCCACAGTGGGGAAACCTTCTCTGTGCTCATTCCATGCCGCGTGACTGGTTTTCTCTCTATCCCAGAGTTTTTACAAGTAGAACAACCAGTAATGTCAAACTGTGCTGTGTACAATATCCTGATCTGTGGCTTTAAAAAAAAAACAAAACAGGGTCTAGCTGAAATACTGCACCAGAAGTTCTCAGACGCCGACGTAGAGGAACGTCACCACGCGTACCTGAAGCCGTTCCGAGTCCTCATCAGTCTGCTCGACAAGCCGGAAATAGGTAACGTGCGAAGCGTGGTCGCCATCATGAGCCCGATGTGGATTGCCTTTGCGAGACACATCAGCATGTTACTTTGAGTGTAATTCCATCAGAGCTTCCAAATCTTGAAGTACTTCAGCCCGGTTATGTGTTCAGAGGCCATATCTAGGCACCACTTAGAGTTTTGCACAATAACGTGAGCACTTTTGTTAGAGAAATCCTTTGAGCTCCTACTGTGCACATCTTGGTGTGTGCGAACAAAGCGCATACTGTACTGACTTCGCGAGAACGTTCTTTCTGTCAAATATTAGGCTTCAAGTGAGCTTTGATTTTATTTTCAAGGGAGTAGGAGACCCTCCTCCCTCTTTTTGCCTTGTGACTTGGGGCAGGCACTTCTGTCATGTGGGCCTCAGGCTGTTCCTCTGCCAAAGGAACAGAGCTGAACTAGACTCCGGTTCCTAAAGGGTCCCCTGATACACACTGTGGCCCTGTGAGCCTCAGCTGAGAAAATGACCTTCTCTCCCTTGCTTAAAGAATAGAAATTGCTCCTATATCCATTCACACTAAGATCTTAATATCCAAGGTGCCTGGGTGGCTCAGTCAGGTAGGTGTCTGCCTTCCACTCAAGTCATGATCTCGGGGCCTAGGATCGAGCCCCACAGCGGACTCCCTGCTCAGCGGGGAGCCTGCTTCTCCCTCTCCCCTTGCTCCCCTCCCCTGCTCATGCTCCTGTGCTCTCTCTCTGCCAAATAAATAAAATCTTTAAAAAAAAAAAAAAAAAAGATCTTAATATCCGGTCACTTGAACACCATAATGGGGTCTCCATCTTCTCCATAGGATTTCAAGGGGTTTTTTGTTATTGTTTGTTTTTAAAGATTTTATTTGAGAAAGCAAGAGAGCACAGGTGTGGGGAGGGGCAGAGGGAGAAGGAGAAGCAGACGTGGGGCTTGATCCTAGGACCCTGGGATGAGCTGAAGGCAGATGCTTGACTGACTGAGCCACCCAGGAGCCCTGAGATTTCAAGTTTGATGGTGTTGTCTGAGTGCTCAGGATTTATACACTGCCTGGTAGCTGTTTGCAGAGAACAAGAATCGAGGGCTTTATTGAGGTCCCTTCTCCCTCTGCTCTTGGGGTGGAGGTTGGAGACCGTTTATTCATTCAGGGACAGGCATGGAGCATTTGCTGTGTGGCAGGGATGATGCTAGGCTCTAGGGATGCAAGGGGGGGAAAAGGCATCCAGTCAAGTTGTATGGAAGGGAGACTCTGAGGACCTCATGTGTTTTTACTGTTGTTAATCATAACAGCTGACATTTTTTGAGCATTTTTTTGTTTGTGAAGTGATTTATATACATCATTTACATCTCCCTATGTACCTCCTTGCCTCCAACAACCCTGAAGTGGGTTTTCTCACTATTCCCATCTTACAGATGGAAAGACTAAGGTTGAGCAAGAGTAAGTGATTTGCCAGAGGCTGCCTGGGAGCTGAGATTAAAATGTGGTCTGTTTGACTCTAGAGGCTAAGCTCTCCGACAGGACACAGCTGCTTACCTGACTGCACGCAGACCCACCACACCCGAGATGCTCGGTCATGGAACTCGGTTGACCTTGTATCCCATGACGTGTACAGCTCTAGCTGCTCTTGGCCAGACTCAAAGCATGAAGCGTTTGTCCTTCCAAACTCTGGCCTTAAGTGCCCCTGAGCGTGCCCTGTGCCCTTCCCCCGTCCCTCCCCTCCTCTGCTACCTCAGTCCACCGGCGACGGCTCTCCCTCTTTGTGTGGAGTGACTGCAACTCAGAAAAATCATGATTTCCACTAAAAAATGAAGTGAGCTTTGTAAGTGTATTGGGAGCTTCCTGCATAACTTGGGGAAATGACCAAAGAAGAAATGTAACCTCATTTTGGAGGCTGGGGGTTTAATGTCTTGGTGAGCCAAGTGAAGTGTTGCTGTCATCTTGGGCTCCAGGTTGGCGTTTCCAGAAGGGGATGAATGGCAGCCTTCTGCCCGATCCAACCATCTGATTTTCCTGTCTGTTACTTTTGTTGTCCCAGGGAAGACATACTTGGGAGGCAGAGGAGTGGATTATACAGAAGTAGAGCTGAAGGGGCAGGGCGGTCATTGTTTTGCTACCAGGCGTCCCCCGCTGCCTCATTTTCTCCTTCAGTCACAGCAACAAACCTGCCATCATTTGTAAAAAGCATTCAGCATCTTTACACTGTAGATAAAATATATATGCGGGGCTTTGGGTGAAAAAAGTTTTCTCAGAGGCACATCCTCTGTTTTTGTGAAAAAGAAGCATAAAAGAATGGATTGATCTTCTGGCTGCTTTTTAACACAGATACGTTGACAGAGCTTTCATTTCCTCTGAATCGATCCAGTTTTCCTCCCTTGAACACATGGGTGAGAGGTCACTCCCTTCCCTGCCTGGTGGTTGCTGTGTACGCAGCCGATATGTCTAGCCGCCTTCCACCTGCCTGATCGGCAGGAATGGTTCCCTAACCTGCAGCTGGCTCCATTCTTTTGTGCCATTTAGTAAGCTTTTCAGGAGTGGTGGCATTGCTTTTGTGGGATACCAGCTCATGATTAAAAGATTTTGGGGGGGCTGCTCCTAGGTGGCTCAGTGGGTTAAAGCTTCTGCCTTCGGCTCAGGTCATGATCTCAGGGTCCTGGGATCGAGCCCCACATCGGGCTCTCCGCTCAGCAGGGAGCCTGCATCCCCCTCTCTCTCTGCCTGCCTCTCTGTCTGCTTGTGATCTCTGTCTGTCAAATAAATAAATTTAAAAAAAAAAAAGATTTTGGAGGGGTACCTGACTGGCTCAGTCGGTGGAGCATGTGACTCCTGATCTCAGGGTCATGAGTTCGAGCCCCAGGCTAGGTATAGAGATTACTTAAAAAAATAAAATAGGGGTACCAGGCTGGGGCAGTTGGTTAAGTGTCTGACTCGGTTTTGGCTCAGGTTGCAATCCCAGGGTCATGAGATTGAGCCCTGCATTGGGCTTGCGCTCGGCCTGGAGTCTGCTTAGGTTTCTCTCTCTCTCTCTCTGCCCTTCCCACCCCTGTGCTCGCTCACACTCTCTCCAAAATAAATAAATCTTAAAAAAATAAATACATAAAAATGTAAAAAAATTTTAAAAGAATGTAAGATAGAAAAGTGGTCCTACTCATTGGTATTTATGCTGAGTAGCATCTCTGGCCAAGCAGTTCGTGCACACTTACACACCCTGAGCGTACATCCTGGCTCCCCCAGACAGAGTCTGGCTTGGATGAGTTCCTTCGCCTCTCGGTGCCTGTCCCTTATCTGTCATCAGTGCAGTAGTGCAGTACCTGGTCTTATGGCTATTGTAAGGATTAAATAAGGTTTAACCGATAGAAAATGCTTAGAACAGTGTCCAGCACATGGTAAGCACTACAAAAATATTGGCCATTTTCACAGATGGTATTCCCTAGCTAAAGTCGTCGTTGCCAAACTGAAGTTTCTGAGCATTTTAGACAATAAAATTGTGTGTGCAGTTATGCTCTCTCTTTTCACGCATGTGTCATTTACTGATGTAAACATGGATTGTTCACCTTTCTCTGACCATTTTCGTTTTAACTGCAGGGCCTCGAGTGGTTGGGGATTTGTTTCTCGAAGTCATCCGGGCCTTTTATTCTTACTGCGGAGATGCGCTCGGCTCCGATCTTAAACTTAGTTATACCCAGAGTGGAAACTCGCTAATAAGGTATGGGTTTGGCTCCCAGCTTCACGCTTCTTCCCCGCTCCCTTACGGCATGAATCTCTTTTCCCTGCTGTTTATTAGAAATTGTTGGGGCTAGAGAACATGGGCAAACAAGGCATCACACCAGCCATGAAGATAACTGATGCTCTTGAGTCCATCACCACGAATGGCCTGTTTCCTATCGGCTGGCGTCAGAGGCATGTGAGCTAGTCTCTGCCCAGCCTGGGCTGTACAGACCCTATTTACTGGCAGGTGCACAAACTGTTTAAGGGCAGCTGGATCTAGTGTCCCCATGCGGGGACTTACAAGGGAGGGCGGTGAGGGCTGAGAGAAGATTGGGAGGTGGAGCGAGGATCCAGCGGCAGAGGGGACACCCAGCCAGGGGCTCCCCGAGGACATGTGCTGCAGGACCCCGAAGGCAGAGCATGTGGGATTCAGGACCTGGCAGGGGTGTTGTCTTGGAGCGTGTGGTTTTCTCTCAACCCTGGGTTTTGTTCTTGTTCTTTTTTTTTTTTAAGGATTTGTTACTAGACTGGTGGTGGGGTGGGGAGAAAGGGTTGAGGGAAAAGCAAGCTTCCTGTGGAGGAGGAAGCCCCACACGGGACTCAATCCCAGGACCCTGGGATCATGACCTGAGCCGAAGGCAGACACTCAACTGACTGAGCCACCTGGGTGCCCCTTGCTTTTGTTCCTTTTAAGACAATACAGTCTCTTACTTTTTACTTTATCCTTGATGTAATTTCCTTCTGCCTGAATTGGCATTGGGTATATTGAAAATATAAATCTATTTGAAGATTTCTCTGGCTTCTCAATTGTAAATGTACCAAGAGTTCTGAGTGTTTGCTTTTTTTCTCCTAGATTGTTTGTTCTTCTCTCCTAGAATTATTATCTCCTGAATGTGAAAGTAATACATGCCATTTGTGGAACATACCGATATTTGAAGGTATCAAGAAAAAGATATCACCCACAATCCCACTGCCCTTGAGAGAAACACATGAAACATTTTCATTTCTCTCCAGACTTTGAATGCATACATTAATATATAGCTGCATATCTTTTATTTTAAAGATGGAATTACAGGGCTGCCTGGGTGGCTGGGTCGGTTAAGCGTCCAACTCTTGATTTTGGCTCAGGTCATGGTCTCAAGGTCATGGGGTCAACCCCGTGTCAGGCTCCACGGTCAGCAGGGAGTCTGCTTGAGATCCTCTCCCTCTGCCCCTCCCCCAGCTCCTGCATGCACGCTCAATCGCTCTCTCCTTCTAAATAATATACAAAGATGGAATTACGTTAGCTATTCCGTTGCCTGTTTTTTTTTAATGCGTTGTGGGTAGCTCTTCTGTCTTCTGCAATGGAGCGTAACTTTGCCTTAGGCTCCTCAGTAAGGATTTATACTTGTTTAAATAAACCCTGACTGACCAAACGGGTGTACCATGTTATTTCACCAGCAGGGTGTCTAAGGCCTCACAGATGGGCTAAAACTGCTTTCCTTTACCAGATTCTTTTCACAGTAGCTCTTATACTTACTCCCAAGAGAACGCCTCAGTGTAAATATTGTTTATACAGTATAAATATTGTTTAGGATGGCGTTATGCAGACTCTTTCCTATATCAGGCCAGTAACATTTTTACCTTTATTGGGATTTGTCTGTCTCTCTAGAAGTAAGTAAACAGATTACAGTTTTTCAGACATGGTGTTCTCATGATAGACGGCTTCTCATAGATGCATTCATGAGCATCTGCCTTCCTTTACAGTGCAATAAAAGAAAACAGAAATGCCTCTGAGATTGTTAAAACAGTGAATTTGCTGATCACGTCCCTCAGCACAGACTTTCTCTGGGACTATATGACCAGGTGTTTTGAGGACTGCTTTAGGTAAGTATCCAGTTTGGGATTATGGAATGTTCAGGAGGCTTTTGTGGTCTCATAGCTGTTAATGTGGCTCAGGTTGGGTGGTCTCTGCTGAGCACATGATGGGAAAGAATTCTCTTAAAATTGTAGGAAGAAGCCTCAGGTACTCTGTGCCCCATAATTCTCGAGCTTCCTTATTTATTAATTCTAAGTCGAGAAAACCTTCTGCATTTTCTTGTTACATTGACCAGATACATCTGTACGCAGTGTTCCCAGAAGCTCATTTGTTTAAAGGGGTGGAGATCTGTGGTTCTGTGACTAGAGTGCATGGTTTTAAAATCATTAGTCTTGGGCGCCTGGGTGGCTCAGTGGGTTAAAGCCTCTGCCTTCGGCTCAGGTCATGATCTCAGGGTCCTGGGATCGAGTCCCGCATCGGGATCTCTGCTCAGCGGGGAGCCTGCTTCCTCCTCTCTCTGCCTTCCTCTCTGCCTACTTCTGATCTGTCTCTGTCAAAGAAATAAATTAAAAAAAAAAAAAAAATCTAAAAAAAAAAAAAAAGAGTTTGACTTTCTTTAAAAAAAAAAAATCATTAGTCTTCTTACATTCTTACTGAAATTTTTGTATCACTGGTCAGATAAAAGCATTAAGGTCTTAAGCTGCCATGAGCAGCTTTATGTCACCGTTCATCTGGTCACTGACTTGTAACACCTCGCCGTTGTGGACCGTGGCACGCTCTGGGGAACCGCATGCTTCCCTGTCAGCCTATCCCAGGCCCCTCTCCCCACAGCGGGAGGAATAGTGTCATCTCTCAGACCCTGTCTTGTCCTGAGTCACGCGGTTAGACTTCCTTGCTGTCACTGTTCTTTCCCTACCTGGCAACTCAATAGAAGTTTTCCTTGTTGTTTGCTGTGGGCTCTCCTCTGGCCTGAAAGCCTTCCAGGTATACTCATTATCTCCTCAGGACACCCAAAGAGAAGCAGACATTTGGATCACATAAGAAAGTCAGAGCCCAGGGACAAGAGGCCCATCGTGTGGCATTGCACAGGAATTAGCGGCCAGCTGAGGCGGGAACCCAGGAATGCCTGACCTCTCAGCTGCTCCCCACTGTGCCCCTCTGTGTCCTCTAGAGCCAGGGCCCGGTGGGCATTCAAGTCTGTGATGAATCAGTTACCTATAGCCAGATCCAGGGGTAGCAGCAAGGCCGTGCTGAACTGAAGCTGGAGTATATTTTGGTCTGCCTGTTTCCATTTCAGAATTACAAAGGTGTGCTTTCTTTAAGAAAAAAAAAAAAAGAAAAGAAAAATCAACTACAAAAAATTTCAAATGTAAGAAAGAATAAGAAATAATGCCAAACACACACACACCCATTACTGAAATTATACACTTGGCCATTGTTTTTCAGATTTTTTTTTTTTTTTCAAGGAATAAAATGTTGCTACCCAGACTGCCCTTGGAACATGGTTTGTGGGGGCACCTAGCATCACTCCTTGCTGGAGCTCCAGATCCACTGGGTGTGGCATCCCACCTGGGCCTGGATCTGCCCTCATCTGAACTGGTGACGTTCAGGTCTGAGTGAACCTGTTTTGGAGACAAGCAAATTCAAGGCACAGACTGACACTCTGTGTCTATAGTTTTAGTCACTGGATCTTCCTTACCAGAATGACAGAGCTGCCTTTCATTATGTTTGAAATAGGGTAACTTGCTTGCTCATCATAAGAAATGCTTGAAGTTATTAAAGGAGAAAACATTGATTTGTTTTTTTTTCCTGTGACTTGTGTAGACCAGAGAAGAGGACTTTTCCTGTTGGGAAGAGCATCGGCCCTCCCCCGACCGTGTCAGAACTCTGCACCCTCTTGGTGTTCCTCCTGGACGTTATCCCCTTGGTAAGGCCCCTGGCCGAGAGGAGGCGGCTCTGTGCTTGCTGCTGTTCACGTTCTCGTTAGTGTTTTTGGCCGGATAAACCTCACCTTCCTGAAAAGTGGGTGCACGTAAATGCACACCTGCAGTGTTTGTTTTGGCGTGGAAGATGTAGCTGAATGTAATCTCCTATGCCTTTTATGTCTTATTTAAAAGAGGTTATAGGGGGGCACCTGAGTGGCTCAGTGGGTTAAGCCTCTGCCTTCGGCTCGGGTCATGATCTCAGGGTCCTGGGATCGAGTCCCGCATCGGGCTCTCTGCTCAGCATGGAGCCTGTTTCCCCCTCTCTCTCTGCCTGCCTCTCTGCCTACTTGTGATCTCCCTCTCTCTGTCAAATAAATAAAAAAAAATAACATCTAAAAAAAAAAAAAAGAGGTTATAGGGGCGCCTGGGTGGCTCAGTGGGTTCAAGCCTCTGCCTTCGGCTCAGGTCATGATCTCAGGGTCCTGGGATCGAGTCCCACATCAGGCTCTCTGCTCAGCAGGGAGCCTGCTTCCCCCTCTCTCTCTGCCTGCCTCTCTGTCTACTTGTGATCTCTCTCTGTCAAATAAATAAATAAAATCTTTTAAAGAAATAAAAGAGGTTATAACTTTGAGCCAGTTGTAAGTGGCCTGAGCCAAAGTTTTGTCCAGCAGAGATGACCTGGCATCACCCTGCACCTCAGTTCTTCAGGAGTGGGAGTAAAGGTATTTCTACGTAAAATTGTGCCATTGGCTAATTTTCTCAAAGGAAACTGTTTTCCTTAATATAGAAATAAACCTGGCAATGATTTTCTATTAAGAAAGGTAAAGACACTTGAGGGGCACCTGGGTGACTCAGTCAGTTGAGTGTCTGACTTTGGCTCAGGTCACGATTTCAGGGCCCTGGGATGGAGCCCCACATCGGGCTCCCTGCTCAGTGGGAGTCTGCTTGTTCCTCTGCTCACCCCCCCCACCCCCGCTCACTCTCACTCTCTCTCTCTCATAAATAAATAAAATCTTTTTAAAAAATGGACTTTCTAAGGCACCATTTTTTTTTTTTTTTCTGAACAGAAATTGGAAACCTGTAGTTAAACGCATGTCTGTTTTCCACAGGAACTTTACTCTGAAGTGCAAACCCAGTACCTCCCTCAGGTGCTGGGCTGCCTGGTGCAGCCTCTGGCTGAGGAGATGGAGGCGTTGAGCTTACCCGAGCTCACCCAAGCCTTAAAGACGTGTTTCAAAGTGCTCAGCAAGGTCCAGATGCCACCTTCCTACCTGGACATGGAGCCCACGAGTGGAAGCACGGTACAGCCCTGGGGAACGGATGTGGTTCTCTGGGCTTGGCTTACTTCCTGGGAGCGGGAAGTAATTGGGGTGGGCTAGGGTAGAAGTAAAGACCAGAGGATATAAAGGTGTTACCTAAAATCTGCTTCTAGAATCCTCAAACGCTTCCCAGAAGCTTTTAGCGTGGAAGCTGACCACCCCCCTTCCTTTGCCCACCCCCGCCACTCCCCCCTGCAGGTACTGGTTTGATTCGGCTCACTGTCCAGACCTTGCTATGTGTGTGTGTGTATTTGTGTGGTGTTGGTGTCCTTTTAGACACATAAGTGAGATGCTCATTTTTTGGGCTGCAGTAACAAAGTACCACTGACCGAGGGACTTAAACGGGAGGGAGTTACTGCCTCCTGGTTCTGGAGGTCAGAAGTCTGAGGCCACGTGTGGGCGGGAATCATTTTCTCTGGGGAGGGATGGGGGAGTCGGCTCCATCCTTTGTCCCTGCTTCTGGTGGTGCTGGCAGGTTCTGGGGTCCCCCTGCTGTAGACTCAGCATCCTGCTCTGTCTTCATCCCCACCCTGTGTGCAGATTTCCTTTTTGTAAGGACATGGGTCATGTTGGATTGGGGCCCATGCTAATGAGCTCATTTTAACTTGACCATCTGCAAAGTGCCTGTTTCCAATAAGGTCACATTTCCAAGTACCGGGGGTAGGACTGATTCATCTTTTGAGGGGGACACAGTTCAACCCATAACATACACTAGTCTCTGACTTGCTCTGGTTCTCAAAAAGTGTTCTGGGGACCTCATTCCATACCGGTTTATGTAGAAGCTTCTTACTCTTGGGTGACTTCTGTGCGATAGTCTAGGTGTGGCTTTCCCATGTCTCCTGGGCTTCTCCTCTCAAGGGCATTTAGGTGATTTCTGGTTTTTCACTGTTACAGGCAGTGCTGTGCTAAGCTTCCTTGCGCAGCTGGCTCGTGGTCACAGGTTTCTCTGAAGGGTCAGTCCCTCTCCGTGGGTTGCAGTCAAACCCATTTCCTTTTAAACTGGAGAGATAACGCTCCTTCTAAATTGGCACGGATCCTGCCAAATGGTCCTCCCAGAAGACGGTAACCAGTCAGGAGCTGAGGGTCTGCAGTCTTTTTTTTTTTTTTTTTAATATTTTATTTATTTGACAGAGATCACAAGTAGGCAGAGAGGCAAACAGAGCAAGAGGAGGAAGCAGGCTCCCTGTGGAGCATAAAGCCCGATGCTGGGCTCGATCCCAGGGCCCTGGGATCATGACCTGAGCTGAAGGCAGAGGCTTAACCCACTGAGCCACCCAGGCGCCCTGAGGACCTGTAGTCTTTGGGTTATTTTTATTTTCTACTTTGCTTAAAGATTTGAAACCTCGGCCCTTGACACCCGTCCAGTGCAGCTGCGGGCTGGAGCGCAGGCCGACTGGGTGGCGGACACCCAGAAAGGGAGCTGCTCCCAGAGCTCAGGGCTAGGCCTGCACTGGGGTGCAGACCCACTCACAGACTGTTAACTCCCTTTCCAGAGTTAGTCTTTTTTTTTTTTTCCTAGCTGTATTAGCTAATAAAAAAGTCCCTTAAATGATTTCAGATACAAAATTTAAGCATGTGTCTTCAAACATAATTATCGATGTTTCACAAAGCGTGGAATATTTTATTCTTCCCTGTAGAGCACAGTGGTTTAAATGCTGGAATGTTTTAAATTTAATGGGATATTAATGATGTTAGCAGTGTTAAGAGGAGAGGTTGACCGATTAAAGATCATAGTGTCGTCCCTTTGAAAAAGCGATGGAGCGCACGCACGCACACACACACACTCACACACACACTCACCAGTAGGTCAGTGGAGGGGTACTTATATCTACATGGGTAAACACTTTATTCTGGCTTTCTGCTTTCATTTTATTTCTTTATGCCTTTATTTTGCCCTCAGACTGACATCCTCATTCAGTTTTTTAATTTAAATATGCCAGAAACTCTCCTTAAATAACATTTTTGAACCTTGAACCTAAATAAATAATACAAAGTGGGCTCAAAGCCCGCCTTCCTGGAGAGTATGGAGCCCAGCAGCCTCCTCTTTGGGCTTGCCCCCCTACTTTCCCCTGTTGTGCCTTCTTCATTGTATTATACACTTTTACACAGGGGTTCTCTTGGTGTAGAAAATTAGGATTTCAAAAAACTGGAAGTAACCTATTCATGATTTGCCCGATTCAGCTGGTATTTGAATCCCTTGGCCTTAGGAGATGTGTACAACACAAATTTCCTTTTTTTTTTTTTTTTTTTTTTTTCCGCAGAGTCCAGTAAAAGGTGAAAACAGTGAAGTGATTATAGACACAAAGGCAGTGATTCCGGCTGATGAAGATGCTTCGTTTCCTCCCCTGAAATCTGAAGACAGCGGGATCGGGCTGAGTGCCTCGTCGCCAGAACTCTCGGAGCACTTGAGGGTCCCCAGGGTTTCTCCGGAGAAAGACGATGTTTGGAAGAAGGGTGGGAGCATGCAGAGGACGTTTCTTTGCATCCAGGAGCTGATCGCCAACTTTGCCAACAAGAACATTTTTGGAGCACAGCTGACAGGGGCCGGAGAAGAGAACAAGTGTGACGAGCCTGTGGGCCGGAGGGACGAGGACGGGCCACCGTGCTCAGCGGGCAGCGACTCCGACAGGAAGAACCCGTGGGACACGAAGCCCATCAGCGTGCCCCAGTTTAAGCAGATGCTCTCAGACTTGTTCACAGCTCGAGGGTCTCCGTTTAAGACAAAAAGTGCAGAGTTGCCATCGCCTCCGCCCAGGAGCCCCGGCCAAATAAAGGAGGAGGACTGGGCTATGGAGCAGGTGGTTGTTGACTTGAGCTCACGGGAGGGCTGCAGGGAAGCCTTCGCGGCCGCCTGCCACCTGCTGCTGGACTGCGCCACCTTCCCCGTCTACCTGTCCGAGGAGGAGACGGAGCGGCTCTGCGAAGCGCTCTTCCAGCTTCCCGGTGAGAGGGCTGCCCCCCTGGGGTCCACCCTGAGGAGTCCCGTCACGTGGCCCACACCCTCTCTGCCACGTGTGTTTTTGTTGTTCGTGGTGTGGGCTTTTGACTTGCCTCTTAAAGGTGGCAGATTGGTGAGGTTGGGACCGTATTTTTAAACTTGAGGAGTCCCACAAAGCTCGTTAAGAGGCCTGGAACGTAAAAGGTGCTTCATGATAAATAGTAAATAGACTAGTTCATGAGACCGGTCATTAAAGATTTGTGTTAGTCTGCTAAGGTTGCTGTAACGAAGTACCACTAAGTGTCTTAAACAACAAAAATGCATTGCCCCACAGTTCTGGAGGCAGAGGTCTGAGATCAGCATATTGGCTGGGCTGTTCTGGAAGGTTCAGAAGGATGTGTTTTAGCCTCTCCCTAGCTTCTGGTAGTTCCTTTGCTCATGGCATCATAACTCCAGTCTTTTCATGGCTTTCCCCTGTGTATGTCTATACGTCCTGTGTTCAGTTTCCTTTTTATAAGGACACCAGTTATATTGGATTGGGACCCACTCTAATATGACCTTGTTTGAACTCATTACATCCGCAGCAACCCTATTTCCAAATAAGGTCACATTCTGAGGTCCTAAAGGGACTTATACCTGCAACATAAGAATTTTGGGGAGTCAGGGGGACACAATTCACCCCATAACAGGCGGTGTCTTAGAAGCTCAGGCTGCCGCAACAGAAAACCATAGACTGAATGGCTTAAGGAACAGAAATTTCTTTCTCACAGTTCTGAAGGCTGGAAGTTTAAGATCAGGGTGCCAGCATTGTTTCTGATAAGAGCTCTCCCCTTGGTTGTAGACGGCCACCTTCTCACAGGGTGCTCACATCCTGGGGGCATGGGGGCATCTCACTGGCATCTGTTCTTACGGGGGTGCTAATGCCGTCATGAGGGCCCTACCTCTGAATATCATCACATTAACATGACCCATGTCCTTACAAAAAGGAAATCTGCACACAGGGGCTTCAACATACGGATTTGGGGCAGACACAATTCAGTCTTTAGCAGGCAGTGAACTCTTAAAAGAAAAAAGAGAGGAAGGTGGAAAACAAGAAAGAAGTGATTAAGGAACACAGGACCAAGCCGTCCCCTCTTGTAGTCATCACAGTTAATTTCCTCTGCAGTTTCCTCGTGGCTCATTAGCCGCACATGACACTGTACTTGGAGGATAGGCGCTTAGAATTCAAGTCCACAGTTTATTTGGGGCCTCTTTTTTTTTTTTTTTTAAACATCTTATTTATTTATTTATTTAAGACAGGGACAGAGCATGAGCTGGGGGAATGGCAGAGGGAGAAACAGGCTCCCTGCTGAGTGGGGAGTCCGATGTGGGGCTCAATCCCAGGACCCTGAGATCATGACCTGAGCTGAAGGCAGACGCTTATCCATCTGAGCCACCCAGACACCCCTATTCTGGGCCTCTTTGATGCCATGTGTCCTGCCATCAAGAGAGCCTTAAAAAATGTTTTGAACTCTATACCCACAAATGTGGATTTACTATATGTAAATTTAAAAGAAACTTTTAATATGAGTTCCACTATATGTAAGTTTCTAAATAAATAAATAAAAGGCAGGCACTCTGAGTCATCTCAAAGCCCTGAGATTAACATTTTCAGAAGTCGAATAACCTGACAAGCTTTTGAAAGCAGACTCAGGGTCCTTTGTCCTCTGGCCCTGAATGATTACTGATAATCATGGCACCACCAGAAGGTTACTATCACACTGCTGGCCGCCTGACTTGTGGATCTCAGAGTGTCTCCAAATCTGCAAACGGCGAGCCATCATCACGTGGTTCTGTCTTTCTGACTGGCTTCCTTGCAGGGGCCGGCGATTGCAGCTTCCCGTCCTGGCTGAGGTCCCTCATGACTGTCAGCTGCTGTGTGAACGACTGCTTCCTCCAGAACGTGGCCATCTCCACCCTGCTGGAGGTGATCAACCATTCCCAGTCCCTAGCGCTTGTCATCGAAGACAAGATGAAACGTTATAAAAGCTCTGGACACAACCCGTTCTTCGGCAAGCTGCAGATGGTCACAGTCCCTCCCATTGCTCCAGGGATACTGAAAGTCATCGCAGAGAAGACCGACTTCTATCAGGTATCCCCCACTGGGCGGAGGTGGGCGAGACCCTCTTCCCAACCATCTGTTCAAAGCTGTCCGCGACATGGTGGTCACTCTCCTAGGGATATGGCGGCTCTGATGACAGCCCCAGAGGGCTGCTCGAGACCTGTGCCCGCCTTGTCTGTCCCTCTCTCCCAGGCTGCAGCACAGTTTCTGGCTCTGCTCAGTTTTAGGCTGACTGGACTTCATCTGTAAGGATTGTTAAGTTATCTAAATATATGGAAGAAGAGACTGTGCCCTAATTTATAAGGGTAAAGGCTTTGAAGCTAGTTCACTTCAAGGAAAGCTTAGTACTTGTCAAATTTAGGGAATATTATCGCTGAAGATGGTGAGCGGGTCTTGCGTCCATCTTTGAGGGGTCAAAGTAAAATCACTTAAAGCTACATATGATAGGGCTCGTTTAATTGCAAAAAAAGCTAAAAGCAGTTCTGGTGAGCTCATGAGAAAAAGTGAAGTTTCTTATAGAGATAGTGCCCACAGATGTCAAAGGTTAAGAGCGGAATCCAGCTGGGTCTCATGGGGTCTCATCTGGGGGCTGTTAGACCCTGAGGCTGCTCCCTCTGCACCTCGCTTGGCCAAGGTGGTATCCAGGGGTCACCTAACAAACTTGGTTGCCACGTCACCTTCAGTCTGCCTCATGACCCTCAAGTTTGGTTCTTATAGATAATGATGCTCATATATCTTTCCCGCAAGCCTGAGCTAACGGGTTGGGGCTGTTAAACAGTCTGTCAGTGAGGCACCCTTGGGTCAGCGCCTTCTTCTCCAGCCTACACAGCAGTGACAGGGGCCAAGGGGTAGGAGGTCATGTGGGGCAGATGGGGATGTGCCCACTCACTAGGACCTTCGGGGATGGGGCCGCAGACACCCTGGAAAGTTTTGACACTTAGGAAGAGATATTTTATATAATTTATGGGTGAATGAGATGTGGAAACTCTACTGTCCCTTCAGGTCCTAACAACCTGTGCGTTGAAAGCCTTTGAAATAGGCTGCCTTGGGGCACCTGGGTGGCTCAGTGGGTTAAGCCTCTGCCTTCAGCTCAGGTCATGATCTCAGGGTCTTGGGATCAAGCCCCGCATTGGGCTCTCTGTTCAGCAGGGAGCCTGCTTCCCCTCTCTCTCTCTGCCTGCCTCTCTGCCTACTTGTGATCTCTGTCCGTCAAATAAATAAATAAAATCTTTAAAAAAAAAAAAAGAAAGAAAGAAAGAAAAGAAACAGGCTGCCTTTTTCCTGTTTGGGATGAGCTCTTCCCAAGCAGGTCACATAACTGAGGCTACCTCTCGGCTTTGTTTCTTGTTGTTGTTATTGTTGTTAATAACAGCTGTAGTTAGATAAAATTTACTTACCATACAAGTCTCCCCCTTGAAGTATACAATTCAGTGGTTTTTAACCGTAGTCGCAGAAGTGTGTCATTTTACTTAGTGTTTTCCCTATTTTTTTTTTTTAATCTTTCCTTTATAGTTTTCTTTTCCGGCAAATGGATATTTTTCTGTGTAATGTTTTAATTGCTCTGATAGTTTTTCTCAGTATATTTTTGGAGTTGTGTGTTTCTGTATGTTCTAGTAATAGTGCAGTGATGCCTGTGTGCGTTGCATTTTACACAAATTTTTTTTTTTTAAGATTTTACTTATTTATTTGAGAGAGAGAGTGAGTGAGAGACCACAGCAGGGGAGCGGCAGGCAGAGGGAAAGGAAGAAGCAGGCTCCCCACTGAGCAGGGAACCTGACACGGGGCTCAATTCCAGGACGCCAAGATCGTGACCTGAGCTGAAGGCAGACACTTAACTGATTGAGCCACCCAGGTGCCCTACTCAGTCTTTCAAAAAAATCATCTGACAGAAAGGAGATAGGCATTTAAGCTGTCTTTTTAGAGCTACACAATTGCCTTGACTGGTGCTTTTTGTATGGATTTGATTAACTATCTGGGGTCAGTTGCTTACACATCAAAGAACTTCCTTTAGTGTTTGTTTTGATTTATTTTTAAATTTAAATTCAGTTAATTAACATATAATGTGTTAAGAATTTCAGAGGTAGAATTTAGTGATACACATACCCAGCATAGAGTACCCAGTGCTCATTTCATCAAGTGCTGTCCTTTGTGCCCATCCCCCAGTTACTCCATCCCTCTCACTGCCCCCCTCCCCCAGAACTTCGTTCAGTGTTTCTTGTAAGACAGGTCTACTAGCAACAATTTCACTCAGTGTTTGTTATCTGGAGATGTCTTTATTTCTCCTTTTATGGAAGGTAGTTTTACTAGATATAATGTTCTTGGTTAGGTTTTTTTCTGTTCTTTCGAAACTTAGAATATAAGAATAAATATACTTTAATCAGTCCCAAATATGCTTGAATATACAATATTTAAGTAAAGCAGCAGTTTTTTTGAGAGAGAGCATGTGTGCCTGGTGCACAGGGGAGGGGGTGGCTGGGAAGCAGAGGGAGAGAGAGAATCCTAAGCAGGCTCCAGCACGGAGCCCATCTCGGGGCTCGATCTCATAACCCTGAGATCATGACCTGAGCGGAAATCAGAGTCAGATGCTTAACCGAGTAAGCCACCCAGATGCCCCAACAGCACTTTTTCAATAATCCCGTAACAAATGCTCATGTGAATGTTTGAATTCACATTGGGATTCACCATTTGGATACGTGACTCGCTGTCTTCTTGCCGCTCTGGATCTTCTTAGGTTTCCCTTATACTGTGAGTGGTTTTCTTCTTGCTGCCCTCAAGATTTTCTCTTCATCTTTGTCTGTTAGCATCTCATTGTGATATGTCCATTCCGGATCGTGTGGAGTGTATCCTACTACGAATGCTTCAAGTGTTATGCCTGAGTTTTCGCATCCGAGAGACCACCAAGGAGCCAAGCACCGATGCAATCACATGAGGGTTTATTTGACAAGCTTAAGCTTGGGCCCAAGTATACTCGGCACAGCGGAGTAGGGACTTGGACCCCGAGCCAGATTACAGTCAGAGTTTTTAAAGGCAGAGTAGGGGTGGACTCGGCAGTGGGTGAGGACAAAGGGGGTTATGGATGATGTAAGTCTCTAAGGAATTTTGGAAGCGAGGTCTCCAGGACCTTGAGGGGCTAGCTGTTGTCTGAGGAAAAGGTTATTCATTACCAATAATAAAAATCATCTTGTGAGACCCTTTAGATGTATATCAGTGGGTCATATGCTTGGGAATGATTGCGGACACTATTGGAGGTTTAGAGATAAAGTTTCACACTTCTATCAAGTGTCCTTGTTAGAAGAAATTTAACTTTATTTACATTTTCTTCTACCTCAGTCTCCTTCAGTTTTATGGAGGGGAGGGTGATATTAGGGCTTGAGGAACTGAGTTATTTGCCTCTGGAAATTGTGCTATTGATAAGATAGCTTCTTTGTTGTAAATCTCTAGAACACTTGTAAGCCAAGGGAGACTCCTGTCTTGCAGGACTATGATCTCTGCAAGTTAACTCTTTGTTTTTCTTTTAGGGCAGCCAGGGTTGGCTGAGGAATGTCACACATACCACCGAGGGGAGGGGAGCGGGTGGAGAGGGGGTGCAAGGTGCCAGCCTCCGCTTTGCCAAGATGGCTGTACTTATGTCAGGGCTAGACTCCAGGTGGGTACAGCCTTGTTTTTCTTGGCCTCCACACAAGCTTCTTGGATATGTAGGTTAATGTTTTTTTGTTGTTTTTTTTTTTTTTTTATCAAATTTGGGGAGTTTTTGTCCGTTATTTCTGCACGTATTTTCCCTGCTCCTTTCTATTTCTCTTCCCACGGCACTCCCGTCCATGGGTGTGCTGCTGCACTTCACAGTGGCCCACATTCCTCTCAGGCCCTGTGCATTTCTCTTCATTCTTTTTTCTCTCTTTCAGATTGCATCATTTCTGTCAATCCATTTTCTTCACTGAGTCTTCTTTCCATCCTTTCAGATGAGCCACTGAGCCCCGAGGGGTGAAAGGTTCATTTCAGTTATTATACTTTTAGTTCCAGAATTTCCATATGGTTTTGTTGTTGTTGTTGTTGTTGTTTTGGTTTTAGGGGGCTTTTTTGTTTTTTGTTTTTACCATTTTCCACCTCCATTCCTGGCCCTTGACTTGTGGATTCGGTCTGTACCTGGGCCATAGCCTCCCCCCGGTGGACCCTGTGCTCCTGCCTCCCTCCTCTGTGCTGCTCCACGCAAGTGTGTTTCTGCATGTTCCGGTGATATCTGTGTACCTCGCATTTTACTCAGCCTTTTCTTTTTCTTTTTTTTTTTTTTCAAGATTTTGACTAGAGCAAACGAGAGAGAACAAGTAGGGAGAGCAGCAGAGGCAGAAGGAGAATCAGGCTCCCCACTGAGCAGGGAGCCCAAAGCAGGACTCTGTCCCAGGACCCTGAGGTCATGACCTGAGCCAAAGGCAGACGCTTAACCAACTGAGCCATTGTTGCTATTGTCTGCTTGATGAGAAATTGTCATCATGCCTTCCTTTACTTTTTATAATATGGTTTCCTTTAGTATTTGACATACTTACAGTGGCTACTTTGAGGTCTTTGTTGTATAAATCTGACACCTGTTTGCTCTCACAGATACCTTCTACTGCTCACTTTTTTCCTTGTGCGAGTGTTGGATTTTCCGGTTTCTTTGCATGTCTTACTGTTCTTTTGAAGACTGGACATCTTATTTTATTTTTTTTAAGATTTTATGTATTTATTTGTCAGAGAGAGTGAGCACAGGCAGAAAGAGTGGCAGGCAGAGGCAGAGGGAGAAGCAGGCTCCCTGCTGAACAAGGAGCCCGATGTGGGACTCAATCCCAGGACGCTGGGATCATGACCTGAGCCAAAGGCAGCCGCTTAACCAACTGAGCCACCCACGCATCCCGAAGACTGGACATTTTAGATAGTGTATCATAGCAGCTTCACTGTATTCTGACCACCCCCCCATCTTACTTTGTCCTCATCTGTTGTTCACTGTTTGGTGACTTGCCTAGTCTGGTGAGTCCGTCTCCCCTGCCGTGTGAGTCTTTTGGCGCTGCTCCCTGGAGGGACGTGCAGTCACCTGCATTGACGGCAGTCTTAGCAGGGTTCTCACTGACCATCTCTTTCCCTGCTCTCTCTGTGGGGCTGTCTCTGTCACCATCACACACAGCTGTTAGGCCCCATGAACTGCTGGCTGGCTACCTGCTCTCGTGTTTTCAGCAGTGCCCAAAGGCCTATGTTACTCCACAGTCTGATCATTTTTTGAGGCCAGACCTTGAGTTGTTTTGTTTACCCATGAGGGTTCTTCCTAGCTGTCTCTCGTCCCAGTTACTTCTGGTAAACAAGCTGGCCTCTGGTTTAACATGTTGCTGTTGTGGGGCTAGTGGGCTTGTGGTAATTACTTACTACAGAATTCCGCTGTTCTTGAGAGCACTGCTAGGTTTGAATTTCCTCACACTTTGCTTGAGGGAGCTCTCTGGGTCATGGCAGTTGCTCAGGAAGAGCTGGGAACTGAGACAGTTACTGGTTTTCTCTTGGAAGGAGGTCTTCCACAGGAGCGGTGGCCCCTAGTCGTCTGAGCTTGCCTCTTGGAGCACATCACATCCCCACACAAGCACGCTAGGGTAAGAACGATGGGAACTCCAGCACTCCTGGCCTGCAGTGTCTGGATACAGCCTCCTCCCAGGAGCGAGGAAGAGGCGTGAAATGCCGTGGCCTGCCCCTTCCACGGAGATGCAGAGCCTTGGACTGGGAGCTGGGGGGAGGGAACTCCACCTGGAGTGGATAGTCACGTTCCTTGTCACACCAAGCTGGGCTGAGTTGGGGTGGATAGGGTCACAGTTCCACTGCCACAGACCTGTTGCTTTTATTGGAATTTAGTAGATTTTCTTGAATAAATATTTCTTTATTGCCTGAGGCTCTTAGGATAATTTCCAGAAACTCTAAATGTTTGATTTGTGGGTTTTGGTGATTTTTTTTTTTTTTAATAATTTTCATCAGCTATGGTAGTTTTTTTCTGGAAGAGTTCACAGAGCTCCTCACACAGCCAGACTAACTTGTGTACTCAGACCCCATCTGTGGGGTTAGGTCCTGGTGGAGCCTCATCTGATTGCTGTTTGGCTTGGGCACCTTATCCCACACCCACTCCCTTTCTTACCAGAGTTGAGTCCGTGTGGATCTCGGAGCAAGAACAGTGTCACTATGATATAGTAGCAGTGACTGGGCAAGTCCTTTCTTGCTCTTGCGTGTATCTGAGAAGTGTGGGGTCATTGTGTCATAAGGCACAGGGAATGGAACAGAAGGAAGAATTTAGTCTGTGAGTCTTTGGAAAGCTATTAATAGAATAACAATGATTGCATTAAACACTCTTGTTTTAACGATGTACCCTTGGTGATGTTTTTGGAAGGCAGGCTTCTCTGAGTTCTTTCTGAAGCCTTCATTTTTATTTTGAGTCATATTTGGTACGTATCTGAGTGCTTACCACTCGCTAGGCACTGGATCGCACTTTGTAGAGTGTAAAGCCATCCAGAATGGCAGCATTAGCTGGTTGCTCCCCACGTCGCGAGATGCTGGGTGGGAAGCAGTGAAGCCGCCCACACCAGCAGCCGGGCCCTGCCCCTGTTCTTGGGCTCCAGGTGTGGGGCTGGCTCCGATCTTCTGCTCATTCCCACAGAATAGCCCACATGCCAGTGTTTGCGTTGCCCACGATGCAGAGAATAAGGTCCACTATCCCACAAGTGGCCTGACCTTCCCAATCAGGTGGTAATGGCAGACTTCAGTCACTAAGAAAGTGTTCAGAACGTAGGGATCGAGAAGCCCAACACCGACGAAGGAGCAGGGGTGTGTGTTGTGATCAACATCAGCTCCCTAACCCTTCAAAAAGCATGGTTCTAAACCTCCCAAAAGGAGTTTCTTCCACATAAATTTGCCCACAGGGATGACAAGTAAGGGGATTATTCTGCTTAATTAAAAGTTTTATATCATGTTTCATTGCAATTTGGTAATTGGTCACATTCCCTTAGATTAAAAAAGTAATGAAAATAATGGTTAGGGGCTCCAGCCAGTCAACGGTTAATTTGATCTAACAGAGAGCATAGTTTTGTCAAATAGAAATAAGTGGGTCAAAAAACGTCATTTGACCTGAGATGTATTTATAAAATATCACAGTTTATGATGCATGGTCTTTTCCCATGACCTGGAAGAATGCCTTCAGAAATTCCCTTCCGGAAGTGGATCCTTCCCTTTGAGTCTCATCTGGTTGGGTCAGGGGCCGCCCCCCACCCCCGGGTGCTCCCTGGGACTTTGGGAGGGGCTGTAGCCAGTCTAGGCCCCGTAGGTTTAAAGAGCTAAGATCAGGACTGAGGAGGTAGAAGACTTGATTTGGGTGTGATTTGTGACCTGAAAGTGAACTGGGCATCTGCCGTGGCACTGCACAGAGTAATGGGAACAGACAGGTTTGTGGAATTAAAGCAGACAGCCATGATTCTTTGTCAGTACCATGTGGCAACCAGTGTAAGCCAACCGTAGGTGGTAAGGTGCTGTGAGTGTGTCTGCCTCGAGACTGGCGACCGGTGCAAATCCACCACACTTCCTGGGGGCCACAGCTCTGGAACCCCCGGTAACAGCATATAGTAAGGCTTGGTCAAGTCTGCTTGTCTTGTCGAAAGGATATGTCAGCCGGTAGGTTCTTGCTTCCTGTTGATTTCTTCCCTGAAATAATGTTAATATCTGTGCGAGAGCTGCAGTGTGCTTAGCTACAAGGTCAAACTTCCACGTTTCAAGGAGCACCTGGCTGGCTCATTTGAGAGAGCACATGACTCCCAATCCCAGAGTCATGAGTTTGAGTCCACATTGGGTATAGAGACACCTCCAAGTTTAACCTGTAACGTCACCTGGTGAGGGTTTGGTTTGGTTTGGGGTTTGGTTTGCTTCCTTTTGTTTGTTAGTGGTACTCCTTTGTAATATTAAAGACCCAGTTCCTTGGGGCTAGGATTGGACTGGCACAAGGAGGAAGCATGGGTGTTGCCTGTGTTCCCACATTCTGCCTTCTGCCCCAGAGGGTGGCTCGTGTGCTTTGGAATCAGCTGAACAAGGAGACCCGGGAGCATCACATCACCTGTGTGGAGTTATTCTACCGGCTGCACTGCCTGGCCCCGACGGCCAACATCTGTGAAGACATCATCTGCCATGCCCTCCTGGACCCTGACAAGGTAGGTCTTTGCAGCCTGTCATCTGCGTCCTGCAAAGATCCCAACTGCCAGGCCACCCATCCCTGTATGCACCCAGGCAGACTTACATGTATTCAGCCCTTCTGGGGCTCAGTGGTCATCCTAATCACGAAGCAGAGGTGTTACAGGATCTTAGGATTGGGAGGCCTTCAGAAGGACTGGCCATCCCCTTTAGAGTCCTAAAAATATGGGTTGTATCCATATTAAGACCACGAGGGAAATCTCCCCCAACTCCCATAGTTTGCAGGACCCTGAGTGCTTGCAGGGATCCTAGAGTTACTGATGATGTAAGCAGCATAGAGAATATGTCACCCTTGCCATCCTTGGCGGTCAGGTTGTGTCCTTGTGCTCTGAGCCACTTGGGCCTGGCACGTCTGAGGTACGTGAGAACACGTGCTCTTCGTGGTCTTGTGATCTTCGACCACAGGCCCAGGTATGACCCTGGACATGAGCTAATGTGGAGTCTTGAGAATGTGCTCTATCATGTCCAGGAGGAGAGGATGCCGGTTCCTTTCCCCTGGGCCACGTGAGACCACTGAGAGCCCCAGCACCGCTGCTGATGTTGCCGTCATTCTGCTGAGCTCGTGTGTGTTACCAAAGCCGGGTTTGCTATGACTGTAGTGTGCTGTGAGAGGAGTAGGTGCCTCACTCTGTTTATTTCCTCATCAAGGGAACAAGACTGGAAGCTCTGTTTAGGTTTTCTGTCATCTGGCACCTGACGAGAGAGACCCAGGGCAGTCGTGTGACATCTCACAATCGCTCCTTTGACAGGTAAGGTGGTCCTCATGGGTACATTACTCTTAATGCAAAGGAGACTTTGCCGATGTTCCTTGGTGGGGTCTTGGGCCGGGAGAGGAAAGCGTGTGAAATGGATAGCATGACCCCATTTTCTAGATGCCCAGCAGACAATTCCCATGATCCCCTGAGTGACTTCAGGCCAGACTCGTGTGGATGTGTAGTAGGGATTTTTTTAATTTGGTTCTGGGGCAGGAGGCCCATGCAGCAGAATCACCTGAGCAGCTTTGAGATCATGCATTGTGAGGGGACCTTCCCAGGGAAGTGGAGTGGTCTGGGTCTTTATTGGGGCCGTAGCTGCACTGAGTGTGGACACTTGAGTGTCATCAACCGTGTGCTTGAGATGTGAATTTTATTGCAGTACAGTCTGTTGCACTTAAAAAAAAAAATCCCCTTCCTTGTTTCCAAAACTAGGTGTGGGGCCAGACACACACCCTTAGAGAAATGCCAGCTGATTCTGATGGTGGGGGGACACCCCCATAGCCAATTTAATCAATTTGGGGTGAAGCCTGGGCATCAGGATTTTAAAAAGCTCCTCCAGTGATTCTAGAGTAGAAATCCCCTTGTCTTTGTCTGCTTGGGTCTCCTGGGCCCAGCATGGATGAAGCTCCCCAGGGGCATCCTGGTGCATGGGATTGCCAGATGCTGGCTCCATGATAGCCCTCCCACCCACAGATCCCTGTTTGTCGTGCTGGACAGCCTGGCCTGCACGGACGGCGCCATCAGCGCAGCAGCCCAGGGCTGGCTGGTGCGTGCACTCTCCCTAGGTGATGTGGCCCGCATCCTGGAACCCATGCTTCTGCTCCTGCTCCAGCCCAAAACCCAGAGGACCTCCATTCACTGCCTCAAGCAGGAGAACACAGCAGGTGAGCACACCTCTCAGGGCAGCCGGAGGAGCACTGTGTCCCCAGTGTCCCTGGGCCTGGGAGGGAGCAAGGGGCTCTAGGACCCTTGGACCCAGCTCCAGACCCCAGCTGCCAAGGGGGACAGTTGAGGCACTTAGCCCTGCTCAGTGGTTTGGCCGGATACCGGCAGTGTGAGGGCACTTTGTAAAGTTGTGAGGACTCTTAAAATGTAAGGAGCAGACGAACCAGCACTTAGAAATGCTAGGGAGTGGGTTTGTTGTTTTCACTGAAAAATCAGATTTTTTTTTTAATAAAAAAAGAAATTGTTAGTAACCCATGTTCCAATAAAAATAGCTGATTTTTTTATTCTTCTGCTACTGAAAACAATTCAAGTGCACCTAAGGCAGAGGGAAAGGATAACAGACCCTCCGCCCCAGTGTCTCCCAGTGTACCTCCGCTTAGAAGAGTTGCAGTTCAGTGTCTGGCTAGGCTGACGCTTCTCTCCCGATCCCTGCTTAGACCGAGGGGTAGTTTAGGTTGCCTCCAGCTGTGAACAGCCGAGAAGTTGAAATTTCCATGTCATGTGGTCGGTTGTACGTATCTAAAACATAACTTTTATTTGTGAACGTTCGACACCAAGGAGAGTGGTTTCTTTTCTGCCTGTTCATTTTTTTGTCATGACCTGAGCTGAAACCAAGAGTCAGAGGCTTACCCGACTGAGCCACCCAGGCACTCCCGGAGGCATCTTGAGCGCAAATTAGTAGAATATAGGCAGGAAGAAGAGAAACGAGCCTAAAATAAACCCGATGAGCACATTATATTTGGGTGATTAGTGCCTAGCACTGTTCATGAACTAATATGTCTTCCCGCGTTAGCGGTGTTTTATGACTTCCTGCCATTTTCTCAGTGATGACTTCACAAGCTTTGACTTAGCTTCTTTAGCCCACTGGGCTGTGAATTTTCTGTTCGCACCAGTCTTAACTTACAGGGAGAAGCAGCCTAACACCCCCACAAGCAGTCATTTCTGAGACACTTCCTCTCTTTACAAGGTTCCCTGACCCAAACTGGAACCCCTAGCTTTCCTTTAGGAAGGAAAGCTGTCTGCCTTCTCAAAGAAAAGGCATTCTGTTATTCCATGTTATAAGAAAGTAAAGCACCTTCTTCAAAGTTTGGCTCTCGGGGCGCCTGGGTGGCTCAGTGGGTTAAAGCCTCTGCCTTCAGCGCAGGTCATGATCCCAGGGTC
Source organism: Lutra lutra (assembly GCF_902655055.1). Classification (NCBI taxonomy): domain Eukaryota; kingdom Metazoa; phylum Chordata; class Mammalia; order Carnivora; family Mustelidae; genus Lutra; species Lutra lutra. The sequence continues at coordinate 8,970,183 of NC_062278.1, read as the reverse complement.
CTGGGATCGAAGCCCACATTGGGCTCTCTGCTCTGCAGGGAGCCTGCTTCCCCTCTCTCTCTCTGCCTGCCTCTCTGCCTACTTGTGATCTCTGTCTGTCAAATAAATAAATAAAATCTTAAGAAAAAAATGATTAAAAAAAAAAAAGTTTGGCTCTCATTTATGGCAGCTAAATTTTTTTAGAGTTCCTTTGCATTAAGAAGAAAGTCCTAACACCGCGCGTCCCGGTTTTCAAAGTCTCTGGGCACTTCCTGCTGCTTGCTCTAACCCATGTTTCCTGCTACAGCCCTAATAGGAGAAAATGTCTTTTCCCTGCCTTGTCCTTCCCCTGGAAGCGACCAGAAGAGTTCTGCTTTACCCCCCACCCTATCTCTGTAGATACCTATTTTGAAAACATCACCGTGAGCTTTAGGCAGCTCATGTATTTCTTTTTTTTTTTTTTTTTAAAGATTTTATTTATTAATTTGACAGAGATCACAAGTAGGCAGAGAGGCAGGCAGAGAGAGAGAAGAAGGGAAGCAGGCTCCCCGCTGAGCCGAGAGCCCAATGCGGGCCTCGATCCCAGGACCCTGAGATCATGACCCGAGCCGAAGGCAGAGGCCTTAACCCACTGAGCCACCCAGGCGCCCCAGCTCATGTATTTCTAACATCTGTTTTTCTTCCTTCCCTAATCTTGCTTGATGCTCACAGCACAGTTTTGTGGAGAGCTGCCTGTAAAGATCGGTTTGGTGGTACCTACCAAAGACTTCTTTCTGGGTGGTGTTCCGTTTTGAGGAGACCTGAATATTTTAAAGCGTTGCATATGTTCTGATTACAGAAGTACTTACGTGCTTATTTTAACAATTGGAGTAATAAGAAGGTCAAACCACTCACAGAAGTCCCCTGCGGTGCTCGCTGATAGGACTAGGTCCTGTTGGTGGCTGGTGGACGGTCTTCCAGATTTTTCCAGAGCTGCGTGTTATAGGTGCTGCCCCCTAAGTGAGCTCGTTCAGCACAGCATGGTTCTGTGGCTTGGTTTTTCTTCTTTTACTTAATACATCCTGTACATTGCTCCATATCAGTACCCACAGATGTGTCTTTGAAAAACCCAGATAGTCCTCGATGGTGAGCTTGTGCTGTAAGTTATCTCAGTCTTGTCATGTTTTGTTCACCTTCCAGCTTGTCTTCACACTTGAGAGTTCACCGAATACCTTCCCGCTTTGAAAACCTGACATTTCTGTGGGATACGTTTCTTAAAAGGAAACTCATTTCTTTTTTTTTTTTTTTTTTTAAGATTTTATTTATTTATTTATTTGTCAGAGAGAGAGAGAGAGAGTGTGCCCAAGCTGGCAGAGTTGGAGAGAGAAGCAGACTCCCTGCTGAGCAAGGAGCCCGATGGGGGACTCGATGCCAGCACCCAGGGATCATGACGTAAGCTGAAGGCAGTGGCTTAACCAACTGAGCCACCTAGGCGTCCTGGAAACTCATTTCTTTTTTTTTTTTTTTAATTGTTTTAAAATTTTAAAAATTTAAAATTTTTAAAATTTTTTTTAAAAAGATTTTATTTATTTATTTAACAGAGATCACAAGTAGGCAGAGAGGCAGAGAGAGAGAAAGAGCTAAGCAGGCTCCCCGCTGAGCAGACAGCCCGACGCGGGGCTTGATCCCAGGATCCTGGGACCATGACCTGAACCGAAGGCAGAGGCTTTAACCCACTGAGCCACCCAGGCACCCCAGGAAACTCATTTCTTGAAAGGAACAACATAATATGCTTTTTTTTTTTTTTTAAATCACCCTCCCTGTAAAAGTTGCAATACTTGTATTTTCTGTGATAGTGTAGCCAATATTCTCTGATGCCCTGAACATTTTAAAAGACCCGTTCACCTTTACTTGGTCTGCCTCTTGTCCATAATACAATGTAGACTCTGGCGTTGTAGTTCTATGGGGGAATTTTATTAACATAGATCTTTCTGTCTGGGTTTCAGATAAAGATCATTCTAGAATTAACTTATCAGAGCTCCCTCTTCTGTCCTGAAGTCATTTGTCATTTTGTAATTTTCAGAAGACTTGCACCGTTGGTTTAACAGGAAGAAAACCCCCTTCAAAGAGCCCTGTGGCGTGCCCGAGGCTCAGGAAGGCAGCTCTGAAGAAGGCATGCCGCTTAGCCAGTTCACCACCGTTGACCGTGAGGCCATTTGGGCCGAGGTGGAGAAGGAACCAGAGAAGTGTCCACTGGGGAGCGAGCTGAGCGAGGATGACCTTCCCTACTACATGGACCTTCCCGACAGGACGGCCTGCAGCGCCCCAGACAGCAGCGAGCACACAGAATCTGCAGACACGAGCTCTGCCCACACAGACAGCGAGAACACGTCCTCCTTTTCCTCCCCTTCCCACGACCCGCAGGAGCTGAGCAATGAAGAGAGCTGCTGTGCGCCCATCCCCATGGGCGGCAGGGTTCACCCCAAGCGCTCAGCCTTGCTGGCGGCCTTCCAGGCGGAAGGCTTCAAGTCTGGTGCCAAATTAAGCCTGACTCGCGTGGACTCAGACAAGACCCAGGCTTCGGAGTCTTTCTCCAGTGACGAGGAGGCCGACTTGGAGCTCCAGGCCCTCAGCACGTCCCGGCTGCTGAAGCAGCAGCGGGAGAGGCAGGAGACCATCGAGGCCTTGTTCAAGCACATTCTGCTCTACCTGCAGCCGTACGATTCCCGGCGGGTTCTTTATGCCTTCTCAGTGTTAGAGGCCGTGCTCAAAACCAATCCCAAGGAGTTCATCGAGGCGGTGTCCAGGACCAGCATGGACACCAGCTCCACCGCGCACCTCAACCTCATCTCCAACCTCCTCGCTCGCCACCAGGAGGCCCTTGTTGGCCAGAGTTTCTATGGAAAGCTCCAGACCCAGTCCCCCAGCGTGTGTCCCCACTCTCTGCTGATCGAGCTCCTCACCTACCTGTGCCTCAGTTTCCTGCGCAGCTATTACCCTTGTTACCTGAAGGTCTCCCACCGAGACGTCCTCGGCAACCGGGACGTGCAGGTCAAGAGCGTGGAGGTGTTGATTAGAATAATGACGCAGCTGGTGTCCGTGGCCAAGTCTGCCGAGGGGAAGAACGTGGAGTTCATTCACAGCTTGCTGCAGAGGTGCAAAGTTCAGGAGTTTGTCCTGCTCTCGCTGTCCGCCTCCATGTACACGAGCCAGAAGCGCTACGGGCTGGCCACCGCCGAGCGAGGCCGGGCCCCACAGGAGGAGAGCCTCTTTGAGGAGAGTCTCATCAACCTGGGCCGGGATCAGATCTGGAGCGAGCACCCGCTGCAGATCGAGCTGCTGAAGCTGCTGCAGGTGCTCTTTGTCTTGGAGCATCACCTGGGCCAGGTCCAAGAGGAGGCCGACAGTCAGCCGGAGCTGTCCCGGGAGTGGCGGAGGGCCCTGAACTTCCAGCAGGCCATCAGCGCCGTGCAGTACGTGCAGCCCCACCCGCTTACCTCCCAGGGGCTGCTGGTGGCCGCCGTGGTGCGGGGGCTGCAGCCGGCCTATGGCTACGGCATGCACCCGGCCTGGGTGAGCCTGGTCACGCATTCCTTACCGTACTTCGGAAAGTCCCTGGGCTGGACAGTGACTCCATTCATTGTCCAGATCTGCAAAAATTTGGACGAGCTGGTCAAGCAGTATGAGAGCGAATCTGTGAAGCTGTCTATCAGGTATGGCAAACCGCGTGATATGCGCCGACTACCTTGAGGCCAGTGTTTGCGATGAGTACTAGTGTGCGAGGGAAGCCTGGCGGAGGGTAATTTTCAGCCTAATCAGAAGCCGATTTAGCGTCATCAGGAGGGGGAAACCCGGAACTAAATGCTTCCGTCCTTCATTTTTGATTCCACAAAAACCCAGGCAAGCTGAGCGTTGCAGCCACTCTCCGTGACTTTTGCAAAACAGAAATAAAAACATGCATCACCTTCACAGAAAGTCTAAAGCATCTGAAAACATTTTTTCCAAAGGGACTGTATGAATGTGAAATAGCACACAAGATGCCCCTCATTATTATAACACGATTTCATTAAGAGGGCCCCAGTTTATTGAAGATAATGCTTGCTTCTGGTTTCTGCATGTAGAGGTGGGGTTAAAAACTTAACAGCCTCATTCTTCAAAATTCTCAGAACGAGTTTCTCATTTCTTCACCAAAGCTTAACCTCCAAGAGGGAGAACATTTCTCCGGATTACCCGCTCACTCTTTTGGAAGGTCTGACAACCATTAGTCATTTTTGTCTTTTGGAACAGCCCAACCAAAACAAAAAGGTAAGTTTTTTTTCCCCCCAGCTGAGTTCCAGGCAAATTTCATATATTGTTTTGTCTTCATTAGATTATGACCTGTTCAAATAAGAAATGTGCACGTGTAAGGAACATAAATATATATGGAAATATATGCTTGCAAATGATGCAAGCATGTATGCAAATATGTGTGCACAAATATGCAAAAGTAACGCAGATGTAGTTTGGTTCTTCGGGCACTCCCCGAGGTGCCTTCCCATTGCCCGTTGTTTTATTAGTAACCAAATGGGATAAAATGTCATCTCTTTCACGTGTATTTTTTACTTGACCTCCTGGTGTTTGTGAAATCTGCAATCTGAAGCCATTTTAGCTGTCAGTTGCTCTGTCCTTTTGGGGATTAAGTTTTTGAATGCAACTCATGCCTTGGCCGAATGACTTGAGTCTAACGTGGAGCCTTAGACTCCCAGGTGCCCAGAAAGGAAGGCTTACAGGTTGACGTGCACAGGAAGCATGTTGCTTCCAGACCACGGCCGGTGGGACTTGCTCGGGGGAGTGCTCGGGCCCAGACTACCGCCCCCACCCGGCCCGTGCCCTGGCCTCGTGGGAAGGGACCCAGTGCCACACACACAGCTGAGTCTCATATTCATTTTCAATTTCAGACCACCGTTGTAAGCGATCCTACCAGTTTGAAAAATGCCAAGAATGCCATTCTGGAAGAGTTGCCTCGAATTGTCAACACCATGGCCCTTCTCTGGAATGTTCTCAGAAAGGAGGAGACTCACAAGAGACCCGTGGATCTCCTTGGAGCCACGAAGGGATCCTCTTCCGTTTACTTTAAAACCACCAAAGTGAGAGAACTTCCTCTGTGGCTTTATTTCTTTCGTCGTGTGTTATATCCCCAAAATAAACATGTTCGGGAATATATGTATAACATGATAGCCCTGGTACTACTCTGCCCTAACTCTTCTCTTTCCCGCGATCTAGACCATGCGACAGAAAATCTTAGACTTCTTGAACCCATTGGCGGCCCATCTTGGGGTTCAGTTGACAGCCGCGGCCGCGACAGTGTGGAGCCGACAGAAGCCGCGGCGCCTCAGTAAGATGAAGGTAGAGTCTTAAGAACTCAAGTTGTGCTTGAACTCACTCCGCCAGAAATACCACGGTGGCTTGTCACCAAAGGTGACATCAGAGGCAGGCAGGGGAAACTGCTGGAGTGGTTTCACTGTTTTATTTTTTAGGGTTTTTTTTTTTTATTATCATTGTGTTACGTTAGTCACCAAACAGTACATCATGAGTTTTTGAGGCAGTGTCCATGCTTCACTGTTAGTGTGACATGCAGCGCTCCAGGCGGACGCACAGGTACCACAGCTGTGCCTCCGGGGAGGCTTGTGGGCGGGCCAAGTCGGGGAGTGGGGCTGGCCCTGGCTGGCTTTCAGATCTCTGTGTAATGAATACCTAGTACTTCTGGTAAACCTTTTAAATGTGGTAATTATTAGCATACATACAAGTGTGTGTGTGCCACAGACCAGAGAAACCACCGTGGACCCGCCACCCAGCTCGAGGAATGGTACCTTATCCTTCCTATGAGAACATGTGGATCCTTCCCTGCTTGTAGTCCATCTTACAGCTGTTCTTTAAAATATTATTTTAAAGACTATTTTTAAATTTTTAATAATTTTTAATTTTTTTAAAGATTTTATTTATTTATTTGACAGAGCGGGAGATCACAAGTAGGCAGAGAGGCAGGCGGGGGTTGGGAAGCAGGCTCCCTGCTGAGCAGAGAGCCCGATGAGGGGCTCCATCCCAGGACCCTGAGATCATGACCTGAGCCGAAGGCAGAGGCTTAACCCACTGAGCCACCCAGGCGCCCCAAGACTACTCTTTTTAAAGAGCAGCCTTAAGTTCACAGCAAAATTGAGGGGAAAGCGCAGAGATTTCCCAAATGCCCCCCACCCCACGTGTGCATGGTCTCCCCCACGATCAGCAACCCCCCCCCAAGTGGTATGTTTGTTCCAGTCATGAACCTACATTGACACATCAGGTTCCATAGGCTTTTTACTGATTTACATCCTCCCATTCCTATTCCCAAAGATAACTTCAGTTCACAACTCACCCGTTCTTTAACCACCAAATGGTCCATCTCTGAGTCCTTCAGGGACATGGTTTTTTTCTGCAAAATAAAAAAAAACAGGTCTCTTCCTTTGTTCTCTCTTGACCCTCTAGTTTCCTATCTCAGATCTCCCTCAGAGGGTCAGTCCCACCCCCTGGAAACTTTCTCAGTGCTCAGCGTAGGCTCCTGTTCCCTGAGGATGCACGAGAGGTCGGTGGTCCAGGCCTCCCTGCCTAGCACCTGTGGGGTCTTCCCTGGTGGTAAACTTGATCCTTCCAAGTGCGTGCGACCACGTTATGCAGACTTCCGTCATCCAGAATGGACCTCCCATCCCAGGGCTTTCCTGCCAAGACCAACTATTGAGAACCTGGTTTATCTGGTTTTTCTTTTACTGCCCTCATACTTTCAGGGCTCTCTCAGGGCCACACTGCTTCCTTCCAATTAAGTGGGTCTGTTTCTAAAATGCTTTCTGAGGGGCACCTGGCTGGCTCAGTCAGTGGACCATCCACCTCTCAAAATCAGGGATGTGAATTTGAGTCCCACGATGGGTATAGAGATTCCTTTTTAAAAAAATGAAATGACATGCTTTCTGCGCTTGAACATACCACTGTCACTGCCCCATCATCTCTTGACCATTATTCCTAATGTATTCCTGACTACGTTCCTGTGATTAAATGCTCAACTTCCTCTTTATCCCTACCAGTAGAGTCCTTTACCCAATTTTTGTTTAAATATTTACTTAAAAGATTAAAGCTCTTTCTCCGCGGGGCCGCTATTGTAGAATACTTTCTGTGCACCATTCCTATTTTTGTTTTCTCTCTGTGACCTTTAAGGGGCTATTTTTTTGCCTTGGCAGATTGTCCCAGTGGCAAGTGCATCCCAGCTGACCCTTGTCGACCTGGTCTGTGCGCTCAGCACCCTGCAGACAGACACGGTGTTGCACCTGGCGAAGGAGGTGGTGAAGAGGCCGCCGCAAATCCGAGGGGATGAGGTGGGAAGCCTGGGGATCTTCCGGATGGATGCGCAGCACCCTCCTGTCTCCGCGTCTTATAACTGTTTGGAAGGGAAGCAGTGGTCGAAGGAGCAACTTGGATTTCCTGGGGCAGGGGCACGGAGGTGTTCTGCTGGGCTTGGGGGAGACCCCATGAGGTGTGCCTAATGGGCTTCGGCGCACCTGTTTGAAGGTGGTTGCCGCAGGAGGCGGGCCCATCTTTCGTCTGTGCACCCCGGCTGCGACACGCCCTGCCCAGGAATGGGTTCTTACCAAGTACCTGCAGCCTAAAAGGCATCCTGGGGAAGCAGAGCCAGATACTGCTAGAGGTGGCAGAGACTGACTTTGTTCAGTAGCTCCTATACTGCGGGGGAGCTGACCTCTGTTCTGGCTTGTGCAGGGGCGGCAGGGCACTTGAGCTGGAAAATGGGGGAGCACGAAGAGTGAACAAGCAGGGCCTCCAACAAAGTCAGGGAGTGGAAAATTCCAAGAAGGTGGGGGAGAGGACTTGCTCCTTGTGAGTGGTCATCCGGGTTTGCTGACTGGTGCTCGTGGCAGGCAGGCTCCTACACTCCAGGAGCCTGGGACACAGGGGCCCTTTCTCTTTCAGTGGCAGTATTTCCGAGGATGTCTCCCAGGTCCTTGAGAAAGACATTTTCTATTGTAGGAGATGCATGTACCTCTTAAAAGAAGGATTTATAATTATGCTTTTCTTAATAAGTGCTCTGAGAAGGGAGGTCAAGATCCTATCCCGTGTTGACTCAACAAATGGCAGATTGTTTTGGCAGCCTTGAGCTCTCTTGGGCAGGCATTTTAAGGGGCAGTGGTTATCATGAGGAGCCCCACCCTGAGCTGCTAGAAACCACAGCACTGTTCGTTCAGCTTAGGGCATAGAGTCAGTCCTGCTGAAAGCCCTATTCCCCACAGGCCTAGTCGAGAAGAGAGCCCTGACCAGAGTTCAGAGAGAAGAGGAACATTTTTGTCAAAGGGCAGGTTAATAGTTTGCATAATTTTTATGTAAAAGTGAAAAGTACAGGTCCGGGGACAGGACTCCTTCGAGGCATTCTGAGAAGGAAGAGCTTCGTGTGGCCGCGGTGGCATCAGTGCTGGGTAAAGGGCACCAGAATGGAACCGTGAAGCGCCCAGAGTTGTGCTGCTCCACTTCTACACAGCAGCCAAGAGAGTCCTTGCTGCCTTGAGGCCTTTGCCAGTCATGTGCGGTGGTTTTGAAACAGAGAGGACTTTGTGGTTTAGCGTGTTTTTATGCCCTTAGAGCTTTTTTTTTTTTTTTAATAGATTTTATTCTTAAATTATCTCTATACCCAATGTGGGGCTCGAACTCATGACTCCAAGATCAGGAATCACACGCTCCACTGACTGAGACAGCCTGGCACCCCAGAGCTTTTTGTATTTACCAAAGCAGGGTGCCTTGTTGAAAGTGTAGAAGCTATTCTTAATTTGATAGAAACCAGGGATTTATTTTGACTTTGAAATAATTGCCTCCTGTCACATGATTTAAAATTATCAGGAAAGGGACGCCTGGGTTAAGCAGTTGCCTTTGGCTCAGGTCATGATCTCAGGGTTCTGGGATTAAGCCACACGTCCAGCTCCCTACACAGCAGGGACCCTGCTTCTCCCTCTCCACCTGCCCCTCCTCCCTACTCATGTACACCACTACGTGCACACACTCTTAAATAAATAAAATCTTTTTAAAAATAAATAGGGGTGCCTGGATGGCTCAGCGGTTAAGTGTCTGCCTTTGACTCAGGTCATAATCCCAGGGTCCTGGGATCAAGCCCCACATTGGGCTCCTTGCTCTATGGGGCGCTTGCATTTCCCTCTCCCTCTGCTGCTCCCCCTACTTGTGTTCTCTCTCTCACTGTCTCTCTCTCTCTCTCTCTCTCTGTCACATAAATAAATAAAATCTTTAAAAATAAATAAAATAGAATAAAAAATGAAAAAAAAATTAAAAAATAAAATTGTTAGGAAAAAAATAAGAAATAATTCCCTAAATGAAAACTGGCGGAATGGACAAGATGATTATTTATTTATTTATTTATATAGATCTATATTTTTTAAAGATTTTATTTATTTATTTGACAGACAGATCACAAGTAGGCAGAGAGGCAGGCAGAGAGAAAGGAAGGGAAGCAGGCTCCCCGCTGAGCAGAGAGCCCGATGTGGGGCTCGATCCCAGGACCCTGGGATCATGATCTGAGCCGAAGGCAGCGGCTTTAACCCACTGAGCCACCCAGGTGCCCCAAGATGATTATTTAAAAACAGAGTTTTACTCAAACAGGTATTTGTACACCAGTGCTTATAGTAGAATTACTCAAAATAGTAAAAAGGTAGAATCAACCCAAGTATCCATTGATGAATGATTGGATAAATGAATGAGATCTATCCGTGCAGTGGAATATCATTCAGCCTTAAAAAGGAAGTTAATTCTGACACCTGCTGTAACGGTGCGTGAACCCTGAGGACATGCCAAGTGAGGCCAGTCACAAAAACGTGATTCCATGTACCTGCGGTCTTGGGAGTAGTCTGTTGCATACATACTTTCTACAGAAGGGAGCGAGGTGGTTGCCAGAGGCAGGAGGAGAGGGAACAGGAGTTCCTGTCTAATGGGGACAGTTTCCTTTGGGGAACATGAAGTTCTGGAGGTGCATGGTGTGGCGATGGTTGCACAATGATGTGAATGTTAGCGCCACCGAAATGGACACTGAAAAATGGTTAAAATGGCAAATTTTAGGTATATTTTAAGGATTTATTTATTTTGGAGAGAGTGCGAGTGGGGTCGGGGCAGAGGGAGAGGGAGAACTCAAGCAGACTCCCTCCTGACGCAGGGCCCGATCCCAGGACCCTGAGATCATGACCTGAGCCAAAATCAAGGGTTGGATGCTCAACCATCTGAGCCCCATGTATATATATTTTACCACGATAAAAAGTTTTTATAATGAGTAAAAGGAATACAGCTCTGATGTTAAGGTCATCACACTGGGGATGGCAAAGAAAAGCTGAACCTGGGAATCAGCCATCTTTTCATCCTCATCTCACCTGTAAGTGAGAAAACTGTCCGAGAATTTCTTGAGCCGTTTTTATAGCTTCACCTGTCTTAGGGTAGCACTCTTCCCTTGGGCGCCGCCTCCGAAAGGGGCCCTGGCACATGGCACCAGGAGCCTCTGCAGAAACGTCCGTGCGTGGCAGGCCTGTCATGGCTTCCAAAGAGTCAGTTGCGCTCAGGGCCCTGGTCCCCTTCCTTTGTTCCAAAATTGAAAATCAGCTTTGTGCTTCGGTGGTAAGGAATCCTAAGTAGTGAAACTATTTCTGCCCCCAGTTAGCTGTGTCCTTGTTGAGGAAAGAGGATAGGCCAGCCGTGCAGCCAGGTGATGGAACAAGGAATCAGATGTGCAGTGCATGTGGGAGACATCCGTGGCCTTTGTTGGGCCTCCCACGATTGCCGAGTAGTCTTGTTACCTTTCACTCTTGTACATAAATATTAATCAACCCCGAAGAGAGGAGCGGGGATGAGGGGCCGTCAGATCCACAGTGACTTTGTGTTTATAACCCTGAGCAAGCTACAAGTGTCAGGACAGTGACCCTGTGCGCTAGTGGTGCCTTCCTATGGGCGTTGTGCTGGCTGCAGCCCCAGAGCAGGCTGGCCTCCAGGAGGAGCCTCTGCAAACAAAAAACTAGGTCTCATCTGGCTGGTGGGGTTTTTTATTTGTTTATTTGTTTTATTTAAATTCAGTTAGCCTGACTGGCTGGTTTTTGGCTGTTCAAGGAACAGAATTACATTGTGTAGTTAGTTTAATTAGTTCAACTTCCGTAACCTCTACAGATAACTTCTTATAAGCAAGGAGGGGGGAAATGTGTTTTCAAAACCAGTTTCTAAGCAGTTGCAGCCACTTGGGATTCAGGGAAGCTGTCTGGCCGGAGTGTGAGGAAATTCCCTGAGCTAAGAATTAGAATTTTGTTACCGTCTCTTGTCTGTAGCTGGTTGCACGCACTAGTGAGGGTCAGCATCGGCCACCACTTTTTGTTCAGGGACGTTCAGTTATTACACCAAACTTTCCCTGAATACTTGTTAAAAGCCTGCTGTGGGCTCGCCCTGGAAGTCTGCTAGGAAGGTCAGTAATGCTTCGGGGCCTCATAGCTTTGTTCTGTTACACCTGGGGGATGCATTCCCACGTGTTACTGAATTTGAAAGGCTCTGGCTTAAAAACCTTTGCTTGGTGAGGATATAGACTCAATTTCGTTTTGTATTGTAATTCTTTTTTTTTTTTTTTAACCTCATTTCCTACCAACTTGGAGTCATTGGTTTCACTTTTTATTTTCAGAAAGCACCCCTTGTGGATATCCCCGTGTTGCAGTTTTGCTACGCTTTCGTCCAAAGGTAACACAGCCCTTCCCAAACACGTCTCAATGATATATACCGTCGCAGTGGTTCTAAATGGAACGTTGATGGTACTTGCTGACAGCTGGAGAGCCTTAGTTCAGAAAATGTCTTGACAGGGTCTTAATTTCCTCCTGAGGTGTGAGAACACCCTGATGATCTTACTTTTCCTTCCTTATAAAGACCTAATCTGACTTTATAAAATCCAGGTGCTGTAGGTCAAACATTTTATGTTCAGTGTTAAACGTGTTAAAGACTTCCTTTAGCAAAAGGAGAAATGGTTCTTCTGGGTGCTGTCCTCAGTGTTTTCCCGGGGCTTCTGCCTGGGTGTCCCGAGCTCACTAGCGCTTTTGGATTTCCCACAGGTGGAAAACAAAGCTTCCCGGGCTGCTCGGGTCTTACATGGGCACATCCGGGTACAGCTCGCAGCCCCTCCACTGTGTGGGGCCATCTCTGTTGCAGTAACAAGGGGGAAGTGGGGGTAGAGCCCCTCCTCTCAAGGACGCCACCCAGTCCTCATATGTGTGGCAGGAGTTACGCAGTTGGGCAGCCCGACGACCAGATACGAGCTTCTTGGTTAACACAGTTCCCATTCCATGGTTCGAACTCACCACATCCTAAGGTTGCAGGAGGCTCGATCAAGGGGGGTCAGAATCGCAGGAGTTCCCGGGCCTGGGGTGCCGTTCAGACCAGCTGTTGATGCTTCACCCAAGCATCATTCGAGTTCCTTCCTCTGGGATTTATAGAGAAGCCAGTCACGTCTTTCCTGGTGGTAGCTGCCATGCGTCGTCAGGCTAACGAGTGTCTGCCACAGCGGTCTGCGTGATACGTGAGCTGCCAGACAGCAGCAGGTTAGGATTTTACCCTCCCCTTGCAGAGGAGGCACTGCCGAGGTTACTCCCAAGGCAGTACGTCAGGCACCAGGCCTTGAACCCAGGGACCTCGGGCTGCGGCTGAGCTGCAGCATGTTCAGTGTGGGCTCCCTGTGACAGCTGCTGAAGATGAGCTTCCTGATGGGTGACCTTGGGACCTGGGGGCCGACTAGTACCAGCAGTACTGGGGAGGCCAGATACTCAAGCTGGACAGGCCCAAGGGATCAGACAGCCCTCTGGTTCAAGGCCTTTATTTGATAGACAGGAAACCAGGAGCATCTGACCTGTCAGCAGCAGGATTTCTGGTCTCCACACTCCGGGTTCTTGCCCAAGTACACAAATTTCGTCTGTGCATATTTTAATCTAAAAAAGAACAAACAGGTCAGTCAGATACTCCATCTTACCTCTGTTTTACAACTGCCCAGACCTAAAATGTGCTTGTAATACGTGTTTTGACTTGTTCACAGTTGGGTATTTTTTCCTGTTTCTTTTTTGTTGTTGTTTTTCCTTTTCTTTTTTTCTTTTTTTTTTTTTTTAAATAGGCTCCCAGTCACAGCCTTGCAAGAGAACTTCCCTTCATTGCTGGGTGTGTTGAAGGAATCCGTACAGTTGAACCTAGCTCCCCCTGGATACTTTCTGCTTCTCAGGTATTGGGACCCAGCATTCATGTTACCGTGTGTTTCTGCCAGGACATCCCTCGTTTCTGCAGCATTCTTAGTCTGAAGCTGGTTGTCTCTCAACAGCATGCTGAACGATTTTGTGACGAGAACTCCCAACCTGGAAAGCAAGAAGGACCAGAAGGACCTGCAGGTCTGTGTGTGAGAAGTCCAGGAGACGTGCCCGTTCCGGGAGCGCTGTCCACCTTTAGAGGACGTGCCTGTGGATCGGCAACACTGGGCAGAATCGTTCTTAGATGCGCATTTGTCCTCACAGCTGGCTTCCGCTGTTACTGTCTTCAGAGGGCTCCACAGACTCCGGCCAGAGTCACCTGCCTGAGTTCTCATGTCAGACCTGAGCAGTCCCCTGTGGGATGACAGGGTGCCCCCACTCCTCAGGGTACCGGATGCGGCCAGAGCCGCCCCGGCAGCGTTACATTAATAACTCCTCCCAGACTGATGCCTTCCCTGCAAACATTGCTTTCCCCCCTTATTAAAGTACTATATACTTGTAGGAAATCTCAAAAATCCTGAAAAATCAAAGTGAAACTCACCCTAGGAGAAGGGAAATCTTAGAGTAGAAAGGCAACAAATAAATAGAGTGATGGATTGAGGAAGTCACTATTGTGCAACCATGAGAATCAGTGATTCAGGGATTTTTGGAGCCAAGGCTTCAATTTCAGCTGGGACGTGTATCAGTTTTATGCTCTGGCAATAATTCTGCGAATCCTTACGATCCCGGGCATTGGTGAATGGTTTGTCCAGTTCCCACTGCTGAACCACTGGAGCACTGTCTGAAGCACAGTCGGTCGTCATTAGGAAACTCAGGGTCTCCTTTGGCCTCCAGTTGTCACGACGGAAGCATCATTAAAGCCCGGATGCTGTGTGACCAGTGCCTGGACGGCACTTCCCAAACTCCCCACTCAAGGCCCCGCTTTGTGGCCCGTTGCCCACAGCACACCCCTCCCTTCAGTCCATTCTGGGCATAGCTTTGGCCGCGGTGTTAGCACAGCTGGTACGGCTGGTGCACCTCGCCCCTGCTCGTTTGTGGCCGCTTCTGTACCGCAGTGCTCAACCTCCTGATGCCAGCTCCTCACCCCTGCTTCGAGGCGGGGCCTGCCCTTCCCCATCACTCACTGCATGGGAAGTGGGACCTCCTCTGAGCTCTCGGTCCCATTTCCTGCTCTTTTCGCCACGGTCAGCCACACCACACCTCTGCCCAAGCTCAGGACAAGGTTGTTCCCTCAAGTGCGCCCCTGCCGGCCACAGGCCGGCGGGCATGCTCTTGCCTCATGCCTAAACACAGCACAGCGGAAGTCAGGGTGGTTCGATTCTCAGATGTTCAGGACCTGAGGCCAGTCTCCGCTGGTGACACTTGGTGATGCTGGCTTGAGGAAGGGGCTCAGCATTTCTCTCCCTGTCACAGCCACGGGACTCGCTTCTCTGCGGATTGTGCTCCTGACATGGATCACTCGTCACTTCGCCTTCCTCGAGTCCATTTCTTTTTCTTCTTTGTGTTTCTTGTACGTTACTGAAAGATGCAATTCTAGCAAGAACCCGTGGTCCTCGAGAAACCAGAAAACGAAAGTCCTAGGTGCAGTGCGCGGCATGACTTCCCGTTTCTCTGCGGTGCGCCCGCAGTGGCCAGTGTGGAAGCTGGTAGTCACATGTGGCTGTTAAGCACGGGGAATGGGGCCTGTCTGAACTGAATGTGCCATAGTATGAAACAGGCATCAGATCTCAAAGGCCTCGTGCAAAAAATAAGTGTGAATCTCATTAATTTTTACTTTGATTACGAGTCGATCGTATTTTGGACGTGTGAAGTTGGACATTAGGAGCTTGTTTCTCCTGATTTTTAATGTGGTTCCGGGGAAACTGCATGTTATCTGTGTGGTTCTAGTCGCGACCAACACAGTGGAAGGCTGTGTTTCTACTGGTTGGTGCTCTTGTAGGCGTTCTTAGATTCTGAGCTAACCTCCTTTCCTCTTTCTCTCCATTACTCTCAGGAAGTCACTCAAAAAATCCTAGAAGCCGTAGGGAGCATTGCTGGCTCTTCCTTGGAACAAACCAGCTGGCTAAGCAGAAACCTGGAAGTGAAGGCCCAGCCTCAGATCTCTCTAGAAGAATCTGATGCTGAGGAAGATTTGTGTGGTAGGTACAGAGACGGTCAGAAGACAATGCCAGCTGCCAGTTACTGCAAGGGGGTCTGGTTTTTCCTTAAAAGTAAAACAGTCTGGGGGTACCTGGGTGGCTCGCATGGTTAAGCATCTGACTCTCGATCCAGTTCAGGTCTTGATCTCGGGGTTACGAGTTCAAGCCCTGCACTGGGATCCATGCTGGGCACTGAACCTACTTTAAAAAAAAAAAAAAAAAAAAAGCCGACAGTTTGTTTTTACTGTTTACAACATAATTTGTGTGTAATAAACAATAGGATTCCACTGATAGAGCCCCCAGTGACGTATGCTGCCATGGCAGCCCTCCCTGAGCCTAGATCAGAATCCAAGAAAGTAGCTTCCCAGGATAATCTACACAGATTAGGTGAAAGAAATCTGTGGGGTATAAAAAATATGGAAATGTATGTTTTTCTTTTCGTGGAACTGTGGAAAGAAAATTCAGTAAACCAACGAACTGTCGTCAGGCGGTTAGAGTCATTAGATTGTGTCTTTTCTTTATGACTAACACGCCCATGCCTCTCAATGATCCTTGTGCCTCGTCACTGCCGGGTATGTGAAGATTTTTCTAGTGGAGGTCACATGGGCTCGGCACACCCCAGCCTTGCTCTCAGTTACAGCTTCCGAGGAGAGCAGCCAGGAGACACTGAGAGGAGGGAGATTCCGCTGTCTACTCTGGCCGTGATCAACCAGGTGCTCCAGAGGAGTCTGCCTTAAATGCGGCCATGGAGGTGGTTCATCGCCAGTGCCCTGAAGACCACTGGACAGATCTGCCGATGAAGCAGACCGTAGGCGATCAGATCTACTGCAGGGAGACACAGACTTGGCAGGGTCATAGTAGCGTCTCATTGGGGAAGTTCAAGGAGGACCTTTGTAGGGTGGCAGGGCCTTGGCCGAGTCCTTTGTTGCAGATCTTTTAGGGTGGGGAACTGGTCGGGATTGGGCAGAGTTTTGGATGGGTGGGCACAGCACAGGGTGAGAGTCCTGAAGTGCATCTTGACGAGCACGCTGCCTGTTTCGATACATAAACTGTTTTAGTCAGTTTTCAGTGGTTCTTTCAGGATTAAGTGTATTTTGGAGAAAGTAACTGTTTTTGCTAGTTCTCGGTATTATTTAACCAGGGGACAGGAGCATGTGCTCAGTCCCAGTATAGATTACGCCAAACGAGTAAACCAGTTTGCTCTTAGTTTTATGAACACAAGGGCAAAAAATTACATTTAAGTTCTCAATAGGAACTACATAGTACAGTACCCACCACAAAGGCAATGTTCAAAAGCTGTCCTGTGATATTTTACTGGGTCTTTCATTGTCATTAGCAACAGTTACAGCAACAGCTCAAAGCTACATCTATGATCTTTGCCAAAAAAGAGTCAAGAAGTCAGGGCTCTTTTCTCTCACAGGTAGCAGAAATAATAGAAACAAAAGAACAAAAACACTTTGGCTCCTATAAGTGAAAAGCCCTGCGTCGGTGTCTGGTTCTAGGCATAGCAGGAATCAGGCAGTTGGCTCAGGTGAGCCAGGTCTCGTGCGGAGACCCCGGGTGGTTCATCTCGGGCCACATGGCTGACCTGGAGGAGGATAGGGAAGGGCTGGTGCATGGGAGCCTCGAGAAACGAGTGCCCGCCGGAAGGGGCTTCTCTCCCCAAGAGGAGGAAGGATGGCATTCTCGGCAGACTGTGGTCCACCGGCCGCTACTTCTGCCATATTGGCTTGGTAACGAGTTTAGTGGTTTGCGTACGAAAAATAATGACCCTTGATAGTGTAATGAAGCTGCTACAAGTGGTGCCCTGTCGTTGGCCGACATGAAGCAGCGGTGAGGCTTTCTCAGGCTGTGGCTGTGTTTAGAGCTGTGGTTCAGGGAGGGGGCTCTTGCCGCTGCTGGGCTCACTCCCCCGGGGTCATTTCTGCTCCACCAGAGCGGCTGGACCGACTACTCGGACCACGGTCACTGGGCCGGGCTTTTGCACAATGATTTCATTTGACCTCGAGATAATGCTAGAGTGAAATTACCTTATTTTTGTTTAAAGAAATCAGAGAATTCCAAAGCTGGAGGTGATTTTGGAGCTTCTCTTTAAAACCTAATTAGCTAATGATAGAGGACCAAAAACCCTGAGTGTTTAGGTCATGCCCTTGTTTTACTTAAACAAATTACGTGTATGCATATGGGCCATAGAAAGCATGAAACAAAGTGAGGCTTCAAATAATGTGTTTGTCCCCATTTAAAGTTTGTGTGCGCGCCCCCGGTGTGCGGCTTCTCACTCTGAGTCCGCGGGTGGTGTGTCCCGCGTGCGGGCCCTTCAGCACTGGGCACACGGGCAGCACGGAAGAGGATAAGCAAAAAGCACATTAACAAAGGGACCTTTCAACTCTTTTGAAAATCTGAAGTTCTTTCAAAATGAAAGCTTTTTAAAGATCAAAAGAAGAAGTAAATGACCCTGGGAATTTCAGGTGGTTCTTAGTGTAAGGACAGTAAGAGTCCAATTACAAGGAGCATCTGGGAGCAGGGAGATGTTACAGAGTGTGTCCTCAAGGAGGTGACAGTTGCTCCGAGAAGCGAGAAGTTAGGGGACAGCTGCACAAAGACCTGGAGGGCACTGCTCAGAGGGGTGGCAAGTCCTGGCAGTGGGGTGTGGGCCAGAAAGCAGGAGACCAGCCTGGCTGGCGCTTACTGAGCAGGGGCCTGAGTGGGAGCTGAGGGTTGTGGGGCTTAAGGGGAGCCTGGTCAGGAGCTTAGATTTCGTCCCACTCGCTGTGGAAGCCATTAAATGTGTTTCAAGCAGTGACGGGCTCTTCCTCCATCTTTAGAAAACAACAGTTTGGCCGCTATGAGCAGTAAGGGCTGTATCAAGTGAGCGGAAAAGGGAAGGCCGGTTAGCAGGACTTCACAGTAGTGTGGGTGAGACAGCGCTGGCTCGGAGGCAGGGGTGATGGAAAGGTGGACTGATTTAGATGCAGAGTCAGCAGAATTTGCTGATG
Organism: Lutra lutra; assembly: GCF_902655055.1. Taxonomy (NCBI): domain Eukaryota; kingdom Metazoa; phylum Chordata; class Mammalia; order Carnivora; family Mustelidae; genus Lutra; species Lutra lutra. The sequence continues at coordinate 8,951,775 of NC_062278.1, read as the reverse complement.
GGCTGCATGTGGTGGTTAACGAAAAAGGCAATCAAGGATGACTTTGGTTTTTAGCTTACGCAATTTATCGAGGGGGAGAAGACCAAAATAAGAACATTCTGGAACAGGAACTGAGCTTGGTTTTGCAAGCATTACATTTGAGATGTCAGAAAAAAAGAGAAGGAGCCAGAAACGATGCTTAAGTGGTCACTGGGGTAGGAGAGAAACCAAGAGAGAACAGAGTCATGAAACATGAGAGGAGGGTGCTTTCAGAAGGAGGGAGGAGTAACACAGTGGAAGGCTGCTGAGAAATAGGGGAAGGTCCGACAGAGACCCACTGGGCTTGACGACATGGAGGTTGGGAACAACGAGGGTGGGAACACTGGAGCGGGGGGAGAGGAGGCTAGGAGAAGAGGAGGAGGAGGCCGTGAATGCAGAAAACTCCTTGAAGCTCACTTGTCAATAGGACAATAACCGAGTAGAACTAATGGCCAAAGAATAGCCCTTATTTTCTTGTTTTTAAATTGGAGTATACCAGAGCATATTTGTATGTGACAGATTGTGCAGCAGAGAGGGAAAAATAAATACCAAAGAGAGAAAGGACAGTTCGAAAGCAAAGCCCTCGATGGCCATGGGGCCAGGCTTGATGTCAGAAATGGAATTACTATTCTTCCATAGGAGCCAGGAGCATGTGCATCAAAACAGGAGACAGCGCAGAGAACATAGAGATGTGGCCAAACTGAGGGAGTTCCCATTTGTCTCCATTAATTGTCTCAGTGAAATAGGTGCGGTTATCAGCTGAGAAGGGAAGAGTGTTGATGGTTATTGAGGAAAGGCCTGCAAGAATGATGCAGCAGAGTAGGAAAGCCAGCACACCGCCGGGGCACGGCTGGTAGGACTCTGTGGTAGCATCAGGTCCTTTTTGAGATTCACGGTCATGAAGGAAAGTGAGATCTATTCCATCGTTGTTTGGTTTTCTCCGGAGCGTTCAACTACACAGAAACTCCACAGGCTGATCTGTGGGTTTAGCCAGCTTTGCATTTTTCCAGATGAGTTCCTCAGAGGGAGAGAGCAGCAAAAGAGCCCAGGATGTTTGCCAGGTAGATGTGAGACCACGGGTATAGGTGGGCAGGCGAGAAGGGCAGACCCGGAGGTGTTGGTGGGTGGTCAGAGTGCCAGGCCAAAGGGTTGGAGGTCTGTGCAAGGGTTCGGGAAAGGCAAGATGTGGTCAGAGAGGGAGGCTGGAAGTGGAGATTTGGGAAATTGGTGAGGCCACGGGTGTGATGATGATAGTGGGTGACCACGCTGGCCCAGAGTAACAGATTATTGAAAGAGAGGAGGTCGGGGGTCAGAGGCCCAGAGGGTAAGATGGATCATCCAAGGGGATGTGGACATTCTGAGAACAATGCTGAGAAGAGGGATGGGGAGGAGGACAAGTGAGTCAGCGCTGATTTATATGATCTCAATACCCAGGTTCTTCCTGAAGTTGAACATGTCAACAGAAAGGAACCCCTAAGGGATACTTATGTGCATCCTCAGTATGCAAGGCTGGGGTGCATCGCTCACATCTGTGAGATGTCTCAGGGGCAGAAATGGTGGCCCATCCGCCATGATTGAAGCACAAATACATCTTTCTGTCAGCAGATGCCACCGCAGCTGCTTCAGCAATGGTGTCCACGTCTGCCCCGTCGGTGTACAGCGTGCAGGCCCTGTCTCTCCTGGCAGAGGTCAGTGCACACCTGACTTGCCCTCCCTCAATGGTGTGACGGCCGGCCCGGAGCTTGGCGCAGGCCCTCCAGTCTTGGGCCAGCGAGTACTGGCCGCCCCTCCTGGCTGACCTCCGGAGCTCTCCCAGCCTCAAGCTGCCCCAGGGAGTTGTCTTGTTAGGTTATGTGCCCCTCAAGGACTAATTCTTACTGTCGCTGGCCTCAGAAGGTTTCTGTTTCCTTGTGATCCTGCTCCGGTAGGTCCTGGCATCTCTCCTGGACATGGTTTATCGAAGTGACGAGAAGGAGAAAGCAGTGCCCTTGATCTCCCGCTTGCTTTATTACGTGTTTCCTTACTTACGCAATCACAGGTAATGTCATCTCCCTGGTGTCCTGCTCGTAGGGAGCAAAATCGGGTATGGGAAAGGCACCAGGCGGCTTTCTTTGCACACTCTTTGACCTTGAGCCTTTTCCCTCCCCACCCGTGTTCAGTGCCTACAACACTCCCAGCTTCCGGGCCGGCGCTCAGCTGCTGAGCTCTCTGAGCGGCTACGCCTATACCAAGCGAGCCTGGAAGAAAGAAGTCCTGGAGTTATTCTTGGACCCTGCTTTCTTCCAGATGGACACTTGCTGTGCACAGTAAGAGACACTGTTCTGACAAAGGGCTGCTGCAAATCCTCCAGTGGAGAAAATGTTTTGGTTGACATAATTCTCCTACTTGAAATGGGAGCAGTTAGCATCAGCCCAGATCCTAGGACGGCCCTGTCACAAGCTCGCGTGTTAACTGCGTTCATGGCAGGGGGGCTGGGTGCTTTAAAAATACAGAGGTGCATTTTTTATCAAAAGGATTTCGGTTACGAGAGCACGTTATCCCCAGAGTGCACAATCCAGGGTTCCAGTGTCCCCTGGCCTAGTACTGCTCCATCTGGGGGTCACAGAGTACCCCAGCGCTAAGATGACAGAGCCTGCTGGTGACACCGTGCTGTCCTTATCCCACGTCTCAGCATACGCTTCACGAGTTGTCACTGAGACTGTGCAGCCAGCCAGGCGTAGCTGCTGAAATACAGATGTGAGGTGAACTCCCTGCGCCCTTTCCTGGAAGGTCAACAGAACCACACAGTGGCTCTCCCCCGTCACGTTCACGTCTTTATCAATAGCCTTGATGGCAGGTAGCGACCGGTCAGAGTTTGCTCTGTTGCCTCCCACCCCCAACTCCTCGCAGTCCTGTGGCTTTCACCTTGAAAGCCTGTTGCTCTTCTGGGGAGCCCACTTGGAAAATCAGTCGTATTTGATATCACTACTCCTGCTTTCCATCAGCACAAGGGCAACTCTTGAAAAAACTGTTTCTCTTTTACCATAAGCTGGGAATTATTCTTTCTTTCCTTTGTTATTCATCGCCTGTGTCATTAAGTTTATAAATGAAGAGCTTTTGCTCAGCTTTCCCTTGTATTAAAACCTATTCCTTTCACTAACTTCTTTTCAGGAAACAGGTTTTAATAGATCTCAAAGGGGCATGTTCTTTTCTTGATGCCTCTAATCAGACTGTCATCCCTTACATACTTAATTAACTTTGCTTTTTTTAATATCCAGTTGGAAGTCCATTATTGACCATCTTCTGACTCACGAGAAAACAATGTTTAAAGATCTAATGAGTAAGTTGCATGTTACTTGCACATAAATCACACTTTTAAAAGTCTGATCCCCTCATAATCCGCTTTTACCACATAGCTCAGGACTTCCCTCGGATCTTCAGCGATGCCGTCTAAGCTGCAAACTGTAATGTAATGTGCCTAATGTGTCAGGACTCACGAATGAGCCTCCCGGTTCCAGAGCATTGACCAAAGGCCCCAACAACCTTTCCCTACAGCTTTACCACAGGGGTATACTTTTGAAAGTAGTGATAGGTTTACCATAATTGATTAGGAGTAATTGTCTGTCCCTCATATCCTCTTCTAATGCTCTATTGTTAAATGTCCTTCAAGAAGTATTTATGTTTCCTAATAAATATGTCAGTAATAACCACAAGATGATGATTACTTAGGACCATGATTTTTCACCAGAAAGGATAGAAATGACACGATTATGAATGTCCTGTCACTTACCTCTGATTGCGGTTTTCTCACTAAATGGAACGTATCGGCTGTATTTATTCTAGACATGCAGAGCAGTTCTTTAAAACTGTTCTCGAGTTTTGAGCAGAAAGCCATGCTGCTAAAGCGCCAGGCTTTTGCCGTCTTCAGTGGAGAACTTGATCAATACCACCTTTACCTTCCTCTGATACAAGGTAAGAAGGCCACCCCACCCTCAGCCCCAGCACTCACCCCCCTCGTGGATGGACCCCCAGCTCGGGCAACTACCATAGTGGCCCACAGCATGTTGGGCCGGATGGCAGAGTGTTAAAATGAGTGCTTGTGGAAGACCTCTGGAAATTTATCAGTGAATCTGAAACTTTATTTTAAAAATCAATGATTATAATGCTGTTAGTTTTTCTTAGGTAGTTTCTGAAAATCTGAGTACTTTCTTAGCATTCCCTCCTGCTAGATCCACCTGCGGTCAGGGTATTTGAGGTCACAGCACTAACCGAGGCTAGTGAAGGAGAAGTCCCTTTCCTTAAGTTTTTCTCTTTTTTGTACTCTATATTCTTTGCTTCAAAAATGAACTACTGCCGTTATTGTACATGATCTTAAAGGGTTTTTTTCCCCCTCATAAAATGTGCAGGTGGTGAAGTGGGCATTCTGCCTAAGTTCACCCTTCTCCAAGATACAAAAGAATTCTCAAATAGAAATGTGTTTTCTTTAAGACTCATAGCCTGAATGGAATCAAATAAAATTAATACAATTCTTAAAGGATTTCTTTGTTTAATATTATGAAAACTAGTATATCAAATAATTTTTCAAATATTAGAATTATGGTGTAAATTCTTTATTGGGGGCCAGGTTTACTAAGTAAGGTATAATTTACATACAAAAAAAGTCACCTTTTTGGGTATACAGTTCTGTGAATTTTGATAAGCACACACAGTCATGGAACCATCACCATAGTCAACATGCAGAACATTTCCATCACCCCAGAAAGTTCCCCTGAGCCTCTTGGAAGTCATCCCCTTCCCTTCCCCCGGTCCCTACCAAGTGCTAATCTGCCTTCCTCTCATAGTTTCCTCTTGTCCCGAATATCCTAAATGTCATTAGGTGGGGTGACGCCTTTGCGTCTGGCTTCTTTGACTTCCCTAATGTGTTTTGAGAGTCGTCCGCACTGTATTTATCAACAGCATGTTGGTTTTTATTGCTGAACGGTATCCATTCTGTGACTGGCTCACCAGTTCACCAATGGTAGGGCATTCGGGTTGTTTCCAGGTAGAATTACGATATCAATCTCTTGCTCTGGCCTTTAAAAGAAAAAGTGTTTATAAATATCTGTCAGCTGGGGCACCTGGGTGGCTCAGTTGGTTAAGTGCCTGACTCTTGATCTCAGCTCAGGTCTTGATATCAGGGTTGGGGGGTTCAGGGCCTGCACTGGGCTCCACACTGGGCATGGAGCCTACGATTAATCAATGTATACATTAGTAAATATATAAATATAAAGAAATTTATAAATATATCTGTCAGCTCACAAATTCTCTTCCCCAAGTCATCCTGATGACTCTTGATATTAGTAGTAATTGTCAGCTTACATACCCACTTGATTAACTATTTGAAAGGCCTTAATTGTTACAGTTCAGAACATTAATAGCTCTCACAATTATTAATTATGACTATATTTTATATTTGTAATAATAAAATATCTTTATACTAAAACTGACATAATTTCAACCAGTGAAACACAGAAGGAGATTTTCACATCATAAAGTCCTGAGTATGGGGCGCCTGGGTGGCTCAGTGGGTTAAAGCCTCTGCCTTCGGCTCAGGTCATGATCTCAGGGTCCTGGGATCGGGCCCCGCATCGGGCTCTCTGCTCGGTGGGGAGCCTGCTTCCTCCTCTCTCTGTGCCTGCCTCTCTGCCTACTTGTGATCTCTGCCTCTCAGATAAATAAATAAAATCTTAAAAAAAAATAAATAAAAAAAAATAAAGTCCTGAGTACTTGAAATATGTGAGAGCAAATGTTCCGATATCGACAGATCCTTTCTTGTATTGCTGATTCAGGCAGATGGTGGCCAGGATTGCCAGTAAGGGTGATGGCAGCCCTCCAAAGAATTTGGCTGAATTCAGAGACCCATAAGAGACTCTTAACTCTAGGAAACAATTGGTTTGCTGGAGGGGAGGCGGGGAGGGAATGGGATAAGTGGGTGATGGACATTAAGGAAGGCATTTGATGGAATGAGCACTGAGTGTTCTATGCAACTGATGAATCACTGAGTTCTTCCCCTGAAACTAATAATATACTATATGTTAACAAAATTGGATTTAAATTTAAAAAGAAAAAAGATAATGAATGTAGAGTCAAAGCCGAGCCTTGTTGCATCCCTACAAAACACGGAGAGGAGAAGACCAGGAATCACTTGTCCTCAGGTGTCTGTGCAGCGTCTGTGGTCTGTATGCTCCTGGCCGCTCAACACTGTCTGGAAGGGCAGCCTTAAGTCCACTCTCAGTGGAGGCAAGAGGAGGAAACTAGAAAGGAGAACCTGTAGGCCAGTGCATCACATGGTCCTTTTGGTGCCTTCCCACCCTGAGACCAAAGACCTGTTCATTCTCTCCCCCGTCTCCCATCACACACCTTTAAAATAAGTGGGCTGAGGCCCGGAGAGCTAAAGAGATGGTATTGGGTGTATAGAACAAGAAAAGAACAGACCAGAGCCTTTCTCTAACAGTGTGGTATGGTTTGACCACAGCAGGATCTAAGCATCCAGCAGTTCTAAGGAAATCATGCCTCTGAGAGGGAGAGAGAGTAGGAGCTCAGGGCTCTCCCCCGTTTCTGCTCAAAGAAACTCCTTGGGTTTGTAAGGTTTATCACTCAGCTAAGGAAGGAGGGTTAGAGATTGAAGAACATCCGTGATTCTAAAATAGATCATCTTGGCTGAAGAATAATCTCATGAATTTAGCTCTTCTTTGGAGCACCAATATGAAATATGTGTACAAGCCACTTTTTCCATAATACTTTCTGTTTTGGGGGCTCCTGGGTGGCTCAGTGGGTTAAAGCCTCTGCCTTCAGCTCAGGTCAGGATCCCAGAGTCCTGGAATCAGCTCTCTGCTCAGCAGGGAGCCTGCTCCGCCCCCTCCCCCACCCCTCCTCCTGCTTCTCTGCCTACTTGTGATCTCTGTCTGTCAAATAAATAAATAAAGTCTTTAAAAAAATACTTTCTATTTCGAAGTGGATTAAGACTGACAAGGAGCTGCACAGCCAGTACCGAGCGTTCCTGTGACTGTGCGTCCTGCTTCCCTCTGGTAACACCTCACACAGTGTGGTCCATTAGCAAAACCGCTTCAACCTTCCGACATGGTTTAGAAAGATAGAGAATGTCTTTTTTACTCGTGGAATGCTCTTTCAGTTGCTCCACGTTTCCAACCATTTCTGATTCATCGAAGAATACCTTCTGGATGTTCTTTGAGTACAGGTCTCCTGGCCACAAGTTCTCTCTGTTTCCCTTCATGGAGACTGTTTATCTCATCTTCCTTCTTTTTGGTCTGGGTGACCAAACACCCAGAAGGATGTTTTCATGAGAAATGGAATTCTGGGGTGAAGTTCTTTTCTTTCAGCACTTGGAAAATGTGCTACTTTTTCCTGACTCCATGGTTTCTGAGGGAAGTCTCTCATTCAAATTATTGTTCCTTTTTAGTTACAGTAGCCCCCCTTTTCTACAGGGGGTACATTCCAAGACCACTAGTGGATGCTTGAAACCATGGACAGTACCAAATACTACATGTACTATGCTTTTTGCTGTACATACATGCCTGTGGTTAATTTAATTCATAAATCAGGCACATATAATACAACAATTATTACAGTATACTATAGTGAAAGTTGCATGAATGTCATCTCTCTCTCCCTCAAATTATCAGAAGGGTGGCCATGTGGTGAGATAAAGTGAGGTGAATGACATAGGCATGTGATGTTTAGTGTGAGGCCAGTACTGACCCCCTGACGATAGGTCAGAGGGAGGGTCATCTGCTTCGGCAGTCAACCAAGGTCAACCTCAGAAAGCAGGACCATGGATAAGATGGGGATGGAGGGGACTACTGTAATGTATCATTTCCCTCTGACCACTATCAAGACTTTATCTTTACTTTTTCACGTTTTATTATGTAACTGAATGTTACATAATTTCTTTGGTTTTATCCTTCCTAGAGTTCACTCAGCTTCTTATATCTGTAGATGTACATCTTTTACCAAATTTGGAATGTTTTCGGACATTATTTCTTCAAATATTTTCCCAGCCTATACCCTTTTTCCTCTTTCTGAGACTCCAGTGACTGAAACATTAGATCTTTTGTTGTCCCACTGGTCCCTGAGCCTGCTCGTCTAACCCCCCTCACTTTTTTTTTCTTTCTTTTGTTCAGTTTCAGTAATTTCCACAGATTCTGTCTTCGACTTCCCTCTTTCCTCTGTCATCTCCAGTGTGCTGTTGAGCCCACCACTGAGGGTTTTTCTATTAAAGTGATTTTATTTGGGGCGCCTGGGTGGCTCAGTGGGTTGAAGCCTCTGCCTTCAGCTCAGGTCATGATCTCAGGGTCCTGGGATCAAGCCCCACATCCGGGTCTGTGGGAAGCCTGCTTCCCACATCCGGCTCTCTGCTCAGTGGGAAGCCTGCTTCCCCGTCTCTCTCTGCCTGCCTCTCTGCCTACTGGTGATCTCTGTCAAATAAATAAATAAAATCTTAAAAAAAAAAAAGTGATTTTCTTTTACTTTTTAGTTCTAAAATTTCCATCTGGCTCTTCTTTGTTTCTCCTATTTCTTTGCTAACATTTTCTATTTGTTTCAAATGTCCATAATTGATTATTGGAATATTTTTAGACCACATCTTTTTAAAATCCTTTCCTGATAAACTTCTGTTACCATCTCTGTATTTGTGTCTCTTGATGCCTTTTCTCATTCAGGTCGAAACTTTGGTGTTCCAGCTTACCATCTCCTCAGGTGTCCAGGCCAGAATAAAATAAAAAATTAAAAACCCTCGGGAACTCACCTTCAGGTCATTGCTTAAGTCCCCGGATCCTAGCCGGTCCTGTCACCTTTCCTTCGCTTTTCAGTTTTCTGATGCAGTTTATGTATTTTTGTTCCAGGTTATTTTTTTTTAATTGCTATTAGAGAAATAGGATGTAATCTGTTTCTTCCATCTCATCCAGAACCAGAAACCCAAAGCACTCTTTAAAAATGCCACTCTTGGGGCGCCTGGGTGGCTCAGTGGATTGAGCTTCCACCTTCGGCTTGGGTCATGATCTCAGGGTCCTGGGATCGAGCCCCGCATCGGGCTCTCTGCTCAGCAGGGAGCCTGCTCCCCACTCCCCACACTGCCTGCCTGTTTGCCTACTTGTGATTTCTCTCTCTGTCATATAAATAAATAAATAAAATCTTAAAAATGCCACTCTTTAGAAAATTCTACTGACTGAGCCAGTAAAATGTGCAACTCTTGATCTTGGGATCTTGAGTTCAAGACCCATGTTGGGCGTAGAGATTATTTAAAAAGAATTTTAAAAGCAAAAAATGCCAACATACCTGTCAAGTGTCTGAGTTATGCTTGATCCTTCATTTGGTCAAGAGTATTTTTTTCTTTCTATTTAAGTAATCCCCACCCCCAGTAGGCTTGAACTTAAAACCCTGAGGTCAAGAGTCACATACTGGACTGCCTGAGCCAGCCAGGCACCCCGGCCAAGAGTATTCTTTTTTTTTTTTTTAAGATTTTATTTATTGATTTGACAGACAGAGATCACAAGTAGGCAGAGAAGCAGGCAGAGAGAGGTAGAAGCAGGCTCCCTGCTGAGCAGAGAGCCCGTGCGGGGCTCGACCTGAGCCAAAGGCAGAGGCTTTAACCCACTGAGCCACCCAGGTGCCCAAGTCAAAAGTATTTTTTTTTTTTATTTGTTTATTTGAGAGAGAATGAGTGAGAGAGAGCATGAGAGAGGAGAAGATCAGAAGGAGAAGCAGACTCCCCAAAGAGCTGGGAGCCTGATGTGGGACTCGATCCTGGAAGTCCGGGATCATGACCTGAGCCAAAGGCAATCGCTCAACCAACTGAGCCACCCAGGCGCCCCAAGAGTATTTTTAAAAGCAAGACGTAAAAACCTATTTAAGCTAGCTTAGATAAATAGAAGTTTAATCTTAACTAGCATGACAGAAGTTCAGCTGTTTGCTATAGCAATTTTTTCATATTCCTAAGAAACCTTAAATTATTATGGGGGGGGGGGGAATCACATTCTGCAAACAATTACTTCCGTAGAGAAGTGAGGAAGACTGTTAGGAGCTAGAGGAACTCACACCTTCTTTCCCTACAGCAATTAAAGTTTTTTAAAAAGTCTTGGCCATGAAATACCAACTTCACTGAATACCTCTCCCTTTCATTCACTCGCTCCACTTCTCACTCCTCACTCCCAGATAGGGTGTCAGTGGCCAGCCAGCGTCTGATTCTACAACACCATCACTCACCAAGGACCGTCTGGGGTTCTTTTGTCTTATATTTCATATTCTCAGAAGAGCATTTAGTGGTCATTGGTCATCCGGTGGATTTCCAAGCTAAGTCAGAGGTTGATGTCTTTCTGGTCAGCTGTGGCAGGGGCAGAAGCGCCAGTTGTTTGACTCCCCTTACCATGAACCGCTTCACTTCATAAAGTAGAGGGCTGGTGGTAAACGCGCAGGGCAGAAACATTCTCCCAGCAACCATTTCTTAGGCTACATAGTTGTTAAACGTCGAAACAAATACAGTTTTGGTTTTTTTTCTTTGTCTAGTGAGAAACCTCAAACTGCATATTTGTGTGACATCTTGAAAATCTTCTTTCCTTAGAACGCCTGACAGACAATCTCAGAGTTGGACAGACATCCATAGTTGCTGCTCAGATGTTTCTTTTTTTCAGAGTTTTGCTGCTAAGAATATCTCCCCAACATCTGACTTCACTGTGGCCCATAATGGTCTCTGAATTAGTAAGTACAAATATTTTACTCTTGGAAGCGGGGCTGAAGCGTTTTTTGTTTTGTTTTGTTTTGTTTTTTGCTTTTTTTCAGGATTAATCTACTATTTCATTTATATCTTAATTTTATCTACAAAATTTTCAACCAAGCTGGTAGCACATCATCAGCTCTTAAATAGGTTAAATAGGGAATTTGTTTTGAGACAAAGCCATTTAATGCATCCCTGGGAAATTTTGTAGTTTGTATAAGAAGAGTATAAAACTTTAAGGCACAGTGAGTAACTATGTACACGATACTAACTGACCACCATTGGACAGGTCAAGAAGGTAAAATTCAAGAAACATAAAAAGCTCTGTAAGTTACTACCTTCCTGCTTCCATGGTAAGGAAAGTTCCTAGGCAAAGTCTTTCAGATCTAGTGCCTCTAGGGCGAAAAGAGGGTCAGATCATCTTCTGGTAATGCTTGCCCTCCCAGTATCTGGTTGGAGGGGCCATCTCAAGTGAAGTCAAAAGCAAATTAGAGGGAAGACGTCAGGTCATCATGTCTCTGAGCTACTGGTGTGAACTGTAATTTATGGTGACGTTATTTACATAATCTGCAGATTAATCCTTTAAGTTCTAAATTACAGAGTTTACACCCATGACTGGAAATGTTACCATCACATACCTTGACCTACCATACCATACCATACCACGAATTCACATAACTAAAGATTCCTAATGAAAAATTATCCTTCCTAAATCCCTCATATTTCCGTCGAAGAACTTCCTGGCCAGATGTTCACATTCACCGATAATAGATTTCCATAACAGGCTCACTGTGTCTATGTTGTGAGTTTCTTTGAAGCCAAATCTTATAGGGAAATATTTAAGGTTGAGGGTGGCTTAGTCCATTGAGCATCTGCCTTTGGCTCAGGTCATGATCCCGGGGTCCTGGGATGGAGCCCCGCAGCTCAGCGGGAAGTCTGCTTCTCCCTCTCCCTTTGCCTGCCTTTCCCCCTGCTTGAGCTCTCTCTCTCTCCGTCAAATAAATAAAATCTTCAAAAAAAATATTTAAGATTAAAAGCTTAATGCCGTTTGGAAGGCTATTAACAACCATTAATCTCAGAAAGCATTGTAAGTTTGTGGGTAGGCTTTTAAGAGCAGCATTTCTGAATTACACCACACATTTTAGTTCTTCCTTACTCACATTTAATTATAAATTAGTCATAAAGACATGTTCTAAGATTCTGAACACATATTTAGGAATATTTTCAAAATTCTCTTTCAGGAACAATGCACTATTTCATATATATCTAACTTCATATGAAAATGTTCAAGTTGGTAGCACATAGGTTTTAGTTAAATAGAGAATATTTTATCTTCTGTAATCATATTTGATCTTTTAACCATCAGCTTATTTCCACTGATTTAAATTGTTTGATATTATTTGCTGTTTTTTTTTGTTGTTTTTTTTTTTTTTAAAGATTTTATTTATTATTTATTTGTCGGAGAGAGAGGGAGAGAGAGCGAGCACAGGCAGACAGAATGGCAGGCAGAGGCAGAGGGAGAAGCAGGCTCCCCGCCGAGCAAGGAGCCCGATGCAGGACTCGATCCCAGGACGCTGGGATCATGACCTGAGCCGAAGGCAGCTGCTTAACCAACTGAGCCACCCAGGCGTCCCTATTTGCTGTTTTTTAAACTGTTTTTTTCCAGTTTTACCAAGATATAGTTGACGTACAGTAATATATAACCTTAAGGTGTACAAAGTGATTTGACTAACATATATGGTGAAATGATGACCACTGTAAGTTTAGCTAACATCGATCATCTCATAGATATAAAAAGAGGAAAAGAAAAACATGTTTCTTCCTTATGATAAGAACTCTTAAGATTTACTTTTAATGATTTTATATATACCCTACGGCAATTTAACTATTGTTGTCATGTTGGATATGATGCCCTGGTACTTAACTCATCTTAAAATGAAAGTTTGTACTTTTCGACCACCTTCATCCCATTTCCCCTCCCCCACACCTGCCTTTGATAAGCTCAAATCTGATCTCTTTTTCTATGAATTTGGTGTGTTTGTTTTTAAGATTCCACATATAAATTAGATTATGCAGTATTTATCTTTGTCTGATATATTTCACTTATTATAATGTTGTCAAGGCTCATCCATGTGGTTCCAAACAGCAGGATTTCCTCCTTTTTTATAGCTGAACGATATTCTACTCAATAATCTACAACATTTTCTTTATCCATTCATCCATCAGTAGACACTTGGATTTTCCCCATGTCTCATAACTGACACTGCAGTGAACATGAGGATGCAGATATCTTGTCAACACGGTGTTTGCCTTTCCTTCTGATACATTCCCAGAAGTGTAATTGCAGGATCATAGCATAGTTCCATTTTTAATTTTTTGAGGAACCTCCTTCCCATGCGGTTACACCAGTTCACATTCCCGCCCACAGTACACAAGTGTTCTTTTTCTCCACATCCTCACCAACACTTGTTGTTTCTTGTCTTTCTGATGGTAGCCGTTCTGACAGGTGTGAGGTGATATCTCACTGGGGTTTTGTTTGTTTGTTTGTCTTGCATTTCCCTGATGGTTAATAATGCAGAGCATCTTTTCATGGACCTGTGCGCCATGATACCTTCTTTGGAAAAATGTCTATTCAAGCCCTTTGCCCATTTTTACATTAAATTATTTGATTTTTTTGTTATTGAGAATTATTTGATTTTTTTGTTATTGAGTTGTATGACTTTTTAAATATATTTTTATGTTGACCTCTTATCAGATATTTGGTTTGTAAATATTTTCCCCCTCTCTGTAGGTTGTCTTCTCATGTTGCTGATTTTTTTGCTTTGTTACTTTTTTGTTTTTTAATTTTACTTATTTGTCAGAAAGAGAGATGAAGAGAGCGAGCATAAGCAGGGAGAACAGTGGGCAGAGGCAGAACCAGGCACTCTGCTGAGCAGGGAGCCCAACTCGGGGCTCGATCCCAGAACCCTGGGATCATGACCTGAGCCGAAGGCAGATGCTTAACTGACTGAGCCACCCAGGCGCCCCGGCCATATACATTCTAAACATCAAGCTCGGTTTCATCGCTCTCAAATAGTAAATTGTATTTATGTTTTCTTTTGAAGATTCAGATATTCATACAGCTTGAAGAAGATCTGAGAGACGATGATGAATCGTTGAGGTGAGTTGTGCGAGGGTCTGTGTGCATCCGTGAGTGGTGCACATCACTTTGTGATGCACGGTTATCTAACACTCCGTGTTATTTTCTCGAAGTACTTGGGAAGGGACCAGCTATTTGACCATTTCTTAAACGAAAAAGGCTCCTTATGGACCTTGCACAGCCAGATGGACTACAGCGTATGCGAACAAATTTGTAACAAGAGTTTCTTTGCAAATTTATAGAAACAGCAATAAAATCAACAGAATGAAAATTGCCGATGGAAATGGGCCCTCCGTGGGGGAGATACCCCCGAGTGAACTGGTCTTATATTTATCAGCTTGCAAATTCCTGGACACAGCACTTTCTTTTCCACCTGACAAGATGCCGTTATTTCAAATGTAAGTCAGATAAGACCATGTGTCCTCTTTGAAATGGTGACTTTCCTTGTCAGCACTTTTACTTTGTTGTGACCCATGTATGGGAAGCCCCGGTAGTGGTTTCTAGTGGCCGACGAGAAGACCAGGTTTCAGAGTGCTCGCAACACCTGCGGTTTCCTGAATTTGGATGGGTTTCGGGCAGTGTGGGGGGGGGTGGTTGTTCACGGGGTTTCGCTACTGAGTGTTTATAAAACAAGAGTCCGGGACTGGTGGTCCTCCCTGCATTTGTGTAGATTTCATTATCCGTTTGTTTCTAATTAAACAAATGGAACACTGTCTCCAGCTCACTTTGCCGCTGTTGGCTTACATTTCCTGTGGGCTTAACACAGCTGCTCATATGGTTAATTTCATGCCTGGCCCCAGATGCCACTTCTCTCTGTCCTATCCCCCTAGAGAGAGTAATCATGTAGAAATGTTTGTGGTTACAATGTGGATTCTTCTTTACAGCAGACTACAGAGTGAAAGAAGCCAATCTGAAATGGCTGTAGACTGTAGGATTCCAACTCTGTGACATTCTGGAAAAGGCAAACTATGGAGACAGTGAAAAGGTGGTCAAGGGTTACGAGAGAGGGAATCAGAACACAGATGATTTTTAGGACTGGGAAACTACTTTATTTGATACTCTAACAGTGGCTGCGTGTCATGGTACATTTATCTACACCCATAGAATGCACACCACCAAGAGTGAGGCCTAAGTTGAACTGGGGACTTGGGGTGATAATGACGAGTCAATGTCAGTTCCCCAATGGTTACAGACATACCATTCTGGTGGAGGCTGTTGGGGGTTGTTGCTAGTTCCGAATCTTTGGACTTTCCAGGCAATTGTGTTGTGAACCTAAACCTGCTGTAAGGAAGAAAGATTTTTTTTTTTAAGTGAGTTCTGATATATATGAGTATGCATGGCAGCATTATTCGTAATAAGCAAAAAGTGGAGAAAATCTTAAGTCCATCGATGTATAAGTATTCATACAATGAAATACTCAGCAATAAAAAGAGATGAAGTACGACGTGTCCTTGCAGCATGGACGGACTTTGGCAGCATCATGGGAAGTGAAAGACAGCAGTCACAAAGAACCACGTGTTCTGTGATTCTGTTTATATGACTGTCCCCAGTAAGAAAATATGCAGAGACAGAAAATAGATGGGTGGTGGCCTAGATGAAGGGGGCGTAAGGGATGGAGGGCTGATAGGTAAGGGAGCAGGGCTTCTTCGTGAGGTGATGAAAACATCCTGAAGTTGATTATGGTGATGGATAGACAATTCTGCAAATAAATGAAAGGCTACTAAATTATACACTTCAGGGGGGTGAATCGTATGGTGTGTGAGTTGTATCTCGAGAAAACTGTTTAAAACTCCTTTTGAAGTTGGCTCTGAGCATGATGTCAGGTTTTGTTTTGTTTTTTTTGTCCAGTTACAGGTGGGCATTTGTTCCAGAAGTGGACACAGAGGGCCCTGCCTTCCTGTCGGATCTCGAGGAGAGTCACCAAGAATGCAAACCCCACACCGTTAGGATTCTGGAACTTCTAAAACTAAAATATGGGGTAAATGTCTTCCTTTTTGCAATTTATATTTGTGGCAGAAGGGACGAATCTAGGCAGCGAGAGAAGTCCTTCACGCGCTGCTTGACTTGAATGACTTTGAATAATTTTCTAAAGTTCTTTGATCCAAGTGTTAAAACTTGGAGGTGGTAGAAATCCCATCTTTACTTTCTCATTTTTATGTCACTTTCTCATCCCAGTTGCCAAGGTAAGCATCCTGGATGACAGGATCAGGTTCTGTGGAAGTTTTATACACAGAGTACCTTTATTATGCTAAGGATAGGCCTGCAGGAAAAATGTTTGGAGCCTGGCTGGAGAGGGCACGGGCAGGGGCTGGGGTGGAAAATGTCAGTTGAAGACCAGCATTTGAGTTCATTTGGAAACTGCCACTGAGTACTGGTAGTGAATGTTCCTAAAGAACCCACTGCTTAGGTCTGTAGCCCGCATGTACCTCACTTGCATCTCTAACCCTTAGCAAAGCCGTATCATCTTTACGGGATTGGGTGGTGTTTTTTTTTTTTTTTTGCAGGAAATTGGCAGCTCTGATGAGATCACCATGAAGAATGAATTCCCCCTTCTGCGCCAGCATTCTGTTTCCAGCATCAGGCAACTGGTGCCATTCTTCCAGACTCTCAGTTGTGCTTTTAAAACCCAGAGTAAACTGCCTGCTGATACCCAAGGACCTCCGGTCTTGGAGTTTCCTGTTACAGATAGCCCAAGGGTCTTGAAACAACTAGAAGAATGTGTTGAGTATGATTTTTTGGAACATCTGGAATGTTAACCACGTAAGACAGAATTTCAAATCCGTTTACTGATACCGCTGTGAAAACCAGGATTTATCCTAAACAAGAAAAGAGCCGGGATAGTGCTTTTAAATAAGTTTATTTCAATTTTGAAGGTCGATTTCAGATAATTTTCTGTGGGGCAACAAAACACACCTCCCTAAATGCCTTGTAATATATTTGGATCTGATTGTATGTTTCTTCCTCAATTTATGTAAAGAAAATAAAATAATATATCATCTGATGCTAGCACAAAATTTGTAATATGAAGTGTGAAGGTAATCAGTTGTTTTCTTTGTCGATGTAGATATATGGGCTGTCAGTATATTTCCCTTAAAGTTTACACTTGTTGAATATTACTTTTAACCTTTCACTCATATCCTTTAAAGCATTTATTTTCGTACCATATTTTAAAACCAAAGTATGTTATTTTCTGAAAATAATAATTGCCATTACCATTAGCTTCAGCAGTGCTGAGGGCTTGAAGATACCAGAGTGTATTTAACTCTTGCCCATTAAAAGCACATGGTAGGTGGCTCAGTTGGTTAAGCATCTATTTCAGCTCAGATCATGATCTCAGGGTTATGAGTTCAAGCCCCAGGTCGGGCTTCATACTCAGAGCAGAGTCTGCTTGGGATTCTTTCCGTCTCCCTCCCCGTCTGCCTCCCCTCCCCCCCCCCCCCGACTCTTGAATACATTCTCTCTCTCAAATAAATAAAATCTTTTTTTAAAAAAAGTCACATGTTAAGGGGCACCTGGCTGGCTCAGTCGGTGGAGCATGTGACTCTTGATCTCGGGGTTATAGGAGTTCAAGCCCCACATTGGGTACAGAGATGATAAATGAACTTTTTTTCTAAAATCACATGAGAAAATCACAGTGCATCCAGCTTCGAAAGAAATACATGGTTTTCAAAACTCTAACAGCTGGAACCTTAGTTATGTACAATTAATTGCTTTGCCAGCACTTTCCATTGTGGAGCCTTTAATGCCTTAAGCTACAGTTAAGAAACTGACCCTTTGGACTCTTCCCTCATATACTGTCCTTTCTGGGATCTTTTTCCCACTTTGTAGACATCCCTTTTCATTAAAATAATCCCTTTCTCAGCACAGACTCCTCTCGCCTGGCAGCAGGTCACCCCACTCTTTCCCAGCCTCTCTGTCTTTCTGCCAGTTACCCTATTCAGAGTCCTGGCTTGGCGCCCCTGCTCTGCTGTGGGAGCCTCCACTCTGCCAGCAAGCGTGCTTTGCCTTCCAGACTTGCCTACCTCATGTCCCCCTTTCAGCCTCCAGAGCACTGCGTGGAGTCTCATTCCCGCCCGGAGGGTGCATACGAGGCCTAATGTGTGCTCTCAGGTCCATCCTTTCTGTAAACCAGGGTGTTCTGGAATGCAACCAACATTAAGTTCCTCCTAACATCCTTCTACTTAATAGTCTGTGTGCATTGCCAAAGCAGCTCGCATCATTAGCCCTGGTCTAGGATCTGGGGAGCACATAACCGCCTGATTACCTAAATAAGGGCTGAAGAGAAAAAAAAAAAAAAGCACCACTGGAAACATGGGTATTCATCCAAATGTGTGTGAAAATTATGGTTTTTTACACCTAAGGGGATATCTTTAAAAACATGTGCAAGTTTGGTCACTGAAATTTTAAATATTGAAGTGTAGACTTCTAACTCCTGCGTAATTTACACTGTGAGTGAGCTGTAATTCAGATTGTGAGGAAATAGCCATCTGCTGATGAATAGTTAACACCAAGGTGGGTGCATGTGTTCATATATCAAAATTTACAACAAAACTAACAATGTCATTAGCTATTATGCTGCGGAAGGTAGTTCTTGTATCTGTACCTAGATTTACAAATTTTGTTTTTCATTTTTTTTCTCCCCCGTATCTAAAACAGCTTAATGGTTTCTGAAAATACCGTATGTCATTTAATCCTTATTTATTAAATAGAAATCTTTAAAAGACAGGGATTCAACAACATCCCTATGTTTCTCCTAGAACACCGACGAAGTCTTATAAACATGATGTACCTCTAAGTCTTTCGTTAGCGATACCACAGCAGTTGACAGTGTAAGTTCCAAAGCCAACTTGCCTGGGTGTGCCTCAGCTTCCCCACATACTAGCTAGAGCAAAACTTTGTGCCTCAGCCTTCTCAGCTATAAAATGGGAATACCGACTGTAAGTGTATCTTAGGGTCATAGCAACTTATCATCTCCGTGCCGCCTTTGTGATCTATAACAGTTTTGATCCTGCACCCATCAGTAAAAAAGTAGACTGTGCCCACCCCAATGTCTGGAAACATGAGGAAGAACAAGATTAACAGTTCGGGTATCTTCTTTTTACTTCCCAACAGAGGCCCTTCTGCACCCCACTTTGGAGCCAACGCTCTGACTCCATTCCTCCCAGAGGAAGTGGTGCTCTGTGTTTAGCTCTTAGTCACTGCACTGAGGGCAGGGAGTGTGCTGGGAGAGGTGGGGTTGCCAAGGGCAGCCACAGCAAAGCAGAACACACAGGCTCTCTAACAGTTGGACACCCAGAGCCGCAGGCGGTGTTGATGGGAGAGTGGCACGTGTGCGTGGGGATAACACGATCCCTGCTGCTAGGGCGCTTACCAGGGGCCAGGCACGGCACCAAGTGCGTTACCCGAATCCTTTTCTTTCTTACCACCTCCTTAGGAAGTAGGGGCTTACCCCATTCTACAAGTTCAGCAGAGCCAGGAAGTCTGTCTCCCTCTAGAGCCCTATGTTTCAACCTCAGCGCTGAGAAAGTGAAACAGGAAATCCCTGAGGTGGCTGCTCCTTTCTGGGAACGTGTGGAAGGCAGTTTCTGAAACTACCCCACCCATTTATCACTTCCTGTAAAACCAGCTGGTATAAGACCACAGCACTCCTAGCTTTGAAGGTGCGGTGAGATGTGTTTTAGAGGAGAACGAACCTTATTGCCCATTAGTTATACATTATGCCCATTTAAATTAGGAGTACAAGTAGCTAGATTCGTGGAAATAGTTGATGAAGTTTGTACCTAAAAGTTTTGACCGATTACCCAGGAGACTGGACAGAATTCTGTGCCGTTGGAATAAAATGCTTCAGTGTGAGACCTGCGAGGAGGTATTACCTGCGGGTCAGTGAGGCAAACCAATGAACACGCAAAACCAACATCTTCAAAGAAGAAAGTATGATTGGGACCGGGATGTGGACCAACTAAGGAGTTTTCCCATTCTACATGAAGGAACAGCTGGGCCTATGACTGTTACAGGAGTGTCGTGTGTGTGTGTGTGTGTGTGTGCATGTGCGTGCACGTGTGCGATCGTGTGTCCATATTTTGTTAAGTCCTGTAGTAATCATTCCAGACTATTCAATCCTCTTCAACCAGACTCGGTGCTGTCTCTGAAGTTCAGAGTGAAGGAGACCCCTTCCAGCATTTTTGAGAATAGGTATGAGTATCCCAAGGTCAGCAATCTGTCCGTTACAGTTGGAATCCAGCAAAGCAACTATGCTTAGCAGGGATCCTCCCACTGGGATGTGCAGGAGACCCTCCCGGAGAGCTTGCTAACTTGCAGAATGCCTAGCCTCCTCCCTAGAGCGTCTGGATCAGTAGATGGGATGACACTCAGGAATTTGCTTGTGTCACAAGTTGTTTTTGTCGCAGGTGCTTCCTGAACCGTTCTCGTAGAAACACTAGTTTTCAGAGCAATTTATTTACAAATATGGTTACTTACAAGGAAGCCAAGAGGAAACTAGCAAGCTGAGCTTGTTAGGTTACTTCTGCTCCCATATAGGGAGCTCCTTCCAAGTGGTTCTCCATCTAAATCAAGGAAGTCCACCTTTAAGCCAAGGGGGAAAGGAAATAGACTTTAAAATACTCTAAGTCTAGGACAAGAATAAGGTACTTCCTCAAAGAGTTAAAAATAGAATTACCATATGATCCAGAAATGCCACTAAAAAGAACTGAAAGCAGGGTCTCAGATGATGAAGTTCTAGAACCTAGGCGAGGTTCAGTGGGGTGAGGTCTGGAGCCGACAGCTAAGAAAGAATTCTTAAGACGTCTCTGGTGCAAAAAGGTGGCTTATTAAAGCACGGGGACAGGACCCGTAGGCAGACAGAGATGTTGCTCCGCTATCCTGAGGAGTGGCTGATCATATACACAGGAGTTGGGTAGGTGAGGACAAAGGGGATGATGTTAGTCTCTAAGGAATTTTGGAAGCAAGGTCTCCAGGACCTTGAGGGGCTAGCTGTTGTTGGGATAAAGGTTATTTATTACTAGTAAAAAATCTTCTCATGAGACCCTTTAGATGTATATCAGTGGGTCATATGCTTGGGAATGATTGCTGACACTATCTTGGAGGTTTAGAGATAAAGTTTCACATTTCTCCTATCAAGTGTCCTTGTTAGTGAGATTTAGGTTTAGAAGAAATTTAACTTTATTTCCATTTCCTTCTGCCTCAGTCTCCTTCAGTTTTTATGGAGGGGAGGGCGACATTAGTGCTTGAGGAACTGAGTTATTTGTCTCTGGAAATTGGGCTATTGATAAGATAGCTTCTTTGGGGGCGCCTGGGTGGCTCAGTGGGTTAAAGCCTCTGCCTTCGGCTCAGGTCATGATCCCAGGGTCCTGGGATTCAGCCCCACATCCAGGCTCTCTGCTCAGCAGGGAGCTTGCTTCCCTCCCTCTCTCTCTGCCTGCCTCTCTGCCTGCTTGTGATCTCTGTCTGTCAAATAAATAAATAAAAATCTTAAAAAAAAACCACATAGCTTCTTTGTTGTAAATCACTAGGACATTTGTAGACGAAATGTAGAAACAGAGTAGAAATGTAGACACAGAGTAGAATGGTGTGTACCAGGGGCTGGGGGTGGGGGATGGGGAGTTAGTGTTTAATGGGTATAGCATTTCAGTTTGGAAGGATGAAAAATTTCCAGGGATGGATGGTGGTGAAGGGGACACAGCAATGTGAGTAAAATTAATGTCACCCGATTGTACACTTAAAAAAGGGTTAAAATGGTAAATTTTAGGTTCTGTATACAGTACAATTCTTTTTTTTTTTTTTTTTTTTTTTATTTGACAGAGAGATCACAGGCAGAGAGGCAGGCAGAGAGAGAGGAGGAAGCAGGCTCCCCGAGAGAGCAGAGAGCCCGATGCGGGGCTTGATCCCAGGACTCCGAGATCATGACCTGAGCTGAAGGCAGCGGCTTAACCCACTGAGCCACCCAGGCGCCCTACAGTACAATTCTTAACACAAAAACAAAAATACTGTGAGTTTAAAGTGAAGGCATGGGAGACAGCTGGGGTTCTCTCTTATGTAATGAACAAACAACTGTCTCAATCTGGGTTTCCCCCCACAAAGTCAACCAGAAGCAGATGGGAGGTGGAAAATTAAGAAGATTGCCCTTTAACATTTTGGCTCTAAAAGAAGTCACTTAACATGTTACCCTAAATTGAGACCCTAAATCGGGAACTGGAGGCCTCGCCTCTCTTCTGTCTCCTCCAATCGCTCAGCGTTTCTCATCTCTTGCATTTCTATCATGTTCCAACTGCTTGATACTATCTCTTCTTCTTTCAACCAACAAGTCCGGCCTAAGTCGCTTATTTAACAAATATGCGGGGGCCAGTCTTTGACACCCAGACTCCTCAGTCTTGCTCCTTTCCACAGGTCCTCATGCACAGTGAGCAGTGAGGCACTTTGTCACAGGGAGGCCCTAGTAAAGTGAGAACTGATGACATACCCATCGCCAGCTGCAAGACCAGAGCCCCTTGTGTGGAAGACACAGAGCCCGTATCTTCAGTTCCTTTGGGGTCTGGCATATATAAGCGGCCTGAGATAACTAAATGAAAAACATAAAAGTTTGATTTTCTGAAAAAGATGATGCTGGAGGAGGAAGAAAGGCCAGTAAACCCAAGTTTGAGTGAAGTAATTTCTGGACTAGACAGCTGGGGGCTCAGGAAACACTGGGTTTTTGGCCCCACACCCAGACCCTCAGTCGCTCCAGTACCCACCTTCCTGAGGCTCATGCTGTCTCACTGACCACCTGCCATTGGCGCGTGAGGATGCTGGGGTTGGCTTGCTTTCCCCACTCTTCCCCGCAGGTCTTTGAACTGCCTCATTCCGTACAGTCAGCCCAACCCACCCAAAAAACGTGTGAAGACTGTGTTTTCTGTCTTCACCGGGCTTGTCCTCCATTCTCACTGGACCCTTGACAACAAAACACCACTGTATTCTCTGGAGGGTGAACACTTGAGCCTGGGCACTACCGAGCTGTATGGAGAGAGCTCCTTGTGTGTTAAAGAGGCCATCTTAACTAATAAGCATGCAATTGTCTATTCTTCCATGGTTCCCTTGTAATTGTTTTATGTTTGTTTCCGATTCTAAGCCAGGTTAACAATCTAATTGTCACAGAATCTAAATCCTTCAGGAAACAGACAAATTGCTATGATTGAGAGAGGTGGAGCTTGTGGCTAATTGAAGTGCATAATCAACCTAAAGCTAATCAAACTTAATGAAAAGTTAATATATACAAATCAAGGGGTGCCTGGCTGGCTCACTCAGTAGAGCATGTGACTCTTGATCTTGAGGTTGTGGGTTCAAGCCCCACATTGGATGTAGAGATTACTTAAAAATGGAATCTTATATATTTTTATCTAAATATGCACGTAAGACAGTTTCTTGAGATCAACATCTCTATATCTATCTACCTATCTAAATGACCAGTTATGAGATAGATGAAATCCCACTTAAAAAAACGATAATAAAATATTCAGGGGAAAAAACTTCATAAGAACTCCTTAGAATTTCCAAAGGAGTAAAGAAGACTTGGAGTGAAAGGAAAGGCTTACTAGGTCTTGAAGGGGAAGGTCCAACACCATCAAGTTGTGAATTCTAAATTAATCTGTAAATGTAATGCAACCCCCCAGAAGCAACACTTAGATTTTTTTGAACTAGGAAAACGCATTCTAAAATTTATATGGAAAAAATAGGCAAAAGTAGCCAGAAATTTTCTGAAAAAGAGGAGAACTAAATTGAGTAGATCTTGAAACATATTGTAACACCAAATAATTGGTATCAGTGCAGAAATGAACAGCAGATTAATAGAACAAAACAGAAAGCCCTTCAGTGGACACAATGCGAGGAAGAATTTAGTATATAATAAAAGTGACACTTCAAATCAATAGGGGGAAAGAAAGGTGGCTTATTTGATGAATGGTATAGAGATAACTGGGTAACCAACAGAAAAAAAATAAATTCCAAACAGATCAAAGATTGAAAGCATGGAAAAACCATAAAAATACTAGAAGAAATCAAGAGAAGACGTCTATATAAGCCAAGAATGGAGATGATCTTTCTTAGACGAATATAAATTCCAGAAGTCATAAGAGAAAGTTCAATAATTTTAACTATATACATTATCTTCTAAAATTCTGCTTAACAAAAATCATGAGCAAAGTAAAATACAAATGGCAGACTGAGAAAAATATTTGAGACTCCTATCACAAAGGGTTAATTTCTCCAATACTCAAAGAACTATCAAGAGAAAAAGAATAGTAAAATGGGCAAAAAGTATGAACAGGGAGTTCTACACACATGAAAAAACAACTGGTTTTAACACATGTAAAAAGGTGCCCAATTTACAAAAGGCCTTACACTATGAGGGAAAGATTAAAATTGCTCTGAAACATTTTTCACTGACCATTTCAGCAGATACTAGTAATAGGGGAAATAGGATCCTTTCTACATTGCTGTAAGAAATATAAATTGCTACAAGCTCTGTGGAGGAAATTTGGCTATCAAAGTTTCTATCAAAACTATGAATGGATGTATCTTTTGACTCAACAGTTCTACTTTAAGGAATTTATTTGATATACATACATATGTGTAAAATGATTTAAGTTTTTCATTGTCATCTTATTGATAATAACAAAAGTGTAGACACAATCTGTGCCCACCAGCAGAAGATTGGCTGAAGACGTTTCAGTGCATCAATAAAATGGAATGTTATTGGGGTGCCTGGCTGGCTCAGTAGAGCACGTGACTCGATCTCGTCATGAGTTTGAGACCCACATTGGGCATAGAGATTACTTTAAAAAAAAAAAAAAAAAAAAAAGGAAAGTTAGGAGGTTGCAAAATGACGTGAGGAAGCTCTTTATGTGGTTATGGAAAGAGCTCCATGATACACTGTTTACACTGTTGTACATAAAACTCAAGATGCATAACAGCATAAGTTGGTAAAAACAACCAGATTTCACGTTGTGTTGATTTAGATGAGGTGGAGGTTTTGTTTATGTGGCTAATATTCCAACCCTTGTATGGACTTTAAAAAATTTCTTTCCCTGCCTCAGTCCATTTGGGCTGCTATAACAAAAATACCATAGGTTGGGTGGCTTACAACAAACTCTTGGTTTGGGCTGAGGTCATACTCTCTCTCTCTCTCTCAAATAAATGAATAAATCCTTTTGAACAAATCACCTCAAGTCAGCTTTGACTTTTTTAAAATAAAGATTTCCATGCAAGCTTGGGTTTGTCTGATACACACCAGAGGGGTGTTTAGTTTCTTGTAAAATCCCCTTTTATACCAACCTGGTGTGAGCTTAGCCTATACGTTTGCCTCAAATTTTTTTCGATATGAGTAAGCCCTGAGGACGTAGAATTCCACAGTGTGCTCAGTTTTGTGAAAAAAAAAGGGGGAGGGAGCAAAGAATTGATGTTTAGGTAGTACTTGCTTGTATATATGAATATATTGTCTATGCCTTTTGTTGCCCTAACAAACTGTCACAAACTTAGTGGCTTAAAACAATAGAAATTGCTTCTCTTCCAGTTCTGGAGGCCAGATGTCTGAAGTAAGTTTCACTGGGCTGAAGTTGTCTCCTCTGTAGACTCTGGGGTCTCTAGAATGGAGTTTCCTGATCTTTTCTGGCTTCTAAAACTGCATTCTTTGGCTCAAGTCCCTTTCTATATTTCCAGAACCAACAGCATAACATCTTCAAGTCTCTCTCTGCTGCAGAGGTCAAATAATGTGACCCCCATCTCCCTCTGCCTTTGTTTCATAAAAACAGTTGGGATTGCATCTGGGGCCCATCCACAAAATCCAGGCTGATCTCGTCTCAAAATGAAAGTAATTTGCTTAATAGCTAATAAGTGAAGAAGCCGGATGTAGCCCTAGACTGACATTGCATTATACTATTAAAATTCTATTTTGATTTTCACAAAGCTGTAGCAGAGACTCATCAAATCGATTTCACAACTCACAAATGGGCCACAATTTAACAAACACAGCCTTGAGATCATAAGTTTTCTATTTTATTCACCACTGCACCCTTAGAGCCCTGATATTGACAGACAGGAAGAAAGCTCTCAATAAAGAGTTGATGAGAAAGCTTCTTACCTAACAATCTTAACGCTGGAGGAAACCAAGAAATTATCCAGTCCAGGGCATTACAATTGGTATTAACTAGCACTTTGACTTAGGTGATTTCACATTATGTCATTGGCCCAATGGTGAGTCACAAAAGTGACAACAAAACATTTTTTTTAAAGTTTTATTTATTTCCTTGAGACAGAGCAAGAGCAATAGCTAGAGAGGAAAAGGGAGAAGCAGACTCCCCGCTGAGCAAAGAGCGGGATGTGGGGCTTGATCCCAGGACCCTGAGGTTATGACCTGAGCTGAAGGCAGATGCATAACCTACTGAGCCACCCAGGCACCCCTAAACATTTTCTCATTCATGTAGCTCTTCCTCGAATTATGATGGAGTTACCTTCCAATAGACCCATCACAAGCTGAAAATATTTTAAGTTGAAAATGCATTTAGGGTGCCTGGGTGGCTCTGTGGGTTGGGCCTCTACCTTCGGCTCAGGTCATGATCTCAGGGTCCTGGGATCAGTCCCACATTGGGCTCTCTGCTCAGCAAGGAGCCTGCTTCCCCCTCTCTCTCTGCCTGCCTCTCTGCCTACCTGTGATCTCTCTCTGTGTGTGAAATGGATGGATAAAATTAAAAAAAAAAAAAAAAAGAAAGAAAGAAAATGCATTTAATACAACATACTGAACATCATAGCTTAGCGTAGCATCACCTTAAATGTGCTCAGAACACTTACGTTAGCCCACAGTCCAACAAAATTATCTAATGCAAAGCCTGTATTTTGTGTAATTTATTAAATACCATCTGAAAGTGAAAACCAGATTGTTTGAGTGCCATGGTTCTAAGTGTATATAGGTTGTTTATTCTGATAGCATGGCTGATTGGGAACTACAGCTTACTGCTACCCAGCAACACGAGAGAGGATCATACCGGATATCGCCAGCCCAGTGTAAATTTTAAAAATAAAATAAAAACCGCCAGTTATTTTACTAGCAAAAATGGGCTTACTCAAGAATAAAAGAGAACTGTAATCGGGGACAAACAAGTTGCAGCAAAATCCAGAGTCAAGTCCAGGGAATAAGGGGGAGGTAACCTTTCTTAAGGAGAGAAGGAGTAGGTTGGGAAGGCTGTTATAAACTAAAAAGTCCACTGCGGTAAATTGGGAATTCAAAGTGCAGTGGCTTCTTGGCTGAGGTGTTTCAGGGTTGTAAGAGACAAGGTAAGTGCTTTCTCTTTCCCCCAGAGATATTAAAGTAGTACCAAGGTCAAGTCCAGGTAAGGTCAAGTCCATCTCTTCCTGTTGGGTCTGCAATTGGTCAAACTGGTAGGGCAGGAGAGGCCACCCTGTGGAAACTCCAACTCCACTTTAGTGAGATTTCCGTTTATTAATTTTCACACCAGCAAAAGAGCAAAATCCAAAATTCTACGTACAGCTTTTTTAAAAAAAGATTTTATTTATTTATTCAAAAGAGAGTGTGCAGATTGAGAGAGAGAGAGAGAGCGCGCACACCGAGCTGGGGTTGGGTAACGGAGGGAGAAAGAGAAGCAGGCTCCCCACTGAACAGGGAGCCCAATGCTGGGCTTCATCCCAGAACCCCGAGATAATGACCTGAGCGAAAAGCAGACTCTTAACTGACTGAGCCACCCAGGTGCCCTCAATTACAGTTTCTACTGAATGCGTATCATTTCCACACCATGGTAAAGTTGACAAATGCTAAGTAGAACTGTAGCAAGTGGCGCGACAATCTGTATTGGAAATAATATTTAGTATATAGTAAGCCTGAACTAATAATGTATACCACATTGTTTATACGTTCTGGTGAAGAGATTCGGGGTAAATTTCATGTCATGTATTTCCGTATTATCGGAATTTTTACCAAAAAAATGTATTACAGTAAAAAAAGCAACAGGTGGGGGAGTGGGTGGGAAAAATGGGTTAACTCGGTTTTGTTTTTTTTTTTTTTTTCTTTAGTTAAAAACATTAAATGAATGAAAAACAAGTGTTGGAGACCTGACATGTACTTATACCTCCCAAAAATCAGGACAAAGAGATAAAAGGAAACGCTAAAAGCAAAAAACCTAAATGGATATTTAAAGAACCCTTTCCACCCTTTCTTTACCTACAGTGTGGAAGAGCCCTAGACTTACTCGTTTCTAGATCCTACTCACGTAGCCCAAGACCCGGCGCAAAGTCGACACTGAGTCAGTGTGCATGAGCGAAAGGGCTCTCTTCACCAGGCCGAAGGATGGTAACTTCCAGGGCAAATCCAAAACGCACCAAGTCTACGTCTCGTTAACACGGCTTCAAATCACACGGACACAGGCGGGAACCGGATGGCTTCTTTCAGCGCAATTCACGTCCAGCCGCGTCAGGCGCCTCGAGCTCACCTCTCCCGGCCCCAGCGCACAAGGTCACCTACCCCTCTGGGCCCCAGCGGTCGGCGTGACAGACCTCAAACCCCAGACCCTCAACTTCCCAGGCCCAGTTAATACCGCCCGCGGCCCTTTCGCGCCCGCCACTCTCACGCATGCGCCCTTGCCCTAGCAGGGCCCAGCGCTTCGAGCCCAGCTCCCCCCGGCTTCAACCAGCCTGGCGCTTTACTTTCCCCACACTCTTACAACTGTGTCTGAGGCGGAAGTGGATGGGCGGGGCAGTCGTTCGCCCCGCCCCGGAAGTGGGCGGGCCTCAGCGGGCCCCACAGTCGTCCCGGCCGCCTCCCAGTCGGGTTGCGGCCGAGGCCGGTCCTGGCTTTGTAGCTCGCTCAAGATGGCGGCGCAGCCACCCAGCGGGATCCGCCTCAGCGCGGTGAGCAGCCGCGAGGGGTGGAGCGGGCCGTGTCCCAGGAGGGCGGGCAGGCGGGCAAGCGAGGGGGGGCCGGCAGTGGGCGGTGGCGACTCGTCGGCGCGGCGGCTGGGGCCGCGGCGGGGCCGGGGGAGGGGGCGGCCATCTCGCTCCCGTCGGCGGAGCGACTCGGCGGCGGACAGGGCCGGGCGGTGCGGGTCGGGCTGCGCGGGCCGGGCTGCGTTCCGTTTCCTCCGCGCTGGGTTTCTGTTTTGCCCCCCGCGGCTTTGGGGCGGGCCGGGGCTGCGGCCCCTCCTCCCGGCTCCCTCCTGGCTGCCTAGCAGCTGTCGTTCGAGGGCGAGGCCTCAGTGGCAGCACCACCCGTCTGTCGGACCGCGGGGGCCCCTGACCCTTCCCAGCCTGCGGGCCGGCGGGGCGCCCGGGAGCGGTAGGGGGAGGGACCGGGAGCGGCAGTCCGCGGCCAGAAATGCCAGGCGGCCTTGACCTCTAGGCGGTGGGACGGGGTGAAGCGAGCCGGGACGGGTCTTCCTGATTCGTTCACATTCCTGCCGCTTCCCTCCAGTTAAGCCCTCGGGCCCAGATCACCAAGTCACTGGGTTCTCCCGTTTTCTCTGGCCTCTCCGTCGTATCTGTTTCGGGGCGTTCTTGGAAACCCTCCAGCATTTCTTGTATCTATGAGTCCTGAGTCGTAGGGAGCGGTCACACACAAGAATGAAATTTCACCTCCTAAAATGTGGGCGTGGCTTTCCTGATTATCCTCAGAAAGTTGGTGTTGTGCAGAAGTGTACCTCTTTTGAGGTTGGTGACTCTTGCCAGAGAATGGCTACCGTAGTCTCGTTAAATTTAACGATCGAGTGGTAATACTGTTGCTTTAAAAATGATGCATTGCCCTCTGACTTCTTTCGTTTAATCATTCTTACCCACACCGGGTATCGTTGGACTTTAACAGTTTTTCGGTATGATGAATGTAAAGTGTGTTTGGGTTTATTTTGCATTTCCTTAAAAGTTATTCACATTTAACTTATAAAAAAAACACCAATTGTATCCTTTGCCCATTTTTGTATTTTCTCTTAAAGAGATTTTTATTGATCGTTAAGTGTTCTTTACTTATACTGAATGAAGGTCCTTTGGTTACATAACTGGCCTGTTGAATGAGATAATATTTAGTAGTTTGAATATAGAGAACAACTTTATTCTTTCTTACCACTGGGTTTAAATATTGTTTGCCTCTCTTCGACGCTTGGGTGAATCTGGGCATATGTAAGTAAGGCTTTCCAGTTAGCCTCAGGTATTGTAAAGTCTGTCCTCATGTAATTTAAAATATCTTATTCAACTTAATGCCCAGACCTTCTCCCTCTCAGATTGGGCCACGTTCTGCACCAGAATCCTGTAGTGGGGAAAAGGAGTGAACTGGTTTTGTCCTGTTTCTGCACTCGGATTCTCTTCTCATTTCCCTGGCCCCTCCAGTGTTGCTGTCTTAAGTTCTCCAAGACTGAGGTGATAAAGGGAGCAAACGTAAGAGTCAAAACCGTGTTAAGAGACCCGTATTGTGGGGCACCTGGGTGGCTCAGTGGGTTAAAGCCTCTGCCTTCAACTCAGGTCATGATCCCATCGGGCTCTCTGGGCAGCAGGGAGCCTGCTTCCCCTTCTCTCTCTCTGCCTGCCTCTCTGCCCATTTGTGATCTCTGTCTGTCAAATAAATAAATAAAATCTTTAAAAAAAAAAAAAAAGACCGGTATTGTTAGCTGGCTTTCTGGGTGAAGCAGCTGTCCATGTACTAAATATTCCTTTTGTGGGTAATATGGGCTGTTTGGAACCTCACTGACGGAAATCTCCCATCTGCAGCTTCTGGACTGTATCTCCACCCATCTATTTGCTTTAGGGCAGGAATTGGCAAACTACGGCTTATGGGCCAAATCCAGCCTGCCACCTGTTTTGGTATGGCCCATAAGCTAAGAAGGTTTTTTGTTTTTTTTGTTTTTTTTTTTTTAAGATTTTATTTATTTATTTGACAGAGAGAAATCACAAGTAGGCAGAGAGGCAGGCAGAGAGAGAGGAGGAAGCAGGCTCCCTGCTGAGCAGAAAGCCCGATGTGGGGCTCGAACCCAGGACCTGGGATCATGACCTGAGCCGAAGGCAGCGGCTTAACCCACTGAGCCACCCAGGCGCCCTGTTTTTTTTTTTTTTTTAAGATTTTATTTATTTGACAGAGATCACAAGTAGGCAGAGAGGCAGGCAGAGAGAGAGGAGGAAGCAGGCTCCCCGTGGAGCAGAGAGCCCGATGCAGGGCCCGATCCCAGGACTCTGGGATCATGACCTGAGCTGAAGGCAGCAGCTTTAACCCACTGAACCACCCAAGCGCCCCAAGAGTGATTCTTAAACATGATTCTTAAGCAGTTGGAAAAAATCAAAAGAGTATTTTGCAACATAGGAAAATTATGTGACATACACATTTCAGTTTCCATAAATTTCATTTGAATACAGCTATGCTCACTGTTTGGGTGTAGCTATCAAATGCTTTCATTAGTAGTCTAGGAATTAATGAGTTTATGCATTTGTCAAAAGTCAAAGATCCTGACATAAGGGGTGAACCATAATCATGTATGCATGTTTTAATTTAGGAGGGCAAGAGATCCAACAACAGAATGCAGAATGACAGAAACATTTTTGCTTTTTGCTATCCTATCTCTAAGTTAAAATGCTGCTACCGTTTTGTTGTTTTCCAGTAGTCCTGCTGTGGATTTAACTGACACGTGCATATTCTTTTCACACCCTCCCATCCTTCCAATGCATTTATCTTTTTTGTTGAATTACTGTATGATTTCTCACTCTTATCATTATTCACAAGTGAGCCAACCAGAACTATGATTGCATTTTCTTTGTTGTACAGCTTTTTGTCTTTCTGAGGTTAATAATTGTATTTTATTTGCTTATATTTGCTCTTTTATCCAAACTTTCACAGAACTGGAAAATCTTTTCCAGATGTGCTCAAGCACACCCAATATTTTGTCAGTTTTGTTGGCTTACTTGTGTTTTGGGGACTTCCCTTTATCATCTTTCTGGAAATTTCCTTCCCCTCTTGTGTCTCCATCCCACATATTCCTCTTTTGGAGTTTACTCCCTTGGCAGGTGCAGTAGACGAGTGACTGAGAGCATGGGCTCTGGAGCCCACCTGCCTGGGTTCAAATCCTGACTGACAAATGGATAAGTAACCTTGGCAAATTATTTACTCTCTCTGTGTCTGAGTTTCTAATCTGAAGGATGGGCAGGCACCTCAAAGGGTGGTTTTAAACATTAAAGGAGCAAATACATATAAAAGGTTTGTGCATGCAGTAAGTGCCCAGGAATTATTTGCTGTTTTTGTTCCTGGTAGTGTGGACCACATCCATCCTTCCAAAAACAGGTATAGCTTCTGAGAGCAGAGTACACGGGAAGAAAAAAATTTTGTGTCATTTCTTAGAAATATGTTTATGTTACTGTTGTTTGCCCTAGATATATCATTTAGCTGGATTTGTCATTCTAAATTAAGAATGACTTCTCTTAGAAATTTAAAAGCATGCTTTACTGTAGTAGAGTCCTATGTATTGTACTGGGCACTTAGGCTGGAAATTCAAGTTCTTAATAATCTGGTAATTTTTCTCATTTATTTGACATATTTCTTCCCTCTGTTTCTCAGTTTTCTTTTGTCTCCTGTTTTCCTACTTGTTTCTTTCTTTTCTGTGAGATTTCCTCCATTTGTTCTCCTTTCTCTTATTATTTATTTAACCATTATAATTAATAATTATATTGATTATATATAACATATGTTTTTTAAAAGATCTATTTATTTATTTGAGAGAGAGCGAGCGTGTGCACACAGCAGGGAGAAGGGGGAGAGGGAGGGAGAGAATCTGAAGCAGACTCAGAAATTAGGACTTGAGTAGAAACCAGGAGTCAGACACTTAACTGTCTGCACACCCGGGTGCCCCTCTGAATGTGTTTTTAAGATCTTCCTTGGACAGGGGTGCCTGGCTGACTGAGTCAATGGAGTGTGTTACTGTTGATCTCAGAGTTGTGAGTTAAAGCCCCACACTGGGTATGGAGCCTACTTACTATATATATATACATACACACACACACTCTCTCTCTCTCTCTCTCGATCAAGCAATCATCTCCCCTAGACAAATATTTGTTATCACTGGGCATATTGATCACAGCATTTTTGAAGTTTTCTTTTGCTTGCTGCATGCTGGTGCTTTCTTTGTTCCTTTTTCTTTGTGTTTCTGACTTACAATTTTATAGTCTCAAATGTCTGGAGATGGTTAACCTGCTTACTTTTCCAAGTAAGACGCACAGCTGACTGGACATACCTGAGTAGAGCTTCAGTGTTGGGTGATGAGAAAGGTAGTAATCAGTTATGTTTTGTTGGGGGCACTCTATGTCGGTATTTGTAAGAGCCTAAAGAATGGAAGCATGGAAGTGTTTGAAAATAAAATAGGCTTGTTTAAGGTTACATAAAAATTTGTGATGAGCACTGGATGTTGTGTGGAAGTGATGAATCACTGTATTGTGCACCTGAAAATAATATTACCCAGTATGCTTACTAATTGGAATTTAAATAAAAGCTTCAAAAAATAACTTAAAAAATTTTTAAGTAATTCTTAAAAAGTGGGAACAACAAAAATAAGATGCTATCCAGAAAGGCCTGGCATAACTGTAAAAGGAGCAGATGGAACTTTTGGAAATCATTCGGTTTTCCAGAGAGGAATTCTGCATCTAGTCTCTTGCCATGGCATATATAATTCTGGCTCCTAGCTCTCCTGAAAGCTCAGCTGGGAAAAGGAAATGGGAGTATCACGTTGTTCAGTTTGCTGACTTGGTATTTATCTCTTTGTTATTGTAGTAAAATACACTTAACATAAAATTTACCATCTTGACCATTTTTAAGTATTTAAGTCAGTACTATTAAATACATTCACTTTGTTGTACAGTCTGCAGAACTCTTTTCATCTTGCAAAACTAAAACTCTATACCTATTAACAAATAATTCTCCATTCTCCCTTCGCATAGCCCCTAGCAGCCACCATTCTACTTTCTGTGAATTTGACCACTGTAGGTATCTCATGTAAGTGTAATCATGAATTATTTGTCATTTTGTGACTGGCTTATTTCACTTAGCATAATGTTCTCAGGGTGGTTCATCCAGTTGTAGCATATGTCAAGGGATCTTTTCCTTCCGAGGCGGAATACTGTTCCCTTGTATGAATATACCACATTTTGTTTTTCCATTCATTGATGGATATTTATGTGGCTTCCACCTTTTGGGTATTGTGCATAATGCTCCTATGAACAGGGCTGTACGAATAATCTCTTCAAGATCCTGCTTCCATTTCTTCTCAGTATGTACCCAGCAGTGGAATTGCTGGATCATATAGCAGTTCTATGTTTAATTTTATAGTACCATGCTAGTAAGTATGAGATGGTATCTTATTGTGGTTTTGTTTGTATATCCCTAGTGATTAGTGATGTTGAGCATCTTGTGTTAGTGGCCATTTGTATAGAGTCCTTGGAGAAATAGCCAAGTCCTTTGCCTACTATTTAATTAGGTTTTTCGTCTTTTTGTTGATGTGTGTAGGAGTTCTTTATGTGTTCTGGATATTAACCTCTTAACAGATACTTGATTTGCAGATTTTTTTTTCTATTCTGTAGATTGCTTTTTCATTCTGTTGATTGTATCCTTTATTTTTTAAAACGATTGTATTTGTTTATTCATTTATTTATTTGAGAGAGAGAGTGAGGAGTAGGGTGGGGGGTGGTGGGCAGAGAGAAGGAGAAACAGACTCCGTACTGAGCAGGGAGTCTCGTTCTGACTCATGACTTGATCCAGGGATCCTGGGATCATGACCTGAGCCAAAAGCAGATGACCAGCTGACTGAGCCACCCAGGCATCCCAGTTGTATCCTTTAATGTGTAGAAGTTTTAAATTTTGATGCAGTCCAATTGATTTTGTTTTGTTTCCTGTACTTTTGGTGTCATATCCAAGAAATAATTGCCAAATCCAGTGTCACGAAACTTTCCCCCTATGCTTTCTTCTAAGAGTTTTAAAAGCTTTAATTTTTTATGTTAGATCTTTGATCCATTTTAAGGTGTCCTTTTTTTTTTTTTCTCTATATGGTGTGGGGTGAGAGTCCAACTCGAGTCTTTTACATATGGATACCATGGATATCTAGCTTTCCCAGCACTATTTATTGAAGAGACTGTCTTTTTCTTTTTGAATGGTCTTTACACCCTGTGGAAAATCATTTGGCCATATATGTGAGGGTTTATTTCTGGGCTGTTTGCTGACCTGCTTTTAATCCACCTGTTGTCGTTGTCCCTGAGCCTGCCACCATCACTTTCTTCCAAGAACAGACCTCCAGTTTTCTGCTGCTTGCTTAGCATCGTTGCAGGGTGAGAGAAGAAACGGGGGAGGAGGGGATCTTTCCCGCTTCTCTAAAGACTTTGAAGCTCTCTTGTTTTCCTACAACCTCTAGAACCTTTGACTTTGGAGGCACAAAAATCTAATTCCTAAGGCTTTGTGGAGTTCTGCCAGGGTTCCTGGTCTGCTGCTTGTCGTTTCCCATCCTCTTTATAGTTTCCGACTCAGCTCTTTACAGGCTGTTGAATGAGTTGTCATATCTGTGCTTTCCAACTTCCAAGCTACTGACTACCTTACCTACTATTATCCATCACTTCTCTGATTGCTTTTGTTCTGGTTTATTCTCCCCCCCTCCCCGCCCCCATTAAAAAGCAGTTTCAGGGGGCGCCTGGGTGGCTCAGTGGGTTAAGCCTCTGCCTTCGGCTCAGGTCATGATCCCAGGGTCCTGGGATCGAGCCCCGGATTGGGCTCTCTGCTCAGTGGGGAGCCTCTTCCCCCCCCCCCCCCACTGCCTGCCTCTCTGCCTACTTGTGATCTCTGTCTGTCAAATTAATAAATAAAAAAATCTTTGAAAAAAATATAAAACAATAAAAGGATAGTGGAACACAAAATAAAGTCAGGTTTAAAAAAAAATAAAAAAGCAGTTTCAGGCTGGAGCACAGGTGAACACTCCCATATGTTCAGGCTTCCGAAAAAGTTTTACATTTATCTGGTTTTTTAAATGTGTGACTGTTGATTCTAAAAGTTATATTCTTTTTAAAAAATATATTATTTATTTATTTGGCAGACAGAGATTACAAGTAGGCAGAGAGGCAGGCAGAGAGAGAGGAGGAAGCAGGCTCCCTGCTGAGCGGAGGGCCCAATGCGGGGCTTTATCCGGGGACCCTGGGATCATGACCTGAGCCTAAGGCAGAAGCTCAACCCACTGAGCCACCCAGGCGCCCCTAAAAGTTGTATTAATTCTTTAAAAAATCTGTGTAGTCTTCAGAGCATCTCTTTGGCGGTGGGAAGTGACGTCTAATACTATTGAATCTTGTTTGCTAACATTTTCTCCTGGTGGATTGTTCCCTTAAATGATTTTTCCCTTAGTTTAGATTTTGTGCTCAAATAGTCTCCTAAATAATGACCTAAGGGAGTCCTATGCGGTCTGGTTGAGGCTGTGATCTCCATAGTGTTTCTGCAAGTTATATAAATTGATACAACTTAACCCAAGTGAAGGCATGCCCTTTTTTACAGAGCTTCTTGTTACGCTTTTTTTTTTTTTTTTTTTTTTTTTTAAGGCATCTAGACCAAAACAGACTAACTTCCCGTTAGACAGGTTCCTGTTGCCCCCAGCTTCTTATTGAGGTTGAGAAGGGGCAGTTACTTCCAAATCTCCTATCCCTGAGTCACCATTAAAACCAAAACCTTTAAAAAAAACAAAACAGCAGCAGCAAAACAAACCTTTGTATTCCATTTAAGCACCTCACCCATTGCATCCTTTATCTTCAAATCTAGTTTTTGTAGTTAATTCTTTCTTTACTCAAAGCCTTTAAAGATTTTCCTTTTTAAAATATTTTTAAGATTACTTATTTATTTGAGAGAGCACGGGCGAGAGAGAAAGAAAGCACACAGGACTGGGGTGAGGGGCAGAGAGGGAGAAGCAGACTCCCTGCTGAGCAGGGAGACTGATGCTGCTCCTTTCTGGAACTCTGGGTTCATAATCTGAGCTGAAGGCAGATGCTGACTTCAACTGATGTTGAAGTCAGGCCTCCTCTTCCTTAATTTTTATTTTTTTATGAGCTCAATTGTTCCTTTAAGGAATACTAAAAAGCACACACACACAGTGCTTATTATGTTCTGGTTGGTCTTCTAAGCATTTACAAATATTAACTCATTTAATATTCTTAATACCCTGGTAAACTGATATGCTTATCATCCTCATTTTTATAGATGACAGAACTTGAGGCACTGAGGTTAAGCTTCTTGCTCAAGGTCACACACCTGGTTAAACATACTGTGCTTCGCATGTATGTGTTTGTGTGTCTGTCTATGTGTCTGTGTGTCTATGTATTACTGCTTTGGCCAGTCAAAGGTGTTTGTTTCCCTCCACAGCTAGTGGCATGTTCTAGAGATGAGAATTCAGAATAGTCGAAAAAGCCACTGTTTACCATTCAGTTATTTCTTACTGATGCCTTCTTTGCTTTGCTCTCCCTGGGTTCTTACTCAGGAACAGTGTGTACCATGTCAATTTGGAATTGATATACAGGATGAAGACATTAAATGAAAATTGATATTCCCACCAGCACATTCTGCCAATACATCTAAAATTCAAAATACCCCATTCCAGTTCCAGATTTCACAGCTAACAGAAATGCATAAAATAGAGCAAAGGCAGATATTCTAAGGGTGTCTTCTTTGGTAGCCAGAAGTTTCACACTCCAAAGCCATGCCTCCATTGTAAAATTTGTAACAGGCGAGGAGTATGCCATTCTATAAATGGTAGCATGATAATTATGCAAAGGCAGGAAGCTGGGACATAAAGAGCCTCCCGATGGCTGACCCCTGGCACCGTCTCAGGTAGATTAATTTGAGAAAAGCCTCTTGTACAAGATGAAGATCTGGAAATTGGTTTTTATTTAAAAAACTTTGTAACGTATGCTGTAGAAAGGCTGAATTACTTCCTATTTATTACATGAATGTGTGCCATACTCCAGTTAGAAGACTGCTCTTCTACGAATTTCATTTCTCACATGTGCATTTCAGTCTAATGGTGAATGAATGCTTGGGAATTGTCTAAAACCAAATGTGGACAGAGAAAAAACAGACCTCTTTCTGACACCTTGTGGCGGCAACTGAGCACTACAAACACAGTTGGTTTCATTTGTGATCTCGTCACATATCCAGGGCTCGTCACATTAAATACTTAAAAGTGCCTCCTCTCTTTTTTTCCTTAAATATAAGATAATCTGTTAAAAATGAACACAAAATCCCCATTGCATGAAAATTGTCTTTAATGGAAATTTTCAAGCCTCAGCCTTTGAAGGCTACTTGGACATTTTTATGCATTTGATATCTATACTCGGAAATTTAGGGAGTTCCCTATAGCATGAGGTTGATTGGCATAGTCATTCATACTGTATAACTATGAATAAAATCAGACCTAAAATCCCTGGCTTTAAACTTTTATTTGACATTATGTAATGGGTTGATAGATGTATATTACTCCATTGCGAAGGTTTAATTACAATGAACTTGGAGTAAATAATATAAAAAATATCAAATACTGACGTTCCATGAGACCACTAGAAAAGCCTTTTGATTAATAAGTGAAGCTACATTTATTAAGCCTAATGCGCTCAGGAAAAAACACCCCCTTGGCAAAAATCTTAGTTGTGTCTCACAGTAATTTTGAGGTAGGCCTTGCAGGCTGGGTAACTTTCTGACTGGGTAGTTTGTAATATGGCTTTGGATTGGTGGACCCAAGGAGGCAAGGTTTTGAAGCAGGTGTTGATGAGTAAACTATTTAGTTGATGAGCACAGCCTTCTAAGAACCTTACCTTCGAGGTGGTTTCTTCCCGGTATATCCTGAAGCAAGCTGCTATTATTTTTGCTTGGTCTCAGTGTTGTTTATTTTATTTTTTACTATTTTTATTTCTTTTAAAGATTTTAAAGTAATGTCCACACCCAACATGGGGCTTAAACTCACAACCCCGAGATCAAGAGTCGCAGGCTCTACCGACTGAGCCAGCCAGGTGCCCCGGTGTTGTTTTTTTAATACAGGGACAGAAAATTATATTGGTTTCAGTTCTTAAAAGTAAGAATTGAATTAATTTATGTGAATCATTGGTTTGTTTCAGCTTTGCCCGAAGTTTTTACATACAAATTCTACTAGTCACACTTGGCCATTCAGTGCAGTTGCTGAATTAATAGGTATGTAAAATTGACATTTCATGTATAATCTGTTGCTTGCAGTCGAAGTTTTAAAAAACTTTCAATTGAAAAATAATATGCATATGAGCTGTTTAATAAAACAGATGTATTTTGAATGATACCATCGGTAAAGTTTATCTAGCATAACAGCTATTCAAGTAGATGTCAAATTAATTACACTCAACCTTCTCTGTACTATTATTTTGCCAAATTCACAAAACGTTTATGTTGAAAATAATTTTATTCTGATTATAAAAGAAATTGATCTATTGTAAAAATGGGAATTGTGTTTTGTTTTTAAAGATTTTATTTATTTGACAGGCAGAGAGGCAGGCGGGGGTGGGAGCGGGGGTGGGGGGAAGCAGGCTCCCCGCCAAGCAGAGAGCCCAATGCAGGGCTCGATCCCAGGACCCTAAGATCATGACCTGAGCTGAAGGCAGAGGCTTTAACCCACTGAGCCACCCAGGCGCCCAGGAATTGTGTTTTTTAATAGTTGAAAAGTACGTATGACAGACGGTTTTTTTTTTTCCTGATGTTAGCAAGTAGGGAGATTAATGTTACATTAGATTTGTGATAATACATTTTTGTTTCCTTTGATAGAATGATTAGATATAGAATTGTGTTTTAATAGTGTTTCAGTGAACATGAGAAGAGGCAAAGTTTTGATCAGATTTGCATAATGGGTCATGATTTTTTTCCCTCTGGCATGTGAATTTTTTTTTATAAAGACTTATTTGAGAGAGAGCAGGGGGAGGGGCAGAGAGAGAGGAAGTGGACTCCCCACTGAGCGCCAAGCCAGAGGTAGATTTGAAGGCCAGGACTCAAGATCTTGACCTGAGCCAAGAGTCAGTCTCTTAACTGACTGAGGCGCCCAAGCGCCCCTGATTTTTTTTTTTTTTTTTAAGCTTGTGTTTGAGAAACACGTAATAAAGGAAAGTATATTCTTGGGAATTCTTAGAAATACTTTAGATTCTTTGTCAAGAAAGGGTTCTATCTTAGATAGAGAAAAAAAGAGAAAAAAAAGAAGAAACTTTTGAGCACCCTTCTTTTCTTTGGCATAGTTAGATTTTCCAAAGTCTCCCAGCTAATATGTGCTGTTCAGCTGGTTTTTTAAAAACCCGTAAGTGGATGTAAGACTGCGGCTCTTCAGAGACATTCTTGTTTTGTGGCAACCCAGAGGAGCCACCCAAGCTGGGATTGTTCATTCAGGTATAGTTATTGTCTGGTTTTGGGGTAGAGCAGCTGAAAGTCATGGTGCTCTTTGTGCTCTATCAAATTTAAGTGAAACATCACTTTCCCAGAAGTGGTTGATTAAAAAGATGATTTTAATTCTAGACTGCCTTATGGAAGGATAGTTTGAGAACCATTGTTTATGTTTAATCATAAAGACTTCAAAATATACCTCAGCAAGTATTTTTAGTCAGTTAAGGATATTCAAGTAGAACTTAATTCACAATCTGATGTTATTTGCTGCTTCTTGACATTTTTTTCATTTTTTGTAGTTTTTTTTAATGTGTTCCTTCCTACTTATCTATTCTGAGACAAACAAGGAAGCTAAACAAGAGTGTTACATGGGGATCTGTACAGAGATCATAGAAATGTAAAAGCCACCAGAAACTTTGGTTAGATTGGAAAGGGCCACAATTTGAAGAACTGTGTAGAAGGTAAACCTTCATGTGTGTATCCAGCTTAGCAGAGAACAGGACTGCTTTCTCGTATATTCAGTAACTGCATTGCATGCCCTAGGTGTCAGCTTGTGTGTAGTGCTAGTTGACACTCAGTTCCCAGTTTCTCTCTCTCCATAGCCAGGCTGGTTCTTTGAGAAAACCTCCCTGTCTTGATCATCTCCTTGATACAGTCACTCTTCTTGTTTGTAGTTTTTCAGTGTAGTGGGCACCAGTGTGACAAATGGAGGGCTTTGGAAAGGGCTAATTCTGTAACGGTCAGTGAATGATATATATAGCAAGATACAGTTTAATTTCAAGTTTTCAAGTCTTAGGGGTGCCTAAACATTTCATTTTTAAAAAAATATGTTGCTTGTTAAAGGATTGTACTGAACTAATTAACTCTTTAAAATGCAAAATCAAAATTTCTCAAAACTTTTGTTTCCCAGATAATGCTTATGATCCTGATGTGAATGCTAAACAGATATGGATTGACAAAACAGTGATAAATGACCATATATGCTTGACATTCACTGATAATGGGAATGGTATGACTTCAGATAAGTTACATAAAATGCTAAGGTATGTAGAAGTGTCACATTTCTTTCTTTTTCTTTTTCTTTTTTCTTTTCTTTTTTTAATTTTATTTGAGAGAGAGAGAGCCTGAGCAGGATGAAGGACAGAGGGAGAGGGAGAGGCAGGCTTCCCACTGAGCAGGGAGCCCTACATGGGGCTTGGACCTGAGTCAAAGGCAGCTGCTTAACTGACTGAGCCACCTAGGGGCCCCAAAAGTGTCACATTTCTTATTCTTTTTTTTTTTTTTTTTTTTTTTAAGGTTTTGTTTATTATTTGACAGAGAGAGATAGCTAGAGAGGAAACACAAGCAGGGGGAGTGGGAGAGGGAGAGGCAGGCTTCCTGCTGAGCAGGGAGCCGAATGCAGGACTGGATCCCAGGACCCTGGGATCATGACCTGAGCCAAAGGCAGAGGCTTAATGACTGAGCCACCCAGGTGCCCAAAAGTGTCACATTTCTTAAAAACATTGCTTTTACCCAGTTCAGGGGTTTCATGTGTCATACTTATTGCCCATACTTTCTGTTTTTTAAACATGATATGCCATACCCGCAACCCACTCTGTTCCCTTCCTTAAGTCTTCCCCATTTCCTACTGTTGTGTGATTATTGGACAATCCCTGCCATTCTCACCCCCTCCTGTGTGACTTACCTAAAATTCCACCATTCCTTTAGAGTCTTAGTGCACTGGTAGCAGTTATTTATACCCTAGTGTTAATTGGCTCTAACCAGTATCTCCAGTAAAATGCCACTTTTGGTGGGGAGTCATTTTAAAGGGATTCAGAGGATAAGGAAGGAAGCAAGATAAAATAGTTATAAAGCCTCTAGTGTCACAGAATAGGAAGTCAGTATGAAGCCAAATGTGCCTGAGAAGGAAACCAAGGTACCTTGTGTAGATACAGAGTAGAGAAAATGTGGCAGCAGAGCCCTTTGTACTCTCCCTTAAATACTTGTTATTCTGCCAGAAACTTGATGCCGTTAGTAATCATACTATAGTAGGCTTGCTGAGATCGAGGGAGTTCACATGTAGAAGAAATTTCATGGGTGAAATCTCAAGGGTCCCAGGGTCCCAAATGAGAACTTAGTCGTTTTGTCAGGGCGTGCCAGGCAATGGGCTCCTGTTCTAGAGTGTCATTCTCATACCCTACAATGCAGATTTAGTTTTCATTTCAGAAATGGGGAAACACGTCAAAATAGGTTAGAAGTGATATGCCTAAGATTATGTAACTAGAGAGGATGAAGCTAACATTTATACCCAGGCTTTTTACTTGGTATTATAATTTTTGAACTTAAAAAAAATGAAGATTATACATATTTTAAAAATCTCTCTCTCTCTCTCTTTTTTTTTCCTTTTTAGCTTTGGCTTCAGTGACAAAGTCACCATGAATGGTCATGTCCCAGTTGGATTGTATGGGAATGGCTTCAAGTCAGGTTCTATGCGTTTGGGTAGAGATGCAATTGTGTTTACCAAAAATGGAGAAAGCATGAGCGTGGGCTTCTTGTCTCAGACCTACTTGGAAGTCATAAAAGCAGAACATGTTGTTGTCCCAATAGTGGCGTTCAACAAACACCATATCCTTTTGATTTTCAAATAGAAACTGTGGAGAAACTCTGAAGAAATACTCTGAACCATTCCATCCTTTTGCGTTTCTCCAGATTCTCATTTTTTAATCAGTTTCCATGATAGCTCTTGTTCCTACCCATTGTCTCTTACATCTGTGGCTAAGCCTTTATCCCTTTCTTCTGTTGGAATTGTGCCATGGAAACCCTTAACGTAAGGTGGTCGCTTTCTGTGTTCAGCTCCCTGTAGCTCTCCCCTTTATTTCAGTTGTATTATGTCTAAAAAGATGTGTGGTCTGCTTTGAAATTTTTCCTAAGCCCATGAAAAGCAACGTATCTTTAGGAAAACAGCTTCTGTGTTTTTTATAAACACATTCAGATATTAAGAACCATTAAATTAGGAATCATAATAAACTTATACTTCATCTTCCTTGGTGTTTATCTGAAATCAAACTGCAGTTTTAAAACTAAGAAATTAGGGGCACCTGGGTGGCTCAGTGGGTTAAGCCGCTGCCTTCGGCTCGGGTCATGATCTCAGGGTCCTGGGATCGAGTCCCACATCGGGCTCTCTGCTCAGCAAGAAGCCTGCTTCCCTCTCTCTCTCTCTCTCTGCCTTCCTCTCCATCTACTTGTGATCTCTCTCTGTCAAATAAATAAATAAAATCTATAAAAAAAATAAATAAAACTAAGAAATTAATTTAGGAAAAAGTTATCTGTTACTGTTTAAGTTTCCATATTGCAATCATAAGAAGTATGTTGTTGGTCTAAGTCTTTAACTTAAGATATACGACAGATGATAAATTTAGCAGAATCAAAAGCAAGCCTTGCAGCAATTCTGGAACATTCTCTGTTTTCTACGGAACAGAAATTACTGGCGGAACTTGATGCTATTATGGGCAAAAAGGGGACGAGGATCATCATTTGGAACCTTAGAAGGTAAATGTGGAACTCAGCGAGTGGTTTCTCATTTGGGAAGGAAATTGCTTGTGCAGGAATGGTCTTATTACATTTATCCATTGTCACAAGGAGTAGAAATATATTGGAAGGTACTCAATTTTTGGCATAGGTAACAATTTGTCTTTTCCAAGAGTGTTTTATTGATGCCACTTTGGCTCCAGTTCGAGATAATTTCATATTATTAAAACTAAATTTCCTAGCCCTGCCATTCAGTATCTGTAGAGCTCAGTTCTCACTTTCTGTTATTCTACCCCTCCTCAAAAAGAAAAGGGAAGAAAACATCCCAGCTAATAAGCCCTAACTTGTGTAAGTTAGGAAGAGAAATCTTTATCGGGTACTTGAAGCTAAGCATAATGTAACAACTAGTGAGAAAAGTAAAGTAGATGAGACCTCTGTATTGCTAAAGATTGCAGTCCTTTATCCCTGTGAAGATAAAATCATTTGCAAATAAGGTTTTTTAAAAACTTAGGATAAATGTATAATACTGAGATATTTAGACACATGGAATGATAGGAATATAGCACAAATTGAGTGGTAAGCCTAAAATACTTCAAATCTTTTCTGATCTATGTTCCCTTTTTTTCCTTGCTTTGCTGCCACGCCCCTCCCATCCTCACTCCCCTCTTTTTTAAATTTACCTTTTTTATTTTGATATATCTGTAGATTTGTATGCACAAATCTCATGCATCGTTTATTCAGTTTCCCCCAGTGGCAGCATCTTGCAAAACTGTAGCACAGTAGTGTTGATATCGACATTGACAGAGTCAAGAGACAGGACATTTTCATCACCCGTGATCCCTCGTGTTGGCCTTTTATATCCATACCTCCTCCTTCCTAATCCCTCACCACCTCTAACGTCATCTCCATTTCTGTAACTTCAGCATTTTTTTTTTTTAAGATTTTATTTATTTATTTGACAGAGAGAGATCACAAGCAGGCAGAGAGGCAGGTAGA
Source organism: Lutra lutra (assembly GCF_902655055.1). NCBI lineage: Eukaryota > Metazoa > Chordata > Mammalia > Carnivora > Mustelidae > Lutra > Lutra lutra. The sequence goes on along the minus strand of NC_062278.1, from coordinate 8,906,955 downwards.
GAGAGAGGAGGAAGCAGGCTCCCCGCCAAGCAGAGAGCCCGATGCGGGGCTCGATCCCAGGACCCTGAGATCATGACCTGAGCCGAAGGCAGCGGCTTAACCCACCGAGCCACCCAGGCGCCCCTAACTTCAGCATTTTAAGAATGTTATATGAATAGAATCCTACAGTGTGAAAGCTTTTGGGATTGGCTTTTTTCATTCATAGTATTTCTCTGGAGATTCATCTGGGTTCCTATGTGTGTCAGCAGTTTGCTTCCTTGTCCTTGCTGAGTAGTATTGTATGGATGGACCATCGTGTGTTTAACCATTCACCAGTTAAAGCACATCTGGATTTTTATCATTTTGAGTTACTGCAAATGAAGCTGTAAATATTTGTGTACAGGTTTTTCTGGAAATAAAATCTTCTCTTTTTCTAAGATAAATGCCCAAGAGTGTAATTGCTGGGTCATATGGTAGTTGCCTGTTTGGGTTTTTTTTTTTTTTTTTTTTTTTTTTTTTTTTGGCCTGTTTGGTTTTTTAAAGAATGTTTTTCACAGTGGCTCTACCATTTGACTTCCCGCCAACAATGTGTGAATGTATACAGTTTTTCTGCATCTTCCTGGATTTTTCTTTTGTTTTTCCCTTCCTTGCTTTTGTCTCTCCCCTCCCCAACCAGGATGGGTAAGTGTTTTGTTTTGTTAATGATTTGCTTATCTTCTGTGAAGTTATAATTTCGCTCTTTCAAAAAATTGTTTTTGTAGCTACAAAAATGCAACAGAGTTTGATTTTGATAAGGATAAATATGACATCAGAATTCCTGAAGATTTAGATGAGACAACAGGGAAGAAAGGGTACAAGAAGCAAGAGAGGATGGACCAAATTGCTCCTGAGAGTGACTATTCCCTCAGGGTATGTATTCAGCTCTCTTTCTGGACACAAGAATATCATCAAACAATGGAAATTTTGTTACCCATTTGTGTTTATAAAGGCTATAAGTGATCTCTAAGTAAAAGTATCTCAGACAGGAACCAATTTACATGAACTTTACATGAGCACACTGATGGTTTTATTTGCTCAGAAAACAGTTTTTTTAATTGTAAATTCATCAGGTCTAACAGCACTTGTAGTTTTTCACTGTGTGGTTAGCTTATTTGCATTAGGAATACTAGAATCAGTATGTCTTACAGTAGCCATATTGATTAATTCAGGAAAAAACACCAAATTCAGTGTTTCTCTTCTTTTTTTAATTTAAAATATTTTAGAACACATCTTAATTTACATCCTAAAGCAAATAAGTTATAGACTAGAAATCACATTAATACAGTTTTGTGATAAATATCTTTGACATTTAATCTTAGAAATAAATGTTTTTAAGAGTAAGGAAATGAATACTGTTTAAAATGTTGATAGGATAATAAGAATATTGTTTCTTAGTCACTATGATAAGACATATAATACTAACTTCCCTTTATTTTTTGTGCTGAGATGATTCCATAACCCCAGGCTGAGGATACTTTCAACATTTACACATTTACAACTTTCTAAGACCCTAGCAGTTATATACCCCAAAACATTATAGAAGTATGTTCCTAGTTGTTAAGAAAAATCTTGCTCAATTATGAAACAGTCCAGGTGTGGTCAGAGCAGGTGGTGTGGATTTCGTATACTGTGAAATAAAATGCTTTAAAATATCATTAAAAAATTTTATAAGTGACAAAACACCACTAATTTTGTAATCAGGAATCAGGAAATAAAGAGAAATGGTTCAGTTTCAGTTTTGTGTTGAACCTTTCATCTGTCCTTGTGTTACTCAATTCATTTCTTTATATGATGGCTTGGAGGCAGGCATAGAACTGCATTTTTTTTTTTTTTAAGATTTTATTTATTTATTTATTTGACAGAGCGAGAGATCACAAGTAGGCAGAGAGGTAGGCATAGAGAGAGAGGGAAGCAGGCTCCCTGCCAAGCAGAGAGCCCGCTGGGGGACTCCATCCCAGGACCGAGACCATGACCTGAGCTGAAGGCAGAGGCTTAACCCACTGAGCCACCCAGGCGCCCCAAACTGCATATTTTTTTTAACATGTTCTAGGATACAGACTTTGGTCAAGATTGTAAAGTACCTAAACTTACTTACTTATTTTCTTTCTCTTTCTTTCTTTCTTTCTTTTTCTTTCTTTCTTTCTTTCTTTCTTTCTTTCTTTCTTTCTTTCTTTCTTTCTTTCTTTTTAAAGATTTTATTTATTTATTTGACAGAGAGATCACAAGCAGGCAGAGAGGCAGGCAGAGAGAGAGGAGGAAGCAGGCTCCCTGCTGAGCAGAGAGCCCGATGCGGGGCTCCATCCCAGGACTCTGAGATCATGACCCGAGCCGAAGGCAGCGGCTTAACCCACTGAGCCACCCAGGCGCCCCTCTTTTTTCTTTTTTTAAAGATTTATTTATTTTAGGGGGCGCATCTGTGAGCAGGGGGAAAGGCAGAGGGAGAGAGGGGAAAGGGAAAGAGGAGGGTGGAAATCTCAAGCAGACTCCCGCTGAGAACAGAGATGATGCAGGCCTCAGTTCTAGGACCCTGAGATTATGACCTGAGCCAAAATCAAGAGACAGCTGCTTAATTGACTAAGCTACCCAGGCATTCCCGTATTTAAACGTTCATACTAAGAATTGAAAACACAGGGATGTCTGGGTGGCTCAGTGGGTTAAGCCTCTGCCTTTGGCTCAGGTCATGATTTCAGGGTCCTGGGATCGAGCCCTGCATTGGGCTCTCTGCTCAGCGGGGAGCCTGCTTCTCCCTCTCTCTCTGCCTACTTGTGATCTCTCTCTCTGTCAAATAAATAAATAAAATGTTAAAAAGAAAAAAAGAATTGAAAACACATTTAGATTAGTGCTGACTATTACAGTTCGATTTTTCAGAAATTCTAAGTTGATCTGCTTGGCTTAAGTGTTGGTGTATTATGTATGATATTTTCCTTTTCAGGTGTACAGTAGACCTTTTTGTCTATTTTTGATTTTGCTTGTTATTTTTGCCTAAATAAAATTTATCATTACTTTTAAACTGTGATAGTAATATATTTACTTGACAGAAGAGTTAGAAAATACGGTCTTGTTTTGTACATATGTACATTTTTTTAAAAATTAAAATGAGAGTGCTTGCTTTGGCAGCATATATACTAAAAAACAGTAAAATGAGATATCACATATGCTGTTCTGTAAATTTTTTAAAAAGTTTTATTTGTAATATATTTATATAGGTGAATAGATTGTTTTCTGCAAACCATTTTTCTAGCTATAGTATACTGAGTTTATTTTTAAAGAAAGCAATCAAATGTTAACTAATTACAGCTTTTTAATAGTCTATATTTTTGAAGAGTTCGTGGGTCCTTTATCAAAGCGAAGTGGCAGGTTTCTTTTTAAATACACTTACCAGTAATATTGAACAAATACGTAGGTAATTATTTGGAAAGGACAGATATCCTTTTGTGTCTTTACAGGCTTACTGCAGTATATTATACCTAAAGCCAAGAATGCAGATCATCTTACGTGGACAGAAAGTGAAGACACAGCTGGTCTCAAAGAGTCTTGCCTACATTGAACGTGATGTTTATCGACCCAAATTTTTAGTATCCTTTCTTTTCTTTTCTTTTTTAAAAGATTTATTTATTTATTTGTCCGGTACGGGGTTGGCGGGGGTGGGGGGGAGACATGAACAGGAGGAGAAGCAGGCAGAGGGACAGGCTCCCTGCTGAGCAAGCAGCCCAGTGCAGGACTCGATCCCAGGACCCTGGGATCATGAGCTAAGGTGAAGGCAGATGCTTAACCAACTGAGCCACCCAGGTGTCCTTTATTTTCCTTTTTATGATGCTGTATGAAGATATTTTCTTCCCCCACCCCGTTCTCCTTCTATCCTGATACGGAGTCTAATCCTCTCCAGCATTGTCTTTTTTTGTACACTTTTAGATTCATTAAAAAATGACTTGGAAAGGATGATTTGAGGGGAGTGAGGTAGTGTGTTCAGAATTTTCCTTAATATTTAAGACTAAAACAGTGAGAATTACTTTTGGATTCAACTGCAGAAATAAAGACCATTATGGGATAATGATGTATCACAGAAATAGACTCATCAAAGCTTATGAAAAAGTTGGATGTCAGTTAAGGGTAAGCTTTATATCTGAAATGCTTTTATATCTTTTATAGAAGTTAAAATATCATGTTGGGTCAAACGTGAAATAATAAGCTTTGCTTAATAACTTTTTTAGATGCCAGTGTGTTTAATAATGTTGGGATGGTACTTGAACTTAAAATACTTTTATATTAATTTCCCATTTGGTCCAGATAATCTTATGAGGGGGACAGAATATTTTATCTCTGATATACAGAGGAAGGAGATGGAGGATAAGAAGTTAAGTAACTTGCTCTAGACCTAAAATGAGTCTGGTTCTTAGATCCAGATGCAGACCATTTGACTGCATTTGGATATGGATCCGTTGTTATTTCTGGGATGAAACTGGTTAGTTTTATTTAGTCCTGGCTCAGTAGCCAGAAAAACAGGATCATGTAGGTGATTTGCTGCTTTGGAGTTAATTCCTGAATAAATTAGAGCCTTCCTCGTAAACCGCTTCCATTGTCGTAGAACTCCGTTTAGGATGATGAACATTGCCCACTATGCTGGTCTTTATCCTTTACGTGTTTTCACAGAAAGGGTTTTTTTTGGAGTATATGTGTTAAGAATTAAGTGATAAATTCTGAAAATTAAGTTTCTAAACGTAGTAAGCCTAATCATATCTTGTTTTCCAAGGTCATGGTTTTCATTTTCTATTAATCTTATTTCATTCTAAGTTCTTTCTAGAATGATGTGAGCTCTACACAGTATGCTAGTGTGGGCTTCTCTTGAATACTACTCAATAGGGGTTGTAACTCTTAGAATTTAACAGGACATGAGCCCAGAATATAGCATTTTCGCAAAAGTAAGCAAACTTTGTTGGGCTTTTTTTGGTAACCACAAATTTCAGTAAACAGCCAAAATACAGAAATTTGGCAACCATGATATGAGGTGTCAGTAACTTTTATTTAAAAATGCTAATTTTGGGGGCGCCTGGGTGGCTCAGTGGGTTGGGCCTCTGCCTTCGGCTCAGGTCATGATCTCAGGGTCCTGGGATCGGGCCCCGCATCGGGCTCTCTGCTCAGCACTGAGCCTGCTTCCTCCTCTCTCTGCCTGCCTCTCTGCCTACTTGTGATCTCTCTCTCTCTGTCAAATAAATAAAATCTTTTAAAAAAAATGCTAATTTTCATTTATAATTGGACTAGTAATTTTCATCAGAAATACTCTTATTAAAGTTATGGGGAATTTCATCAGTAATTGGAAATGCATTTTTGATAATAAGCCTTACTTCTCAAGTGGTTTGGGATTCAAAAGAAACAATGTATCTGCAACAGAATGTAAAATATTTTTTTTCTTTTATCCTTTATGATTCTGACTTAAGATACTCAGCCATTTTTCCAACCCAGTTAAATTTGCATTATGTATACTTTCTGGTTAAGGTTGACCTTGTAAAAAATAGGCTTTTATAGCCAACTCTTACATTGTTTTTCTTTACCAGGTGATGGACTGGGCTTAGTATTTGCATTCTGTAGATTCAATAAGCAGTTACTAAATAAGTGTCAGGTATCTGGTGTGATTTGCTCAGAATAAAAAGATGATAAGATACAGAGCATGCTATCAGAGCTCTGGTGAGGGGAAAATGTGGTACAAGTTGAAAGCATCAGAAAAGGCTTCTTGGAGGCAGCGGTGATTGGGATGAGTCTTAGTTGATGTTACTGTGTTGAAAAGTCTGGCAAGGGTTTTCCAGGCAGAGAAAAATCTCTGCAAAGGAAGGGAAAGAGGCTTCGGAGAATGTGACATCATTAAGGCAGTAGCTAACTTTGCTGGGGCATATGCACAGAGAGACAAGAAGATGAGGTTTGAAAGAAGGTGAACCAGAACTACAAATTGGAGGGTATCGTGGTTTATTAATGGTATGAGATGAGGAACACTGATGGTTTTTAATAGAGTGGGATTAGATCTGCATGGCTTTGGCTATATTTCTGAACAATTTCACTTTATTATTCTTTCACTTTTTCCTTTTGTAGACTCAGCTATAATTGTGAACAAAATATTTTTTAACTTAATACTTGTTAATCATATATAGATAATCGAATATATGACTCATATACTTTGAGTTCAATATTTTAGCTAGCAGCGGGTCTTTTTGTTTGTTTAAGATGTTATTTATTGGGGTGCCTGGGTGGCTCAGTGGGTTAAAGCCCCTGCCTTCTACTCAGGTCATGATCCCAGGGTCCTGGGATCGAGCCCCACATCGGGCTCTCAGCTCCGTGGAGAGCCTGCTTCCTCCTCTCTCTCTGCCTTCTTGTGATCTCTCTCTCTGTCAAATAAATAAATAAATAAAATGTTAAAAAAAAAAAAAAAGATGTTATTTATTCACGAGAGAGAGAAAGGCAGAGGCAGACTCCCTGTGGAGCAGGGATCCCGATGTGGGACTCGATCCCAGGACCCCAGGGTCCTGGGGAAAAGGAAAGGAAGAGGAAAATGAAAAGGATCATGACCTGAGCTGAAGGCAGATGCTTAACCGACTGAGCCACCCAGGTGCTCACTAGGAGTATTTTTTTAAAAATAACTTGAACTGTCCTAGGTTTTTACTTCATCTCCGATATCAACTGGATGTGTAACTTTGGATAAATGATTTTAATTTTAATCTGGCAATCTTTTGTTGGAGAATTATTGCTACGGTCTTTGCTAAATACTGTGGATATAGAAAGGAGTTAGTTGGGGGTGCCTGGGTGGCTCAGTGGGTTAAGCCGCTGCCTTCGGCTCAGGTCATGATCCCAGGTCCTGGGTTCGAGCCCCACATCAGGCTTTCTGCTCAGCAGGGAGCCTGCTTCCTCTTCTCTCTCTGCCTGCCTCTCTGCCTACTTGTGATTTCTCTCTGTCAAATAAATAAATAAAATCTTTAAAAAAAAAAAAAGAAAGGAGTTAGTTGTAGTTTCCACTGTCTAAGAAAGGCATCCCAATAGAGGTGGTCTTTTTTGTATTAAATTAGGGATGATAGGGGCGCCTGGGTGGCTCAGTGGGTTAAGCCGCTGCCTTCGGCTCAGGTCATGATCTCAGGGTCCTGGGATCGAGTCCCGCATCGGGCTCTCTGCTCAGCGGGGAGCCTGCTTCCCTCTCTCTCTCTCTCTGCCTGCCTCTCCGTCTACTTATGATCTCTCTGTCAAATAAATAAATAAAATCTTTAAAAAAAAAATAGGGATGATAATACATGTCTAAATGGATATTTGACAACAGTGGAAGTAGTTTTGGAGGAAGGCTCTAATGTATTTAGGAATTAACTTCTAGAAAAGTAAAATAAACCTACCAGACACTATTTTTCAATTTAAATTTCGTAAGAATAGGGATATAAAATGTAAGAAATGCTTCATACAAATTATAAGTCTTTGTGGAAGGTAATTATTTTGAGCATTGTGTCTTATGCTTAAAACACTGATTTCGTTTTCTTTTTCAGGCGAACAATATGGGTGTTGGAGTAGTAGGAATTATAGAGTGTAACTTCCTAAAGCCAACTCATAATAAACAAGATTTTGACTATACTAATGAGTACAGGTATGTTACCTGTTAAAGTCACTGGCTTTTTACTTTATTTTGGGAATACTTTCATCTCTTTTCCTAAGCTGAATTTTTTTTTTTTGGTCTTGTGGATGTTTTTATCTTACAGACTTTAAGAAAATTGGTAGATGAGAAGCTTGCTTAGAAAACACCTTTAGCCCTCTTCTCCCACCTAGGAATTAATCCTACCCCATCACCAGTAGAAATATGTTCTCCCCATCTTTATTGATGAGGTATTTCTGAGATTTATAGTAGAAATAGAGGATGTTCCTGCTCTATTGGTGTCAACATTTATTGTGTAATATCATGAAACTTTGTGCTTATAGATGGGAACTTGAAGGTGATTTAGTCCTGTGTACTTTAGACAGAAATACTATGATCTTTTAAGAGTGGTTAGAAGTCACAGAATGAATATGACTGTTAGTTCTACTTGTAGATTTAGGAAGCACACTTTCCCTAATGAGCACATATGATGGAGTAGAATGCAACTGTCATGTGAACATTGGTGATAAAGATAGAGATAATGTCACAGGCCCTTTTTTCAAATAAAGAACAAATAGAACAAAGTAGAATAAAGAAAATAAGGTAAGAGCAAAATTGATGAATTAGGAAACACATATAATACAGAAAATTAGTATACACTCAAGAGTTGACTCCTGGGGCAGAGGCTACTCCTGTTAGTTGAACAGGGATAATTTAATATAAGGAATTATTAACTAGAATAGTAGAGGGTGATTACTAGAAGGGGTAAAAGAAGACAGTAGGTTCCCAGAACCAGCAGATACAGAAGACTGACTATTCCCTCAAGGTTGAGAAAAAGGACTAGGAACTAGGAGAGGGCCCCCTGCCCCTCAAGTCAAGAGATTCAAATCTTGTAGCAGTCATGACAACATAGGAACAAACTACCTTCAAGTTTCTTGCCAGAAAAAGAAGGCCTGGCCAGTGCTGGACTGTAGATGTGACCTGCTGTTGCCAGAGGCTGTGGGTGAGCTGGAGCTATTCTATAGAGGAGATCGGTCTTTGCCCAAGGATATGGACACACTGGGACTGGTCTCTTGATGGAGGTAGTGGGCTGCTGGAGGACAGAGCATTGCTAGAGAGCACAGCTGGAGCTCCTCTGTGGGCCAGTGGGCTCCAGCCAAATAACAATAATACATACATACATACATACATACCAGGACCTGAAGGACACTTGTGTTGCTGTCACCTAGCAGGCCCATTCATCTGTTAATCCAGTTCAGCATTCCTCAGACTGCCAAATGATAAATGTTTATATGACCAAGCTTCAGAAAATCACAAAACTGAGCAAAGAAGACTGAATTTGGAGCTGAGAGATAATGAGTTCATAATTGACAAAATCAAAAAGCCTGAAGTTTGTTCTTTGATAAGATTAGTAAAAGGACAATGGGGGGGTAGAAAGCAGAAATCATCAATATAAAAAACGAAAAGGAGACGTACCCAAGAACATCAAAGGAGTAGCATGAACAATTTTTACCATCTTAGATGATATGGGCATGTTCCTTTAAAATTGAATCAATTTTTAGAAAACTTCCCACATATTAAATTCAAACATTTTTTTTTTAAAGATTTTATTTATTTATTTGACAGAGAGAGATCACAAGTAGATGGAGAGGCAGGCAGAGAGAGAGAGAGAGGGAAGCAGGCTTCTCGCTGAGCAGAGAGCCCGATGTGGGACTCGATCCCAGGACCCTGAGATCATGACCTGAGCCGAAGGCAGCAGCTTAACCCACTGAGCCACCCAGGCGCCCTAAATTCAAACATTTTAAGAAGGAAGTAGCACCAGTCTTACGCTATCTTAAAGGTTTTATGAGGGCACATAACTCTGGTAGTGAACTTGTGAATACTTCTTACAAGAAAGGGAATTTATGTGTCTCATGATCAAGATAGAAAAATTTTAAAATATAGCAAATGCCATCTAGTAATATGTAAAAAGGATAATTAATACATTAAAACCAATTAGATTATATTCCAAGATGACATGGTGGTTTTAATATTCAAAAATCAATGTAGTTTATCACATTGATGTTAGAAGGAAAAATCTTACAGTTATTTTCATAGGTACAGAAAAAGCACTTGATAAATCACAACACCCACTTGTAATTTTTTTTATTTGAGAGAAAGCACATGTACAAGTGAGTGGAGGTGGGATTAGGTAGGGTGGGTCAGAGGGACAGGGAGAGAATGTTAAGCAGGCTCCGTGGGGCTTGATCCCAGGACCTGAGATGGTGACCTGAGCCAAAGTCTGAGCAACCTCGGCACCTCACCCATTTGTAATTTAGAAGAAAAAAAGGAACGCTTACAAAATCATGAATAGAAGGGCATATTAGCAATGCAAAGCATTTACAAAAACAACGAAGTGCATTCCTAATGCTGAATTGTTAATATCCCCTTACGGATGAAAATGAGATAAGGATTTCCACTATCTACCATTGTTCCTAAGAAAATAACCATATAATAAAGAAAGAAAAAGAAGTAAAAGTTATGGGTTAGAAAGGAAGAAATAAAACATTTCTGTACAAGATAGTATTAAGTATATAGTAAGTCCAAAATAATTTGCAAATTTAGAATTAATGAAGGAACAAGTTAAGTGGTATGTATTCTAGGATTGTTGGATAAGAAGTATTCAGAAATCAATAGTATTTGTGTTTACCAACAACGAGAAGCTAGAACATGAAATTTTTTAAAAGTCATGAAGTGTCAAAAAAATCAGGTACTTTGGAGTAAATAAAATATGCAGCATATACACTAAAAACTATGAAATATTGTGGAGTGAAATTTAAGCCCCAAGTAAGTAGGCATACCAGGTTCAAGAGTTGGAAGGCTGAATATTACAAAATGTCAGTTTTTCTCTAAAATAATTAAATACAATTCCAATTTAAGAAAAAAATCCCTTAAAGCCTCTGCCTTCGGCTCAGGTCATGATCCCAGGGTCCTGGGATCGAGCCCCACATCCGGCTCTCTGCTTGGCGGGGAGCCTGCTTCCTCCTCTCTCTCTGCCTACTTGTGATCTCTGTCTGTCAAATAAATAAATAAAATCTTAAAAGAAAAAAAAGAAAAAAAAAATCCCTGCCAGCTTTTGTGGGTGTTGATACTATTAATAGGCTTACTCTAAACTTTATGTTGAAAGTCAGAAGACCCAAGGTAGTTAAGATAATTAAGAACAACAAAGCAAGAAAACTTAACCTACTAATACCAGTACTTATAAAGCTATAGTACCTAAGTGTGGTATTAAAGGATAAGCTGTCTAGTGAAATAGAGAAGCCAGAAATAACCCCCCACTTTTATATATTTGATGACCTGATTTATGACAAAGATTACATCATAGAACTGTGGGAAAATGATCATCTTTCCAAAAATGCTGGGTCAGTTGGCCATTTGTATGGGTAATATGACTCTTCAAATGAAGCAAAAAATTGATACAGGATGGATTTTAGACCTATGTAAGGAAGACAAAAAGTGGGAACAAGAATATTTTCAAAACCTTTAGTTAAGCATATTTTAAAACAAGATGCAAAAAATACTGATCATAATGGCAAAATGAAAAATTATTTAAAATGAGTGAGACAGAGAATGTTGGCAAGATAGAGCATTTGGAGCCCTGGCACATGGCTTTGGGTATAAAAATCAGATTTGAGAACTGTTAGTTTATTGAGTAAAACCAAATATCAGTGCCCACCCCTGTAACCCTGCAGTTTCACTCTTCGGTATATTCCCAACATAATTGGGTGCAGTCTTTTGGATTGAGGAATAGTGGTGATGAGAGAAGGAGATGAAGAGAACTTGAAAAAGGGAGGATATGTTTGGAAGGGAAGATTGATTCTCATTTGGACACTTAAATGTTATGTGATAGTGATGAAAAAACTAGTTGGAGATAATAGGTGGGGATACAAATGTCTGATTAATCTGCCAGTGTAGAATTTGAAGTCTTGATGATTGAAAGCTTTATTTTAAGTTGAGACTGTTACACTGACTATACCTTGTATGTGCATAGTTCTGTCACAGTAGGTGCTTAACTAGAATGATAGCTTAAATGTGGCCTTAGATCCCACTGATTGGCTTTTTATTAATATCTTATTGAGGAAGGAGTGACAGTCTTAATTGTGGGACAGAAGCTATTTTAAAATATACTTGCTGGTGTTGATTGCATACTTTTATAAACTAAAAGTTTGAGTTCTAATTTGAATTGAAACTTATAGGTTTATCAGTTGGAGTTGGAATTTAGAATGCCTGTGGTTCTTCCACTAATTGGTCTGCAACATACTTTCTCAACAGAGGACACGAAATATTACTGTTTATATCTTCAAAGATGATCTTGGCTCTGCTCTGGGAACTTAAAAGTGTCCTTGTAGAAAATTGCCATTAGAGCATTCTTTACTAACTATACCTTTGGGAGACATCAATCTCCTTTGCCCTGTAGTGTCCACATGATCCTTACTAAGTCATTTGTGCTTTCTCTGTGTTTGACAAAGGTTTGAACTTTATCTTTTTTTTTCTTAAATTGATTTTAATTTACTTTTTTAGGCTGACAATAGCAGCGTTAGGAGAAAAGCTGAATGATTACTGGAATGAAATGAAAGTGAAGAAAAATGCAGAATATCCTCTAAATTTGCCAGTTGAGGATATTCAGTAAGTACATTAAAAAATATCAACCCACTCTAATATCAAGACATGATTTTGGAGGGTATAGTGATGGAACACAAACTTTGAACTAAGCCAGAGTAAGAATTAAATTGTATAACTCAGCACACCATGAAATGAGCCAGTGAATGTACACATTAATACATACACACAAAAGATTCACGAAGCAGTATTTATCCATACGTTGCATATGCTGATACTTATTTCATTTAAAAAATACAAGTCTTAACCCATTAAATTGATTTCGTGATCCACTAATGGGTTGCATCTCATAGTTTGAAAAACTCTGGTCTTTAGGATCATGACTCTAAATCTAGAACTGAATTTAGATTCTAATTTTGCTTAAATAATGATGTGACACTGAACATGTTACTTGGCCTTTTATAAGCTTCCCTTTTTTTTTTTTAACTTGTAAAATGGGAACATTAGTAGCACTCACTTCCTCTAGTTAGAAGACAAAGAATATGCTTTACGAGCATTCAGTAACTTGATAGCAACACAGTGCCAGTTCTGTGAATGAATGAATAGTAACTGTGTACTGATGGAAAGATGACCAAGATGTATAATTAGGAACAAAAAAGATGCAGTTCAGGGCGCCTGGGTGGCTCAGTGGGTTAAGCCGCTGCTTTCGGCTCAGGTCATGATCTCAGGGTCCTGGGATCGAGTCCCACATCGGGCTCTCTGCTCAGCGAGAAGCCTGCTTCCCTCTCTCTCTCTCTCTGCCTGCCTCTCCGTCTACTTGTGATCTCTCTCTGTCAAATAAATAAATTTAAAAAAAAATACTTAAAAAAAAAAAAAGATGCAGTTCAGTGTATTAATTTCCTATTTTTTTTAAGTGTCCATATACACATGCATAATTCTGCAAGCATAGAAAATTCTACCAGGGTTTTAAAAAATGAACAGTGGTAAGCTCCTAAAACAAGGATTTGTATTTACTTTATAAATTTCTGGAGCACATGGGTGGCTCAGTTGACTGACCATCTGACTCTTGATTTCGGCCCAGGTCATGATCTCAGGGTTGTGAGACGGAGCCCTGTGTCATACTGTGCACTGGGTGTGGAGCTTACTTGGGATTCTTTCTTTCCCTCTCCTTCTGCCCTACCCCCCCTCTCTAAAAATGAATAAATAAACAAATTTCTGGATTGTTTAAAATTTATGTAACCATGTAAATGCATTTTTAAAAATTTATATTTAAAAAATTTATATTAAAATTTATATTTAAAATTTGTTTTTAAAAGTTTATATTTAAAGCATTTATATTTAAAATAAAAAATTATATTTATTCATTAAGATGAAGTCTTCTTATAGTCAGTGAAATGTTAAATGAATACCCAAGTTCTTTATAGGATCATTGTAATTTTCAAATGATAAAACTATAAAGCATTTTATAAACTAAAAGAATATATAAATTTTAGATATTCAGAGATACACTTCTAGTAGAGGCTAAAAATGTAATAGAATTATTAAAAATGCTTAAATTATAGTAATAACAGCTTGCCTGTTTTCTGTATGTGAGTGTTTTATTGTGCTAATAAATTCACTAAGATTGGGCATTGCAAATGCTAACTTAATGTAAATTTCAAAGCAAGGCTTTTGGAATCTTAAGTTGCTTTTTTATTACCAGAGAACAAAATTGAATAGTATGCTGTTAAAACATTTAAGTCTCTTTGTTTAAATTGGCCTGTTGGCTTTAACCTTTTGAAGGTAACCAGAACTGTTGTTTTTAAAAAATTTAACTTGCTGCGCAACAATAATTATGTCGCAGGCATTTCAGGAACAGAATTAAATAATAAAGGCATTTGGCGGTAAAAATGATATAGAAGATCTAATGACGTGTACTTTGCATCCATATTTTCATACTAATATTACATCATTTTGTTATAGGAAACGTCCCGATCAGACATGGGTTCAATGTGATTCCTGTCTAAAATGGCGAAAATTACCAGATGGAATAGATCAACTTCCAGAAAAATGGTATTGCTCCAATAACCCTGACCCACAGTTCAGGTACCATATAGTTGGTAGTACCCTTTTTGGAAAGGCAGAAAGTACTGTTCAAGATGTATGAACAGGCGCTGGTGACGTGTTATTCCCATGTGATTTTTCTGACTAGAAATTGTGATGTTCCAGAAGAACCTGAAGATGAGGATTTGGTGCATCCAACTTACGAAAAAACCTACAAAAAGAAGTGAGTGTTGTATTAATGTTTGGTGGGGAAATAATGCCCGTATTATTAATGCTGGTGGGAGTACAGTATTAGTTGCTACTTCTCCAAGATCAAGCTAGTACAACCCAGAAAAGATTATGACCCCAAAGAAGATTTTGATGTGGATACATAATATTGGGAGTTTTTGTTTTTTGTTTATTTTCCTTTATACCATGAATACCTGCTCTTTTTCCACCCGCCATTTACGCTGTCCTATCTACACAGGATAGTTTGCATACAGAATAGTTTGTTTTTTGGGCCACACACAGACGAATCATAAATGAGTACTGCCTGATATGAGCTTATAGTCTTAACAGGGAAGGTGAGACCTGTGCATTAAATTGACAGATACCCATCGAAGGCAGGATCCATTCTGTTGGGAAGCCCATAAGGAGAGATGACGTCTGTCTGGGGATGGGAAGAGAAATCTGGATCAGGAAAACTTATGAGGCATATTTGTGTAATAGGTCTTGGAGGATGGGTTACATGCAAATGTACAGGAACCAGTTCGTTCTGCTTTAGAGCAAATACATGAATGGGCATAATGGAAAATAGAGGAGAGAGGGGGAAGTTGGCTAATGAAGGATAGTCAGCCCTGGTGAACTGTAGGTTAGTGTCCACTCACAGAGGCCGGGTGCATGTAGAACTTTTGGGTGGTTTTGATTTAGAGTGCCTGGTTTTTTAAGATAAATCCAGCAACAGGACCATGAGTAAAGAGACCAGTTAGAAACCTGTGTGATGTTCCTGCTCAGAGGTCTGAGAATAATGCTGGTGAGGGTAGAAAGCTTACGGCAGATGTTGGGCATTACTGAGGTAAGAGGTAGAAAGTATTTCCCTGCCTGTGGCCTTAACACTGATGATAATGAAATTGAAGCAAAGTTCAGTGTACATATTAGTGAAATGGCAAGTTTGTCATTGGGAAACGTTGAAAAATAATAATCAAATTTAAGTATGTTCACTTTTCATCTTTTTCTTTTTCTTTTTTCTTTTAGAGATAAGGAGAAATTCAGGATCAGACAACCGGAAATGATCCCTCGGGTAACTGATGAAACCTTGCATTTTATAGCTGTGTATTATGGGTGGTGGCTAGTTTAACAAATAGTTTTAAAGCTTAGGAGTTACATAACAAATTGAGTGATTTTGTTCATTCAGTCCACATACTCCTTTTCTTATACCCCTTCTTGCCTTCCTTCCTAGCCTGGCAACTTTTCACTCACTGTTCAGTTTACTATTTAGTCAGGCATCGTCTGAGAAAAGGCAGGCATTAGGAATCTTAACACCCAGGCACCTGGGTGGCTCATTCAGTTAAGCGTCTAACTCTTGATTTTGGCTCAGGTGACGATTGCAGGGTTCTGAGATGGAGCCCCAAGTCAGGCTCTCTGCTGGGCGTGGAGCCTGCTTGGAATTCTCTTTCCCCATCTCTCTCTCCCTCTGCCCCAGCCCCCCTTATAAAAAAAAAAAAAAAAAGAAAGAAAATGAATCTTATTGTCACATAGGCAGTTAAGGAAAAATTCACAGGAAGCCCTGGGGAGCCATGTTCTACTAACCTGGACCAAAGCTACAGTGTTTTTCTTTCTCTTTGTTGAGCACTTTCTTAGTGCTTAATGGTGTTAAGGCGCTTTTTCTGGGTATCTGGGTAGACAGTTGTACTTCTTGTATAAGGAAGTTTTGGTCCGCTGCAGATGTGTGTGTTTGCTTTTAGTTAACACTGAAATGTTTTCTTATGGCAAAGACTGAGGGTTTGGAGGTGAGAACAGAACTGGGTGAAAAAGAAAAGTGGGCTTACTTACATTAAAAGCAGTATCTTTGACTTTATTTTCTGTTTCTTTTAGAAAAACAAGTTTTTAATTGTATTTCAGTAAGTCCTGTACAGTATAGGGTCAGTAAATTTTGCCATAAAAGACCAGATAGTTCGAATTTTAGACTTTGTGGGCCACATGCAGTCTCTGTTGTGTATTCTTGGTTTTGTTGTTTTGTTTACATCTTTAAAAATGCAAAAACATCCTTCCACTTACTCGCAGGTTGGAGTTGGCTTCCTGGCTTGTTAGTGGCTCTCTGGTATAGCCCAAAGAATTTACATGGTTAGAATCGTTCTCATTGTTTTCTGGGATATGGGGCAAAGGGAAAATAATATCTCGCGTTTTGGGGCATGGCACATTAAAAAAAGTCCTTTAAGGTCGATTTTCTTTTCTTCCAACAGATTAATGCTGAACTTTTGTTTCGGACACCCCCCGTATCAGGTCAAAGCTTTTCTCCTGTGAAGGAAAGTGTTCCAAGAGGACATCTTTCAGAAGTGGCAAATACTTACGCAACAAGACTCATAAATAATCACCGAGGTTCACCCCAGTCTGAACCTGAGAGCAACAAGTCAGTGGCTAAAATGTGTTTTTCCAGTGGGGAATAAATACTAAGTAGAGCCTTTACTTGACACTTCTATGGCAGTATTACACTTCTGAGTTTATGTGCATGTAAAAAGTCTTAAGGATAAGTTAATCTACTTTTATTATCTAAACTTACCCCAGCCCACTCATGCCACCCATTTAAGTCAGTTTTTAAAATATCAGTTGTATTCATTGTGGAATTTTCACCTCTTTGAAATTCTGTATAGTATGAAAATTCCTGCTTTTAAAATTACCACCTTCTTAAGAAAAACATAAAGCAACTAATAATACAACACTGTAATGTCAGGTGTGACCCATGAGTTCTTAGCTTGTTGTAGGCTGTGTATTTTGGATGAGTAGATGGAGAAGGAAGGGAGCAAGAAAGGTATGAGTGATATGTAAATTGAATAGTTAGGTCTTTTGACTGGAATGGTCAGGGAAGGTTTGGGATGAGGTAGTACTTGGTTTGGTTCCTGAAACTCTGAAAGCAGTGCTCTGTGCAGGTGGCTCATTCAGAGGGAGTAGAATGAATACAGGTGAAGAAGAAAGCATGATGGGACGCCTGGGTGGCTCAGTTGGGTAAGCTGCTGCCTTCGGCTCAGGTCATGATCTCAGGGTCCTGGGATCAAGTCCTACATCAGGCTCCTTGCTCAGCAGGGAGCCTGCTTCTCTCTCTGCTTCTGCATGCTGCTCTGCCTGCTTGTGTTCTCCCTCTCTTTCTCTCTGACAAATAAATAAGTAAAATCTTTAAAAAAAAAAAAAAAGAAGAAGAAAGCATGATGCCAATGAACTAGGGGATCAGACTAACTACACTTGGTCTTTTTTGTTGAAAGACAAACATTGAAACCGTTTGCTGAGATAGTGGGATGAGATTTTCTGAGAGGTTTTGTAGGCTTCATTAAATTCTCAAAGGGATTTTTGACTTCCAAAAGGATTAGAAATAACTGCTTTTATGCATATATATATATATGTGTGTGTGTGTGTGTGTGTGTGTGTGTATATATCAAGAGGGCATGTTCTAAAATAGTTTTCTGTTTGTAGCTTACATTTTAGGGGCATGTTTTGGGGCTGGATTGCTACTTAACTAAGAACTGTGTGAATTTTTTTTTAATAGTCTCCTTAATTTTCTTGGCTTTTCTTCTTAAAGATGGATCCAAACAAAGTAAGAAAGTTTACAGATAAAAAAGTTTACAGATAAAAAATAATGGAATTTCTTCTTTTTTTTTTTTAAGGAGGGGGTACAGAGTGAGAGGGGGAGAGAGAGAAAATGTGAAATAGGCTCCACACCTAGCATGAGCCCATCGGCGGGGCTCAGTCTCACAACCCTGAGATTATGACCCGATCCGAAATCCAGAGTCCTACATTTAACCAGCTGAGCCACCTAGGTGCCCCTGGAATTTATTCTTTAAAGTGATTTATTCCATCCAAGTGGAATAAGAGAATAGAAAAATTTTTCATTAATTTTTAAAGCCTAAAGAATTTGAAATTTGAATTTGAGAAAAATACAAGTTTGTTTTTTTTTTAATTTTATATATATATATATATATATATATATATATATATATATATATATATATAAGTTTTAAAACTAAAACCAAAGACTGTGGAAAGGTAGTACCTAAACTAAATCTTGAGAAAGACATATAGGAATTAGCCTCATAAGAAAAATAACAGGGTGGTTCCCAGGTAAGTGATTAACTCCATGGAACCCTCGGCATGCACCAAACTCAGAATCATTGGGTACTTCTTTTTTTTTTTTTTTTTTTTTTTTTTTAAGATTTTATTCATTTATTTGTCAGAGAGGAGTGAGAGTGAGCACAGCTAGACAGTGGCAGGCAGAGGCAGAGGGAGAAGCAGGCTCCCTGCCAAGCAAGGAGCCCGATGTGGGACTCGATCCCAGGACGCTGGGATCATGACCTGAGCTGAAGGCAGCTTCATTGGGTACTTCTTAAGGCAGAAAACAGGAGGTTTGTTTGAGAGTTTAAGGAAGAGTAGTTCTCTAGACCTCTTCATAACCTGCCAAATCTGGTGACGTGGCTTCTCCTCTGTCAGAATGTAGGATGTTTTCCTTCTGGAGCAGTTTCACATTTCACATGCTGAAGATAAGGGTGAGCCACTGTTTTGAAAGAGGAGGTGTAAGGGAAAGTGAGTACTAAATGATGAAAAATCCCCCCTCCACTTTCCCTCGTTGGGCCCCCAGGGGAACAGCCCTGGGTGTGCTGATGGTTTGAGCACCACATGGCCAGCCCTCACCGCTTCTAGTCGGTCTCACCCTGAAACATAAAGACAGACAGAGATCACTAGGTGTACAAACTGAAACAAAGGCAGTTAAGGAAACCCTGTGGAATTTACTGGGAGGCAGGTAGGTGTGGAACAAACACATTTCTTAGAAAAGATAAGCAGGTAGAGGGTAGAAAAAGGAAAAGACAAGGTACAGGAGGGTCAACATCTGAATAAGGGAGTTTCAGAATGGGAGATCAGAGAAAACAAAGGGGAGGGAATAGTATGACTTAAAATACACAGCAAAAATATGTGGGAAAAGATCCATTCCAAGAAACATGAAATTTTCGTACACCAGGGAAAATTTTTTCAGGGAGGGAAAATACAAGTTAACCTTCAAAAAGATCAGGAATTAGAATGGCAGGAACACCGAATGCTACATAACAGTGGAATGATGCTTTTAAAGTTTTGAGAAAGTAATTTTCAACCTTGAAGTCTATATAAAAACCAAGCCAACAATAAAATTGAGATGTGAATAAAGATCTTTCATCATGTAGCCTTTCACCTTTTTTACATTCTGTATACGGTTTCTCAAGATTTTATTGGAGATCACGCCCCGTTGATAATGAGGGAGTAAAGCCAAGAAACAGAAGAACTGAGATGGAAGAAATAGGGAGGGCTATCACCTAGGGCCCAAACAACAAACCAGTGCAGATAACCCGCTGAGGGGGGCAGAAAGTTTCAATTGGTGGTAAATTCACAGAAAACTCAGTCGATGAGGAAAATGAGACAGTTTTTAATGCTAGGAAAATGGAAGGATAGGGCATGCTGATTTAGTCTGTGGCTCACCTCTGATCATTGAGCATTGATAAAAATGACGATGAGCAAATGGAAATGGCGGAGCCCTTCACTGGGCGCTGGAACACAAGGAGCAGACCTGGGCTGGGGACGGGGGGTCATTCTCATTTGGCCGTGTGTACCTTGAGGTGCCCAGAGGCCATCTAGTAAAGGGGAGTTCGGCAGTATGCAGAACTGCTACTTTACAGCGAGCTAAGTAGTCTAATTGTTTCCTCAGCTGTACAGGAGAAAATCCTCTCTACTTCATTAAATCATTGAGCAGTACTGTGTAATCATTTTTTAAAATGAGCGTGGACATTTCTTAAAATTTCAAGATTGATTACTTCAAGGTCATCCATTTTGTTCATTTCTATGTTTTATGGTCTTATATTTTGTATATCAAATTTTTTCCAGCCTGAAACGGAGACTTTCTACTCGTTCATCGATTTTGAATGCAAAGACGCGGAGACTGAGTAATCAAGCATTTGAAAATTCAGCTTACAAAGATGATGATGATGAAGACGTCATCATCTTAGAAGAGAACAGTACTCCCAAACCTGCAGTAGATCATGACATTGAAGTGAAATCAGAGCAGAGTCACATCGAGCAAAGTGGTCATCAGGTCGAGCCTGTGGCTGATAAGGAACCTTGTGCCCAGACTGGTTCATCGGGCATCTCATCATCCAGGTGTGATCAGGGAACTACTGCGGCCACCCAGACAGAAGTACCGAGTGTAGTTATTAAAAAGGAAGAAGCACTCGAAGATGAGATAGACGCACGAAATGACGCAGCTATGCCGCCAGCCTGTGTGGAGGCTGAAGGGAAGACACAAGAAACCCAGGAAACCTTTGATAAATCTGCGGGTGATGCTAGTTGCCAGTTAAATGAACTGAGAAATGAGCTGCTTCTAGTTACCCAAGAAAAAGAAAATTATAAAAGACAGTGTAATGTGTTTACTGACCAAATCAAAGTGTTACAGCAGAGGATACTGGAAATGAACGACAAGTACGTGAAGAAGGAAACTTGCCATCAGTCTACGGAAACTGATGCTGTATTTTTGCTTGAAAGTATTAATGGAAAATCTGAAAGTCCGGACCATGTGGTATCTCAGTATCGGCAAGCTTTGGAGGAAATAGAAAGGCTGAAAAAACAGTGTAGTGCTTTGCAACACGTGAAGGCCGAATGCAGTCAGTGTGCCAGTAGTGAGAGCAGAAGTGAAGTGGACGAAATGGTTGTGCAGCTTGATGACGTGTTTAGACAGTTGGACAAGTGCACTGTAGAGAGGGACCAGTACAAAAGTGAGGTGAGTGTATCATTCCACATAATGGGAGTCCTGGGAGTCCCAGGGAGTCTAAACCACCAAGAACAGTCAGTTGCTAGATTGGAATAAATTACTTAATATTTCCATGTACTGACTGTTGCCCGGCGTCTTCTCAGCTGGGGAGTGGTCCTCCTGGGGGTGCATGGAAATGTGTGTTGAGGAGAGGCATTGCTAGAACTTACTGGGTGATGACCAGGTATGGTCATTTCCTGTAGCCTACTGGAAATTGCTGTGTAATGAAGGATTGTCCTGCTCAAAATACTGTTCTCATTCCCATTGAGCCAGTCAGTTGCTAAATATAGGGAACGTCACATCCATTATTAATAGGCCTTGCAATAGTCATACAAGATAGGTGATGATGTCCTCATTTTATAGTTTAGTTTATTAGTTACGATTTAGTACGATTATACATTATAGGACCGTGGCAGTTCCACAGGTAACTCAGACAACAAGCTTCTACTTTGTTGCTTCGCTTCTCAGCGTGCCATTGTGATCAGAGGTGGCCTCTGGGTCCAGTCCTCATATATCTGTGTTCCGAGCAGCAGGAAAGAGGAGGGGTGCGTTTCCTAAAAGTTGCTGACATTCCACCTGTCAGAACTTAGTCACCTGGCTGATGGGTGCTTTGGAAGTACGGTCTTTATTCAGGGGTTCTTCTGAGGAAGGAGGAGAAAAATGGTAGATGTCAGGAGACAGGTAGTAAGTAGCCTCTGCATGTACCCTCCATTCAAATTTGGAGAGTTCCTTTAAGAAGCATATATTTTATGTATCGTATTAATGTAGTGTTTGAAAGAAGGGTTTTTCTGCTCAAGAATTTGGAAATGACAGGCTGGTGCTGTATTGCCCCTTCTTCCTGGAAGCTCATTCAAACATCTTGGTGTATTATTGGCTTAGAGTTCGATGACAAAATATGCAAAAATCGATAGGAGCTTTCGGTTATAACTTAGAGCTGGTGAGTGTGCAAGAAATGAAAGCCACTTTGATGTTGACCTAATTCAGGCATTTTTATCTTGGTTTTCCAGTTTTTACGTGCCATTTGTTTTCAGTCAAGTGGTAATTAACATTTTGTATTCTCTGAATGTGACAAGAGGTGGAGATGAAACTCAAATGAAGCTTTGTTTATAGAAAGCTATTGTGGGTGGGTTTTTTGCCCTGTTTTGATGGTGATTTTCATCTAGTACATTTCATAGCTTAAATTTGTACTTTGGCATTAGTATTTTCAAGTTTAATTTTAGCATTGGTATTTTTAAGTTTTATTTTTATTAGTATTTTTAAGTTTCAAGTTTATTTTAATTTTACAGTTATGAATTTTTTTTGTCAGGTTGAATTATTGGAAATGGAAAAATCACAAATCCGTTCACAATGTGAAGAACTGAAAACTGAAATTGAACAATTAAAATCTACACATCAACAGTTAGCAGATGTTTCAACTTCAAGTAACATTGAGGAGTCTGTAAATTACACTGATGGGGAAAGGTAATATTACATGAGGCATGACCCTGGGGCTACCTTCTGGTTAGCGTGATGCTTGCTAGCACACCTCAAACAGTTACCGTTTTATCAAAAGAACACGATCCTTCTCTTCAAGGAATGAACAGTTTAGGTTCAACTTAAGTGAAATAGGAATTTGGAGAGAATGAAGCATTTTATCAGTTAGAGCGGTTTGGAATGCTGTTTGGGAAAAGTGGAAATTGAGTGAGATATCAAAGAAGGTGTTGAATTTAGCCATGACTAGAAGATAAGGGACTATTTCATGAAACTTACATTTTCACCTGGATTTCTTTTACTTGTGTACTTGCCATTTCTTCGTGGTTTTCTGTCCTCATTTTACTACATGCCATCCCCAAAGTTAGCTTTTAGGTAATCAGAAAATTACTAGAAATTGCCATTGTACAGGTGATTACTAGGAAGAAGTTCTTCTGTGAAAGTAAGAAAATGATTTCCCTATCTCAGGAAGATATAAAATAGGCTTGGGGTGTTGCTTCAGTTTGGAGTGTCGGAGAGGCAGGCGTTCAGGTGGGAGGCCATGATGGTGCTTGTGGTGTGTTGATGACTTAGCATCGGAAAGCAGTCATTAAAGGCTAAACCTGAACAACTTTTCCTGCTCATACAGTATGACTTCCGACCTAAAAAGTACTGTTGTTGAGAAATAATCTCCTACCATCCTCATTTGACATCAATTATATTATTACCTTGTTTTTTAAGTGAAGTTTTTGAAGGATTTCAGTAAATTTTTTCATGGAAATGGGGTAGATCAGTACATAAAAGCCTAGAGGGCAAAGGTCAGAAGAAAATCCCAAGTGGTTTTTCTCAAAATGGGAACCACAAGCATCTGTTGTGCTTGTAGAAATGCAAATCCTTGGCCTACACTGCAGCTTATTAAATTGGAAACTTAAACAGTCTCAGATAATTCTCTTGCCACACTGACCTTTGAGTAACCGATGATTATTTATTTATTTATTTATTTCCTTTAATCTTTCAAACTTGTGCTTTCCAAAATAGTACAGGAATATGTGGCTTAGTGACCCTTGAAATCTAGCTAGTCTGAATTGAGATGTGCTTTAAATATAAAAAAATATATAATTTTGAAGCCTAAGGAAGAAAAAGAATGTGTAGAATACCGCACATTAATAATGTATTTTGATTTTGTGATAAAATATTTTAGTTACATTGGGTTAAATATATAACTGCAATTAAATTTATAGCTGCATTTTGCTTTTTACTCTAGCTCTGTGAACATTTTAAACTGCGTATTGGGGCGCCTGGGTGGCTCAGTGGGTTAAAGCCTCTGCCTTTGGCTCGGGTCATGATCTCAGGGTCCTGGGATCGAGCCCCGCATCAGGCTCTCTGCTCAGCAGGGAGCCTGCTTCCTCCTCTCTCTCTGCCTGCCTCTCTGCCTACTTGTGATCTCTGTTTGTCAAATAAATAAAAATAAAATATTTAAAAAAAAAACTGCGTATGGAGCTCGCAGTATTTCTCTTGGACAGTGCTGTTCTGTACATTAAAAATAAGAATCTGTGGCAGGTTCAGTAGATAGGAGAAATTAGCCAGGAACAATCAAAAGACTTAAAGGATATGTAAGAGGATCATTGGGTCATACTAGTCTTTTGTGTACTTTTCATATAGATAACAGGTTGTGGTTACAACAAAAGGGGTGTTCTTGGTAGGGATATAGGATGGCTAACAACTTCTGGAAAGCAAAGCAGAAAAATGTTTGAACCATGGGCTTCTGGTCAAAGATGAGTGAGGAAGCTTGGACAAACAGTGGCTGGAGTGGGAATGATGTAAAACTTTATCCGGGGACCAGTGCAGTCTTAACCATCCAGGCTCACAGAACATCTTCTATATCACGTTACTGTGCATTGTCGACTTAGGGATGAGCATCTTGCTTCGTCAGACATTTTCACCTTGAATCAGTATCTAAGCTAAACGTGGGCTGCTTATATTTGGGAGAGGGGCAGAATAAGAGCAACTAACATGCAGTTTCCATGTTTCACTCAATCTTTGAGGCAAAGGCTACTGAATAATTGTAGGCCTTCAAAAAGTCTAGGGTGTTGGGGGTACCTGGGTGGTTCAGTTGGTTGAACATCCAACTTTCGATCTCAGCTCTGGTCTTGATCTCAGGGTTGAGAGTTTGGGTCCCAACTAGCCTAGTGTGGAGCCCACTTAAAAAAAAAATAAAGTCTAGGATGTTGGATATTCAGTACATGTATATAAATTTGGAAGGAATGATAACGATCACATCTAATCCAGGGATTCCCAGTGTTTTCAGTAAAGCACCATTCCCTATAAATGCATAGTAAAATGGATCATCAGTGAACTTTAGCATATGAAAGGTTCAGAGAAGACTTTTTTTTTTTTAAGGTTTTTATTTATTTGACCGAAAGAGCCCAAGCAGGCAGAGCGACAGGCAGAGGGAGAGGGAGAAGCAAGCTTTCTGCTGAGCAGGGAGCCCGACATGGGGCCTGATGCCGGGACCCTGGGATCATGACCTGAGCTGAAGGCACCTGCTTAACCGACTGGGCCACCCAGGCGTCCCAGAAGGTTCAGAGAAGTCTTGATTTTAAAAAACTGTTTAATGTTATTTAGCCCAAAATTTTGTAAGTTTAGTTGATCACAGAACCATTTCTCTTTCACACAAGGGTGGCTATCATACATAGAACATGTTTTAGAGAACAATTCAGTTTTTATTTTCCTCAAAAGCTGAAATATGGGGAGATGCATTCTTGTTCTGAGACCAGTGTTCTCACTACTGTATCACTGCTGTTTTCCAGGTGACAATATTTTGTATTACAAATAACACCTTGTAATTATATGTATTTTACCAGTCCATGGTTTCTCTAATAGCAAGTTAAAATTGTATTAGATAGAACCAAACAGAGCCACTAGTTTTATCTGCTTACCAAGGTATTAATGGATTATTAAAGTAAGCGAATTCATGTTTCATTTAGAATTTAGGCCCCACCTGAATTGTTAAACTGTGTTATACTGTTCATCTAATAGACGTAATATTTGTATTTGCAGCCTCAAACTTCGATCTCTCCGAGTTAACGTAGGACAGCTGTTGGCCATGATTGTACCTGATCTCGATCTTCAGCAAGTGAATTATGACGTTGATGTGGTTGATGAAATTTTAGGACAAGTTGTCGAACAAATGAGTGAAATCAGTAGTACTTAAAGTCTATATTTGATGTGAGACAATAAATATATTTGCTCAGTCCTGTGGTTGTATAGCTTTCAGAGTGGAAACACTTTTGTTTTATAGATATGACAGGTGACAGACGGAAGAACCATGATCTTTACTGTATTCTATGCATTCAGGTGTGCTCACAAGTACTGTGGGCACACTTACCACAGCTTTTGAAATGCCTGAGAATCATTCTTACAGAACGGCTGAACAGCTCACTCATGATTCTGTTTTGAAGTGTAAATACTTGTAATTAAGTCTGCACATATTTTTTTATTACCCTAGAGGACGTAAGTGTTTTCCACCGAGAGCTTTTCAGGTTGCCCCTAACCTTTGTGCAATTTTTTCTGGTTCCCAAAGTGTATTTTTCTCCGAAGTGAGGGCCATGCCATAATACAAATGGAAATGTTACCTTTGATTTTCCTACAGAAAAGTTTAAACAGGATTTTTAAAAAATGGAATTACGCTCCTGATAAGGTGTAAGTGAATTGAACATTAATGTTTCTTTTCTATAAATTCTTATCTCCTGAAATATTTTATTCATGGAAATAAGGTAAGCAGAAACTGTCCATCCATTTTGTCAGGATTTTTCTTGTGCTGAGATTGCCAATCATGGTTAAATGCAGTGTTTTTATAGAACAAAGAAACAATCTTTAGTATAAAAAAGCATCAAAAATATTAAATGTCCCACCACATTTACTTTGAAGCCCATTTTTGGCTGCTTAGTCAGCATGGAGTGGGCACAGTAATTGTTTAATATTTCTTTTTGTGAAATTTCCTGTACAGCCTTTTGTAGGATTACTACAGGTTAATGAGAGTTGAGGAAGACAGTCTTTCTCAAACAGTACAGCATACCTTTCATTATATTACAGAGTTAAGTGTTTTATGTCCTGGAGGTAAGCAGCAAACTGCCCTAGGATTATAGTATTACATGCCATAAAAATTATGCTTTATTGGTCCCTTCTTTGTGCAATTTTAAAGAGATGGCTTTCTATTAAGTATAACTATGTATATATAACTAAGAATCGTATTTTCCACAACTGAAATGTGCATTATTTTTTTTCAAAGTTTTATCATTGCTTATTTATTTTTACTTTTGTTTCTGAACATTCAATACATGTTTCTTTTCTATGTATGCTTAATTACATGTCTTTCATATACAATAATAAATTTTTACTGTACATTAACTTCTAGAAAAGGCAAATAAATGAAGGTTGTTTTTATTTGCTTGATAAAATAATTGAAAGTGTATTTTTGGTATGAAGCTGGTTTTCTGTCCTGATTGTATCTGCTCAAATTTTAAAATATCTTGTAATAAAATAAAAATATATATGATGGCTAACTCTTCAGATACTACTTTTAAAGAATTCTATATTCAGATTATATTTTGGAAACAAACTGTCCATTGAAGACCCTCAAGTTGAGCTCATTTTAAAATCTCTATTAATTACAAGTCCTGTTTAGGAGACCGAGAGTGTTTCCATTAACACTCTAAAAACTGAGCTCATCTTGAGAGAGTGCGTGCGTGTGTCCATGTATTTTACATTCAAGAAGAGACTCTTTCTGTAAATCGTTTAGCCGAAAGAAACCTTGCTTAAATGATAGCAGCAATGTAGAGCATGTCTAAGTTTGTGAATATTTATGTAGCAGTTCTCTCTGGGATTTGCTGTTTTTCCCCTCTTTGGGTCAGCTATATTCTTGCAAAAATCTATATTTTATATGGCTGTTATCTTGCTTTTAATGGGAAAGTCATAGGATTAGTAAGTTTGCTTGCTAAATTGATTCTTTGGAAGTACTTAAATATTTTTCACCCTTTAAGAAAATATTGCCAAGATGTAATTCTTTGAAAATGTAGCTAACAAAATTTAACAGAACAAGAACATGAGCTTTCATGTATATATCATATTTAGGTAGCGATATTTATCTTTTGTTAAGTTAAATTTGTAAAAGACTAGTGGGAGGACAGTGGTGTGTAAAGTCAGTATGAGGAAGTAAACCAGCATCGTCCACAATCCCTCCAAACAGGACGCAGGAGTGGTGTGTGGCATATTATTGTGTCTTTTTTGGGGGCCTCAATTCCTAATGTGGGCAGGTACTGCTGGGGATTCTGCCCATGGTCTCAGACACTTAATTCTTGTGATCAGCAGCCCATTAGTTCATTATTTGTCATTGAAGGATAATTAAAGTGATAATCTGGTGGTTTTCACCCCTGGCTGCCTATTAGAATCACCTGGGGAGTTTTTAGGACTCCGATGCAAGGATGCATCCCATACTAATTAAGTCAAGAGCCTGGGGTTGGGCGCAGATACTAGTATTTTTTTTAAAGCCTCCCAGTGAGCCATCAGAGCTGAGAACCATTGATCTTTACCTTCCTCGGATGGTTGTTTACAACTGTTGAACTCGGTTCCTGAAACAAACTCAGGATTTGCACAGCCAATTTTTCACTGAGGTGAGCAAGGAGAGGAAAAAGGAAACATAGTTGGTGTCCAAGTTAGAAGTGTAAATGGGACAGAATGGTATAAAGTGAAAAGAGTTACCCAATGCTTCCCTAATTTTAACCACTATTGTTTTTCGTATGTCCTTCCAGAAAATATTAGCTGCATACGTATACACATTCATATATATGCATTCAGTTTATATTCAATTTTATATCTTTATATTTGATTTATATTTGTATCTCAAGTTTTCACAAAGATGGTACACCATATAATTGGTTATCTTGACATTTCCATGTTACTTTTTTGAACAGGCTTGGTAACATTCTATGATCTGCATATACTCCTAACACTCAGTTATTTCTCATGTTTTGACATTACAAAATACGCTACCATGAAAATTAATACACACCACACACACTTTTACAAGTATACCCAGAATGTAAATTCTTTGCAGTGAATATTGCTAGTTCAAAGAGTGTATGCTATGTAACTTCTAATAAATGTTACCATGCAAAAATGAATTTAAACTCCTATGAAAAATAAATGTCTGAGTGTTTTTTTCCTCTATCTCTCCATCAAATTTACTAATCTGACATATGAAAAAAAATGACAGCCTGCATTCTTTGTCTCGGTTGAACATGCTTTCATGTTTTATTGACCATTGTAATTTCTCTTTTCTGTGTACTGTATCATATTGTCTGTTCTTTTCTATTGGGTTCTTTGTTTTAACTGCTTTAAAGAAACTAAAAGCCTGTGCTAACGTAGCCACAAACACCATCCACACAACTAGCTTTCAGAAAATTCGCAATAGGTTAAATCTTACTGTGTGCACTGTCTCATAAATACCGGAGAGGAGTGAGAGACCCACTGGGTTCATGTTTTTCCATACATTTGTCTTTCGGATTGGACACTGATCACAGTTCAGAAAAGGAATGCTAGTATATCTATATATATGATACTTAGAATTAAGTTTTGTGATCACAGAGTTAATTTCCATCTCCTGGCCTATAGGGAGGAAGTCAAGACCAGAGGAGAGTCTTGGTAAATCAAGCCATTCGGATACAGGTGGTTATTACGTGAGTGCAGTCCCAGAGAATGAATTAGCTGTTCTAAAACTGAAGTGAGTCGCAACTCCAGTAAGTTTTGTACACATTCTAATAATGAGTTTTGAGTAAATGCAATTTCCTATTTCACACATGTACAAGTTTAACCCCAGGCTTCCTTGTTAATTTCGTGCAAAGCGATCAGGACTCAGTATCCTGGTAATAATACATAGAACAGGTTTAAATTTGACTCAAAATAACTTTTACCCCAACCTGACTAATATTTAGGTTATGAATATCTTTGCTAAGCAGCTATCCAGAATTTGGCTGTAATCTTCCTAACAAAATGTAATGTTGTTTTATATTCACAAAGTCTGTGAGTCAACAGCCTTCCTAATCTCCCATGGGTTTCCTGGCAAATGCTGTTAACAGTTGTGGCCAGCGTTTTTTTTTTGTTTTTTTTTTTTAAAGATTTTATTTATTTATTTGTCAGAGAGAGCGAGGGAGAGAGAGTGAGCACAGGGAGAGAGAGTGAGCACAGGCAGACAGAATGGCAGGCAGAGGCAGAGGGAGAAGCAGGTTCCCTGATGAGCAAGGAGCCCGATGCGGGACTCGATCCCAGGACGCTGGGATCATGACCTGAGCCGAAGGCAGCTGCTTAACCAACTGAGCCACCCAGGTGTCCCTGGCCAGCGTTTTGAAAGTCAGTACTGTGATCTAAACCAAGGCCGACTTAAATCAGTTTGTGTATATAACGTGGAGCTCACGGAGGCAGTAAGCTACTGCAGACCGTTGTTGCCAGTTCGCTGTATGGCAGATCATTCTGGGGGAGAGGTGCTTGTAGACTTGCAGTAGGACCCTGAGTTCAGGGCTGTGAACTGACTGAGCAGCCAACAGCAAGAGAAGTGACACAGTCACGTAAAGATACCTGTTATCTCTTTTCCTGGTAGGGAAATACAAGGGTCTAGCACAATAACTTATTATCTATTATTTAGTAGTAGTAATAATAGTTAAATAATTACGTTATATAAAATATGTAATCCCAGTATTATATACTGTTCACTATAATCACTCTTAACCAGTAGTTTCTCACTAATTTACTGTGTTCTTAAATTGAATTTTTCAGTCTCATATTTTAAACTCTGTTATGGGAATTTCCAAATGTATACAGAAATAGAGAAACTCAGGTGCCTCGGTGGCTCAGTTGGTTTAAGACTCTGCCTTCGGCTCATGTCATGATCTCAGGGGCCTGGGAACAAGCTCCATGTCAGGCTCCCTGCTCAGCGGGACTCTGCTTCTCCCAGTCATGCTCACCCTGCTCATGCTCGCTCTATCTCTCAAATCTTTAAAAAAAGAAAGAAAAAGAAAGAAAGAAAGAAAGAAAGAAAGAAAGAAAGAAAGAAAGAAAGAAAGAAAAAGAAAGAAAAACTATTTTAATGAACTCCCAAATACCCATAACCCTGCTTCAACATTTTCAACTCATGGTCAGTCTTGTTTTACCTCTACCCCCATTTACTTAAACCCCTTCCGTGATATTTCTCATGTGTGTTACAAATATTAACTCATTAAGTTTTCTTTTTTATTATTGCAGAAAAAGACAAAATTTCCTATTTAACTGTTAAGGATGAGTTGCATTAAGTACATTCACCTTGTTGCGCACCATCGCCACTACCTATTTCCAGAACTTTCTCATCCTAAACAAACTGTATCCAGGAAACAATAACTCTCCATTCCTCCCTGCCCCTGGTAACCTCTGTTTTTGGTGCATGAATTTGCTTATTCTAGGTACTTCATATCAGTGGCATCAAGGATATTTGTCTTTCTGTGTCCAGTTTATTTCACTTTCCATAACATTTTTAAGGTTCATCCATGTTGCATGTGTCAATTTCATTCCTTTTTAAGGCTGAATATTTCATTGTATGTGTGTACCACATTTTTGATACTCATTTTTTTGTCCATGAATATTTGGGGTGCTTTCACCTACTTACTATTAAGGATAATGCTGCTATGAACATTGTTGCTTAAGTATCTGAGTCTTTGTTTTTAATTCTTTGGGTAGCATACCTAGGAGTGGAATCGCTGAATTATGTGATAACTCTTTATGTAAGTGTTTGAAGAATAACCAAACTATTTTCCACAAAGATACACCATTTTACATGCCCACCAGCAATGCAGAAAGTGTTCCAGTTTTTTCACATCCTCTCCAACACTGATTTTTCTGGGTTTTCTGTTTGTTTCTGTTTTTAACATTAGCCATGTAATGAGTGTGAAGGGTTACCAGTATAGTTTTGATTTGCATTTCTCTAATGGCTAGTGATGTTACACTTCTTTTTGTGTGTCTACTGGCCATTTGTATATGTTTGTAGAAATGACTGCAGGTTCTTTGCCCATCTTGCTTGTTTATTTTTTGCTGTTGATTTGCAGGATATGATTTTGTAAAAAATATATTCTGGATATTAGTCCCTTATGAGATAGATGATTTGCACATATTTTCTTCCATTCTGTGGCTTGTCTTTCCATGCTTGAGTTTTAATTTTGGTGAATTTGAACTTAATTATTTTGTTACCTCTGCTTTTGGTATTAGATCCAAGAGAAATCCTTATCCAATCCAATGTCATAAAGATTTTTTCCATTTTCTTTTTTTTTTTTTTAAGATTTTATTTATTTATTTGACAGAGAGAGATCACAAGTAGATGGAGAGGCAGGCAGAGAGAGAGAGGGAAGCAGGATCTCTGCTGAGCAGAGAACCCGATGCGGGACTCGATCCCAGGACCCTGAGATCATGACCTGAGCCAAAGGCAGCGGCTTAACCCACTGAGCCACCCAGGCGCCCTTTTTTCCATTTTCATCTGAGAATAGTTTTAGCTTTTATATTTAGGTCCTAACCAATTTTGAATTAGTTTTTGCATATGGTATAAGAGTTCAACTTCATTTTTGTGTACATGGATATCCAGTTTTCCCAGCAACATCTTTTGAAAAAAACTCTTTTCCGCATTGAAAAATAATCTCATCCTTCTCAAAAATTGACCACATAAATGAGGGTTTATTTCTGGGCTCTGTATCCCACTGGTCTGTATGTTCTTAGACCAGTACCACACCAGTGTGATTACTGTATCTTTCTGGTAATTTTTGTCATGAAGAGTGAGTCCTCCAACTTTGTCTTTCTTGAAGATTGTTTTGGACATTGAGGGTCCCTTAAAATTTCATATGAATTTTAGGACAGGTTTTTGTATTTCTACAAAACATGCCATTGGGATTCTGATAGGGATTGTACTGAATCTATAGATTATTTGGGGTACCACTGACATCTTAACAATATTAAGTTTTCCAATCCATGAACATGGATGTCTTTCCATTTATTTATGTCTTCTTTAATTTCAGCAATTTTTAAAAAATATTTTATTATTTGACAGAGCACAAGCAGGCAGAGTAGAAGGCAGAGGAAGAGGGAGAAGAGGGCTCCCCGCTGAGCAGAGAGCCAAACCCAGGGTTTGGTCCCAGGATCATGACCTGAGTCAAAGGCAGATGCTTAACCAACGAGACACCCAGGTGCCCCTCAGCAATGTTTTGCTGTTTTGTTTTGTTTTGTTTTGTTTTTTTAAGATTTTATTTATTTATTTGACAGAGAGAAATCACAAGTAGGCAGAGAGGCAGGCAGAGAGAGAGGAGGAAGCAGGCTTCCCGCTGAGCAGAAAGCCCGATGCGGGGCTCGAACCCAGGACCTGGGATCATGACCTGAGCCGAAGGCAGCGGCTTAACCCACTGAGCCACCCAGGCGCCCCTGTTTTGCTGTTTTTATTATACAAATCTCTCATTTCCTTGATTAAGTTTATTTCTTTTGTTTTGTTTTGTTTTGTTTTTAATAAACATATATTTTTATCCCCAGGGGTGCAGGTCTGTGAATCACCAGGTTTACACACTTCACAGCACTCACCATAGCACATACCCTCCCCAATGTCCATAACCCCACCCCCCTCTCCCAGCCCCCCTCTCCCTAGCAACCCTCAGTTTGTTTTGTGAGATTAAGAATCACTTATGGTTTGTCTCCCTCCCAATCCCATCTTGTTTCATTTATTCTTCTCCTACCCCCTTAACCCCCCATGTTGCATCTCCACTTCCTCATATCAGAGAGATCATATGATAGTTGTCTTTCTCCGATTGACTTATTTCGCTAAGCATGATGCCCTCTGGTTCCATCCATGTCCTCGCAAATGGCAAGATTTCATTTCTTTTGATGGCTGCATAGTATTCCATTGTGTATATATACCATCCATTTTTTTTCAAAGATTAAGTTTATTTCTAAACATTTTATTCCTTCTGATGCTTTTATAAATGGAATTGTTTTCTTAATTTCCTCTTTCTGAATGATCATTGTTACTGTTTAGAAAAGCACCTGATTTTTATGTGATTTGTTTAATCCCACAACTTTGCTAAATTCATTTGTTAATCCAAACAGGTGTGTGTGTGTTGTATACTCCAGGGTTTTCTACATATAAGATCATGTTATCTGCACAAAGGTAATTTGACTTCTGCCTTTCCAACTTAGCTTTTATTTCTTTTTCTTGCTTAGTTGCTCTGGCTGAAACTGTTAATACCATCTCAACTAGAAGTGGTAAAATTGAACATTCTTGTCTTATTCCTGATCTCAGGGAAAGCTTTCTTTCCATCACCACTGAGACTGGCATTAGCTATGACTTTTCATATATTACATGTCTCATATTGAGGAAGTTTCCTTCTATTCCCCAATTTATTGCTGTTTATTATTTTAAATCATGAAAGTATTTGAATGTTGTCAAATGCATTTTCTGCAGCAAGTGATATGATCATGTGGTTTTGTTCCTTTTCATTCTCTAATGTGGATTACATTGATTTTTGCATGTGGAGCCATTCCAGCATTCCAGGAATAAATCCCATTTGGTCATGATGTATAATCCTTTCAATATGTTGCTGAATTTGTTGTTGGTAGCATTTTGTTGAGATTGTTTGTTTTGCATCAATATTCGTCTTGGTCTTTTTTTCTTTTCTTGTAGTGTTTGGCTTTGGTATCAGGGTATTGATGGCCTTATAGGATGAGTTAGTGTTTCCTCCTCATTAATTTTTTGGGAAAGTTTGAGAAGGATTAATGTTAATTTTTCTGTAAATCTCTGGTAGAATTCACTAGTGAACCCATCTGTCCAGGGCTTTTCTTTGTTGGGAGGTTTTTGATTACTGATTCAGTTTTCTTACTAGTTTTTAGTATTCAGATGTTCTACTTCTTCATGATTAAGTTTTGGTAAACTGTGTGTTTCTAGGAATTTGACCATTCATATAGGTTAGCCAGTTTGCTGGAAGACAGTTGTTCATAGTATTCTGTTTTTGTTCCACAAAATAATCCTTTTTATTTTCATAACATCAGTAATAATGTCCCTTTTCTGATTTTAGTAATTTGAATATTCTTTATTTTCTTGTCAATCTAGCTAAAGTTTTGTCACTTTTGTTGATTTGGTTTTAAGGCTTGTTTATTTGAGAGAGAGCGTGAGAGAACGCGCGTGTGTGTGCACATATGTGAGCAGGGAGGGGGCAGAGGAAGAGCGAGATTCTCAAGCAGACTCCCCACTGAGCATGGAGCCCAACACGGGGCTCCATCTCATGACTCTCAGATCATTACCTGAGCCGAAATCAATAGTTGGATGTTTAAACCACTGAGCCACCCAGGTGCCCCAGTTTTGTTGATCTTTGTAAAGGACCAACTTTTAATTTTGATTTTCTCTATTGTTTTTCTGTTCTTTATTGACCCAAATTTAAAACAAATTCTTAACGTATCATCTATAAATAATTCAGTATTTTTAAAATATGAAATTTAAAATTTTCAATTTTAGATTTTAAATATGAGAATTTTAAACCACAAAGTAACACTATTATTATGCCTTAAATTTTAATATATTTTTAAATTTTATTTATTTGACAGGGTGAGAGGGCACAAGCAGGGGGAGCCTCAGGAGAGGGAGGGGAGGGCAGGGAGTCTGATGTGGGGCCTGATCCTACAACTCTGGGATCATGAGCAGACGCTTAACCAGCTGAGCCACCCAGGCACCCCTTAATAACTTTAATATCAAATCTAGTCTGCATTCAAATGTCTTTGTTCATTTCATAGTTATTTTTCCAAGTGGGTTGTTCAAGTTGGAATCCAGACAATCCACAAGTTGCTTTTGGTTGGTATGTCTCTGAGATTTCTTTCTTTATTTTTTATTTTTTAAGATTTTACTTATTTGACAGAGAGGGATCACAAGTAGGCAGAGAGGTAGGCAGAGAGGGGGGGGGGGAAGCAGGCTCCCTGCCGAGCAGAGAGCCTGATGTGGGGCTCGATCCCAGGACCCTGAGATATGACCTGAGCTGGAGACAGAGGCTTATCCCACTGAGCCACCCAGGCACTCCTCTGAGGTTTCTTTAAATCTGTAGGTTCTTCTTCCTCTGTTTTATTACTTTTTAGTTGTTGGAGAAATCAGAACAGTTTTGAGAATTTTCCTTGTTTTTGATACCATTGAATTTTTAGGAAAATCTTTCTTGTATTGCTATAAGCTGGTGGGTGTACAGAGTTAATCAGATTCAAGTTCTTTTGTTCAGGAGAATCCTTCTTAGGTGGCACTATGTTCTTTGTGCTGCATCACACGAAGAGGTACATTTTAGGTATTCATCCCTTTTTGTTATAGTAAGATTAATTATTTCAGTTCAGGTATTGTCATCTTGAATGATCCTTTATGAAGTTCCCTATCAGTCTTCACTGAATGATTTTAGTTTAGCATCCATTAATAATTGCTTCTGGATCTATTATTTTATTAGGAGTTGTGAAGTGGTGGTAGTTATGGTTTATCATTCCTTCTGAACTGTGGGACATCTAAAAAGAAAACCTATTTAGTTATCCCAAGACATAGTTCATATAGAACCGGCAGGATAAATGTTTGGCTCATGCCTTGTTTCCCAAAGGTAACCAATGAGGCTTTTTGGTGCCTCTAATATCCTTATGTATGAAGAAATTTTAACATCTAATGTGTTTCAATCCACGGTGGCAATTTTTCAATGTTGAATTGTCTCACTGGCTACAGGTCTTCAAATTGGCTCCTGTGTCCTTATTCTTTAATCCTAATAGTCTTTGATAATTTTCTTGCTTTCTGGTATAATAAAGTATTTCAGGCTGGTCTAATACATTTCCTGTCTAGACCTGGAAACAGCCATTCATTCCTCCATGGAACTGTGGTTCTTTTCAGGGGAAATGCTATTTAGAGACCATAACTGAGGCACAGACTTACTACGTCTCTTTTTAACAAGTGTTTATGACCACATCTGCTTATTGCAGTATAATGTATAACATAAGCAGTCCAGGTAGAGAATGACCCCATAGCTTTGTACTCTCCAGAATGTTCTAAAAGCCAATATATATGTAAAAAACCCCAAAATTCTAAATTTTTGTTTGCAAAAGGAAGAAACCTGGTTAGGTTCAAGTGCAATGATATCCTGGGAGGGGTGCAGAGGGAGAGGGAGAAAGAAGAGGGGAAAGGTGGGGAGTGGGAGAGCCACCTGGAGGGGGCTGGCAGGCTCTCTTCTGCAAGGTTGCACAGGGCAGCACTCATTTTTCAATCCCTTGGTCTTGAAGACCCAGAAATCTGCTGTTAGTCAGCACAAGGAGAGCGTCCATCTGTCATCTCAGCTCAGCCAAGGTCCCAGACTAATATATGCAAGATTCCGGTTAATAAAGAATGAGAAAACTGCCTTTGAGACACACATGTCCATATGACCTCATTCATGTCTAAATACTTCTGGGTTTTTGTCCCATCCAGCTTTTCCCATCACCGGTCCCACTGTTCCCTCTTTGTGCCCCTGTTGTCAACTGTGAGTAGCTTAAATTCCCATTTCCCAGAGCCGCTCATCCAACTCCATCACCTGAAGGCCATTTTATTATTTTATTTTAAAAATTATTTTAATTGACATATACTGTATTATTTGCCCCAGGAGTACAGGTCTGTGAATCAGGTTTACACACTTCACAGCACTTATATCACATACCCTCCCCAATGTCCATGACCCCACCACCCTCTCCCTACCCCCCCAACCCTCAGTTTGTTTTGTGAGATTAAGAGTCTCATGTGGTTTGTCTCCCTCCCGATCCCATCTTGTTTCATTTTTTCCTTCCCTATCCCCAACCCCCCCCACCCTGCCTCTCAAATTCCTCATATCAGAGAGATCATATGATAATTGTCTTTCTCCGACTTATTTCACTCAGCATAATACCCTCTAGTTCCATCCACGTTGTTGCAAATGGCACGTTTTCATTTCTTTTGATCTGAAGCCCATGTTAAATGCCCTCTTCTCTTCAAACTTCCTTTGAGCCTTCAAATCCAAAATAACCACGGCCTCAGAACTGTAAGAGCACATTGTTCCATACACATTTTTTTCACAGTCCTTTTTAAAATAATTATTTGCATGCATGACTACAGATGGTTGGAGAAGAGTTTTTGTTTCACTGATGCTTGAAGCTCCAGAGACCGAGAGGAGGCCCAGATGCAGGTTATAGCTCTCAAACACTCGCTGTGAAAAAGACCAGTGACAGACGGGGTGGTTTCGGGTGGCCCTCGGAGTTACAGCCTCCCCACCTGTCCTACCGGACCCCTCTTTTCCTCTTACTGGACTGTCAATTCCCTGAGGGCCAGTCAGAGGGAGTTTCTCCACTGCTCGTCCAGCACCAGCATAGGGTCCAGCACCTAGGAGATGCTCAGGCAATGTTTGCTACAAGAGTTAAGAAGGGAAGAAATAATTGAATGAGACGATGAACCCATCTATTCTTCCACCGAGGTGTGGGTCGCGTACGTAATTAGTGAACTGGCCTGGCGGGAACAGCCGGGGATTTCGAGGACTCCCTGCGGCCGGAGGAGGGGCGGAGCGCCACGCAAATCCCGCCCACACGAAGGCGGGACGAACAGAGAGTTCCACCCGCAATGAGGCGGGGCGTCGCGGGCAGTCCCGCCCATCAGGAGGCGGGGCCTGCGACGCGCGGGAAGAAGCGCAAGCGGTGGCGGGAGCTGGCGGAGCAGTGGACTGACCGTGTGCCTGCAGGTACTGCTTCCCCGGCGCTGGCTCCCGCGTCCCCACTGTCTCCCTGCAGGGCGGGATGGGGCACAAGGATCTCGCTGAGGGCGGGCTGCGGGGTCCCGGCATAGCCCCGGAATGGCGTGCATTCGGGCGGCCGGTCCCCGCGCGGACCCCGTGCGGCCTCCTCCCGGCCAGGCCTGGTTTCGGCTTCCCCGCCGAGCGCCCCGTCCCTTGCGGCCTGGGAACGGGGGCAGGTCCCCTCTGGCCCCCTGGCCTTGGTTCCCTCCTTCGGGCGACCGCGTCCTCCTGGTGGCCCCGCCTCTGGGAGGTGGTTATCCCCCCCGCGGCCCCCTTTCCCCAGTAGGTCCCCTCCCCCGGGCTGCCCCTTGCCCCGACAGCCCCTCACCCGAGCTACCCCGGCCCCTGGCTCTCCGCGAGCGTCCCCCACCCCCCCACTAAGCGGGGGCGGTCGCGCATCAGGGCCCGGCCCCTTGATTTCCTCTGCCTGGGTGTTCATTTTGCTTTTCCGGACACAGCAGTGAAAGAAGCCCAGCAGCCTCGTCTCAGTGAAGCATTTTAGGGGCACTTGCAGGGTGTTTCGAGAGAGGTCAGCATTGACATCCTTTCCCGGTACAGCGTGCATCTTTCAGGAGCAGGGTTCCTGGCTCCTAATGAGCGTTCAGGACACCTTGCCTGCTCTGATACTCAATTCATTACCAACGATTTTCAGCTTTCCTCAGTCTTTGGGAAAAGAGCGGCGCCGGAGGAATTTGTTTTGCTCCTTCTAGACTCGGGAGGATGAAAGTCATTACTTGCGAAATAGCCTGGCACAACAAGGAGCCGGTGTACAGCCTGGACTTCCAGCCCGGCGCGGCCGGCAGGATCCACAGACTGGCGTCCGCGGGCGTAGACACCGCCGTCAGGGTAAACGGGGCGGGGGCGCAGAGACGTGCCGCTGAGGCCGCCTTCTCCATTCTTTCCTGGAAGACGAGTGTCAGCACACTCAGACTGTTGGGTCATCTAGCCCCGAGACAGAGCTTCTCAGGGCCTTGACTGAACCAGAAAAGTAAAAGAAAACTTTTCTCCTGGGGAGCGGTTCCTACATTGATAGGTTCCATGCTCGTTATTTTAAATTTTTTTTTTTAAAGATTTATTTATTTGACAGAGAGAGATCACAAGTAGACGGAGAGGCAGGCAGAGAGAGAGAGGGAAGCAGGCTTCCCGCCGGCATGCTCGTTATTTTAAATTAAGCCAGTTTCTGTTGGGGAACAGTTTGCCCTAGAAAGAGGTTGGAGGGAGGGCTGCAGGCAATGGGACTGTAGTTTGTTTCAGAAAGAAGTTCATTTGATGTATCAAGAGAAAAACCGTTTTCTTCCTGATAATTAGCCTAGTCTTGTGTTTAGTAAGCACAGTATGGTAGGTGCTCGTTTGTATGTTTCTCTGAACAAATGTATTGGTTATCGTCAGATCTGGAAGGTGGAGAAAGGACCCGATGGAAAGGCCATTGTTGAATTTTTGTCCAACCTTGCTCGCCATACCAAAGCGGTCAATGTCGTGCGTTTTTCTCCAAATGGGGAAATTTTAGCATCAGGAGGAGATGGTGAGTATGAGTATTATCCTTCAAAATTCCTTAGAAACCAGATACCTTTGTGTCTCATGTTAGTGAGCTCTGAGCTAGGTATGCTTTTCTATTTTAGAGGTCACTTGACCTCTCAATCTGTCATTTAGATAGTTTAGTAAAAAACGTTCTGAGGAGCATAAGGGGATGGGGGATAGCAAGCTTAACCTGAGAAGAATTGGTTGTAAATGCACCCCTCCCCCCAGCGATCCCCCTCACCCCATTCCATTGGTAGAGACAAGTAGGAAGGCGCTTACCCTTTTACCGTGTTCCAATGCAGCTGCCCTGGCCTTGTTTGATTGCTGGTTTAGTATCCAAGTGATCACAGTCTTTCCCACATTGCTCATAATTAATTAATTCACTTGGGGGAGTATTGTCTGAATGGCCTTCTAAATTATGTTTGCTTGATGAAAGTAGATTGATTTCTATTTTCTGCTTGTACTTAAATAGCATAAAACTGCTACAAAAAAAGTAAATCTCTTTACCATGCTTTGACACCAGAAGAGTCTAGGAGTTACTAGAAAATAAAACACATTTCAGGTTTTATTTGCAGAAGGAGCAAAGACATCGGGTGAAGTTCAGTGCCATGATGTCCAGGGCATGTATGCACAGAGGGAAAGGTGGAAAGTAGGGAGCGCCACTGGGGGAGGCTGGCAGGCTGTCTGCTGAGAGGTTGCACAGGGCAGCCCTTGTTTTGCCCAGTCCTTTGGCCTTGGAGGCCCAGAAACCTGCTGTTAGCAGTGGAGAGTGTCCACCTGCCAATGTCAAGGCTGATCTCGCCACCCGGCTCCCAGAATTCCTCAC
This sequence comes from Lutra lutra, assembly GCF_902655055.1. Taxonomy (NCBI): domain Eukaryota; kingdom Metazoa; phylum Chordata; class Mammalia; order Carnivora; family Mustelidae; genus Lutra; species Lutra lutra. The sequence goes on along the minus strand of NC_062278.1, from coordinate 8,866,051 downwards.
TTGTGCCCATACTGCCGGCTCAGTGACTGGCACTCAGAGGGAAGGCAAGTGGTGCTCAGACTTGTGCGGTGAGTTGGGGGTCAGAGCTCAGGGAGTTAGAGCACCCAGACAACGGATGACCTCACGCTGAGGTATCTGATGTGTCTGTATGAGTAGCTAATGTGTCCACTTGTCACCGTGGGCTAGGCATTGTGTTCTAAGTGCTTTCTGCGTATTAACTCATTTAATCCCCGAGACAGCCCTAGGAGGTAGGTATGCTGTTACCCCATCTTGCAGGTGAGGTAACTGAGGAGTCAGGACGCTAAGTCCGCTGAAGCTTACACAGCTGGGAGCAATTTGCCGATCCTCGCTTGGTGGTTCTTTGTTTTTCCTTATTCGGCCATTCCTAGGCAGTGCCTAGGATTTGTTAACCTAGTTGGCTGCTTTGCAGTGTTTTCCTGGCCTGGGGACCCTTCTGTTGCACATGACGTTGGATAGCTCTGACCTGGTAGGAGCTTGATTTTGGAGTTTTAGATCAGAAGGCAAACCTATTTTTCCTGTCCAGATTCTTAGAAGGTGCTCGCAGTGACCATAGTATCTATTGAACAACGTAACTAGGGTTTAATGTCCTGAAAGCCCGGAAATGAAGGAGCATGCCCGAAGCATGGCTTGTCTTACCTGAATCGCTCGCTGCACAGATGCTGTCATTCTGCTGTGGAAGGTGAATGACAACAAGGAGCCGGAGCAGCTTGCCTTTCAGGACGAGGACGAGGCTCAGCTGAATAAGGAGAACTGGACTGTTGTGAAAACTCTGCGGTAACCGGGGGGCGGGGGGGGGCCCACCGGAGTGGTTTACCCAACTGCTCTGAATGCATTCAGCTTACATGCATTTTTTTTTTTTTTAATTTTTTTTCTTAAGTGGGCTCTGTGCCCATCATGGGGCTTGAACTCACAACTCTGAGATCAAGAGTTGCATGCTTGACTGAGCCATCAGGTGCCCTGCATTTTGACTTAGAAACATGATTAAAATGGATCTTTCTTTCTTTCTTACAAGAGGGTTGGCGGGGAGAGGGCAGAGGAAGAGAGAGACTTTCAAGCAGGCTCCACAACGGCCATGGAGCCAGCGCGGGGTCCCATCTCACCACCCTGAGATCATGACCTGAGCCCAAACCAAGAGATAGACGCTTCACTGACTGGGTCACTCAGCCCCCCCCCCACATGGGCTTTATTTCTGCTATAAAATATTCATTAGTCAGACTGAACCAGTTACAAAGCTGTAACTACCCCTGAAGATAGCAGACCCTAGCTGCAGCTGATCTAGTTCCAGTGGAAATTTCTAAAATCCTAATACATGGTCTCCGAGTGTGCCTGTAAATTTTTGATGGTCTTTCTCTCATTGAGATTTGCCTTTTCCCTTCCTTTTCCTCTTTGGACTCCAGGGGCCACTTAGAAGATGTGTACGATATCTGCTGGGCAGCTGACGGGAATTTGATGGCTTCTGCCTCTGTGGATAACACAGCCATCATATGGGACGTCGGTAAAGGTAGCGGACACGTTTCTGTTATTGTCAGGGGGAAGGAATCTTGTAAGTGGCTAAAAGGTCTAATCTGCTTTATCTGTTTTTATTATTATTATTTTTTTTAATTTTTTTTTATTTTTTCAGCATAACAATATTCATTATTTTTGCACTACACCCAGTGCTCCATGCAATCCGTGCCCTCTACAATACCCACCACCTGGTGCCCCCAACCTCCCACCCCCCACCCCTTCAAAATTCTCAGATCGTTTTTCAGAGTCCATAGTCTCTCATGGTTCACCTCCCCTTCCAATTTCCCTCAACTCCCTTCTCCTCTCCATCTCCCCTTGTCCTCCATGCTATTTGTTATGCTCCACAAATAAGTGAAACCATGTGATACTTGACTCTCTCTGCTTGACTTATTTCACTCAGCTATTATTATTATTTTTTAAAGATTTTATCTATTTGAGAGAGAGAGGGCATAGGGGCAGAGGAACACAGAAAAGCAGACTCCCTGCTGAGCTGGGAGTCCAGTGTAGGGCTCGATCCCAGTACTCTGGGATTGAGACTTGAGCCCAAGGCAGACGCTTAACCGCCTGAGCCACCCCGGCGCCCATAACCTGCTTTATCTTAAAGGCATAAGAAGAGTTTTTGAGTGAACTAAAATGGGTGTCTGGCTCAGCAGCGGTGGGCGCCTGTGTCATGGACCCAACTTAGTGTCAGGGTCCCAGTCCAAGTGTTGGAGGCCTGGCCGTGGTGCCAGAGCGAAGTCTGTCCCACATTCATGAGGATGGAGACATGTTGGGGGCAGGGCTCACCTTATTGGAACTCAGGGTCTTGGGCAGTTTAGCCCGTTGTCGCCATCGATGGGTACTGAACGCGCCATATTAGGAAGGGTAGGACCAGGTGTCTGTTTGAGAGTGAGGACAGCTGAGGACACCTCGCTCATTTACCGAACCTGTTCTCTAGTTGGGGAGATAGTAGACGCGTGAGAAGTTACAAAAATGGCCAAAAGTGAGTTGCCAGAAGCCATTTAGTGCCTAACACATGACCGTTTTTGCCTTCTGCACACGGTTACTCAAACTTATGTTTCCTCGTAGCCTCTTACTGTGCTCCCGGCTGGTGCTCCCGCAGCCTGCGAGCCCTGGGAGGGAGTCAGGCTGGAGAAGGCATCCCCCTGCGCCTCCGGATTATCCACTCTGTGACAGTCTGTCTTTTGGAGGTCCTGCCATCCAGCCAGACCCCTCTGTCTTGCCCCACCTCTGTCGTGTTCTTACTCAGTCCCCGACCTCGGCAACATGGACGGCCAGTGTCCCCGTCGTCTTCTCTTCCCCACATCAGGCCATTGATCCGGATAATTTCAGCATCTGTGTGGACTGTCCACCCAGCTGCCCCCTAAAGCCATTTGTAATGAACTTGGATGTGGCCAGGTCATTACTTCCTACAAGATGGTGGCTGCATTCTGGTGGGGTGTCGGATACACAGCGGGTGTGACGTCGGTAGCCATAGTGCCAGGAAAGCTGCCCTGAGCCCCAGGAGCATGAGCAGGCGAGGAGGGCATGGGCACCCCTTTGGGGACGAGACTGCAGCGCGTGGGAGCAGCAAGTGCAGGGGCCCTGCGGGGAGCCACTCGGGCCCCGGGGCAGGTCGCTTACAAAGTCCCTCTTCAGAAACCCCCACACTCACACACCGTCCTAACGGCTAAACTGTGGGTAAAAAAGACTCTCTGGTGTCTGAGGAGATGCTGTCACCCAGCCCCTGGCCACCTTCATGTCACACAGTCCCTGAAAGACTTGCAGGACGGCTTGGGGTGGGGGAGTTAGCCTGAAGCACACTCGCTGCGTTTCTCGGACATCGGCTGGGTCACGGGGTTGGGGAAGCAGAAGCCCGACTATAGACGGCCGAGCGAGTGTAGACTCCTTTTCAGAGAAGAGGGTTTTGGGTTTTTTTTCTTTTTTTGCTTTGAATGGCCGTTTGTGCCTTCCTCCTCCTTTTATCCAGGTAGCCCCTGCGCACTGCTGGTTTAATGTGTTTCCACAGAGTCCCTTTTCCATCTCTGCTTTTTGCTCGGGCCCTCGCCTCGGCCTGGCCTGCTGTCACCCCCAAACTAGGGTACGGCCTGTGTTCTTCTCTGTGAACCTTGGTTTCGTCTTCTTCGTGCATGTTACTTCCCAGCCGAGTGTTGCTCTCGGCCACACCTTGAATTAGCAGAACCTTTTCTTTCCTTGTCCACAAGGGTTGCAGTCACATACCTCCTGTCCTCCCTGTCTTGCCATTTTGGCCATGGACATGACCCTTTAGCATTCTCCCTTACTTATTAATAGCTCCATGTGCCTAAGCCGCCCTCCCCTCCCGCTGTGGATCTGCTCACAGTAGCTGCTCCTTCAGGAACCCCCGCTCGTCGTGCCGGACCTAGAGAGCTGAACTTGGCTTGTCCCCTTTTTTTTTTTTAAAGATTTTATTTATTTGTCAGAGAGAGGAGAGCGAGCGAGCACAGGCAGACAGAATGGCAGGCAGAGGGAGAAGCAGGCTCCCCGCCAAACAAGGAGCCCGATGTGGGACTCGATCCCAGGACGCTGGGATCATGACCTGAGCCGAAGGCAGCTGCTTAACCAACTGAGCCACCCAGGCGTCCCGGCTTGTCCCCTTCTTGACCCTTGCTGCTGCCCCAGCTGCTGTCCCTCTGTGTCCCATGCGGCCCGTCAATGGGTGTGTCTCTCCCCCGAAGCTGCGGGCTCCTTGGGAGCGTGGGCTGTGTGAGGTCCTCTTTGTCTCCCCAGAGCCGACACAGCGCGGGGTGCGGAGGTCCTCCGGAACCACCTGTGGGATGATGGAGTGGGATGAAGGGCATCGTGCTTAAACTGTAGTTGACTCCGCTTGTGCGCGAGTAAGTTTCCGTAATGCTGTTGTGTGCTTTGTGTGCAGGACAAAAGATCTCCATCTTTAATGAACATAAAAGTTATGTCCAAGGAGTAACCTGGGACCCTTTGGGTCAGTATGTTGCTACCCTGAGCTGTGACAGGTATGTCCATGTTTGGCAAGTTGTCTTCTTTGTTGACTTAAATTTTCTGCAGAGTTTTTTCATCCCCACTTACTCAATAATAAAGCAAAGTCAAGGTTTGGTTCATCCATCTGCCCGTCCATCTGGCCATCCATCCATCCATGTTCTTGGTTTCTTATAAAGCATTTGGTTTTAATGTTATTCTTAAACCATAACAAGACATTGGAAACTAATTAGGGTCAGTGCCTTATACGTAGTGCTTAGTAACTCTTTATCGAACGGGTGAATGAATGCATAGAGAGCTTTGAATAACATATGAATTTCATGGGCAACTTTTAAAGAAAATGTGTTATATGTAAATATGATATGCAAGAAGGGGTACCTAGTGATGGGGTTCAATGTTTCTTCTTTTTTTAAGATTTTATTTTTTTTATTTTTTTTTTTTTCAGCATAACAGTATTTATTGTTTTTGTACCACATTTAAGTAATCTCTACACCCACCACAGGTCTCAAACTCACAGTCCCCAAGATCAAGTCATATGCTCCACCAACTGAGCCAGCCAGACACCCCTGTTTCATTTTTTTATTATAGTTTACTGCAGTGATTTTAATGACTCCACTTAAATTAATGTAAATGTAAAATATTTTGTCTTTTTTGAAAGGAGGTTTTGTTGCTATGTTTACTGGTGTCCTGCATTTAGTTGTGTTCTTGGAACAAAGAACATCCGAGGTGCTAGATATATTACTCCTTGGTCAAGATAGCCCTTTTGAGTTTTTATCCAACTACTTTTATTTGTTTTATTTATTTTCTATTTTTTAATTAACATATAATGTATTATTAGCCCCAGGGATACAGGTATCCAACTACTTTTAATCATAACACCTTTGATTCCAGATGGCCCAGCAATGTGGAAGAGTTAGGAGAGGCTATGAAAAGGAAACACTTTTATATTGTATGTGCATTTATTTTCTGATCTTGTTGCTTTATTCATTATGGGAATAATATGGATTAGCAACAACCAAATTTATATGCTGGTGTTTCCCTCACTCGTGCAAATCCCTGAGGGCAAGACCGTTTGAAACAAATGTCATTGTAGTCCCACAAATCGCTACTGGGCCAAGTGTCCGAAGCCTGAAGGGGCCAGGCCTAACGTACGTCTTACTTGACCAAGTTGAAACATTCGATAAAAAAAGTTATGACCTAGTTCCTTACTGCATTAGTGACCAGCCTCAGGGGGTTTGCTTCCGTCACAGTGAGTTAATGTGTGACAGTGTGACGACTGGCACTGTAAGTGGTCTTGCAGACTGACATTGTTTAACTGGCCTTCAGTTTTGACACTGGATTGCCTCTGTGTGAAACACTTCCTTCGCTAGAAGAGATCAGTCAGAATCTTCTTCTTTCTTTAGGATCCTAAGGGTATACAGCACCCAGAAGAAACGTGTGGCTTTTAATGTCTCAAAAATGCTGTCTGGAATAGGGGCGGAAGGCGAGGTACGAGCTGTTCATCCTACCTGAGCGGGGCTTCAGTTGAGGTGGGGGGGGGGGGTCCCGAGCTCCTCTGCGTCTTACGGCTAAACCACTGGTCTCGGGCCCCCAACGCTTGAACTACCTTATACTTTCTTGGATCCGGTCAAGGCTCAGTTAGGCCCCTGGGCTGGTCTGCATGGAACTGGGGACATCCGGGGGCCAGGGGGGAGCTGCTAATGGTGGACAGAGGTGTTCACCCCTGGCTCAGTGTGGAGTCACCTGGAAGCATTAAGAAATATGGGTGCCCGTCCCCCTCGCCCAGAAGTGATTCGCTTGGCTTGAGGTTGGCAGGGCCCCTATGGGATCCTGGGGTGTAGTGAGGATCAAGAACTCTTGACCTAGGGGGACCCCAGCACTATGCAACAGGAAGGAAGGTGGGTCAAGCATCAGGTTGTCTGGCCAGAGGCCATATGCCACCCTGGCCGGTATGGAGAGAATATTGCTGGGGAACAGTGGAGACCCGGCCAGTGGTCCTGGAGGAATAAGACTACAGACGCAGGCACTTAAGGCAAAAGGGAGCAGGTCGGTCACTGGAACAAAACAGGGACGTGGTATGAATCCTGTCCTCAGGCAGCCGACTAAGGCCGATGGTCCATGACCGGTGACACAGGAGAGCTCCCCTACAGTGAGGAGGGACATGCTGGGTCTTTGGGTCCTGGAGACCTAAATGCTTAGTGTTTATCAAGTGTCAGTGAGTCCGAGCAAAAACCGACCCACAGGTGTTCAAGACACGTTTGGAAAGATGGATTACCGGTGTAGTGGCCGGCAATTTTCTCCATACGAAGTGTTCGTTAAGTTGGGAATTCTGAATGGGCACACACAGAGAACAGAGGGCCCCTGGTTGTCGTCTTGCATTCCTCCCTCCCTGTCTCAGTCTCCAAACCACTGCTGACCGTGTGCTGTGTTCTCAGAGAGGCTTTTTAAAAAAAACTGTAGAGCTGCACACACACACACACACACACACACACACACACACACATAGACCCATGTACACACACAGCTTCCCTTTTAAGATTTTATTTATTTGATGGGGGAGGGGCAGACGGGGGGACGTAGGCTCTCTGCTGAGCAGAGAGCCCCACGCAGGATTCGATCCCAGGACTCTGAGATCGTGACCTGAGCTGAAGACAGATACTTAACCGGCTGAGCCACCCAGGCACCCCAACACACACAGCTCTCCTTAATGCAAATGCATGGTTAGTGTTCACGAGACCCTTGCAGTTTGTTTTTTTATTTTTTTAAGATTTATTTATTTTAGAGAGAGAGAGTAGGGGTGGGGGTAGAGGGAGAGAATCTCAAACAGACTTGCTGCTCACTGCGGAGCCTGATGATGGGGCTCGATCCCAGGCCCCTGAGATCATGATCTGAGCCAAAATCAAAAGTTGGACACTTCACTGACTGAGCCACCCAGGGGCCCCTACTCCTGTAGTCTTGAGTGGTTATTTGACTTATAATATATTTCATCTTTTATTATGTGACTAATAAATGATACTATATAAAATTAAAAAAAAAAACAAACCACCTGATAAGCCTTTCTTGTGAATGTAAGACACGGATTAGTGTTGGAACTTGTGTGCCGCAGGCGAGAAGTTACCGGATGTTTCATGACGACAGCATGAAGTCATTCTTTCGTCGACTGAGTTTTACTCCTGATGGATCTCTGCTCCTCACACCAGGTGGGTTTCACAAGCTTTTTTTTTTAGTTTGTTTTTAAAGATTTTATTTAGCCATTTAGAGAGAGCATGAGTGGGGGAAGGGGCAGAGGGAGAGAGAGAATCCCAAGCAGACTCTGCCTTGAGTATGGAGCCTGTCACAGGCTCAATGTCATGATCCTGAGATCGTGACCTGAACCAAAGTCAAGAGTCGGACGCTTAACCGACTGAGCCACAGGTGCCCCAAGAATAGTTTTAGAAGTATGAAAAATAATAGTACTTGAGCAGGTCTTTGCCTGACTGAAGTCCCGCATCGGGCTCCCTGCTCAGTGGTAAGCCTGCTGCTCCCTCTCCCAGTCCCCCTGCTTGTGTTCCCTCTCGCTGTGTCTCTCTCTGTCAATCAAATAAATAAAATCTTGAAAAAAATAAAAGGTGAACATGTAGGAGAACATCCTAGGAATAGGGACGATTTTGATGGCATTTGGCTGGGGAACCTTTGTACAGCAAAGACCCTGTAAGCAAATCAGTCAACAAATAACAGAACTGGAAAATTCTGTTTACAGTCAGGAAAGAGCTTATGTACATCACATACAGTGGCTCTTTCAAATTGAGAAAAAAGAAAAACCCAAAAGAAAGAAAATGAGTGAAAGATACAAGAAGGCAGATTAATGCATTCAGCACACGCAGGATAATGTTCGGACGCTCAGTGACAGAGAAACAGAAGTTAAAGTGACACACAGCTAGGTATCTCTTTATTATTTTCAGACTAGAAAAAAGTGAAAATACCTGCTGCTGATGGGCAAGCAGAACATGGGTATTGCTGGTGGGAAAGGTCACAGCCCTTTCAGGAAACAGTCTGGTCACCGTCACATGCATGTCCTCGTCAGCCCATCTGCCCCTCGTCTTAGCGTCAGTCTGTAAGAAATGAAAGCTAGTATGACAGAGTCTATTTTCGACCGTGTCTGTTGTTTCTATCTCTGGACCAACAGTACTGATTAACGAGATGGGTGAATGAGCTACGGCGTTCTCACCGCCGTGAAGGTCAGGCAGCTAGTGAAAAGCTGCATGACCCAGGCTAGTGCTGGTGAGTGGTTGGCGGAGCAGAGCAGCAGCAGGAGAGGAGTAGACAAGACCCCGATTCTGTGAGCTGCACTGAAAACCCTACAGGGGGAAGAGACGGTTGAGTCGTAACTGACGGTCGTGGTTGCACGAGCGTGGAGGGAAGGCAGAAAGGCTCCACGGGTGTTCAGATGGGCTGGGCGGGGAGGGCGGAACCAGTGCTGGCAGGGCCTCTGCCCGCACCGGTGGGGATGGAGTGGTCTCAGGTGAGATGTCTTATGTGTGGGTATCAAGAAAGAGGTGTCCAAGGGCAGCTGTGGTCAGTGGTCCTGCGCTGCCTGGGCTGGCCTTGTCTTAAGGACATCCTGGGGTGCATGTGGAAGAGCTCCAGCGTGGGCTGTCCCCAGAGCAAGGTCAGCTGCTGCAGGGGGCCGAGGCTGTAGCAGAGGCCTGGATCCCCCGATAGCCTCCTGGCCCCCCGCAGGCAGGTGGGAAGGAGCAGAGCAGACACAGGCCTCTAGGCTCAAACCCGGGGACAGAGCTGGGGGGAATCTCGAGAGAGCGCTTCTCCGGGAGGAAGTGGCCGGTCTCCCTGGTGGACATCTTCATAGCCGGGGGCCCCTGCTCTGTCCTTCCTGCCCAGGCCTGAAGCCGCCCTGGCTGGGTGGGCCGCTCAGGGGAGGGGACAGGCGGGTAGAGCCTGGAGTAAGCACCGAGCCCAGACTGGGACTGTTCGTATTTGTCCCCAGTCACAGAAACCTTGTCCGGGGCAGACAGCTTAGCTGGGGAGAATATTTCACAAGCCCGGGATGGATGCTCCCGAGTTTCTCTGCTTCGGTCTAATAAAACTTTGCCTCTTCTCCCTCTCCCTGCTTCCCCAGCTGGATGTGTGGAATCAGGCGAAAACGTAACAAATACGACTTATGTTTTCTCCAGGAAAAATCTTAAAAGGTACGCAGTTGAAGAAATCGTTGACATGTTGACCCTTTCTTTTTGCTCTTGGTGAGTAACCGTGCCCTTTCTAAAAAGGTCATGACCCATTTTCCAGGCCTATCGCTCATCTTCCATGTCCTGGCAAAGCGACGCTTGCTGTCCGCTGCTGTCCCGTCTACTTTGAGCTGAGGCCCGTGGTGGAACAAGGTATGCTAGAGGCACAGCGGTAGTGTTATGGGTTGTGATTTTTTTTTTTCTTAAAGATTTTATTTATTTGACAGCGAGAGACACAGCGAGGAGGGAACACAAGTGGTGGGAGTGGGAGAGGGAGAAGCAGGCTTCCCATTGAGCAGAGAGCCCGATACGGGGCTCAATCCCAGGACCCTGGGATCATGACTTGAGCTGAAGGCAGACGCTTAACAACTGAACCACCCAGGTGCCCCGTGATTTGGTTTTATCTTGTGGGGAAACGTACGTGGGTTTGGTTCAGTTTGGTTACTCGGGAGAGCTGGAGCAAAGCCCAGTGCTCTCAGAATGTGTGTCCATTTTTTGCATTGTCCCGAATACACTTTCTTCACTTAAACTTTAAAAGAAGAAAAGTACTCGTATTTTTCTGCTGAAGCAGTCGAATGTCGTTCATCCATTTCCTATGTGGTGAAATTATGTTTGAACTGGATTTTTGATTTTTTTTTTGTTTTTTTCCCTCCTTGTACACATAGAAATCTTGTCCGTGGCTTTAACCAGTCAGATCACAACGGGCCTTGGTGTGGTTATCCACAGGTTTCTCGTGTTGGGGGTTCCTTGAGCTCTTAGATCTGTGGGTTTATAGTTTTTACCAAGTTTGAAGAATTTCGACCATGTTTTTCTGTCCTGCCCTGTCCTCTCCACTGGGTTCCACCTACCCGTGAGTTAGGTCACTTGATGTCACCCCCAGCTTCCTGGGGGTCAGGCTGCCTGTTTTTCTCCCTCTTGGCGTCACCATTTTCTATGTTACAAATCCCATGTCTCTACTTAGCGTGCTCCATCTTTCCTCTTGCTTCTCGAACACGCAGAATACGGTGTCTGTAGTGACTCTCAGTGTCTTTGCGTACAGAGGATTGGCTCTGATTTCCCCCTTCGTTATGGGTCATAGTTTCTTCTTTGTGGGCCTGGTAATTCTCTATTAGACGCCAGACGTTGTGAACTGTACCTTCGTGGATGCCGGATGTATTTTTACAAATATTCTTGAGCTTTATTCTGGGATGCGGGGAGGTTCTTTGGAAACACTGAGCTACTTCTCTTCGTTAGACCAGACCCCAGTGGCCTTTGGTCTACAGCTAATTGCCCCATGACTGGCCTGACGTGTGCTCACCAGAGCCCCATGAGCTAGGTTTTCCACCCTGGCTGGAGGGGGCTCCAGGAATGGCTTTCCTGTGGTTCTTGCTCGGTCCTGGGGTGGTTTCCTCACATGCTCACGCCCATCCGTGCTTGGCTGGAGACAGAAAAGGGCCCGTGAGCTCCGGCCACCCAGGCCTCCCGCTCCCAGCTCCCACCTGTCGGCTCGGGCTGGCTGCTGCGGGCTTCTCTCTACCTTTTCTGGGACCAGACGCTCCAGGTGGTAAACTGAGGCAGATGTAGGTCTTCCTCTTCACTTCCCGTCCCTCAGGCATCGGTGTCCTTCAGTGCCTGGTGTTTGAGTTCTGGAAGGCCGTCATGTGGTATATTCTGCCTGGTGTTGGTTGCTCCAGGTGGGAGGGTAAATCAGGTCCCTGCTCCCCCTGGCCGGAAGCGGTGGTTTTTAACTCCTTAATCCTTGATGTGAATGCGTGTAATGAACTGAAGGACCGTTAAAGTGTCACTTCACAGAATGTTTCTCGGTGACCCTTGTTTTTCCTTCTCCAAAAGCAGCCCCTCAGCCTGCCGTTTCATTCCCATGTCTGGTCCTGGCCTTTTGAACCTCCTTTGGGGCTCCCGACTCTCGGGTCAGGACACGGCGTCCTTGCCGGTTCCTGTGTGGTTCTCTTCAGACCTGGCCTTCAGTGAAATGATGCTGTTTATGTCCCTGGAGAAAAGGCTTTGGAGGAATGCGTTTGCATTTGCTCCTTGTTTTCTGTCCTTTGTCCCCCCGCCCCCCGCCCCAGCAGACGGACCCTCACAGGAGCCGGGCGTGGAGCTGGTGCACCTGCCTTACCGCTTGGTGTTCGCTGTGGCTTCCGAGGACTCGGTGCTCTTGTACGACACCCAGCAGCCCTTCCCGTTCGGCTACGTGTCTAACATACATTATCACACCCTGAGCGACGTGTCCTGGTGAGTGGCCGGCAGGGAGGAGGTGTGTGGTGTGGTGCCCTGGAGTGGACCCTGGGGTCGGGAGCATTTCAGCACTAGAGCTGGTTTTTTGGGCCCATATTTACCAATTTCTTCTTTTTAAGATTTATTTATTTGAAGGGCACCTGGGTGGCTCAGATAGTTGAGCATCTGCCTTTGGCTCAGGTCATGATCTCGGGGTCCTGGGATTAAGTCCCAATTCCCGGCTCAGTGGGGAGTCTGCTTCTCCCTCTCCTTCTGCTGCTCCCCCTGCTTGCTCTGTCTCTCTCTCTCTCTCTTAAATAACATCTTTAAAAATAAAAATAACAATTAAGATTTGAGGGAGAGATTGTGTGCACGCACAAGCAGAGGGGAAAGAGAGAGAGAATCTCCAGCAGGCTCCCAGCTGAGCACAGAGCCCAATACGGGGCGCGATCCCAGGACCCCGATATCACGCCCTGATCTGGAACCAAGAGTCAGACACTTAACTGACTAAGCCACCCAGGCGCCCCTACCAGTACCTTTTTAAAGGAATTAGCATTAAAAGGAAAGCCATTTCTACTTGGCTATAATACCATTTCCTAGTGTAACAGTAACATCTGAATGAAGCCATTCCGATGCCGTGGGGATTCCTCTAATTCTCAAACTGAGGGGAGGCCCCATGGGGTCCCTGGTTGTTGGGGACTTGCCAGGCCCCCCTGGCAGGAAGCCCGCACCTGCGAGCTCCTGTCCCCCAGAACCGTGGTTATCCGTGGTGTCACTCTGCCTTCTGCTGAGGTCCTCTGCGCCTCCAGGGTCCCTGGTTTACCTGCACCACCTGCTCATGCCCAGCTCCGCCGGGCCTGCCCTCTACCATCTCCTTCTTGCTCTTTATAACCTTTTTCCTTCTTTTCCTTCTTGGGCGTGGGTGGAGAAATGTCCCTGAACCTTCCCTGGGGTGATTTTGGTGACAGTCCTGAGATGTCGCAGTGCCTGAGAAAGTTGAGCTGGGGCGGGAGGGAAAGGGTGGGTGTGAGGCGCACACAAACCCTTCTCCTTTCACACGAAGCCTGTGAGTCCATAAACTTGCATTTTCTAGTGATTAAAGAGAGCCTTAAGAGGGGCGCCTGCACTTTGGTACAGTTTCTAACCTTTTCTCCTGTTCGGGTAACTAAGGTCCAGTGACGGGGCCTTCCTGGCCATCTCCTCCACGGACGGCTACTGCTCCTTCGTGACGTTTGCGAAGGATGAACTTGGAATACCTTTGAAGGAGAAGCCGGTTCTAAGCGTGAGAACTCCCGACACAGCAAAGAAATCAAAAAGCCAGGGGTCTTCGCCAGGACCCAGGCTGGCCGAGGGGACCCCCACCGGCAGAATCCAAGACCCCAGCAGTCCTGGCACACCCCCGCCTCAGGCGAGACCATCTCCAGCCCCAGCAGCGCCTTCAGAGGAGAAGAAGGCCCTGCAGCCTAGCACTCAAAACCCGAGAGCGCCCCCGTCCCGGAGGGTCACTGTGAACACGCTGCAGGCCTGGAGCAAGACGACACCCCGGTAAGAGCTTCTGGCAGGAGAACAACTTGTCATTGCGGCCGAAAAACAAAATAGAAACCAGAAGGCCCCAACCTCAAACTGGGGACATCCCATAAGGGCTTCCGATGCGGCCAGAGAGACTTCAGAACCGACCTGAGTGCCACCCCCCTGCTTCCAGACCTCTGTCGTGTCCCCATTCCCACCTGTGAGCGGGGGCCCAGAGCCTGGTGCGCGACACACGGGCCGACTTGGCCGCAGCCCACCGCCCAGGTTTTGGAACTTTCCCTAGTAGAAACCATGTCCGCTGGCCTTCCGTACGTGGTGCGCACGGGTGTTCATCATACCACTGGAGCGGGACAAAATCACAGGTTCTGAGAATTTAGATGACAGTTAAGGTTGGACTGTTGTAAATGTGATGATTGAACTTAGTAACGGAACACAGTCCTTAGTTACTCAATACGTGGGCACGTCAGCTTTTAGTGCCTTGTGTCATCCGGTCAGCTGGAAATTTTAAATGTTTCCTTCAGGTAGTTTTGAGATGTGTTGTCACAAATGATTCCGAGGACACTAATGAGCCGTGTATCCCTTTACTGTTTTTTTAATCAAGGAGGATAAACTTAATACCCTTAAAGACAGATACTCCATCACATTCTGCACCAGCCAGTGTAATTTCCAGCCCTTCCACAGAAGAAATTCAGTCAGGTGAGTGTTACTGTGACTGGTTTAATATAATTAAAGATAGAATACCTTCTTTTGTTCTCTTAGAAGTGAACCGCGTTGTTTAAGTCCGTTCTGAGAAAGCGGGGATGCCTCTTACCAGACCCATCGTTCAGAACCCTGGCCACCTCGTCACACTCAGCAGGGCGCCCCCCTTCCCACGCAGCCACTCCCGGGAAATGAGTAGATGGAGGGTTTGGGGGGCACTAACCTGCTGGGCTGGAGAATTCTTTGTTGTGGGGTCATCCTCTGACTGTAGGCAGGCGGCACCCCTGGATGCTTGTACCCAGCCCCCCTCCAACTCCCACCAACTTGGGACATTCTCAAAGGTCACCAGACACTGATCGCTGTTCCCTGAGAGGTGAGGTTGCCCCCCACTGAGAACCACAGGATCCTTCTCTTATATCCATATAGGCCCATGCCAGGCAGTTCAGTTCTTATCTGGGCACAAAATTTATTTTGTAAACATCACTTTTTTTTCCCTAAGATTTAGTTATTTGAGAGAGAGAGTGTGCAATCAAGTGTGTGGGATGGAGCAGAGGGAGAGGGACTCTAAAGCAGACCCCGCACTGAACGCGGGGCTCGATCTCAGGACCCTGGGCTCATAGTCTGAACTGAAGCCACGAGTCAGAAGCTTGACCGACTGCGCCACCCAGGGGCTCTGTCAACACCAGCTCGTCATTTTAAACAAGTGTTCACTTACATGTCAACCTGTTGTTTGTTAACGTTCCAGAGATGCCCGGAGACCCTCAGGGCAGCCCTCCGGAGCTCAAGCGGCCTCGACTTGGTGAGCAAGAAGGAAGTCCCCAAGGTCTGGACCCTTGATGAGACCTGCCTGGTGCTTGAGGCCTGCCAGGTCCAGGGGCCCCCGTGTGCACGGCGCGGGTGGCCGGGCTGGAGACACTGGAGACCAGCGGTGTTAGGCGGAGCCTGACGGACACCCGGGAACTGACTTGTGTAACAGAAGGTACACAGGGACCAGTTTTCCTGCAGAACTATGTTTGCTCTTGTACTCAAGATACATTTTTACCTCGGCATTGGGAACATTTTAATAGACTAAATCCTCTTTTTGATGAGTTTCTGAAGCTGGAACAGTTCCACGTTATCATCTAGTGTGAAACCATGAATCCTCCCTTGAAAATATGTGAAAGTTGAGACACAACAAGGGCGGACTCCTCCTGACGCCGGAATGAGAAAGAGGAGGAAGGTGTTTGAGAAGGTTTATTCCGTCGAACTGACCTTCTGTGTAGTTGATTTTTAGGAGTGAGTTTGCTAGTTTGCTTGCTGATTCTCAAGGTAGACTTGTTCTGGAAAGTTAGGAAGTGAGAATAAAGTAGGGAAACCGGGTCACAGATGGGATTCCGTGACCATCAGAAGAAACCTGGTTGCTGTTCAAGCATATTTATTTCCTTGCCTTTTTTCCCCTTAGGGAGAGAATTGAGATTTCACTTTAGCTACAGCTTCGTATCCAAATAGATTGACTTTTCACATTGATTTTTCAGAGTAGAAGAACTTAGCAATTTATGCCTCTGCCTTTGCTTTCCCCACCCGGGGGCCCCTTTCTGCGGGGAGTACACCAGGGTTGTGGGTGGGGGGCGCGCAGGGGGCACAGCCGACGCATCTCATGGTCAAAATCTCGAAATGACAGGCATGCCAAAACACCCGTTATTTTGGCAGAATGACCACCATGAGTCGTGTAGGTGGGGCTCCCCCACCCCAGATTCCTTTCCAGTCTGGGAGAGCTCGCAGGGAGCACCCAGGTCAGGTCTGACGGGAAGTGGCCGAGGAGTGGATCAATGTGGCCCCTTTGAACTCAGGTCAGCAGCATCAAAGGAAAGAATTGGAAAAAGGATCAATCTGGTGCTTAACCCATAACCTAGTTAACCAGAGAAAGAGCTTGCCTCCCTTCCAGAAGGGGAAGTGGCTCACGAGGGAAAGGGTACAGTGCAGAGAGCTAGAAGGTGGTTCGGTGGAGAAGAACTAGAAGATTCAAGCTGCCCACAGATTCTAAGCTGTGATGACACGGGCGCGGGGCACATTCAGCGTGAGGACACTAAAACGTCAGGCGGTCTCTGTTCTCACCGGCGACTCTGCACCTTTGCTGCGCGCTGAAATTGGCCAAAGAATTGACTAGAGTACTGAGGCCTGGGTACCCCCCGCACAGGGGGCGGCCTAACGGGACGGGGGCACTGTCCGCGGTCTTGAAAGCTCCAGGTCATTTGGGGCCGCAGCCAAGACTGGGAAATCCTAAGGGAAAAGCTCTCCCCGGGTCTGGTCTCTTCTGGTTAAACCATTTCCACTGACAGCTTTCTCTTGCTTATTCTCTGTGTCATCGCTGATTGGTAGCCTGAGACGTTCATGGGTGGGAGATGCTCTCAGCTCTTCAGAGAAGAAATAGGTTACCTTTCCTGCGGCCGGAGTGAGGGGTGTTCTGTGGTCACCGATCTGTGGGCAGAGGCGTGATCGTGGGTCCCGTGTTCTCGGTGCGTGAGCCTGCTTTCCTGGCCACACTCCGGACTTGGCTACACGTCTGTCTCTTGTGCAACAACTGTGGGGGGGTGGGGGGGAGGGCAAGGGCCCCTTTAGCCTGAAGCGTGTGTGTGTCTGGGCAGAACTAGTCTGTCAGCGGTCACTGAATATAAATTCCAGAATCGTCAGTAAAAGCCCAGACGATGTTGGATCCGTATCCTGAGCTAAAACGGTCTGCTTCCAGCCGAGCATTTACTGGGGACCCTTCTGCAACAGGAGCCCGGGCGGAGGGTCCGGCAGGGTCCCTTCACACAATGTCACTGTGAGCACGGCTCCCCAGCGGGGGCTCTGCCACCCGACAGGGTGCCTGTTCCTTGTGGCCCACAGCGGCGACCCAGCCCACACCCTCATATCAGGAGCCGCCTCAAACGGGGCGTCCACCAGGGCAAGGGCGCCGCAGCGGAGAGACAAAGCACTGTCAGCAGAGCGGTTGTCCCATCCAGTCCCTTATTCATTTTCGTCCCTCGCCGGGAGCACTCCCACCTGCATGTTCCCGGTGCTGAGGACCCTTCTGAGCAAAACAGCTGTCAGTTCCACTTTAGCAAGTAGGTCCTGAGTCCTCGGCTCTGGAAGTGGGGAGAGGACGACCGGCCCAGCCCTTTGCACCCGGGTCTTGAAAGCCGCAAGTTCCCTTTGTCACCCTACTGTGCTTCAGTGTGCGGCCTCCCACCTGCTGTGTGCACGCATCTCGGGGAGGCAGGCCTCGGACAGGCGACTTCACCAAAAGCAGTTTCTTGACGGCTCTTCAAGCTTTCACTTGTAGGGACTTTCACCCGGCAGGGACCAGGGTGAAGAGAGAAGGCAGGACGACAGAGATGACAAATCAAACAGGGTAAACGGGGTCTCATGGTGTCTCACATGTGGAAGGAACAGGTCCCTGTACTCCCACACGAGCTCTCAGGGCTGCCAGCAGTCACTGTCCCCGCTGTCCCCTTGAAGGCTCTCCCAGCCACGCAGCCCCAACCCCTCCAGGGTGGTGGTCCCAGTCCTTGGAGCAGGCTTGGCCAGAGTGGCCCTGGACACTGGTTTCAGCCCCTGGTGGCTTGTCCTAGAGGAGCGTGGCTCAGCAGATTGGGGTGGGAGTGGGTGAAGAAAGTAACGTGAGGCTCCATGTCTCCGTCCGTCCATTCATTCTAGAAATGTTTATCAAACACCCGGGTACGAGAGCACACATTAGGGAACAAGAGAGAACCCTCCTCCTGGAGCCTACGTTTTGGCCGGAGGAGACCAGCAATTAAACAGGTCAGTCCGTGTTAGGAGAGGACTATGGGAAGAGGGAGAGGCAGGCGTTGGGAGGGCTGGGTGCGGGGGCTTGCCACGCACAGCAGGACCGGCCCCTCGGGAGCAGCAAGCAGGTCAGGTGTCCCAGCTCTCCCAGGAGCAAGATCGCCTCATCTCAGGGACAGGCTGGGTGTCTCAGGCTCCCTGCGTGCAGGCTCCTCCTGGGCGATGGGGACATGGCTCGGGTGGCCCAGCTCTGGTCCATGGGGACCACTGCCCCGTCGTCATCGGGGTAGGGAAGGCGCCTGCCGCGTTCCAGGCCACGAAAGCTTCCTCAATGGTAACTCGGTCTCTTCCTTCGGCTCAAAGCCAGAGGTATACATCACACAGCCTTGTCTTCCATGTCCTGCTTTTAAGCAAATCCTGGAAGGTTTCGACCTCTCAGTTGTCAGAGGCGGTGGCCGCAGAAGGCATTTCCTTCAGCTCTGCCTCTGCACCCGAAGTCTTGCCTTCCTCAGCACAAATGAACAGGTCGCAGAACAAAGTACTCTAACTTGGGTCCC
Organism: Lutra lutra; assembly: GCF_902655055.1. Classification (NCBI taxonomy): domain Eukaryota; kingdom Metazoa; phylum Chordata; class Mammalia; order Carnivora; family Mustelidae; genus Lutra; species Lutra lutra. The sequence goes on along the minus strand of NC_062278.1, from coordinate 8,847,561 downwards.
TACATTAATCCCGGTTTATTCCCTTGCATTTTAGCTCGGAGACTGCCCCGTTCAAAGCTGTGGTAACAGGTGCTTAGTGGTTGTGTGGGGTTCAGGACCTGGCCTCGTTTCTTAATACCCCAGGTGACTTGATGTCTCCTTCTGTCACTGCGCGTTAGCTGGGAAAGGCATCTCAAGGGTAACAACAAGACTTCGGAACATCTTGGGGTCTCCCCGCCCTGGGTCAGTGCCCCTGGCAGGTCCCTGGAGTAACGCATGCCTGGGAGAAGTTGTTGCTGTCACCAGTCCCCCTAGACATTCTTTCCCACACAGGTGCCTCTTCTGTCCCTGTCCCCACCTACCCGCCAAGTACAAGGAGCACCACTCCTTCCCGTCCCTGTGCCAGGTCACCTGTGGGGCTTTACAAACAAAACAAAACCCACTCAAATCTAGGCTCTGTCTAGACCCTGGAATCGGCTTCCGTGGGTGGGGAGACACCCAGCAAGGCACATATATATATATTTTTAAAGATTTTATTTATTTTCCTAACACAGAGATCACAAGTAGGCAGAGAGCTAGGCAGAGAGAGAGGGGGAAGCAGGCTCCCTGCCGAGCAGGGAGCCCGATGCGGGGCGCGGGGCTCCATCTCAGGACCCTGAGATCATAACCCAAGCCGAAGTCAGAGGCTTAACCCACTGAGCCACCCAGGTACCCCTAAAAGCTGTCTGGGAGATTCAACAGGCAGTCTGCCTGAGAACTCCCCCTCAGAGGGCTGTGAGATCTGCCAGAAGGGCAGTTAAATTCTTCGAACTTATTGATCATATAAAGAAACGACATGTTCAGCTACTCAAGAGGAGGCTGAAGCTTGAAGAAACGAGCAGATGCTGTGTTACTGAAGCCGCCCCCAAGCTAGCCGCCGGCAGTGGTTACCAGCCTGGTTTTGAGCTGGACTTCAGGGAATTTGGGTTCCTAATGAACGAGTACCCGAATAGGCCACTGGGGGGCGATATTGCTAGCCCTTCACTCCACTGTCACATTTACCAAAGAATGTTTTTTTGTTTTTTTCAGCATAACAGTATTCATTGTTTTTGCACCACACCCAGTGCTCCATGCAGTCCGTGCCCTCTCTAATACCCACCACCTGGTTCCCCCAACCTCCCACCCCCCCCACCTCTTCAAACCCTTCAGATTGTTTTTCAGAGTCCATAGTCTCTCATGGTTCACCTCCCCTTCCAATTTCCCCCAAATGCCTTCTCCTAATTCCCCACGTCCTCCATGCTATTTGTTATGCTCCACAAATAAGTGAAACCATAAGAATGTTCTTTTAAAGGAAGGATTTTTAGTCCCATTGTTATGGAAGTAGTATATTATCTATTTTATTTTTTTTCATCTTGGTTACTTTCTGTATAATTATGTGCTATTTTGTTGTTCCAAAGAGTTCTATAAATCCACTTCATCTCCTGAATAGGAGCCCTCTGTGAGAACTTCATATTAAAAAAATAGCTAAATAGGGGCACCTGGGTGGCTCAGTGGGTTAAGCCGCTGCCTTCAGCTCAGGTCATGATCTCAGGGTCCTGGGATCGAGTCCCACATCGGGCTCTCTGCTCAGCGGGGAGCCTGCTTCCCTCTCTCTCTCTGCCTGCCTCTCTGTCTACCTGTGATCTCTGTCTGTCAAATAAATAAAATCTTAAAAAAAAATAGCTAAATATTTAAAAGGTGTTTAGGTTAAACGTAGTCAAAGGTACAATGAGTTTGAAGAAGCTAACCTTAAAAGGTTCTTTTAAAATTTTTTAAGCCAAAAAAAAAAAAAAAATCGTCTTGGTGACATTTCTGTACATTAGCAACAAACATATTATCCACCGTTCCTTATAAATATACAAGGACATACGCACACAGAGTGGTTGCAGTATTTTGAGATGGAAAACAAGACTGGAGACCCTCTAAGTGTCTATCAACAGGAGATCCATTAAATTGCAGGGCGACCATATGGTGGCAGGTGATGGAGCTCCAAGCCGGAGCTGTGTGGTCTGCTGTGGGAAAGGTTCAAGGGCAAGAGCAAGGAGCAGGGGAAGCCTGGAGTGTGTAGATATCCTCTTGCCTGTGAGGCGCCAGGGAACAGAACAGAACAGGGTTGTGCAGGCACCATGCTGTGATAGGAGGGTTGTATGGCTCCTGGACCTTAGCCTCAGAACGGGGGGCTGGGGGGGCGGGGGGACTAGCAGGCCATTCAAGGCCCTTCCAGTTTTAGATCACGGCCAGCACATAATATTAATGTGAGGCCTTGGGTCACATGCTGGTGTGCATGGAAAACCAGGGAGGATGTTGTCCTTGATGGTGGCAGGGAAGTTAGGCCAAGAAGCTGATGATTGTGGGGGTATGGTGTGAAGTGGGGTATAGCGATAGAAGAGTCACCAGGGAGGTGGGAAGGGCTTTGGAATCAGAAAGGGTGGGGTTTTAATTCTGCCACAGATGCTAGGTTGCTCTGTGACTCTGAGCATCCTGCATCCCTTCCAAGGCTTCAGTCTCCCCATCTGTAAAATAGGGGTCTGCTTCATTTGGTCTTTGAAAGGACTGAGTGAGTTACAGACCTTCCTCTTCAGCTGAGAGCTCCACCTTCTCATGGGAGAAATTCTGTGATTCTTGGGGAGGTATTTGACCACTGTTTAGCTTTCTCTAGTGACCCCAAACCAAGAGCACTATATATATAATATATAAATTTATAATATATAAATACATATAAATATAATGTCTATTAGATATAAATATTAATTATCAAGAATTGGTTCACTGCATGATGGAGGCTGGCAAGTCCAAAATCCACAGGGTGGGCTGACAGCTTGGAGAGCTGGGGAAGGCGATACTACAGCTCCATTTCAAAGTCCCTCAGGTAGAGACCTAGGGGAACTGATGGTGCAGATGAGACCGGAAGGCACTTTGCTGCAGAATTCCTGTATGCTTGGGGAGACGGGTCTTTTTGTGCTTTTCAGGCCGTCAACTGATTGGACAAGGCCCACCCCCATTATGGAGGGCAATCTGTTCACTGAAAGTTTACTGAGTTCAGTGTTAATTTCATCCAAAAGCACCTTACAAATTGACACATAAAATTAACCATCCCAAGCACCTGAAGCCAAACTTGGGAATTAAGAACACAGATGTCCTGGCAAACTGACCAACAACTGCACTCTGAACAGCAGTGAGTCTGGATCCCTAATCCGTGGCTAATCTAATCTCCTAGACATTTTGTAAGAAGCCCACCCTCTACCAGAACATCCTAATCTATAGAATGAGAACACACAGTACTCTGAGGACCTCTAAGAGACCAATTCGGGAACTGCCAAAGCAGCACCGAAGGGCTTTTCTGTGAGCAGGAACAACCATGGTCACCTGTGAGTTAATGTGTTGCAGCTGAACCCAGCAGAACGCAGGTTCTCAGCAATCATAGGGTTTCAAGGTCCCGGGTTCTAGGGGCAGCCAGATTGGGCTTGAATCCTGGCTCTGCCACTTGCTGCGTGGCCAAGGGTTGGTTGCTTAACCTTTCTGAGCCTTGTCTTTCCCATCTGTAATATGAGAGGACAGCCCCTGCCTGAAGGACTTGCAGTGTGGGTTAAATGAGAGACCATGGGTGGGATGCATGGTGCAGGGTCCCCCCCCCACAGTGAGCCTCAAAACACATCAGCCATTACTGTTCCATTCCCCTCACCAGCGAACAAGACCCAAGAGGGGTTTGGATCCAAAACCAAAGCTTTGGGGCCCCAACTTGCATTGCTCATCCTAGTTGACCTTCGAGATGCCAGAAGCTATAAAATTAACAGCTCAAATAGCTTTCTTGACAACTGGATACTTTGCCATGGGAAGTACTTGTCAAAAGAACTCACACTAAACTGAGGAGGGAGTTCTCCTTCTGGGATGGAGGGCTTCAAACTGAATCACCAAGAAAGGAGCACCTGCCATGAAGGACAGCCTGGGTCCTGTGTGCTGTGGAGGCGAAGAGGATGAACTCATTCTTGAGCTATAGTCATTGCTCCCCAGGACATGGGCTTTAGGGATACCTACTAAGGAAGGCCAGGCCAAGCTGAAGTGGCTGATGGCCAGAGGAGTCAACCTTGGACCGGCCAAACGAGCTGTGCATGAGCCTGTGCCAGCTGTAGGAACTTCAAATGACAAAGTCATTCACTTCTTGCCGAATGACAAGGCTCCTACCTGTGACACTGTTTCTAGAGCTGTGACAAGATGCTGAGTGAGGTATGCACATGCTCTCTCTCTCTCTCTCTCTCTCACACACACACACACACACGCCAACAAGCATTTAAGACAGCCAGAACTTTCTTGCTAGACACAGCTCCAAAGGCAAGAGAAACAAAAGCAAAAATGAATTCCTGGGACTTCATCAAGATAAAAAAGCTTTTGCACATCAAAGAACACAGTCAACAAAACTAAAAGGCAACCTATGGAATGGGAAAAGATATTTGCAAATGACATATTAGATAAAGGGCTAGCCTCCAAAATCTATAAATAAATAAAAAATCCAGTCAAGAAATAAGCAGAAGACATGAACAGATACTTCTCCAAAGAAGACATATAAATGGTAAACAGACACATGAAAAAAGAAATGTTCACCCTCACTTGGCATCAGGGAAATACAAATCAAAACTACCATGAGGTATCATCTCACATCAGTCGGAATAGCGAAAATTAACAACTCAGGAAACAACAGATGTGGTGAGGATGTAGAGAAGGGGAAACCCTCTTAAATGGTTCGTGGGAATGCAAACTGGTGCAGCCACTCTGGAAAACAGTATGGAAGTACCTCAAGTTAAAAACAGAGCTACCCTATGACTTAACAATTATACTACTAAGATACAAACATAGTGATTCAAAGGAGGCACATGCAGCCCAGTGTTTATAGCAGCAACGTCCACAATATCCAAACTATGGAAAGAGCCCAGATGTCCACGGACAGACGAATGGATCAAGAAGGTATAGTATATATATGGTGGAATATTACTCAGCCATCAAAAAGAATGAAATGTTGCCATTTGCATTGATGTAGAACAAGAGAGTATTATGCTAAGAAAAATAAGTCAGTCAGAGAAAGACAAATACCATATAATTTCATTCTTTGTAGAATTTAAGAAACAAAACAGATGAACATAGGGGAAGGGAAGGAAAAATAAAAAATAAGATGAAAGTAGGGAGGCAAACCATATATGATGCTGAACTCTAGGAAACAAATCGAGGGTTGGTGGAGGGATGGTGGGTGAGGGGATGGGGTAACGGGGTATTAGGCATTAAGGAGGGCACAGGTTACAATGAGCACTGGGTGTTGTATGCAACTGATGAACCACTAAATTCTACCCCTGAAACTAGTAATACAGTATATGTTAACTAAATTGAATTTAAACAATTAAAAATAAAACAGCCAAACACCAAACTCTCCTACTAGGTCTAGGCGGTATGCAGAAATAGGCAGAGAGGGTAAGACACTTGCTCAGGGCTTGAAAGCACAGCTAGTAACTGGTGAGTAGCCATCTGGCTCTCAAGTTTGTGCCTGGACCCACTGACTATGTTGTCAGGGTTCCATCTTTACATAAAGAATGTGGCCACATACTATCGCCAGAACCTGGGTTATTTGGGCAAAGAAGAAACTCGAGGAGGTCAAGGGGAGTTCATCCATCAACACTGGCTTCCCTTTCACTAAGTAAAAGAATGAAAGACTCTCCCCCTGGCAAGCCAGTCAGTATGGCAGGATCGGATCCCAGCTTAGCTTTTCTGAGCCTCAGCTGTGTAAGGAGAGTGGAACAGGGTCATGTCTAACCCATGGGGATGATGCAAACAGCCCATGAGAGGTACCTAAAGTAGAAAGGAGGGTGAGGGGATGTGTGGCCGAGGTCTAAAGTGAACGAAAGATTTCTTGGCTTGACCTTGGTTCCTGTCCCATGGAGGTGGTCTCGGTGGGCAGCAGTGGAGAAAAACAGGGTCAGAGTAAAAGGAAGGAAGACGTAGTTTTCCAAGTGTGTTCACCTAGGCTGACGTGAGGGATGATACTGAAGCAAGAGTTGAAATACGAGGGAGGGTGGGATGCACATTGCAGGGGGAGGAAACCACTGGAGGGGCTCTGAGGCGGGAAGCCCTGACCAATTTGAGGAGTAGACAGACAGACAGACGCTCATGTGGCTGGAGCTTTGTGGGCCAGTGGGTAGATCGTATGTGATGGGGACCATGGAAAGGAGTCTAGATGCATTCATAGTGCAAAGGGGCTGCTTTACAGGGACTTGTCTCCCGTGTTCCAGGACCAGCCCTCTGCATGCCACGTGGAGAACGGCTGGGGGAGGAAACTGCAGTCAGGAGACTACTGCAGGCATGGGTGGTGGGCCTGGACCAGAACGCTGACACGGGGGGAGCAAAGGCACAAGCCCACTTGAACATGCTGGAGATAAATCAAGAAGCTCAAAAGGAAAATATTTCTAGTTTTAGATAGGTAAGTCCTGGGGTTGTAATATATGGCATTGTGACTACAGTTCACAGTACTGTACTGTCTACTTCAAAGTTGCTAAGAGAGCACATCTTAAAAGTTCTCATCACAAGAAAAAAGCATTTGCAACTATGTGTGATGATGGATGTTAACGAAACTTATTGTGGTAATCATTCCATGATATGTGCCTGTAATAGATCCTTATGTTTTATACCTGAAAGTAATACAGTATGTGGTTGCGGGGGGACTACAGTGACTCCGTCTCTAATTACTATAGATAGTGAGGATAGAAATTCTAGAACTCCATTGTTGGGGAGCCTCAGGGATTTGAGTTTCAGAGCTGGAAGCAGCCAGTCTGGTAGGCTTGCTCCTATCTGCCCAATTTCCCTTTACCATTCCTGCAGAAGGAGGGACTGAGGCCTGGGAAGGGTAGGCGCCTATACAAAGGGTAGATGCCAAATTTTGCTTCCAGGAAAATAGAGCCCCAGGTCCAGGCTTTTTACCATCAACCCCAGTTCCTCTTATGTAATTCACCCTCTGCCTCATGCAGGGATACCGTGCATTGCTGCTTCATCTCACTCACCCTCAGCTTGAATGCTTCCAGCAATGGGGAGCTCACCACTCTGTGGGAAGCCTGCCCCATTTCCACTTAGCTAAGCTGGATCACTGTCCCATCTATGGCCTCAACCCCAGCTCTGGTTATGTTCTGTGAGCCACAGAGTACAGCCCATTCCCTCTTCCCAGAATTTCAGAATTTCCACCTGCCCATTTGGAGCCTTCTTTTCCAGGCTAAACATACTTCCTGCACAGCAGGACCTCCCAAGCTGTGAGTTGCCAAACCACCCTGCTGCCCGGGCGTTGGAAGCTGCTGCTGCTGCAGCAGAGGTAAAGACAGCTTCAGAGAGCAGCCTGGCTCCAGTGACAAAACCGGATCTGTCTGGTATGGGCTCCAGCTGTGAGTCACCCCGATCCTTATTTCAAGGCCAGCACCTTGGCTTAATCGGGAGCTCCAGTTTCCTGGCTGATGAAGCAGATGGAAGAAACACGAGCTGGCCATCTAGAGGTCTGTGCAAAATGCAAGACCAAGCTGCATGAAAGTCACCTCCATGCCTCTCATGTGTCCGGGTCCACGCTTGGCATTTGCCTTGGTCCTCTGGTGGCTTTCTTGTGCTTATCTCGTCAGTACGGTGGGGAACTGTGCAACCAGTTTTATTTTCTGATGTGGGGTTGTCATATTGTACTTAACTAAATGAGATCATTGAAAACAGAGCCTTGGTTGAGACGCCCCCAAACACTTTGGTGTCCCTGGGCATTTCCTTTTGGTCTGTCTCCAGGGCTCCGCTCTAGTGATGCTGGAGGAATTAGGATTGGCCCTTATTCACACATCTAAATCAGAACTTAGAGCTGGTGGAATGTCAAGTGGAGGACCTGCGTGAGCTCTGTGGAGCCCAGAATGTTCTGTGGAGGGTCTTGAACATAGTGGGTGTCAAGCGGGAGACCTAACTCACCACCCAGCCCCCTGCCTGGTTTGGCCAAAGGCCCCTACCACCAGCTGCTGTGATGGATCTTCTGGGTTTCCACTGCCAGAAAGAAGGCAGCTGTGGGCCCAGAGAGGTAGACCGGAGTCCTAGCCTCACCGCTGAACGACTGTGGCATTGGACAAATGATGTGGCCTCCTGCGCCTCAGTTTCTCTAGGGAAAGCTGAGAGTACTGGTAACTCTTATCTCCTCAGTTCTGTGAGGATGAAATGAGACACCACAGAGCTTTCTGTATACTAGGCACTCAGTGAATGTCAGTTTTGCTTTTAAATTTGGAAACCATTGATAGGAAATCTAAGATTTGGGGAGTATCCAAGATGGTGACATAGGAAGACCCTGAACTCACCTCCTCCCATGGACACACTGAATCTACACCTATGTATAGAGCAATTCCTCCTGAAGAAAAACTGAGACCTGATTGAACAACTCCTGCTCAACAGAGGACAGAGGGACCTCAGAGAATGGCAGCAGGAGAGACAGAGAACAGTAACAGTGGGAACGCCAGCCCTGATGCTGAAAACTATAGTGGGGAGGGATAGCCCTGAGGGACCTACCTGCAAATTTGTGTGCCCTGGGATGCAGGAAAAAGGGGCAGCTTAAAGGGAGATGAGACTAGGTAAGTGAAGGAAACTCACTAACTCTAGGGCATCCACTGAGTGGGGCAACTGCTAGAACTCTCTCTGGGTCAGAGGTGCTTGCAAGTGCCATTGTTTACATCCCCCCTCTACATTCATAGCACAGACAGGAGCAGGGTCTGGGCCCTCCAGCTGGCCTGTTGCTTCAGTGAGGCTCAGGCCCCTAGCCCACACCAGCTTTAGCTCCTCCCCCAAGCCCCCCCCACCCTAATATCTGCCCAAGCTTGAGCCATCCCACCAATGCAGACCCAGCATGGTACACTCTGGGACACCTTCCACCAGTGCCTGCTTCAGCTCCAGCCACCCCAGCAGGGGGCCCCCTATACAGAACACCTTGGGACCTGGCCTGCACCTGCTTCAGTTTCAGCCATATCACCACAGTGGCCGCAGTGTGGAGTGCTCCAGGACCCCCAGCTATGTCTGCTATCACTTCAGCCAGCCAGGCAAAGTCAGCTGGTACATGCAGTCTACGCAGGTGATGTTCCTACATAAGACCAATTCCTTCAAGACAGGGAGAGGTAGTTATTTTACCTAATTCATAGAAACAAACTCAAACAATGAGGAGACAGAGGAATATTCTCCAAACAAAATAAGACAAACTCCAGAAAATGAACTAAATGAAACAGAGGTAAGCAGGGGTGCCTGGGTGGCTCAGGTGGTTAAGTGTCTGCCTTCAGCTCAGGTCATGATCTCAGGGTCCTGGGATTGAGTCCTGCCTTGGTCTCCCTGCTCAGTGGGGAGTCTGCTTCTCCCTCTCCCTCTGCCCCTCCCACCCCTGCTTATGCCCTCTCTCTCAAATACATAAAAATCTTTTTGGGACGCCTGGGTGGCTCAGTTGGTTAAGCCGCTGCCTTCAGCTCAGGTCATGATCCCAGCGTCCTGGGATCGAGTCCCACATCAGGCTCCTTGCTCTGTGGGGAGCCTGCTTCTCCCTCTGCCTCTGCCTGCCACTCTGTCTGCCTGTGCTTGCTCTCTCTCTCTCTCTCTCTCTCTCTGACAAATAAATAAATAAAAATCTTTAAAAAAAATAATTAAAAAAAATCTTTTTAAAAAAATAGAGGTAAGCAACATACCTGGTGAAGAGTTCAAAGTCATGGTTATAGATGCTCACCAGACTGAGAGAAAAGAGAGAAAAGTGGAAGAACTGAATGAGAACTTCAAAAATGGGATGGAAATATGAAAAAGGGCCATCAGAGTTGAAGAACAATCACTGAAATGAAAAAGTACACAAGGAATCAGCAGTGGATTAGAGGATGCCGAAGAGTGAATCAGCAATCTGGAAGACAGGGTCATAGGAAACACCCAAGCTGAACAGCAAAAAGAAAATGAAATTTAAATTTAAACAATGAATGTAGGGGACTTCTAGGGACTACATCAAGTACACTAACATTCACACTATAGGGATCCTGGAGTGCGGGTGGGGTAAGGTGGCAAAAACTAATTTGAAGGAATAAAAGCTAAAAAAAAATCCCTAATTTGGGGAAGAAAACAGATATCCAGGTCCAGGAAACACAGATAGCCTCAAATAAGAACCCAAAAAAGTCCATATCAAGACACATAAGAATTAAAATGTCAAAGAACAAACATAAAGAGAGAATCTTAAAAGCAGCAAGAAGAAAAATAACTAGTTACCAACAGGGAAGCCCCATAAGGATATAACTTGATTTTTCAGCAAAAACTTTAAATATAATTAGGCTGCTCCTTTCTGGCCACTAAAGTTTTTGCTGAAAGGAAAAAAACCCAATAACCAAAAATACTCTACCCAGCAAGGTTATCATTCAAAATTGAAGGAGAAATAGAGAGTTTTCCAGACAAACAAAAACTAAAAGGAGTTCATCACCATTAAATTGGCCATACATGAAATATTAAAGGGATTTTTAAATTTTTTATTTTTTATTTTTATTTTTACTTTTATTTTTTTCCCCTTCCCTCCTGGACCCATTAAAGGGATTTTTTTTAAAGTAAGCTCCATGCCCAGTGTAGAGCCCCATGCAGGGTTTGAACTCATGACCGGGAGATCAAGACCTGGGCTGAGATCAAGAGTCAGACGCTTAACCCACTGAGCCACCCAGGCACCCCTAAAGGGACTTTTTAAAGTGGAATAGAAAAGGCCATGACTAGAAGAAAATTATGAAAGGAAGAAATTTCACAGATAAAAAGCAAACCCATAGTAAAGGTAGTAAGTCAATCACTTATAAAGCTAGTATGAGGGGTGCCTGGGTGGCTCAATGGGTTAAGCCTCTGCCTTTGGCTTTCAGCTCAGGTCATGATCTCGAGGTCCTAGGATGGAGTCCCACATCAGGCTCCCTGCTCAGCGGGGAGCCTGCTTCTCCCTCTCCCTCTGCTTGCCACTCTGCCTACTTGTGCTCTCTCTCTATCAAATAAATAAATAAAATCTTAAGAAAAAATAAAGCTAGTATGAAGGTTAAAAAATAAAAGAAATAAAGTCAATTATGTATTAGGGGATCCACAAAATAGAAAGATATAAAATATGACATTGTATACATAAAACATGGAGGGGAGAAGAAAAATGTAGTGTTTTTAGAATGTGTTTGAATTTAAGTGACCAATGACTTAATATAGACTGCTGTATACTTAGAACTTTATATAAGAGTTTCACGGTAGTCACAAACCAAAATCTATAATACACAAAAAAGAGAAAGAAAAGAATCTAAGCATAATGAGAAAGTCATGGATCACAAGGAAAGAGAGCAAGAGAAGAAGAGAGAAAACATACTAAGACAACCAGAAAACAATTAACAAAATGACAATAAGTACAGACAGCAATAATTACTTTAAATGTAAATGATCTAAATGCTCCAATTAAAAGACACTGCATTACAGAATGGATAAAAAAAACAAGACCCATCTGGGGAGTTCTGGTCCAAGATGGACTTGTAGGAAGATACTGACCTCACCTCTTCCTCGGACACACCAAATCTATACTGATTTATACAGCAACTCCACTGAGAAATAACTGAGGGCTGACTGAACACTTTCTGCACAACAGAAGATAGACCACAGAGAGAACAGAGATATGGTAAGAAGGGAAACCCCACCCCTGCCTGTGAACCACAGTGGGGGAGGGATAGTACAGAATGACCTTGAGGAGATTCATCTGCCCTCAGGCACAGAAACCAACCAACCAACCAACCAACCGTGGCTTAAAAGGGCAACTAGCATAAAGAGGAACCAGCCCTAGAACTCTGCCAAATGGCAGGGGAGCTGCTGGAACTTTCTCTGGATCAGAGGGACTAGTGGCCACTATGGCTTGTTTCTCCTCTAACTTAATAGCATGGGTGGGAGCAGAGTCTGGGTGCCCTAGCCAGGCCTCAGTGAGCCCTGGGCCCCCACGCCATATCAGTCCTAACCATAGCACCAAAGTCCCAGTGGGGACAGCCAAGGTCAGCACTCACTATTGCTCCAGCCATTGTGCCAAGGTGACATAGGTGCAAAGTGCCCCAGAACACTCTAGGCCCACACTGCTTTGGCTCCAGAGAGCATGTTAGGGCACCGTTGGCACAGAGTGCTACAGTACCTCCCAGCTCATGTCTGCTTTGGCTTCTGTCACCACAGCAGGATGCACCCTGCATTGAGTGCCTGGGATCCCCTGGCATGTGCATAGCTTTAGCCACCCCACCAGAGTACCTTCTATGAAGAGAGCCTTGTAACCCTTTGGCTTCAACTTCAGCTGCTCTGCCAGGGTGCCTGCTGCACAGAGAGCCCCAGGTCCACTCTGGGCCAAGCCCACTTCAGCTGGGCCATCCCACCAGGGAAGCCCCAGCATGGAGTGTGCCAGACCCCCATGCAAGCCACAGCTCTAACCAGCCAGACAGTCACCAGGCACATGCAGTCTACACAGGGAAAGACCACACACAAGACCATTCCTTAAGGTTAGGAAAACTAGTTGTTCTACCAAATTCACAGGAATGAACACAGGAAGTCAAACAAAATGAGGACAGGAATATGCTAAAAATGAAAGAATAAGACAAAACCTCAGAAAAAGAATGAAATTAAATGGAGAAAAACAATATTCTTGCTAGAGAATTTAAACTAATGATAATTAAGATGCTCACCAGACTGGAGGGAAGAGTGGAAGAACTCAGTGAGAATTTCAATGAAGAGACAGAAAACATGAAAAATAACCACCAGAGTTGAAGAATACAATAATTAAAATGAAAAATTCCTTGTAACGTATTAACAGTAGATTAGAGGATGCAGAAGAATGAATCCGCAATCTGGAAGACAGGGTAATGGGAAGCACCTAAGCTGAACAACAAAAACAAAAACCTCCAAAACATTAAAACTTGAGAGTTTTGGGGCGCCTGGGTGGCTCAGTGGGTTAAGCCGCTGCCTTCAGCTCAGGTCATGATCTCAGGGTCCTGGGATCGAGTCCCACATCGGGCTCTCTGCTCAGCAAGAAGCCTGCTTCCCTCTCTCTCTCTGCCTGCCTCTCCGTCTACTTGTGATCTCTCTCTGTCAAGTAAATAAATAAAATCTTTAAAAAAAAAAAAAAAACTTGAGAGTTTTGCATCACAGCACATAATAATTAAGATGTCAATGTTTAAAAATAAAGAGAGAATTGTAAAAACAGCAAGAGAGAAGCAAAATGTTATGTACAAAGGAAAACCTATAAGGCTATCTGCTGATTTTTTCAGTGGAAAATTTGAATATTTCATGGCACTTCCTTCTGGCCTGCAAAGTACTAAAAGGAAAAAAAGCCCAACAGCCAAGAATACACTACTTAGCAAGGTTATAATTCAGAAAGGAGAGAGAAAATTTCTCAATCAACCAAGAAATCAAAGAAATAAAAAGTTACATGGAAAAAAATGAAAATGAAAACACAATGATCTAAAATCTTTGGGATACAGCAAAAGTGGTTCTAAGAAATTTATAACAATACAGGCAAGAAAAATCTTAATCTTAATCTTAAACAACCTAACCTCACACCTAAAGGAGGTAGAGAAAGAACAAAACCCAAACTCCACAAAAGGAAAGAAATAATACATAGTAGAGCACAAATAAGTGATATAGAAACTGAAAAACAATAAAACAGATGGATGAGACCAGGAGATAGTTCTTTGAAAAGATTAACAATAGTGATAAACCTCTAGCCAGACTTGTCAAAAGAGAGACAGAGGATCCAAATAAACAAAATCACTAATGAAAGAGAAGTAATCACCAACACCACAGAAATACAAACAGTTATAAAAGAATATTATGAAAACCTATATGCCAATAAATTCAACAACTTAGAATAAATGGATAAATTCCAAGAAGCATATAATCTAATAAAATGAAAGCAGGAGGAAATAGAAAATTTCAACATGCCAATTACCAGCTGTAAAATTGAATCAGTCATCAAAAAACTACCAACAAAGAGCGGCACCTGGCTGGCTCAGTTGGTAGAGCATGTGACCCTTAATCTCAGGGCCATGAGTTTGAGTCCCACATTGGGTGTAGAGAGGACTTAAAAAAAACTCCCAACAAACAAAAGTTCAGGACCAGACAGCTTCTCAGGTGAAGTCTACCAAATATTTAAAGAAGAGTTAATATTCATTCTTCTTAAACTATTCCAAAAAATGGAAGAGGAAGGAAAACTTCCAAATTCATTCTATGAGGCCGGTATCACCCTAATACCAAAACCAAATAAAGACATCACACACACAAAAAAAACCATTCTGATTAACATAGATGCAAAAATCCTCAACAAAGTATTAGCAAACTGAATCCAATGATACATTAAAAAGAAATCTCTCATGAACATAGATGCAAAAAATCCCTGATGAACATGGATAGAAACTGAATCCAATGATACATTTAAAAAAATCTCTGATGAACATAGATGCAAAAATCCTCAACAAAATATTAGCAAACTGAATTCAATGATATTAAAAAAAATGCACCATGAACAAGTGGGATTTATTCCCAGGATGTAAGAGTGGTTCAATATTCACAACATGACACACCACATCAATAAGAGAAAAAGAAAGGATAAAAGCTGTATGATTGGGATGCCTGGGTGGTTCAGCCGGTTAAGCGGCTGCCTTCGCTTCAGGTCATGGTCCCAAGGTCCTGGGATCAAGTTCTGTATCAGGCTCCTTGCTCCACAGGGAGCCTTCTTCTCCATCTGCTCGTACACGCTTCCTCCTCTGCCTGCCACTCCTGCTGCTTGTGCTCACTCTAACAGACACATGAAAAATGCTCCACATCACTAGGCATCAGGGAAATACAAATCAAAACCACAATGAGATACCACCTCACACCAGTCAGAATGGATAAAATTAACAAGTCAGGAAATGACAGATGCTGGTGAGGATATGGAGAAAGGGGAACCCTCCTACACTGTTGGTGGGAATGCAAACTGGTGCAACCACTCTGGAAAACAGCATGGAGGTTCCTCAAAAAGTTGAAAACAGAGCTACCCTAGGACCCAGCAATTGCACTACTGGGTATTTACCCTAAAGATATAAACGTAGTGATCTGAAGGGGCACGTGCACCTGAATGTTTATAGCAGCAATGTCCACAATAGCCAAACTATGGAAAAAACCTAGATGTCCATCAACAGATGAATGGATAAAGAAGATGTGGTATATATATATATATACAATGGAATACTATGTCGCCATCAAAAGAAATGAAATCTTGCCTTTTGCAACGACGTGGATAGAACTAGAGGGTATTATGCTTAGCGAAATAAGTCAGTCAGAGAAAGACAACTGTTATATGATCTCCCTGATATGAGGAAGTGGAGATGCAACGTGGGGGGCTTAGGGGGTAGGAAAAGGATAAATGAAACAAGATGGGATTGGGAGGGAGACAAACCATAAGTGACTCTTAATCTCACAAAACGAACTGAGAGTTGCTGGGGGGAGGGGGGTCAGGAGAGAGTGGTGGGGTTATAGACATTGGGGAGGGTATGTGCTATGGTGAGTGCTGTGAAGTCTGTAAACCTGGCAATTCACAGACCTGTACCCCTGGGGATAAAAATACATTGTATGTTTATAAAAAATTTTTAAAATTTAATAAACAAATAAAAACCTGTATGATTACTTCAAAAGATGCAGAAAAAAAATTTTATAAAACGCAATCTCCATTTTTGATAAAACCCTCAACAAAGTAGTTTTATTTTTTATTTTTTTTAAAGATTTTATTTATTTGACAGATCACAAGTAGGCAGAGAGGCAGGCAGAGAGAGGGGGAAGCGGGGTCTCTACTGAACAGAGAGCCCGACGCGGGGCTCGATCCCAGGACCCTGAGATCATGACCTGGGCTGAAGGCAGAGGCTTAACCCACTGAGCCACCCAGGCACCCCAACAAAGTAGTTTTAAAGGGAACGCACCCTCTAGGAAAAACCCACAGCCAACATCGTACTCAATGGTGAAAAATTGAGAGCTTTTCCCCTAAGTCCTGGAACAACAGAGAGATCTCCATTTTCACCACTCTTATTCAACATGGTACTGGACGCTTTAGCTATAGCAATTAGACAACAAAAAGAAGTAAAAAGCACCTGTATTGGAAAGGAAGACGTAAAACTCTCACTGTTTGTGGATGACATACTATATATAGAAAACCCCTAAAGACTAACAAAAAACTACTAAAACTGATAAATGAATTCAGTAAGGTCACAGGATACAAAATCAATGTACAGAAATCTATTGCATTCCTATACAGTAATAATGAAGCAATAGAAAGTGAAGTTGAGAAAAAAAGCTATATTCAACTAATAAATTTTGAACATTATATCAAAAACTAATGATATACTACACTTTGGCTAACTGAATTTAAATAGAAAAAAATCCCATTTACAATTGCACCAAAACAATAGAATAGCTAGGAATAAACTTAACCAAAGAGGTGAAAGACCCATACTCCAAAAATTATAAAACTCTGATGAAAGAAATTCAAGATGACCTGAAGAAATGGAAAGGCATTCCATGCTTATGGGCTGGTAGAACAAATATTGTTAAAATATCTATACCACCCTAAGCAATCTACACATTTAATGCAATCCCTGTCAAATACCAACAGCATTTTTTCATAAAACTAGAAAAAATAGTACTTAAATTTGTATGGAACCACAAAAGACCCTGATCTGCCAAAGTAATCCTGAGAAAAAAGAATAAACATGAGGTATCATAATCTCAGCTTTCAAGATATACTACAAAGCTGTAGTAATTAAAACAGTATAGACACATAGATCAATGGAACAAAATAGAGATCCAAGACATAAAACCACACCTATATGGTCAATTAATCTATGACAAAGGAGACATGAATATACAATGGGGGAAAAATAATCTTTTCAATATATTGTTCTGGGAAAATTGGACAGCTCAAAGAATGAAGTTGGACATGATACACAAAAATAAACTCAGAATGGATTAAAGACCTAAATGTAAGATGTAAAACTATAAAAATCCTTGAAGAGAGAAACAGGTAGTAATTTCTCTGACATCAGTCATAATAACATCTTTCTAGATATGTCTCCTGAGGTAAGGGAAACAAAGCCAAAACAAACTATTGGGACTACATCAAAATAAAAACTCTTCATAGCAAAGGAAACAATCAACAAAACTAAAAGATAACCTAGTGAATGGGGGAAGATATTTGCAAATGACAGACACAACAAAGGGTTAGTATCCAAAATCTGTAACTTATACAACTCAACACCCATATAAACAAATAAATTAAGAAATTTAATTAAAAAATGGGCAGAAGACATGAACAGATATCTCTCCAAAGAAGATATCCCAATGACTAACAGAGACATGGAAAGATGTTCAACATCATTAATCATCAGAGAAATGTAAATCAAAACCACAATGAGATCACCTCATACCTATCAGAATGGCTAAAATACGAAACACATGGCACAAAAACTATTGGTGAGGATGTGGAGAAAAAGGAACCTTCACACACCGTTAGTGGGAATGCAAACTGGTGCAACCACTGTGGAAGACAGTGTGGAGGTTCATCAAAAATTTAAAAATAGAACTACCATATAATCCAATAATTGCACTACTGGGTATTTACCCCCAAATACAAAAACACTAATTTTAAGGGATTTATACACCCCTATGTTTATTGCAGCATTGTTTACAACAGTCAAGCTATGAAAGCGGCCCAAGTGTCCATCAAGAGATGAATGGAGAAAGAGGTGGTATATATACACTACTACTCAGCCATAAAAAAGAATGGGATCTCGCCATTTGCAACAAATGGATGGACTTAGAGGGTATTATGTTAAGTGAAATAAGTCAGACAGAGAAAGACAAATACTATATGATTTCACTCATATGTGGAATTTAAGAAACAAAAACAAACAAACAAAGGAAAGAGAGAGACTCTTAACTATAGAGAACAAATTGATGTTTACCAGAAGGGAGGTGGGTGGGAGGATGGGTTCAATGGGTGAAAGAAATTATTGATTCAATAACTCCTGAAGCTCTTGTATCCTTGGAGCTTAATAAAAACAAACAAAACAAAAAGACCTGCTTTTGGGGTACAGCAACCTTAATGACCCTTAAAGAACTACCCAAGAGAATCACCTAAAAAACCAAAAACATGGGGCACCTGGGTGGCTCAGTAGGTTAAAGCCTCTGCCTTTAGCTTGGGTCATGGTCTCAGGGTCCTGGGATTGAGCCCTGCATCAGGCTCTCTGCTCATCGGGGAGCCTGCTTCCTCCTCTCTCCCTGCCTGCCTTTCTGACTACTCATAATCTCTGTCTATCAAATAAATAAATAAATAAATAATCTTTTAAAAAAAATTTAAAAAATACAAAAACAAACAAAAACCTTCCCAGACAAACAAAAATTAAAAGACTTGATCACAGCTAAACCAGCATTACAAGAAATGTTAAACAGGCTTCTTTAAGTGGATAAAAGTGCCATAATCAGAAGAAAATTATGAATAAAATATGTAAAATATGACAACATATATATAATGTGGAAGGGGGAGTAAAAAATTGTTTTAGAATGTGTTTGAACTTAAGTGATCTCAGTTTAATGTAACCTGCGATATATTTAGGATGTTATATAGGTACCTCATGGTCACCAGAAACCAAAACCTATTACAGATAGACAAAAGGAGAAAGTCAAGGGTGCCTGGGTGGCTCAGTCGGGTAAGCCACTGCCTTTGGCTCAGGTCATGACCCCAGCGTCCTGGGATTAAGTGCCGCATTAGGCTCCCAGGTTCTCGGGGAGACTGCTTTTCCCTCTGAACTTCTCCCCTTCATGCTGTCTCTCTCTCTCTCTCAAATAAATAAATAAGATCTTAAAAAAAAAAAAAAAGAAATCCAAGCATAACACTACAGACAGTCTTCAATCACAAGAAGAGAACAAGAGAAGAAAGGAACAAGAACTACAAAAACAGACAACAAACAAAATGGCAATAAGTACATAAATATCAGTAATTATATGTAACTGGCTTTTTTAAAAGATTTTATTTATTTATTTGACAGATAGAGATAGGCTGAGAGGCAGTCAGAGAGAGAGAGAGAGGAGGAAGCAGGCTCCCTCTGAGCAGAGAGCCCGATGCGGGGCTCGATCCTAGGACCCTGGGATCATGACCTGAGCCGAAGGCAGAGGCTTTAACCCACTGAGCCACCCAGGCACCCCTATATGTAACTGGTTTAAATGCTCTAAAAATATATAGAGATTGGCAGAGTTGATTTGGAAAAAAAACTTTCTTTTAAATTTTATTTTTTCAGCGTTCCAAGATTCGTTGTTTATGAAAAACAAACTTTCTATATGCTACCTACAAGATGCCCTTACGATCTATAGACACATATAGACTGAAAATGAAAGGATAGAAAAACATACTGCATGCAAGTGGTAATGGGGAGAAAGAAAAAAAAAAGCTGGAGTAGCCGTACCTGTATTAGACAAAGTAGACTTTAGAAGAAAAGTTGTAGCAAGAGACAACAAAGAGCATTATGTAATAATAAAGGAATTACTCCAACAATAATATATTTTAAATATCTATGCACCCAACATAGGCACACCTAAATATATAAAGCAAATATCAACAGATACAAAGGGAAAAATTGACAGTAATACATTAAGAGTAGAAGACTTTAACACCCCACTTACACCAATGGGTAGATAATACAGACATCCGAAGAAGCAGTATCCTTGAACAAAACATCAGACCAGAATGACTTAACAGATATGCATTGAACATTCCATCCCAAACTGACAAAACACACATTCTTTTCAAGTGGATGTGGAATAGTCTCCAGAATAGATCACATTAGGTCACAAAACAAATCTCAATAAATTGAAGAAGGTTGGTGGGTGCCTGAGTGGCTCAGTCACTTAAGCATCTGCTGTTGGTTCAGATCATGATCCCAGGGTCCTGGGGTTGGAGCCCCACATTGCACTCCCTGTTCAGGGGGAGTCTGTTTCTCCCTCTGCTCTGCTTGTGCTCTCTCTCTCTCTCTCTCTCACTTTCTCTCCCCGAAATAAATAAAACCTTAAATTATAAGAATAAAAATTTAAAAAAAAAATGGAAGAAGATTGAAATCATATCATGCATCTTTTCTGACCACAACCATATGAAACTAAATCAATTGTAAGAAAAAATACTGGGGGTGCCTGAGTGGCTCAGTAGGTTAAGCATTTGCCTTCGACTTGGGTTATGATCCCAGAGTCCTGAGATTAAGCCCTATGTGGAGCTCCCTGCTCAGTGGGGATCCAGCTTCTCCCTCTGCCTCTGCTGCTCCCCCTGCTTGTGCGCTCTCACTCTCTCTCTGACAAATAAATAAAATCCTAAAAAAAAAAGAAAAGAAAAAAAACTAAAAAACACAAATGTATGGAGGATAAACAATATATGGATAAACAGTCAATGGGTCAACAAAGACATCAAAGAGGAAATTAAAAAAAATACATAGAGACGAATGAAAACACAATGGTCCAAAATCTTTGGGAGGCAACAAAAGCAGTTCTAAGAGGGAAATTTATAGTAATACAAGCCTACCTCAAGAAACAAGAAAAAGCTTAAATAAGCAATCTCATCTTACACCTAAAGGAACTAGAAAAAGAACAAACAAAACCCAGGGTCAGTAGAAAGAAGGAAATAATAAATACAGACAGAAATGAAAGAGACTAAAAAACAAATAAAAAAGATCAATTACACCAAAAGCTAGTTCAAAAGATAAAATGATAAACCTTTAGACAGACTTTCAAGAAAAAGAGAGAGGATCCAAATAAATAAAATGAGAAATGGAAACAGAAAAGTAACAACCAACACCATATAAGGGGTTAATAAAAGACTACTATGAAAAGTTTTTGCCAACAAACTGGACATCCTAAAAGAAGTGGATAAATTCTTAGACATATACAATCTTCCAAGACTGAATCAGGAAGAAATAGAAAATCAAACAGACCAATTAGAAGTAAAGACATTGAATCAGTAATAATGATGATAATAAAAACCAACAAAAACCCAACAGACAAAAGTCCAGGACCAGATGGATTTACACATGTGTATTTTACCAAACATTCAAAGAAGAGTTAGTAGCTATCCTTCTCAAACTATGCCAAAATATAGAAAAGGAAAGAAAGCTTCCATGACAGTATTACAAGGACAGTATTACCCAATATCAAAATCAGACAAAGACCCTACCAACAAAACAAAAACAATATCCCCCCTCCCATACTGCAAAACTACAAACAATATCCGTGATGAACACAGATGCAAAATTCCTCAAGAAATTATTAGCAAACTGCATTTAACAATACATTAAAGGGATCATTCACCACGATCAAGTAGGATTTATTTCCAGCATGCGAGCTTGGTTCAATATTCATCAGTCATCAATGTCATACACCACACAAACAAAACAAAGGAAGAAATCATATGATAATCTCCATAGATTCAGAAAAAGCATTTGATAAGATTCAACATCTGTTCATGATAAAAACTTTCAACAAAGTGGGGTTAGAGGGAATATATCTCAACATAATAAGACCATATACAACAAATTCACAGCTAACATCAATGTAAATGTTAAAATGATAAATGGTAAAAAAGAAAAACTGAGAGCTTTTTCTTTAAGATCATGAATGAGACAAGGATGTTGACTGTCACCACATTTATTCAACATGGCACTGGAAGTCCTAGTCACAGCAATCAGACAAGAAAAATAAAGCCAACCAAAATGTTAGGAAGAAATTAGACTCACTTTTGTAGAGATGACATGATATTACATATTTAAAAAACTCTAACTCCATAAAAAAATATTAGAATAAAAGAACTCAGTAAAATTATAGGATACAAATTAATACCCAGAAATCAGTAGCATTTCTATTCACTAATAACAAAATAGAAGAAAGAGAAATTAGGAAAACAATTTCATTTACAAGTGCACCAAAATGAATAAAATATCTAGGAATAAACTTAACCAAGGAGGTGAAAGACTTATACTTTGAAGACCAGAAGCATTGCTGAAAGAAACTGAAGGTGACATAAACAATTTAAAAGATATTCCATGCTCATCGAGTGGAAGAATTCTTATTGTTAATAAGAAGGATAATATAGACAATTTTCCAAACCAACCTACAGATATAATGCAATCCCTATCAAAATACCACAGCATTTTTCACAGAACTAGAATGAATAATACTAAATTTGTATGGAATCACATAAGACCCTGAGTTGTCAAAGGAATCTTGAGGAAAAAAAGCAACGTTGGAGGTAACACAATCCCAGATTTCAAGATGCACTAAAAAGCTGTACTAATGGGCGCCTGGATGGCTCAGTTGGTTGAGCAGCTGCCTTTAGCTCAGGTCATGATCCCGGACTTCCAGGATCGAGTCCCGCATCGGGCTCCCAGCTCCTTGGGGAGTCTGCTTCTCCCTCTGACCTTCTCCTCTCTCATGCTCTCTCTCACTCATTCTCCCTCAAATAAATAAATAAATAAAATCTTAAAAAAAAAAAAAGCTGTACTAATCAAAGCAGTATGGCACTGGCACAAAAATAGACACATAGGGGTGCCTGGGTGGCTCAGTGGGTTAAAGCCTCTGCCTTAGGCTCAGGTCATGATCCCGGAGTCCTGGGATCGAGCCCCACATCGGGCTATCTGATCAACAGGGAGCCTGCTTCCCTTCCTCTCTCTCTGCCTGCCTCTCTGCCTACCT
Organism: Lutra lutra; assembly: GCF_902655055.1. Taxonomy (NCBI): domain Eukaryota; kingdom Metazoa; phylum Chordata; class Mammalia; order Carnivora; family Mustelidae; genus Lutra; species Lutra lutra. Next base: position 8,824,794 of record NC_062278.1, on the reverse strand, counting down.
GTGATCTCTCCCTCTGTCAAATGAATAAAATTAAAAAAAAAAAATAGACACATAGATCAATAAAACAAAATAGAAAACCCAGAAACAAACCCATGTTTAAATGTTCGATTAATCTGTGACAAAGGAGGGAAGCAACCTAAGTGTCCATCAGTAGATGAATGCATAAGGAAGATGTGGTACATATATTACACAGCCACAAAAGGATGAGATTGTGTTGAGACAACTTGGGTGGACCTAGAGACCATTATATTAAGTGAAATAAGTCAGACTGAGAATGATAAAGGTCATATGATTTCACTCATATGTGGAATCAATAAAAAAATTCACAAATGAAGAAACAAACAAAAAGCAGAATTAGTCCTATAAATACAGAGAAAAAAAACTGATGGATGCCAGAGGGGAGGGGTTGGGCAAAATGAAAGTGGGAGATATAGGCTTCTAGTTATGGAATGAGTAAGTTACAGGGATATAAGGCACAGCATAAAGAATACAGTCAAAGGTACTATATGGAGACAGATGTTAGCTACACTTGTGGTAAACATAGCATAACGTATTTGAAATAAATGCAACATTGTATGTCAAATATATTTTAAAATATTCTATGACAAAGGAGGCAAAAATAGAGGGAAAAATTCTTTTTAATAAATGGTGTTGGATGCCAACAAATTGGATAACCTAAAAGAAATGGGTAAATTCCTAGAAACATAACCTACCAAAACTGAAGCAGGAAGAAATAGAAAACTAGAAAAGACAAATCACCAGCAATGAAATTTAATCAGTCATCAAAAAATTCCCAACACAAGGGGCACCTGGGTCACTCAGTGGGTTAAAAAATTCCCAACACAAAATTCCAGGACCAGACCGCTTCACAGGTGAATTTCCTCAAACATTTAAAAAAGAGTTAATACCCATTCTTTTTAAACTATTCCAAAAAATAAGAGGAAGAAAAATTTCCAAATTCATTTTATGAGGCTAGTATCTCCCTGATTAAAAAAAAAAAAAGATAAAGTCATCAGACAAAGACACGTAAAAAAGAAAAATACATACCAATATCTCTGATGAACATAGATGGAAAAGTCAAAATATTAAACTGAATCCAATAATACTTAAAAAAATATCACGCACCATAATCAAGTGGGATATTTTCCTGGGATGCAAGCGTGGTTCAATATTCACAAATCAATCAACATGATAAATCACATCAATAAGAGAAAGGATAAAAACTATAGAATTATTTCAATAGATGTAGAAAAAAATTAGATAAAGCACAATATCCATTCATGAGAAAAACCCTTTAACAAAGTAGTTTTAGAGGGAATATATCTCAACATAATAAAAGTTTTATAATAAAAATCCATAGCCAACAACATATTCAATGGTGAAAAATTGAGAGCTTTTCCCCTAAAGTCAGGCATAAGACATGGATGTCCATTCTCATCACTTTTATTCAACATAGCACTAGATGCTCTAGCCACAACAATTAGACAACAAGAAATAAGAGCATTCAAATTGGCAAGGAATAAGTAAAACTTTAACTATTTGCAGATGACATGATACTATATATAGAAAACCCTCAAGACTCCACAAAAGAAACTACTAGAACTGATAAATGAATTCAGTAAGGTCACAGGATAAAATACACACACACACACACACACACACACACACACACACACACAGAAATCTGTTGCATTTCTAAGCAGTAATAATGAAGCAGCAGAAAATGAAATTAGGAAAGAAATCCCATTTATAATTGTACCAAAAATAATAAAATATTTGGAATAAACTTAAATAAGGAGGGGAAAGACTTTCGTTCTTATAAATATAAAACACTGAGGAAAGAAATTGAAGGTGATACAAACAAATAGAAAGATATTCCATGCTCATGGATTGGAAGAAGAAATATTGTTAAAATGTCCATACTACCCAAAGCAATCTGAAGATTTAATGCAATCCCTATCAGAATACAAATAGCATTTTTTTTACAGAACTAGAATAAACAATCCTAAAAATATGTATGGAAGCACAAAGACACTGAGTAGCCAAAGCAATCCTGAAAAAGAAAAAAAGCTGGAGGTATCACACTTCCAAATTTCAGGTTATACTACAAAGCTGTAGGAATCAAAACATTGTGGTACTGACACAAAAACAGACACATATATCAATGGATCAGGACAGGGAGCCCAGAAATAAAACCACAGTTATATGGTCAATAGTTCTTTGACAGAAGAGGCAAGAATATGCAATGGGAAAAGGACAATCTCTTTAACAAATGGTGTTGGGAAAACTGGGTAGCTACATGCGAAAGAATGAAATTGGACTACCTTTTTATATACACAAAAATAAACTCAAAGTGCATTTAGGACTTAAATGTGAGACCTGAACCATAAAAATCCTACAAGAGAGCACAAGTAGTAAATTTCTTTGACACTGGCCTTAGCAATTTTCTTCTGAGAGGTCTTCTTAGGCAAGGGGGAAAAAGGCAAAAATAAACCATTGGGACTACACCAAAATAAAAAGCTTTTGCACAGTGAAGGAAATCATCAACAAAATGAAAAGACAACATACTGAATGGGAGAAGTATGTGCAAATGATACATCTGGTAAGAGGTTAACATTCAAAATATAACATTCAAAAAGAATTTATAGAACTCAACACCAAAAACATTAATAATTCAATTTTAAAAATGGGCAGAGGACCTGAATGGACATTTTTCCAAAGAAGACATACATATGGCCAACAGACACATGAAAAGGTGCTCAGTATCACTCATCAGAGAAAGGCAAATCAAAGCCACAATGAGATATCATCTTAGATCTTTCAGAATGGCTAAAATAAAAGACACAAGAAACAAGTGTTGGCAAGGATGTGGAGAAAAAGAAACCCTTATGCACTATTGGTGGGACTGTAAATTAGAGCAGCCGCTATGGAAAACAGTATGGAGATTCCTCAAAAAATTAGAAATAGAAATACTATATGATCTAGTAATTCCACTACTGGATAATTACACACACACACATACACACACTACTCAGCCATAAAAAAAAGAATGGAATCTTGCCATTTGTAACAACATGGATAGACCCAGAGGTCATTATGTTGAATGAATTAAGTCAGACAAAGAAAGACACATACCATATGATTTCACTTATTTGTGAAATCTAAAAAATCAAATAAACAAGCAAACAAAGTAGAAACAGACTCATAGATATGGAGAATAAATTGGTGGTTTCCTAAGGGGGGTAGGGTGGAGGATGGGCAAAATAGTTGAAGGGGATGAAGAGGTACACATTTCCAGTTTTAAAATAAGTCATGGTTCCAGTCCAAGATGGTGACATAGGAAGAGCCTGAACTCACCTCCTCCATGGAACACAGTAAATTGCTCTATTAACAGAATAATTCCTCCTGAAGAACTACTGAACAACCAAAGATAGAGAGAACTGCAAGAGAAGAGCAAGAGAGATGGAGATACGTTGTGGTTTAAAAGATTAACCAGCATATACAATCATAGCTCCAGCCAGCCAGCAAAAGTCACCAAGCACAGTCTACACAGGGGACACCATACACAAGACCACTCCTTCAAGTTTAGGTGTTTCACCTATTCCATAGAAACAAGCATGGGAAGCCAAGCAAAATGGGGAGACAGAGGAATATGTTCCAAAAGAAAGAACAAGGAAAAAATTCAGAAAATGAACTATGTGAAACAGAGATAAGCAATATTCTTGGTAAAGAATTTAAAGTAATGATTGTAAAGATGCTCACTGAAGGGGGAGAAAAGAGCAGAAGATCTCAGTAAGACCTTCAACAAAGAGAAAATATTAAAAAGAACAAATCAAAATTGAAGAATACAATAATTGAAATAATAACACACTAGAGGGGATAAATCATAGATTAGAGGATGCAGAAGAATGGATCAGCAATTTGGAAGAGAGGATAATGGAAAGCACACAAGCTGAAGAGCAAAAAGAAATTTTTAAAAATGAAGCTAGATTAAGAGATCTCATGGACAACTACAAGTGAACAAACATTTACATTATAGGGTTCCCAGAAGAAGAAGACAGTTATTTGAAGAAATAACAACTGAAAACTTCCCTGACCAGGGTAGGAAAAATACATTCAGGTCCAAGACACAGAGTTCCAATCAAGATGAACCTAAGGAGGGGGGCGCCTGGGTGGTTCAGTTTTTGGGCATCTGCCTTCAGCTCAGATCATGATCCCAGGATTCTGGGATTGAGCCCCACATCCAACAATCCACTTGGCGGGGAGCCTGCTTCTCCCTCTCCCTGCTGCTCCCCTTGCTTGTGCTCACTTACTCTCTGTCAAATAAATAAAAAAATATATTAAAAAAAAGATTTAAAAAAAAGATGAACCTAAGAGGTCCACACCATAGCACATAATAATTAAGATGTCAAATTTAAAAATAAAGAGAGACTATTAGGAACTACAAGAGAGAAAAAAAAAAGTTATTTGCAAGGGAGAACTATAAGACCATGAGCTGATTTTTCAGCAGAAACTTTGCAGGTCAGAAGAGAGTGGCATGATATATTCAAAATGTTGAAAGAAAAAAACTTACAGTGAAGAATACTCTCCCCAGAAAGATTATCATTCAGATACAAAAGTAAGATAAAAAGTTTCCAGACAAACAAAAGATGTTGGAGAGGGGAAACCAGCTGCAGGGATGGTGTCAAGGAGTGGGCTCTCATCTCAGGGTTACCTTAAACTGATCTGTGGCACAGTCAGGGCACTGTTCTTCAAGCAGGGACCCCATAAGTGGCAGATCTGGGGATACCCCCTCCTTCCTCCTCTGGGAGGAGGGGCATGGGAGCACGCTGCAGGAATCTGGGGTTTGGAGACTTCAAATGGGCTATGCACCAGAGATAGAAATGCTGGTCACAGGCTGGGTGAGCACAGAGTGAGGCTGGAGACCAAGGAGATGGGAGGAACTGACTGCTTTTCTCTGAGGGCACATTGAGGAGTGGGGTCCTGAGCTCTCAGCAACTCTGGCCAGAGATTGGGAGACTGCCATTTTCATTGTCATCCTCCAACAAAAGCTACTAAAAACAAACTGGAGCAGATTGCTAACCCTAGCCACTGGCAAGGGCAGTGCAATTCCACCTTGGGCAAAGACACTTGAGAGTCACTGCAACAGGCCCCTCTCCCAGAAGATCAGCAAGAATATCCAGCCGAGACCAAGTTTACTGATCAAAGAGAACTGCAAAACACCAGTGCTGGGGGAATAAAGCACATAGAATTTATGGCTTTTCCGCTATGATTTTTCAGTCTTTCAAAGTCAAATTTTTAAATTTTTTGTTATTGTTTTTCTTTTTCTATTTTTCTTTTTAAATTTTTCCTCTTTCCTACTTTAACCTATTTTAACTATTTTATCTTATCAATACCTCTTTAAAAGTCTTTTAAAATTTTCATTTTTATACTCACATTCTATCCTTTCACTGTATTTAACCTTATTTTTGGTATACATATAAGTTTTTCTTTCTTTAAAATTTTTGGGTATAGTTTCTTATAACAGACCAAAATATACCCTAAATCTAGTATATGGCTTTGTTCTAGTTCTAGCATGATCACATTCTCTCCTTTTTTTCCTTTTTTAAACCAACTTCTTATCTTATAAATTCCTCTTTAAAAATATTTTTAATTTTTATCTTTACAGTTGTATTACATCCCTTCATTGTGTTTACCCATGCATGTGTGCGCGCACACACACACACACACATACACACACGTTTTTCTTTCTTTAAAATTTTGGGAGGCAGCTTCTTCTAACAGACCAAAATATACCCCAAATCAAGTGAATGGCTCTGTTCTATTCACCAGATTAATCAAAACTTTTTTTCTCTTTTTTCTTCCCCCAGTTTTGGGTCTCTTCTGATTTGATTAGTGTATATTTTTCTGGGATCATTGTTACCATTTTAGCATTTTGTTCTCTCATTCATCTATTCTTCTCTGGACAAAATGACAAGGTGGAAAAACTCACCACAAAAAAAGGAACAAGAGGCAGTACTGACTGCTGGGGACCTAATCAATACAGACATTAGTAAAATGTCAGAACTAGAGTTCAGAAGGACAATTATAAAGATGCTAGCTGGGCTGGAAAAAAATACAGAAGAGAATCCCTTTCTGGAGAAATGTCTTTCTGGAGAAATGAAAGAACTAAAATCCAACCAAGATGAAATAAAAAAAAGCTATTAATGAGGTGCAATAAAAAATGGAGGCTGTTACTGCTAGGATAAATGAGGCAGAAGAGAGAATTAGTGATATAGAAGACCAAGTGATGGAGAATAAAGAATCCAAGAAAAGGAGAGATAAACAACTTCTGGATCATGAGGGGAGAATTCAAGAGATAAGTGATACCATAAAATGAAACACTATTAGAATAATTGGGATCCCAGAAGAAGTTGGAAGAGAGAGAAGGGCAGAAGGTATATTGGAGCAAATTAAAGCAGAGAACTTCCCTAATTGCAGTAAGGAAACAGGCATCAAAATCCAGGAGGCACAGAGAACCCCCCTCAAAATCAAAAATAGGTCCATACCCCATCATCTAATAGTAAAACTTACAAGTCTCACTGACAAAGAGAAATCCTGAAAGCAGCTTGGGACAAGAGATCTGTAGCCTACAATGGTAGAAATATTAGATTGGCAGCATACCTATCCACAGAGACCTGGCAGGCCAGAAAGGACTGGCATGATATATTCAGAGCACTAGATGAGAAAATATGCAGCAAAGAATACTATATCTAGCTAGGCTGTCATTAAAAATAGAAGGAGAAATAAAAACTTCCTGGACAAACAAAAACTAAAAGAATTTGCACATACCAAACCAGCCCTAAAGGAAATATTGAGAGGGGTCCTCTCTAAAAATAACAGACCAGAGAGGAACAGAGACAATATACAGTAACAGTCACCTTACAGGCAATACACTGGCACTAAATTTATATCTTTCAATAGTTACCCTGAATGTAAATGGGCTAAATGCCCCAATCAAAAGGCTCAGGGTATCAGAATGGATAAAAAAAGAAGACCCATTGATATGCTGTCATCAAGAAACTCATTTTAGACCCAAAGACACCTCCAGATTTAAAGTGAGGGGGTGGAAAACAATTTACCACGCTAATGGACATCAAAAGAAAGCTGGGGTGGTGATCCTTATATCAGATAAATTAGATTTTAAGTCAAAGACTATACTAAGAGATAAGGAAGGATATATATGACACTTAAAGGGTTTGTCCAACAAGAAGATCTAAAAATTTTAAATATCTGTGTCCCTAACATGGGAGCAGTCAACTGTATAAACCAATTAATAACAAAATCAAAGAAACACACTGACAATAATACAATAATAGTAGGGGACTTTAACACCCCCTCACTGAAATGGACAGATCATCTGAGCAAAAGATCAACAAGGAAATAATGGTTTTAAATGACACACCAGACCATATGGACATCACAAATATATTCAGAACATTTCATCCCAAAGCAACATAGAATGCACATTCTTCTCTAGTGCACATGGAACATTCTCCAGAATAGATCACATTCTGGGTCACAAATCATGTCTCAATTGGTACCAAAAATACTAGCCAATAGGATCCTATAGTACATTAAAAGGATTATTCACCACGACCAAGTGGGATTTATTCCTGGGCTGCAAGGTTGGTTCAACATCTGCAAATCAATCAGTGTGATAGAATACATTAATAAAAGAAAGAACAAGAACCATATGATACTCTCAATAGAGGATAGAGGCTGAAAAAACATTTGACAAACTACAGCATCCTTTCTTTTTTTTTTAAGATTTTATTTGTTTATTTGACAGAGATCACAAGTAGGCAGAGAGACAGGCAGAGAGAGAGGGGGAAGCAGGCCCCCTGCTGAGCAGAGAGCCCGACGTGGGGCTCAATCCCAGGACACTGGGATTATGACCTGAGATGAAGGCAGAGGCTTTAACCTACTGAGCCACCCAGGTGCCCCTACAGCATCCCTTCTTGATCAAAACTCTTCACAGTATAGGGATAGAAGGTACATACCTCAATATCATCAAAGCCATCTATGAAAAACACACAGAGAATATAATTCTCAATGGGGAAAAATAGACAGCTTTTCCCCAAAAGTCAGGAACATGGCAGGGATGTCCACTATCACCACTGCTATTCAACATAGTACTAAAAGTCCTAGCCTCAGCAATCAGACAACAAAAAGAAATTAAAGGCATCTGAATCAGCAAAGAAGTCAAACTCACTCTTTGCAGATGATTGATACTTTATGTGGAAAATCTAAGAGACTCCACTCCAAAACTGCTAGAACTCTACAGGAATTCAGTAAAGTGTAAGGATATAAAATCAATGCACAGAAATCAGTTGAATTTCTATACACCAACAACAAGACAGAAGGAAGAGAAATTAAGGAGTTTATCACATTTACAATTGCACTAAAAACCATAAGATACCTAGGAATAAATCTAACCAAAGAGGCAAAAAATCTGTACTCAGAAAACTATAGGGTACTCATGAAAGAAATTGAGGAAGACACAAAGTAGTGGAAAAATGTTCATGCTCATGGATTGGAAGAACAAATATTGTGTAAATGTCTATGATACCTAGAGCAATCTACACATTTAATTCTATCCCTATCAAAATGCCACCTAATTTTTTCAAAGAAATGGAACAAATAATCTTAAAATTTATATGGAACCAGGAAAGATCCTGAATAGCCAGAGGAATGTTGAAAAAGAAAACCAAGTTGGCAGCATCACAATTTCAGACTTCAAGTTCTATTACAAAGCTACCATCATCAAGACAGTATGGTACTGGCACAAAAACAGACATATAGATCAATGGAACAGAATAGAGAGCCCAGAAATAGACCTTCAACTCTATGGTTATGGTTAATCTATTTTCAACAAAGCAGGAAAGAATGTCCAATGGAAAAAAGACAGTCTCTTCAACAAATTGTGTTTGGAAAATTGGACAACCACATGCAGAGGAATGAAACTGGACCATTTCCTTACACCACACACAAACACAGACTCAAAATGGATGAAAGACCTCAATGTGAGACAGGAAACCATCAAAATCCTTTAGGAGAACAGAGGCAGCAACCTCTTCGGCCTCAGCCACAGCAAATTCTTCCTAGAAACATTGCCAATGGCAAGGGAGGCAAGGGCAAAGATGAACTATTGGGACTTCATCAAGATAAAAAGATTTTGCACAGCAAAGGAAACAGTCAACAAAACCAAGACAATTGACAGAATGGGGAAGATATTTGTAAATGACATATCAGATAAAGGGCTAGTAATCAAAATCAATAAAGAACTTACCAAACTCAACACCCAAAGAACAAATAATTCAATCAAGAAATGGGCAGAAGACATGAACAGACATTTCTGCAAAGAAGACATCCAGATGGTCAACAGACACATTAAAAAGTGCTCAACATCACTTGGTATCAGGGAAATACAAATCAAAACCACAGTGACATACCACTTCACACCAGTCAGAATGGCTAACATTAACAATTCAGGAAACAACGGTGTTGGTGAGGATGCAGAGAAAGGGGAACCCTCCTATAGTGTTGGGAACACAAGCTCGTGCAGGCATTCTGGAAAACAGTATGGAGGTTCCTCAAAATGTTGAAAATAGAGCTACCTATGATCAAGCAATTTCACTACTGAGTATTTACCCTAAAGATACAAATGTAGTGATCTGAAGGGGCATGTGCACCCTAATGTTTATAGCAACAATGTCCACAATAGCCAAACTATGGAAAGAGCCTAGATGTCCATCAACAGATGAATGGATAAAGAAGATATGGTATATATACAATGGACTACTATGCAGCCATCAAAAAATCCCCGAAATCTTGCCATTTGTAATGACATGGATGGAACTAGAGAGTATTATGCTAAGTGGAATAAATCAATCAGAGATCATATGATCATATGATCTCAATGATATGAGGAATTTGAGAAACAAGACAGAGGATCATAGGGTAAGGGAGGGAAAAACGAAACAGAGTGAAACCAGAGCAGGAGATAAACCATAAGAGACTCAATCTCAGGAAACAAACTGAGGGTTGCTAGAGGGGAAGGGGCTCAGAGGGTGGAGTAGCTGAGTGACTGACATTGGGTAGGGTATGTGCTATGGTGAGTGCTGTGAATTGTGTAAGACTGGTGAATCACAGACCTGTACCCCTGAAACAAATAATACATTATATGTTAATTTTTAAAAAAAGAAAAGAAACAATGTCTCTGAATGATACACTGCACCAGATAGACATAATAGATATATACAAAATATTCCATCCAAAAACCAAAAGACTATGTATTCTTTTCAAGTGCAGATGGAACATTCTCCAGAATAGATCACATATTAGGCCATAAAACAGGCTTCAATAAATTTAAGAAGATTGAAATCAGGGTTGACTGGGTGGTTGACTAATTATCTGCCTTTCTCAATAGAGAAAATCAATGAAACCAAGAGCTGGCTCTTTGAAAAGATAAACAAAATTGACAAGCCCTTAGCCATAGTCATTGAGAGAGAGACAGAGAGAGAAGCCAAATAAATAAAATCAGAATGAGAGTGAAAAACTGATACCACAGAAATACAAAGGAGTAGAAGAAAATATTATAAAAATTACATACCAACAAACTGGATAACCTAGAAGAAATGGCTAACTCCTGGAAACATATACCCTTCTAAAACTGAACCAGGAAAAAATAGAAAATTTGAACAGACTGATTATGAGTTACAAAATTCAATCAGTGATCATAAAACTGTCAAAAACCAAACCAAACCAAACCAAACAAACAAACTCCAGGACCAGATCAATTCACAGGGAAAGTCTACCAGGCATTTAAAGAAGAGTCAATATCTATTCTTCCTAAATCATTCCAAAATATGGAAGAGGAAGGAAAGCTTCCAAATACATTTGATGAGGCCAGCATTACCCTGATACCAAAACCAGATAAAGACACCAAAGAAAAAGAGAACTACAGGCCAATATCCCTGATGAATATAGATGCAAAAATCCTCCACTAAATATTAGCAAACTGCATACAACAATAAAAAGATCACTCATCACAATCAAGTGGGATTTATTTCCAGCAAGCAAGGATGATTCAATATTCACCAATCAATATCATATACCACATCAACAAAATGAAGAATAAAAATCACATGGTCATCTCAATAAATGCAGAAAAGGCATTTGGTAAGATTCAATATCTATTCATGATAAAAGCTCTCAACAAAGTGGGGTTAGAGTGAACATATTCAACATGATAAAGGCCATATATGAAATATCCACAGGTAACATCATACTCAATGGTGAAAAACTGAGAGCTTTCCATCTAAGGTCAGGAACAAGACAAGGAAGTCCACTGTTAGCACTTTTATTCAACATGGCACTGGAAGTCCTAGCCACAGCAATCAGACAAGAAAAAGAAATGAGAAGTATCCAATATTGGTAAAGAAGTTAAACTGTCATTATTTGCAGATGACATGAAACTATTCATAGGCAATCCTAAGAACTCCAACAAAAAAATAACTTAATTGTGAAATCCAGTGACATTAATTATATTTGTTGTATTGTACAATCATCACCACTATCCATCTCCAGATTTTTAACACCCCAGACAGAAACCCTGTACCCATTAAGCATTAAATTCTTATTTCTCCTCCCTTTGTTCCTGGTGGCTTCTATTTTCTGTCACTCTGAATTTGCCTATTCCAGATATTTCATAAAACTGGAATCATACAATATCTGTCCTTTTGTGGCTGGCTTAGTTCACTGAGTGTAATGGTTTTGAAGTTCTACATCACAGCATGTATTAGAGCTTTATTCCATGAATAGCGATGTTTGGACACACCACGTTTTGTTTATCCATTCATTTATTGATAACATTAGGGTTGTTTCCATTTTTTGCATATTGTGACTAATGCTACTATGAAGGTTGGTGTACAGTATCTGTTTGAGTCCTTGTTTTCAATTCTTTGAGGGTATATCCCTGGAAGCACAACTCCTGGGTCTTAATGGTAAAATGGGTTGGATTGTATTCTCTGGAAAAGATAATGTTCAAGTCCTAACTCCCAGTATCTCAAAATGGAATTTTACTTGGAAATAGGTTTTTTTATAGAAATAAGTGAAAATGAGGTCATTAATATGGGTTCTAATCTAACATGGCTATGTCCTTATTTTTAAAAAGTGGGGAGGGTAATTTGGTCACAGGATGTACATAGAAGGAAGATTATGTGAGGACACATGGACAATGCCATCCATAAGCCAAGGAGCGCCCGAGGTCTCCAGAGTTGGGGAGAAGCATGGAACAAATTCTTCCTCACAGCTCTCAGGAGGAACTAACCCTGCCGACACCGCGATCTTACACTTTTGGCCTCCAGAACCACAAGACAGTAAATGTCTGTTGTCTAAGCCCTCAGTCTGTGGTACTTCGTTATGGCAGCCCTAAGAAATGACTACATATAGTGATTTTGTGTTTAGCTTTTGAGAAAATACCAAGCTGTTTTTCCTCAGAGCCTGTACTATCTTATATTCTCACCAACAACATATGACGGTTCCCATTTCTCCATATCACCAACACTTGTTTTCCTTTTTCGAAAAAAAAAAAAATGTTAGCCGTTCTAGTAGGTAGGAAGAGGTATCTCACTGGGGTCTCAACTTGCATTTCCCTAATGACTAATGGTGGTGAGCATCTTTTCATGTGCTTATTGGCCATCTGTATACCTTCTTCATTTTTAAATTCCCTGACTGGCTCTTTGCTGGCCTTCAGGCTATAGGTTCATTCTCTCCTCAGGTGGGCTCTGCTGACCTCTCTTTCTAGCGGGGAACTTTCTGTCCTTCTCCCTCACTACTCCATGCTTATTTTCTTCATAGCTTTTGTCAGTTTATGATTATAAATTCATTTGCTTGCATGCTTTTGTCTGCTTTCCCTAAGACTGTAAGCATTTCCCTTTTATTAAAAAAAATAGAACTGACATGTTGCATGGTGCCTGATGAAAGCTAGCTACCAAACATAGCTGTTAAATGAGTGAATTATCCATTAAGGTAAGACAGGCACTGTGTGTGACTGTACAAATGGCAGCCGGGAAAGGGTAAAACTTGGCTGAAGATCCACATTCTGCGAAGAGTGAGCTCCACAAGCTGGAAAACATTAAACCCACAAGGAACACTTGTCTCTGGCACTGACTGCTCTGGAGCCAGAGAGTTTGTTGGAATCGCTATAAATCATTGCTAAGCATTGGTCATTTCTCTCTAATAACAATTGTGAAAATGGCCTCTTATAGTAGCCTCTCACTCATCTACCTGCCACCATTCACCTACCTGCATCCCATCCAACATCCATCCATCTATGTACCATCTACCTGCCTATAACCACTGCTCACCGCCCTATTCATCTACCTCTCATCTTCCACTCAGTTACCACCAACCTACCTGCCTACCGTTCACCTACCATGCATCCCTCTATCCCACTTATGCACCCATCATGCTGCTTGGGCACGGTCTTACAACCTCTATTGGTTCCCACTACCACCTGTCCAGTTTGGTTAGCATAGTTCCCATTTGAGGCATCCTAAGGTAAAAGTTATATGCATTCCAACAGCGAGGTTTTTGAGGCTTCCTTCCAAACCTCACTGATTTGGGGATGCAGGAAGGCTCAGACCCAGCTGCAGGTTTGGTTCTTCCACTGATCAACCTGTGGATCTGTCTGGACCCAGTAATTCTGTACCTGAAAGTCTTTCACCCATGGACAGAGATGCATGGCATCTTAAAGGGCCCGTGGAACTGTTCCCTGAACTGCACCCTCTTCTGTGTTTTTTTTTCCCCTCCTTGCCCCCAGCAATGGAATGTGGACTTCAGACCTGCAGGTGGAGTCTCATTTACAAGGAGGAACAGAACCCCCAGCATCTTAATGCTCATCTGAGCCGGGGGCTACCATTCCCAGCAGCCAGCCCGAGACTTGAAACACTGTCAAGCAGACGAGACAAGACGCTACTGCTGGTGGGCCTTCCGCTTCCCTTCCACCACACTCCAGCTAGAAGAGTACCATGCATTCATGCCCTGTGGTTGGGAGCAAACAGGGCTATTGTCTTTGTGTCTTAAACACAAGGATGGTGACATCTGTTGAACAAATCACATTGATGCCATCTGTGGTTTTAACTTGTACTGGCTTATGGTATCCCTGGGTAGCCCCTTTTGGAAGTGTCCACATCAAATGGGAGCCAAAGTCCTGGTTCAGGAGAGAGATATTTCCAAGAATTAGCCAGGTGGTTTAAAGGCCTGACAAGTCCCAGTAATAGAGAGTGAAATACAGCCATGGGCTCTCCCCGCCTGCAGCTCTCAGCGTATCACTAACACCTTCTAGGCTGTCCTGCTGAGACTGTGTCTGCATCAAAGCATCCTGCAGAATGTTATTCCTCTTGCCAGACAAACTTGAGCTGTTTCCCAAACTCAAAATCACACCTCAGAAGAGATTGCTTTATCAATTCCCTGGCAAGTACATTTCCTGCTCTGCTGCCAACATGTCCCCCATATCCTGCTATGGCTTTGGCCTTTTGCAGACTTATTTAGCCCATTTAGAGAAAAAAAAATGTACCTTGGAGATAAAAAGTAGGTTAAAGAGAGGAAATGACCATGGAAATGCAAAAAACCAAAAGGCAGAATCGGCATGTTAAAAGTCAATAAAATGCCATTTGAAAGGTTCTTTTTCATACTCCCTTGTAACAAGTCCAAGGGATTAACTGAGACCCCCACCTCCCCCCGGCAGTGCTAATGCTCAGTGGAAAGAGTGTTTGTACAAGTGGGCTCCATTTGCGATGACATCTGAACATGAAACTCTGCAGCTGATTTCACCGTTCACCTGGGCGTGCATATTTATGAGTTTCCGAACCAGGTTTCTCCTGCATATGTCTGTTATTGGCTCCCCATTTTCTAGCCTGAAGATCAGAGGTGATGTCAACTCTTGGACAGTTGGGACAGCTCTTAGATTAATGAATTTTCTTTTTTCCTTTTAAAAATCACTCTGCGGCAGACCAGCATCCAGGAAGATGAAGGAAACAGGAGAAGATCCCATGGTTTACTGAGCTTTGGGGACATCTATAAGTCTGTTTGCAGCTAATTTCCAATTTAGGGGGAGCCAGAAGCCAGATCTGGAATGCAGTAATATGATGACAGCTAATATTGGTCTTCTGGACAAATGACAACTGATCAAGCAAACTTTTCAAAATGTGGGTTTAAAAAAGACACCTCATTATATATATCAAAGTGAATAGCAGATAGTTGGACGGAAGATTTAAACCTAAAACTCAGCCACTTCTTGTATGCTGCTTCATGGGAACAAGGTGGCTGCCCACCTTCAGCATCACATCTGTCATCTGTGTTTGAGGCATTGATAAAAGTCTGTTAAAATGACTTTCTGGAAGCCGTAGAAACTTCCACTTATATTTGATTGGTATAAATCTAGATGTGACAGATGCTGGGACCATTGCTAGTTCCAAACAACACTGGAGTTCTCTGTTAGTAAGAATGAATGGTAGAAAGGATAACAGGTCCACAACTAGTAGCACCTTCCCTGTGTCTTATTAATTGTTTAAGAATTAAACTTAGGGGGTGCCTGGGTGGCTCAGTGGGTTAAAGCCTCTGCCTTCGGCTCAGGTCATGATCCCAGGTCCTGGGATCAAGCCCCGCATCCTGGAGCCTGCTTCCCCTGCACAACCCCCCCCCCCCCGCCCCCTGCCTGCCTCTCCCTACTTGTGATGTGTCTCTGTCAAATAAATAAATAAAATCTTTAAAAAAAAAAAAAGAATGGCACTTAGGTTCTAGGACTGAGGGACTGAGAGGCTGAGGACATCATTTATAGGAAAGAGGGAAACATAGAGCTGGAAGAAATCAACACTTCTCTTTTCACCATGTTGCTTGAGACACCTAGGAGACTTCTGAGTAGAGAAATTGAGGCAGTGGAATGTGCATACCTAGAGCTCCATGGAGTTACAGATTTGAGAGAAAGCAGCATATGAATGAAATTTTCAAATCATGGACTGGATGAAATCACCTGGCTAGGAAGGGAAGAAAGTCAAGGACAGATCTGGGTCTGAGAGGGAAGAAGAGCAAAGAGACTGCGCTAGAGGAAGCAGCAAGTGGGAGGGGACAAGGTGATCTAGTGTCCACAGGCCCAAGAAAGAGGGCTCTGGGGGGAGGGAGTGATCCAGCATGGGACATGGCTGCTGAGACAGTAAGAGGAAGACAGAAAACTGACCAACGGTTTTGGCTAAGTAGAAGCCGTGTGGGACCCTAAGAAAAACCTAATAGGTGCCTGCTGGATTTAGCACGCTCTACTTAACCATTCCCCTCTTGAGCCATTCTCTTTTTCCTTTTCTGTTTTGCTAATGAAAACAATACTGCAGTGAATGTCTTGTGCTATGTTCTTACTCACAAGTGACAGCATTTCTTTTGGATAAGACCTAGAAACCATTGAGCCGAAAGGCATGCGTATGTTAAATCAGTCCATATTGTCAAATGTCTGCTAAACGGTCATACTGTGTACATGCCAATTTTTTTTTAAGATTTTATTTATTTATTTGACAGAAATCACAAGTAGGCAGAGAGGCAGGCAGAGAGAGAGGAGGAAGCAGGCTCCCTGCTGAGCAGAGAGCCCGATGCGGGGCCCGATCCCAGGGCCCTGAGATCATGACCCGAGCTGAAGTCAGAGGCTTTAACCCACTGAGCCACCCCTGTGCATGCCAATTTAACACAAGTTAAATATTTGGTAAGCTGGTAGTTGAAAAATACCTTGTTTTCATTTGAATTTCATTAATGTCTTTTTTATTAGTCATTTGTATTCATAGCTTTCCCATTTTTCTTTTCTCTTTTTTCTTGTTGATTTACCAGAGCTCCTTTACATATGTATTTTTTTTCCAGTTTGTGGTTTTCCTTGACTTTTTTAAGCTTTTTTTCCCTTAACTATATAATAAATGTGGAATTCAAAGTTAGCTAAGTTTGTTTGTTTTCCTTTCTGCTTAGAAAGGCTTTTGTCACCCTAAGATTATTAAAAAGGTTCACTCATTTCCCTCTAGGTTTTACAATGTTTTGTTTTGTTTTGTTTTTTCTTAAAGAGTAAATCTTTGATCTATATGAGATTTATTTTGGTATCAGAAATGAGGGTGATGAGCACTGGGTGTTATATTCAACTAATGAATCATTGAGCACTACATCAAAAACTAATGTACTGGGGCGCCTGGGTGGCTCAGCGGGTTAAGCCGCTGCCTTCGGCTCAGGTCATGATCTCAGGGTCCTGGGATCCAGTCCCGGTCGGGCTCTCTCCTCAGCGGGGAGCCTGCTTCCCTCTCTCTCTCTCTCTCTCTGCCTGCCTCTCCATCTACTTGTGATCTCTCTCTGTCAAATAAATTAAAAAAAAAAAAACAAAAAACTAATGTACTATACAGTGGCTTACTGAACATAATAAAAAAATAATATATAGAAGAAAAAAGAAGTGAGAGTGAAAGCCAAGCTTTATTTTCCAAATAAAATGTTTGCCCAGCTGCTCAAGTAAGTAATTTCTCTTTCCCCAATTAATATGAAATCATTTTTATTACATATTTCCATATATGGGTCTTTTTCTGTTCTCTCTTGTCCCATGAAGCCATCTGTGAATTTGTCTACTGCTGGGCCAGTAGCATACTGTTTTCTTTGTTAGAGCATTATATATTAGGATGTGTTTCTGTTGCTGGTGGACAGTGGACAGTGGACAGTGTCACCAGAAGAGATGGTAGAAGTGAGTGGATGCTGGATGACAAGAACAAGAGGTATTTCTTCTATGTTAAGATACTTTTAATATCTTGTACACCACAAACCTGTTGTTTCTCTTCAGAAGTCCCCTGTCTATTCCCAAGTGTTAATTCTTACAGGTGAATTTAAAAACATATTTTTTCAAGTTCTAAAAAAATTATAAAGCTTTTATTAGATTGAGTTAAATTTATAGATGATCTTAGGGAAAAGGACATCCTTACCATATTGAGTCATCCCTCCCCCAAAACAGGAGGTAATTCTCTGTTTACTCAATTTTTCATTAATTTCTCTCAGGAGAGCTGAAAAACTTTCATATGGGTCCTATATATTTCTTGTTTATGCCTTGAGATTTTAAAATAATTAATAGTTTTTCCCCCCAGCAATTTTAGATTAGCAGAAAAATTGTGCAGAAAGTTCTGGTATACCCCCTTCAGCCTTTCCCCTCTGCTCCCTGCCTAGATCCCCCTATTATCAATATCTTCCATTAGTGAGGTACATTTGTGACAACTGATGAACAATATTGATACATTATTATTAACTAAAGTCCATAGTTTACATTAGGGCACTCTCTGTGGCACATTCTCTGTCATACAGAGTGGTTTCACTGCCCTAAAATTCCCCTGTGTTCCATCAACTCAACCCTCTGCCCCTCCGCACCAGCTCCTGGCAACCAGTGATGGTTTTCCTACCTTTGTGGTTCTGTCTTTTCCAGAACGCCATATACTTGGAATCATACAGTATGTAGACTTTTCAGACTGGCTTCTTTGACTTAGCAATTTAAGCTTTCTCCATGTCTTTTGTGGCTCGAGAGCTCATTTCTTTTTTATCATCGAATAATAATTCCATTGTATGGATTACTACAGGTTATCCATTCCTTGGGATTTTTTCATCTATTTTTATGATGGTATTAGATGTGAAAATTTTCAATAATAACTTCAAAGTTTCTGTGCCGGTTATTCACAGCTGTGTCCTAACTCCAAAGTTGCTTCTAGAGCTTTGTGATGATGGGTACTGGGAGTCTGGAAACTCTTTTTTGGATACAGTTATATATTATTATAGGATTGCTTATTGTAGTGGTACTTAGAGCCTCTATCACATTACATAAATATTGGGGTTTTTTAAAGTAAGTACATTAAGTTCTAGTCCCTTCGCAACCTGGTTGATTGTGGTGCAATATTTTTGCCTATATTCGCTGTACTGTGCATTAGATCTCTAGAGCTTATTCTACCTATAGGGCTTACAAGTTACTACTTGTAACTTTGTACCTTTAAACAATATTTGTCCAATCCTTCCCTCTGGGTAACCACCATTTTATTCTGTTTTTATAAGTGTAGTTTTTAGAAATTCCTCATATAAGTTATATATCATAAGTACTCATCTTTTTCTATCTGGCTTAGCTTGCTTACATAATGTGTTCAAGATCAGTCCATGTTGTTGCAAATGGTAGGATGTCCTTCCTTCTCATGGCTGAATAATATTCCATGGTATATATGTACATTGTAAAAGTCCATTCATCCACTGATGACACTTAGGTTGTTTCCGTATCTTGGCTATTGTAAACAATGCTACAATGAACATGCTGGTGCATAGATCTTTGAGTGAGTGTTTTCATTTTCTTTGAATACCCAGAAGTGGAACTGCTGGATTTTAGGATAGCTCTATTTTTAATCTTTGAAGAATTTCCATACTGTTTTCCACGGGGGTTGCATCAATTTACATTTCTACTAATAGAACACAAGTGTTCTCTTTTCTTCACATTCTTACTTGCACTTGTTATTTCTTGTCTTTTTGATAGGAGGTATTATCTTGCTGTGGTTTTGATTTGCATTTCCTTGATTAATGATGCAGAATATCTTTCTATGTACCTTTTGGCCATTTAGGTGTCTTTTTTTTATGCCTATTTAGTTCTTTTCCCCATTTTAAAGTGAATTGTGATTGGGTTGTAGGAGTTCTTCGTAGATTTTGGATATCAATCCCTTATCGAATATATGGCTTGTAAAAATTCTCCCATTCTATAGGTTGCCTTTCCATTTTATTTTGTTGTTTCTTTTGCTGTGCAGAAGTTTTTTTTAAGTGTGATGTATCCCATTTGTTGATTTTTGCTCTTCTTTATGCTTAATGTCAATTCCAAAAAAAAATCATTGCCAAGACCAATGCCAAGAAACTCCTTCCTTCATTTTCTTTTAGGAGTTTTATTATATCAGGTCCTATGTTTCAGTCTTTGATCCATTTCAAATTAATTTTTGTGAGTGGTATAAGACATGGGTCCAATTTTATTGCTTTTCCTGTGTTCATCCAGTTTTCCCAACACCATTGTTTAAAAAAGATTTTATTTGTGTGAGAGAGGGAGCACACAAGCAGAAGAAGCAGCAGGCAGAGGGAGAAGCAGACTCTCCACTGAGCAAGGAGCCCAGTGTGGTACTTGATCCCAGGACCCTGGGATCATGACCTGAGCCAAAGGCAGCCACTTAACCAACTGAGCCACCCATGTGTCCCTTAACACCATTTGTTGAAGAGACTATACTCTCCCCATTGGGTGCTCTTGGCTCCTTTGTCAAATACTAATTGACTGTATAAGTAGGGGTTTAATGGGCTCTCTGGGCTCTATTCTATTGGTCTATGAGTCTATTTTTGTGCCAGTACCACACTTTCTTCACTGTAGCTTTGTAGTATAGTTTTAAATCAGGAAGTGTGAAACCTCCCGCTTTGTTCTTTTTCCTGAAGATGGCTTTTTGGCCATCCAGGGTATTTTGTGGTTCCATACAAATTTAGGATTGTTTTCTTCTATTTGTGAAGATTGCCATTGGTATTTTGATGGGGATTGCATTGAATCTATACAGGCTTTGGGTAATATGGACATTTTAACAATATTAATTCTTCTGGTCTGTGATGAGAGGTCCTTCCCTTTGTTTATGTTTATTTTGGCAAAGTCTTGTAGTTTTCTTTTTTTTTTTTTTTAAGATTTTATTTATTTATTTGACAGAGAGAAATCACAAGTAGGCAGAGAGGCAGGCAGAGAGAGAGGAGGAAGCAGGCTCCCTGCTGAGCAGAAAGCCCGATGTGGGGCTCGAACCCAGGACCTGGGATCATGACCTGAGCCGAAGGCAGCGGCTTAACCCACTGAGCCACCCAGGCGCCCCAAGTCTTGTAGTTTTCTTATATAGATTTTTCACTTCCTTAAGTTTATTTTGTTTTTGATGCTATTGTGATTTGAATAGTTTTTATTTCTTATTCAGATTATTCACCCTAAGCATATAGAAATGCAACTGATTTCTGTATGTATTTTGTATCCTGCAACTTTACTGAAATCATTGCTCAGTTTCAACAGTTTTTTGGTTGAGTCCTTGAGATTTTCTACATACAGAGTCATATGATCTGCCATATAGTGAGTTTTACTTCTTCCTTCTCAGTCTGGATGACTTTTATTTGTTTGCCTTGCCGAATCATTCTAGCTAGGACTTCTAGGGCTATATTGAGTAGCTGTGGTAAGTGAACTGTGGTGAGCAAAGAGACTGAATCAGTAATCAAAAACCTCTCAACACAGAAAACCCCAGGAATCCCAGGACTAGAGGGCCTCACTGGCTAATTCTATCAAACATTCAAAGAAGAATTAATGTCAATCCTTCTCAAACTCTTCCAAAAAAATTAAGGAGCAAATACTTCTAAACTTGTTCTATGAGGCCAGCATTATCAAAGCCAGATAAGGACACCAGAAGAAACTTTTAGACTAATATTCCTGATGAATACATGTGTAAAAATGCTCAAGAAGACATTAGCAAACTGAATTCAAAAACACATGAAAAAGGTTATACACCAATGACCAATAGTCCATAAGGATGGTTCAACAGATGCAAATCAATAAATGTATATACATCACTTTAATAAAATGCAAGATAAAAATCACACAATCATCTGAATAGATGCAGGAAAAGCATTTGACAAAATACAACATCTGGTCATTATAAAAACCCTCAGCAGATTGGATAAAGGAGCATAACTAAAGACCATATATGGCAAACCAACAACTAATATACTGAGTGGAGAAAGATGGAAAGCTTTTCCTCAAGATCAGAAACAAGGCACGGATGCTCACTCTTCCATTTCTGCTTTGAAAGCTGACTGTATTACTTTCTGCTGGCAGTGGTACAGAGGGAGACTGTGAGCCTGGAGGAGGGCTTGTATCTTCCTTGGCTTGCTCTCCTGGTGGCATTGCCTTGCAGGGTCCTCGCCCTCTCAGAGTGCTTGGTGCTGGACTGCACTGTCTGAGCCAGTCCCCGTAGGCCCCTCAGAGGGTGAGAATACTGGCTCCAGCCCCCGAGGTCTGAGCCCAGCTCTGCAGACCTGTCCTCTGACCTTCTAGACCTACAGGGGACAGTGGCTTCCTGCAATTACTTTCTCTGTGTTAACCCAGTGTCCCTGTATTGATTTTCCACCGCTGCTGTAACAAATTATCAGAAACATCTGGCTTGGGGCGCCTGGGTGGCTCAGTGGGTTAGGCCGCTGCCTTCGGCTCAGGTCATGATCTCAGGGTCCTGGGATCGAGCCCCGCATCGGGCTCTCTGCTCAGCAGGGAGCCTGCTTCCTCCTCTCTCTCTGCCTGCTTGTGATCTCTCTCTGTCAAATAAATAAATAAAATCTTAAAAAAAAAAAAAAAAAAGAAACATCTGGCTTAAAACAACACAAAGATGTTACCTTACAGTTCTGGAGGTTAGAAGCCCAATGCCTGTCTCCCTGGGCTAAAATCAAGGTGTTGGTAGACCGGGTTTCTCCTGGAGGCTCTGGGGAGAATCCATTTACTTTCCTTTTTCAGCTCAAGGGGCTGCCCACATTCTTGAGTTCATGGTCCTTTGTTCCTTTTCAAAGCTGCAGCAACAGTGGACTGAGTCTTTCTCATGCTGTTGTCTCTCTAGTTCTCCCCTCCTGCCTCCTCCCCCACTTACAAAGACGCTTGTGATTACATTGGGCCCACCTGGGTGCTCCAAGCTAGTCTCTGTATCTTACAGTCAGCTGATGAACAACCCAAACTCCATCCACAGCCTCCATTCCCCCTTGCCAGGGAACCCCAACATGTGTACAAGTTCTGGGTAGTAGGGGGTGGACACAGTGGGGGCTTTCCTTTTCCTACCACATCCCCTGTTGTCGAATGCCTGTTTAGCCAATTCCTGATATTAACTACTCTCTCCTATAATAATGGTGCAGTTTCTGTGTTCCTAACTGGATCCTGCCTGATCTTGATACTTAATGGTTATTGCTTATTACATGAGAGCTTTTTATCTATCTATTATCTATCCATCCACTTGTTATTTATCTACCATCTCTCTCTCTACCCACCTAGCTATCTACCTATCTATTCTTTAAACAGCCATCTTTAAAAAAAAAAGATTTTATTTATTTATTTGAGAGAGAGAGGGAGAGAGAGCACGTGAGCACTAGCAGGGGGAGGGGTTTCAGGAGAGGGAGAAGCAGACTCCCCACAGATCAGGGATTCTAATGTGGGACTTGATCTGAGGACCCTGGGATCATGACCAGAGCTGAAAGCAGATGCTTAACCAACTGAGCTACCCAGGCATCCCAGCCATCTTTTTTTTTTTTTTTAGATTTTTATTTATTTATTTGACAGACAGATCACAAGTAGGCAGAGAGAGAGAGGAGGAAGCAGGCTCCCCACTGAGCAGAGAGCCCGATGCAGGGCTTGATCCCAGGACGCTGGGATCATGACCTGAGCCGAAGGCAGAGGCTTAACCCACTGAGCCACCCAGGTGCCCCCATCATTTTTTTTTTAATTGAAATACAGTTGATACACAATGTTACATTAGTTTCAGGTGTACACCATGTGTTTCTACAACTACTATGCTGTGCTCACCACCCATTGGTCCCTATACAACACTATTAAAATACCACTGACCATA
This sequence comes from Lutra lutra, assembly GCF_902655055.1. Lineage (NCBI taxonomy): Eukaryota > Metazoa > Chordata > Mammalia > Carnivora > Mustelidae > Lutra > Lutra lutra. The sequence goes on along the minus strand of NC_062278.1, from coordinate 8,801,074 downwards.
TTCTCTATGCTCTTTTATTTCCACGACTAATTCATTCCGTAACTGGAAGCCTGTATCTCCTGCTCCCCTTCCCCTATTTTGCCCATCCCCCACACCCCTTGCCTCTGGTAACCACCAGTTTATTTCTATATTTGTGGGTCTTTCTGTTTTTTTTTTCCAAATGAACCATCTTATCAAACTCTATTTTACAGCCATTCAACCATATTATTAGAAATAAATACAACTTTCTCTCCTTTTTTTTCTTATGGATTATTTTGCTCAATAATGTTCAACAACAGGGGTGGGTGCTCTTGTTTTATATCTAAAGTGTGTGTACCTGCTCAAACATGTACATACATTATCATTTTAAAGAAATATTGCCTTTTCCAGCTCCAAGGGGCCACCTGCATTCTTCAGTTCATGGCTTCTTGTTCCTCTTCAAAGCAGCAGCAATAAAAAAAAAATACTAAAAATGTTTTATTTTCTTTAAATATTATTTTTCATATTTTTAAAAGTCTTAAAACATTTAAAATACATTAAAAATACTATTTTTCAGATTTTTAAAACATTTTAAAACTTTTTTAAATTTTAAAACATTTTTATTTTTTAAACTTAAATTTATTAGGTTTTGAATATTTAATACATTCCAACTGTTCAAAATTCAGAGCACAAAGGCTATAATAAGAAGGTATAGCAAACCATCTTCCCACCCTTGTTTCCTTCCACAGAAGCAACCGAAGTTATCAATTTCTTGTGTGTTTTTCCAAAGATATTTCATGCAAATATAAACAAAGGAACTCTTTTCTGACTCTGTTTCCTTCCACTCCCCATTAGAAAAGGCAGGGGAAGCTTATCAAATGTTAAGAGCTCTTATGCGATGGTCCTATTTTTTTCCTTCCTCGACCCACTGAGACCTCTGAGATCTATTCTGAAGGAACTCAGTGTATTTTTTTCATCTTCAATCTATTTTGAATGAACTCATCTAATTCATGGTGTATGTTTATGTGATCTGTTTGCTAGTATTTTTTTATTTTGTTCTTTAGGATTTTGCTTATTTGACAGAGACAGCACAAGCAGGAGGAGCGAAAGGCAGAGGGAAAGGGAAAAGTAAGCTCCCCGTTGAGTAGGGAGCCTGATGGGGGACTCCATTCCAAGACCCTGGGATCATGACCTGAGCCTCAGGCAGACGGTTAACCCACTGACCACCCGGGTGCCCCATGTTTGCTAGTATTTTATTATGCCTTTATATCAGTACTTACAACTGAGATACTGAGATTGGTCTACTGTTTGTTGTGTGTATATGATACTTTTAACTGGCTTTGTTATAAGTGTTTGTGTCAATCAGGGTCCAGCCAGCAAAACAGAAGCCAAGCTAGGTTGTCAGAGGGATTCAGCGCAGGCCACGACTTGGTTGCCATTGGCCCGGTGGGAAGAGGTTCAGTGAGCTTATGACAGGTGTGCCAAGAGAACCCGGACGTCAGAACCAGCTGCAGCCACTGAGACTTGTCTGCCCCAGGACCTCCGGGGGGCGGATCTGAACGGCCAAGGGGCCCTAGTCCTGGTATCCGGAGGATCACAGAGGGTAGTTTCCACCACAGATACTGTGGGTGAGTAACGAGCACCTGGAAGAATCGGGAGGTTTTCCTTCTTCCTGCGGGCCCCTGAATGGTTTCAGTAGCCTCCAAAGCATGTGTTCTGTCAAAGTTAAAAAAAAAAAAAATTTGCCACCCAATCATTAGAATATGAGGCCTTTGTGGGGGGGAATATTTCACTGGCAGCTTTTTACAATTTTTACCCAAATTATTGAGGTAGCTTTTCCATCTTTTCCTCAGTCCAGTATTATTGAGATATTGTTCCCTAACTGGCATAGAGTTACCTAAAATATTGTTTATAATTACTTCCCTACTTAGTTTTGATTTTACCTATTTGTGCTCTCCCATCCCTGTCTTTTTTTTTTTTTTTTAAGTAATCAAGCTACTCTGTGGTTTTTCTACTTTGGGTTTGTTTTTTTTTTTTTTTTAAGATTTTATTTATTTATTTAACAGACAGAGATCACAAGTAGGCAGAGAGGCAGACAGAGGGAGAGAGGGAAGCAGGTTTCCGGCTGAGCGGAGAGCCCAATGCAGGGCTTGATCCCAGGACTCTGGGATCATGACCTGAGCCAAAGGCAGAGGCTTTAGCCCACTGAGCCACCCAGGTGCCCCTCTACTTTGGTTTTCGAAGTCTTGAAATCATGATCAGTTCTCTTGGCTTTTTTGACCCTTATGTTTTCTTTAAGTTTCATATTAATTTTTCTAGTTTTTTTCTCTCAGAATGCTTGATTAATTTTTGTGTGACGTGTTTAAGGATGTGATTATTACTTTGCCTTTAGCTTTGACCTTTTCCTATGGGACTTGATATATAATATCCTTATTATTGTAATTTCCTAGATATGCTGCAGTTCTAGTTCGATTTCCTCTTCGAAACAAGGAAAAACAGACTTAAAAAAAACATTTCTGATAGGCTGGGTATTAATATTTTTTATTCAACTTTATTATTTTTAGTTTTATTGGCTTGAGAATGTGGTTTCTGTTTCACTTCTTGGAATTTGTTGAGGTTTCTTTGTAATCTAATACATTGTAAAATTGTGTGAGTCTTTTTTTTTTAAATTTTATATATTTATTTATTTGACAGAGAGAGAGAGAGAGAGTGTGTGTGTGTGTGTGTGTTTAAGTCCGGGGAAGGACAGAGGGACAAGTAGACTTTGCACTGAGTGTGGAGCCTGACGCAGGACTGGATCTCACTACCCTGAGATCTTGACCTGAGCAGAATCAAGAGCCAGACGCTCATTCAACTGAGTCACCTGGGTGCCCCTGTCTTCTGATGATTCTTCTTCTTCTTCTTCTTGTTTTTCTTCTTCTTTTTAAAAGACAATGTACTGTATTTTCTTTTTCTTTTCAGGACACAGAGTAGATATGTATGTACAAGATCAACCTTGTTCATACGATTATTCTATAGCTGTTTGTTTGTTCGTTTTACTTAATAGGGACCGAAGGAAGTGAATTAAAATATCTAACGATTTATGTGTTTCTGCCATTTTTTTCCCAGTTCATGAGAGATATCTTTTCACTGTGGATTATAAAACCCATCATGATGAAGTGAGCTCTATGGGACAGACACTTAATGAGTTTTCCTTCAATTCAAATTTCTCTGATATTAATATTATACAACTTACCCTGCTTCCTTTTATTTCCCTTTGTTTTGCCTGTTATTTATTCATCAGTTTCCCTATCCTTTCACTTGTAATTTTACTTTCAGCTTTTCTGAGACACTTTGTTTTATTATATTAGCATATAGTTAGATTTTGTTTTTTTAATCAGGTATGAGATTTTTTTTGTACCTTTTATTAAATCCACCTGATTATATTATAATTGATTACATTTATCTGAAAGCATTTTTTTTAAGAGGGGGGAGAAATTGTGTGGGTGGAGAAGGGCAGAGGGGGAGAGAGAGAGAGAATCTTTTTTTTTTTTTTTTTTAACATTTTTTTTTTTTTTTTAAGATTTCATTTTATTTATTTGACAGAGAGAGATCACAAGTAGATGGAGAGGCAGGCAGAGAGAGAGAGGGAAGCAGGCCTCTTGCCGAGCAGAGAGCCCGATGTGGGACTCGATCCCAGGACCCTGAGATCATGACCTGAGCCGAAGGCAGTGGCTTAACCCACTGAGCCACCCAGGCGCCCAGAGAGAGAGAGAATCTTAAGCATATAGTGTATTATTAGTTTCAGGAGTAGAGTTTAGTGAATCATCAGTTGCATGTAACACCTAGTGCTCATTACATCACATGCCTTCCTTTATGTCCATCACCCACTTATCCCATCCCCCCACCCACCTCCCCTCCAGCAACCCTGTTTGTTCCGTATAGTGAAGAATGTCTTATGGCTCGCCTCCCTCTCTGTTTTCATCTTATGTTATTCACTTCACTTCCCCTATGTTCATCTGTTTTGTTTCTTAAATTGAGTGAAATCATATGGTATTTGTCTTTCTCTTACTGACTTATTTGACTTAACATAATACCTTCTAGTTCCAACCACATCATTGCAAATGTCAAGATTTCATTCTTTTTTTTTTTTTAAGATTTTATTTATTTATTTGACAGAGAGAAATCACAAGTAGGCAGAGAGGCAGGCAGAGAGAGAGGAGGAAGCAGGCTCCCTGCCGAGCAGAAAGCCCGATGTGGGGCTCGAACCCAGGACCTGGGATCATGACCTGAGCCGAAGGCAGCGGCTTAACCCACTGAGCCACCCAGGCGCCCCAAGATTTCATTCTTTTTGATGGCTGAGTAATATTCCTGGGTGTGTGTGTGTGTGCGCGTGTGTGTGTGTGCGTGTGTGTGTGTGTGTGTGTGTGTGTACACCACCTCTTCTTTATCCATTCATCTGTCAATGGACATTTGGGCTCTTTCCATATTTTGGCTAATTGTGAACATTACTATAAACACTGGGGTGCATGTGCCTGATCAAATCACTACATTTGTATCCTTTGGATAAATACCTAGTAGTGCAATTGTTGTGGACTCATCCTTACTCTTGTGATGATGCAAGATGATAAAATGCCTCCTGATGAAATGAAAAGAGGTAAGTGACATAGACAAGTGACCTCGCCTTAGGCTGCTGTTAATCTGACGATACATCAGAAGGAGGATCATCTGCTTCCAGACCCTGGTTGACTGGAGATAACTGGAATCATGGGCAGTGAAATCCTAAATAAAGAGGACCCAGTGTCTTCTTGGAGTCTCTTCCCCAATTTTATTTGCTTGTTTTGGAGGTTTTGTACTTTATATCATTATCAATTAAAAATAATTAAATAGACCCTTTTTTCCCAGGAATTGAAACAATTATGTTCTTATTATTAGAATTTCTGTGTTATTTGGGTATAATTTATATTTGATAGATTCAATAATCAATGCTTTTTTTAATCCTATGACTTCCCTACTTCTGTGTTATTTATTTTTCTCTCTAAAATAGATTATATCTTTATGTATTTTTTAAAATTTTAGTGAGGTATTATTAGAGTAAACTGATATATACAAAGTATAAACTAAAAAAGTAAAAAAAAACAAAAAAGTATACAATTTTATCAGTTTATGAACACACATATCTGTGAAACCATTGCTGCAATCAAAGTAACATTTGTAAAAAACACATATGGAAAAAAAGATAACACACATTTATATCTGAGGAAAAGCAATGGTCAATATGGAAGACAGACAACCCAAATATCCAATATTTGGTTAATTTTGTATACCTAAAAAATTAGACTAATTAAACAGAAAAACAATTAGAAGATATAATAAAAACCAGAATTTTCTGAAAGGAAGGAAGACCTGAATTTGTACATCAAAAGAGTCCTTTATTTTGGGGGACAAAAATAATAAAGAGCTATTCTTTATTATTCTGAATGAAATTCTGAATGAAATTATTGAAAGATAAGGTTGAAGGAAATATGACAAAAATAAAGTTGCCTACTAAAGAAAAATTAGTCTAACTTCAGATTTCCCCTTAGCAATTTCAAGTGAAAGGATAAAATGGAACAGTGTCTATTGAAGGTTTTATTTGAAGGACTATTTGACCCAATTTTCCATACCCAACCAAGTTATCATTTGTCTGATAAAGCAACAGATATATGCTCTCAAACGGTCAGGAATTTGTGAACTATATCATTCACATAGACTTCTCTGAAATATATTTGGCTAAAGCTAACAACACACCAAATGGTGAAAGACTGAGTTGTTTTCCCCAAGATTGGGAATAAGTCAAGGATATGCATTTTGAATACTTCTATTGAATATTGTTTTGAAGATTACAGACATTGCAAAAAAATAAGATGAAGAAATAAAAGGCATGAAGATAAGAAATGATACAGTATAATTATCACTGTTTGAATTTTCTCAAGTTTTATATAAATGGAACCACACAGTAGTTACCTGGGTATGGGGGTGCAGATGGAGATGCTAAGGGTCACAGCTAAACTTTAGGAGATGATGGAAAATTCTGTTGTCTTGATTGCTCAAAAATAATATGGGTGGGATTTTCCTTTCATGTGTTTCTGAGCACTATTTCAGTCCTCTCAGCATTTATTCTGAAAGTTCGGAGGTTAATAATTTATGTTCTCTGTTCAGATCTTCACTTGCTTGAGAGTTTAGGAGGAGGACCAAGGTTGTGAGCAGATGGATTCTGGAAGCTCTTTCCCTAAATTTCTTGAATCCATGGGGGGCACCTGGGTGGCTCAGTGGGTTAAAGCCTCTGCCTTCGGCTCAGGTCATGGTCCCAGTGTCCTGGGATCGAGCCCCACATCAGGCTCTGTGCTCTGCAGGGAGCCTGCTTCCCCCTCTCTCTCTATCTGTCTGCCTCTCTGCCTACTTGTGATCTCTGTCTGTCAAATAAATAAATAAAGTCTTTTAAAAAAAATTTTTCTTGAATCCATGGGAAACTGGGAATGAAGTTCTGACATATGCCACAACATGGATAGATCCTGAAGATGTTATGTAATTTCATATAAATGCAGTCCTACAATATGTAACCTTTTGTGTCTGTTTTCTTCACTTAGCTTACTTTCTTTGATGTTCATTCACCTTAAATCATGTATTCAGAACCTTATTCCTCTTTCCGGCTGAGTAATAGTGCATTTTATGGATAGACCACATTTTGTTTATCCATCCATCTGTTGATGGGCATTTGAACTGTTTCCACCTTTTGTCTATTGTGAAGGTGCTGCTATGAACATTCATGTACAAGCATTTGTCTGAGTATCTGTCTTCAATCATTCTGCATATATATTTAGGAGTGGAGTTTCTGGGCCACCATTACATTGTAATTAGGATTCTCTACTCTTCAAGATGTGCTGGTGAAGTCATTTTCTGGAACTTTCTTTAAGACGCCCATCCATCCTTCCACAAGCTTTCAATTCTTCAGTCTCACCTACTTGAAATGCTTCTACATCTGGACTCCGAGCTGCGTATTGTTAGGGTTTCTTAATCCTGTAAGACCTGGGCCCTCACATGCTGCTCTGGATTTGCAGTTTGGTATTTCAGGAGTGGAAAAAGGAGGTGCCAAAGTGGAATAAGTGCATAAACGAGGAGGGCTGCTCTGCCAGCGTGGCCTGGCCAACGTGGAGGGCCAGAGCTCCCGAAGGAAGCTGATTTCTTTGGCTCCCACTCGAGCCTCAGCTGCCACCGAGGGAGAGCTACTTCTGGAGACCGGTGATCCAGAACAACACCACACGGAAGGGAGGATCAGTGGTAACACCTGTGGTCCTGGGGCTCCAGCAGGGGGTCTGACCAGAGTGTCTGCTCCTCACAGAGCATCATCATGCCTCAGAAGCACGATGGAGTCTGGACATACAGGACGGGCTGAGGACCCAGCTGCTGCTCCTGGGGTTCCCAGAGTTTCCTCCTCATGCTGCTGCCCACCCCGCCCATGCTCCAACCTCCACTACTCCAGACTTTATGCTCCAGCAAACCAGGCTCACTTTGGAGTGAATTTAACCCAAACTCCAAAGACATCTTCTGGGCTGAGGCCTCTCCAAAGAATGTTCTTTACTTGTGTAGGCTGCCAGGTGGTACGGGAGGGACCCAAGTCAGTCTTGGTGTTCTGGTTTCCCCTTTTTGTGCCCTTTGCCCTCTATCCTCAGGCACTTGGACTTGCGGAGAGGTCAGTCGCACAGCTGTGTGAGTCAAAGCTGCTCTGCTAGTGTTGCAAGAAGGAATTCATGCTTCTTGGCTTCTCCACTTCAAAGGGAACTCCCATTAAATCACAGACCTATTTTTAACCCAGAGCTATGCGACGTCTTTCACAACCAACACTGATTGACATGGACAAAATCCCTGCTCCGAAGGACCGGGAGTCTAATGGAGGAGTCAGAAAAAAAAATGTAGCAAGGGATAATTACTCACTCTGAGAAGGGCTAAGGGAGTGGACATTGTGCTGAGACGGGGTCGAATAGGGATGTGGGAACTGCCGAGGATGAGAAGGAACCAGTTATTCTTTCAATATGATCTGGTTTTTTTTTTCTCTCTGGAAGTTTTTTAAACATCTTTTTTTATGTTCAGAAATTTCATGAGGCTGTATCTTTCTTATATGTGTAAATCTCTATTCAGTCTACTTAATACTTGTTAAGCCCCTTCAATTTGGAAATTCATGTCTTCCCTCAGGTCTGGGAAAAATTTTTTTTCAGTTTTTAAGATAATTTCTACGTGTCCATCTCTTTTATAGTTTTTTTTTTAAAGATTTTATTTATTTATTTGATAGAGATTACAAGTAGTCAGAGAGGCAGGCAGAGCGAGAGGAGGAAGCAGGCTCCCCGCTGCATCTCTTTTATAGTTTTTAAGAGCTCCTATTTGTCAGATGTGTGATCTCCTACAGGGATGCTCTATGTCTTTCATCATCTAATCTGTGGTCCCTTATTATTATAATTTTTTAAAGTAATCTCTACACCCAATATGGGGCTCGAACCCTCAACCCCAAGATCAAGAGTCACATGTTCTACCAACTGAGCCAGCCAGGCACCTTATTATTTGTATTTTAATCTTTATTATGCTCTGAAATATTTTCTCTACTTTATGTTTCAATTCATCTATTTAATTTTTAATGTACTTTTTAAATATAAAGCTTTTTAAAAAAAATTTAATTATTTATTTGAAACAAAGAGAGAGATCACAAGTAGGCAGAGAAGCAGGCAGAGAGAGGTGGGGAAGCAGGCTCCCTGCTGAGCAGAGAGCCCGATGCAGGACTCAATCCCAGAACCCTGAGATCAGGACCCTGAGATCAGGACCTGAGCCGAAGGTAGAGGCTTAACCCACTGACCCACCCAGGCACCCCTTATATAAAGCTTTTAAATATTCTATTAAAATTTTAACTTAAGAGCCTTTTCCATTTTCTATTTTTTTTTCATTGCATTCTCTTTGTATGGAAGAAATAAGATCTTGAATTTCTGTAATAAGAGTACAGAACAGAGATTTTAAAACATTCTCTTTTCTTCCCTGAACTACGGGTTTCTTCTGGTGTCTGTCTTTTTCATGCCGCAGGCTTTCCTCAAATGTCTGATGCTTCCTGGAAGCATGAGGCAATGCAGAAGCTAACAGGGAGTGTGGTTTATGCAAGCAGGACTTGTCAAAAGGAAGGCTTCCCCTGTGCCAGAGGGAGCAGGAAGCCGGACTTGGGGAGCAGTGGGGGAAGTGGAGGGCTTCATGGTGACGTGCAGACACCTGTGCTCCTTGCCCCATGACTCTGTGGCCAGAACGTGTGTTCAGCCACGTTAGCTCTTAGACAGATCCTTTGTGTGTGTGGTGGGGGTGAGGAGAAGCAGTAAATGGAGTAATCCCCTGGCATTTGCATTTTCAGCTTCCTTGTTGGATTCCGCCAGGAGCTCCCCTAGCTCAGCTCTGTTGCCTCAGCTTCAGACCCTCCAGGTGCCCTCCTGGTCGTGCCTCCCACCACTCTGTTTGAAGTTTGTATTTTCACATCAGCTTTTTGTTTTCAAGAATTAAAAAAAAAAAAAAATTAAAGAAAACCCAACCCTAACGGTCCTTCTAACATTCTCTTTGTTGTGCACTTCATTCTCTTATTATTTACCGTTTTTTATTAACATGTAATGCATCATTTGCCTCAGGGGTACAGGTCTGTGATTCATCAGTCTTACACAATTCATAGCACTACATAGCCCATACCCTCCCCAATGTCCATCACCCAGCCACCCCCACCCTATATCACCCCACTTGCCTCCAGAAACCTTCAGCTTGTTTCCTGAGATTAAGAGTCTCTTATGTTTTGTCTCCCTCTCCAGTCCCATCCTGTTTCATTTTTTCCCTTGCTACCCCTCATGACCCCCTGCCCTACCTCTCAAATTCCTCATATCAGAGAGATCATATGATATTTGTCTTTCTCTGATTGACTTATTTCACTTAATGTAATACCCTCTAGTTCCACCCAAGTCATTGCAAATGGCAAAATTTCATTTTTTGATGGCTGCATGGTATTCCATTGTGTGTATATATATATATATATATATATATTTATATATTCCATTATTATATATATACACCACATGTATATCACATAATATTCCATTATATATATATAATATATTCTATTTTACACACACACACATATACACACCCACACACACATATATCTCACATGTTCTTTATCCATTCATCTGTCAATGGACATCTAGGTTTTTTCCATAGTTTGGCTATTGTGGACATTGCTGCTATAAACATTCGGGTGCACGTGCCCCTTCGGATCACTACATTTGTATCTTTAGGGTAAATAACCAGTAGTGCAATTGCTGGGTCGTAGGGTAGCTCTATTTTCAACTTTTAATAGGATCCAAAGATGGTAGGCATTTAAATGCATAAACTTAGTCTGCAGTCTTGAATTGGAGGTTCCCAGTTTAAAAGGATGACTGACTATGCTGTGAGAAGAAAGCCCAAGAGTGAATAGGATCCCAGAACTGTCCAGGATTCTTAAGACCCCTTCATCTTTACAAAATGAACTTCTATATCCCTTTTAATACTCTTTGCCCTGGAATCTACTTTGTCTGATATTATTATAACCACTCCACCTTTTTTTCTTTAAATCAATGTTAACATTGTATATTTTTCCATCCTTTTACTTTTAGCTTATTCTGCCCTTATTTTTAAAGTGGATTTCTATGCAGGCATCATAGAGTTGGGTCTAGCTTTTTTATCCAATTCGACAATCTCTATTTTTAAAACTGAGGCAATCAGTCCATGTTTATTTAATGTGGTTATTGATATGGTTATGCTTATATCAAAAGGACATAATTCTAATTTATGTATCTGATAACAGAGCTTCAAAGCACATGAAGTAAAAAGAAACAGAATTGCAAGGAGAATAGGCAGACCTCAATTTATAATTAGAGATTGAAGCACTCCTCTCTCAACAATTGGTAGACCAAACAGAAAAATCAGGGCAGATATCAAAGAATGGAACAACAACAGGACAGAGAGATACAGTCAAGGAGGCAGTCTGGAGAAGTCTGGAGGGTCAGAGACCCTCAATTTGTGTGAGGAAGTCTCTTGAGAGGGAGAGAGGCAGAGAGGAAGCAGAACCAGGGATTAGACAAGTAAGCTGGAAGATTTGGATATAAGATGGGGGAAGCTTAAAGCCTTTTCTTTAAACACAAATGGAAAGATTTTACTTTCATTAAAAGAATTCCATGCATGGAAGACGAGATGTGAGGATGCTCAGAGCACCAGATTGGGACTTCTGAGCTGCTCGCCAAATACCCTGATTTAGCCCAACACCCTGACCACATTTGGGCCCAGTAGGGGACTGCCTCTCTCTACTGTGTCTTATTGACTCTCCCGGTGAAACGAGATTCAACCTCCACTTGGAAAAAGGGCTGGGCTCTAGGGCACTGTACAAAATACATCCCTACTTTTTCTCCTCCTTTTCAGCTTTGGGCAAGTGGAGTTTCCAACAACTGAGTGGCCCATGATGCTAGGGGGCCCTGTTTTCCACACAATGTGGCGCTGGGAAGTTCTGTGTAAAGAGATTTTTAAAATAAACTAAGTCACATGTAAAATATGTAAGAGGAACTGCATATCTAAAGGGATTCAGTAGCTTTTGGGGAAGCACAAAGCCATGAATTCAACCGCAAGTCACTTGTTGAAGAACTACCTTGAGCAATGCCATGGGAATAAAGCTCCCTAGATCAGGGAGGTTCACAGTCTCATGGCGGAAGGAGGCAAACACAGGGAGAGTTTTAAAGAAAACAAAACAGAATAAACATATCCCAATTAGGAAAGTCCACCCAGATAAATGATTGTAGAGTGACTATAACTGAGTAACTACCACCCAGATCTAGAGAGGGGACATTAACAGCACCCAGAAGCCCCCCGAGGACCCCCTGCCCGTGACCGAAGTAATGGTACTGATTTGCCTCCTCCCTCCTGGGATCAGAGGTCGCCATTGCTTCCCCTCCCTGTCGACACTTGATATGGTCAGTCGTTTACATTTTAGCCATTCTACTGTACATGTAGTGATATCTCATTGTGGCTTGAATCAGAACCGGATTTGATTTCAGAGAATCAAAGTCGTGTGATAGTCAGATGTCTGGGCATCACCGACCAACTGATAGTCATTACAAAGAGGAGCTGTGAATTTCATAACAGAAGTATCTACGGAGCTGTAAACAGAAAAACAGTCTGCCTCTCCGGCCAAGAGGGCTGTCTGGGGAGAGGCTGGGGATTGGGTTCGGTCTAGGCTCAGGGACTCCCGAGTGTAGCCCAGGATCTCCTTGTTCACACAAGCTCGTCACTGTCCTGGACCCTCATGGCCTCCAGCTCATGTTGAGCAAGGTCATGGTGAACCGCAACCCAAGGCGGGCACCGGCTCCCCCAGACACCTGTTGAAGCCACCAGACCAAAACTCTCCTGCATTTTCCCGGCTGTTAAATCCTGCCTTTTTGCTATTTATTAGGCTGGATGGGAAATCTATGTAAATGCTTTATTTTGGAAAAATGCCTGGGATGACTAAAAAAAAAAAAAAAAAAAAAAAAAAATCCCAGACCTCCCCAGAGCTGGAGGCAGCTGGTGCTCCCGGTCGGAGCTGGTAGGCTGCCCTGGTGGGACGGAAAGCTTGGGTCAGTCAATCATTTACCCAGCAGGGCGGCAGGGTGACAAGCTTCTACAGACAGCGCGCCTCAGGAGAAAGGAATTGAGGTATATGCTGTGCATCGCACTGAACTTTCCTGAGGTGAACCTGCTGGAGCAGGAGGTGTGAGGAGGACGCAGGTGAATCACCCCCGGGGGCTGGGCTCTCCCAGATTTATGGGGTGACCTCCGCTGGCCTCTCCCAGGCAGGAAATGGGCTGTTGGCTCTTCCCCTGCCACGCACACCTGCAAAAGCCGGTTGGTAGTATTTTAAAATAATTTACTAGAATGAAATTTCTGTGTTTTCATTTGGATAGTTGCCCAGGAATTGGCTTTGTGCTTTTTGATTCAAGAAATAGCTTCAAATATCCAGCACCTCCGATTTCGATCTCTCCTCCTCTGGCTCTGTCTCTGTCTCTCACTCACAGGCACCATGGCTCAGCCTGGGTGAGAGAGGTGTGAGGATGCGACAGGAGACGCGTGAAGGCTTTAGTCCTCCAAGTCTTAGTTACACCTGCTTTACTCGCTTCTCGTTCCCCGGCATCTCCCGCTTGACCCTCCCTCTCCGGCGCATAGTGACCGTTAAGCGACTCAGCATCATTAATTCTAGTTTCATTTGTCTAAAATTGACGTTTCTGGCAGAAGAAATGGGCACTGGGTTTGCCTTTGCTCTTGGCCTGACTCGGTTTAGCAAGGCCATTCCCAGGGACTCGTCTCCCCTCTCTCTCTCTCTGTCCTGTCTCTGGACCTTACGAAGAGCCGGCAGCGACACAGGGACCCCACGCCTGTGTGCTTATGCCTGGTGCTGCTCCGGCCACCGTGAGGAGCTCCTGCTCTGTCTACAACACAGGGATACCGCCTGCGGGTCACTGTGATTCACTCCCTTGGGCCACCGAGCCGGCTCTAACTGAGTGGTTAAACGTGGAGCCGGGTTTCTGCTCTCTTCAGGAATGGTGCTCAGGTCTCGGCTGCTGTTCTGGTGTCCCTTTACCCCCCAGACATAAGGCCTCTGAGGTCCCCGTGGGGATTTTAGGGTTTATTTTAATTTTTAACAATTTTTCTGAAACTTATTATTTTTTAGTAATCTCTACAGCCAATGTGGGGCTCGAACTCACAACCTGGGGATCAAGAGTGGCATTCTCTTCCGACTGAGCCACCGGACGCCCCTTCTAGGGTTGATTTTAGTAAAACTATTACTTATGTGCAGAAGGAAATTTGAATTTCTGGTTCCACGAAGTCTTTTCATGTGATGGGGTTTTAAGCGATGTGATAGGTCTTTAAGTCATCTGAACAATTTGCTTTGCAAATTTCTTAAAATACTATTTATGCTGATTATTGTTTTGGCCTTGCAGTATTTATTACTGAGTATTGTCATGTAGTGCATTCACAAAGGAGCACAACTGTCGCTAGTAATGTCATACTTTATAAATATTTTGGCAACACATTTCAATTTCATTGGTTTCCTTTTTGAATCTTATGTAGCTACCTTTTTTCTTTATATTCAAAAGTATTAAGGTGGCGCGGAGGCCCTGGGAACTAGGACAGAACCTGGCGAGAAGACTCCTGATGTGTTATCTCGGGGGGAAAATCCATGGTAGGTCTGCCTTAAAGCTTATGTGGGAGCTGCAGATTCTCCCTGAGGGCTATTGCAACCTTATGAACTGGCAACAAGAGTGTTCTAACCTCAGTGTGTCCACTTTCCACTTGGGTAGCTTGCTGTCTCTGCCTGGCAACCCTCAGCTTTCCCTTTACTTTTCTAAGTCCAGTGCCTCCCCTGCAAATGAAGCCCATCATAGAGTCCCCATCCCACCTGACTGTGAAGACCAAGTTCATTTAAAGCTTCTGATCACTCCCTTCTCCTTGGTTTCGAGAACATCCTCTTCTTAGTTCTTGCTCACTGGGCACTGCCCCTCTGGCTGCTGGCTAGATCTATCCAAACCTGAACATCTCTGGCCTCTCTGACTCCTCATCCCGGTTCACTTCCAATGTGATCCTTTCCAGCTTCTGACTTACGTGGCCTTCCTGGGCTGAGGGCCCCCAAAGTGACCTCTCCCTGGACTTCAGTCCACTCCACATCTGCACTGGAGGCAGCTCAGACCAAAGCCCTGGAAAATGGATTTAATCTACCTTAGCAGACCAGAACATTTTCTTTCCAGAATCTTCTTCACTTCAGAAAATAGTAACCCCATTCTTCCAGTTGATCCAGCCCCAAATCTTGCCATCAACCTTGAAGCTTTTTTTTTTTTTTTCACACCAGAAGCAGGACCTCAGTAAATCCTACGGGCTCTGCCCCCAGGCACACCCTGATCTCTTCTTTCCTTTCCATCCTGTCACCTGGTCCACACCGGAATCTCCTGCCCGGATTGTTGCCATTCATGCCATTCCCTCTGCCCGGCAGGGAGAAAGCAAGGAGGGACCAAGGCAGGGAGAAGCAGGGTAGCATTGTGGCCAAGTATGGGCCTTTGAGGCCAGGCACTGAGGGCGAAATCCTGGCCGTCTTCAGTTTATCGCTACAACGTAGTACGTGATTGTTGTATAGCTTGTGAGTGAGCCAGAGTTCTCAGATTGTTTCCATTTAGGGTGACAGTGGGTGACATGAAAGCAGCGTTCTCTACGAGATGTCAGAGGCCTTTGATTTCTTTTTTTTTTTTTTAAAGATTTTATTTATTTATTTGACAGAGAGATCACAAGCAGGCAGAGAGGCAGGCAGAGAGAGAGGAGGAAGCAGGCTCCCTGCTGAGCAGAGAGCCTGATGCGGGGCTCGATCCCAGGACTCTGAGATCATGACCTGAGCCGAAGGCAGCGGCTTAACCCACTGAGCCACCCAGGCGCCCCGGCCTTTGATTTCAAGAGGCAAAACCTATGAAAGCAATCAGAGTGTGTTATCCAAGAGGGGACACCCAGGTGCTTCAAGTATGGGAGGGGCGTGGCTCCAGCTTGTCAAGTGGCTTCCCAGGGACTGGGCCGGGTACAGAGGTTCACAGGGTACAGGTTTCCAGCATCTGCTCACACGGGGCTAGGGAGGCCCTGGGACATGACGTGCAAGACCATGGTGATGGACGGGCGGTGGCCGAGGAAGGGCATGGAGAGGCCCTGGGCTGTGAAGGCATCGGCGCCAGCAGTCAGTAGGTAACAAGGCATCCCCCAGGACTAAAGACTGGCCTTCACCCCTACACATCCAGGGCCTCCCTTAGTGCTGGGGAGACATCCTAAATGCAGGGGAGGGAACCGGAAAACATGGCAGGCTTTAGACCTCTCTGGAGCAGAGCCAAACTTGGTTTGATTTAGAGAAGCAAAGAAATGTAGCATTTCTTATCCCATGAGAGTCATCGTAATTTATATCCATAACAACGGTGACTTAGGTTTCCTTTTTATTCTGAAATTTGGGGCTGTGCATTGTACCTCCAAAAAGAGATCATACTGTCGTCAAAGCAAGCTTGGTTAAGACTGCCCAGTCCTGAAGTTTTGGGCAAAATGGAAAAAGGCATCTATTTGTTGGCCCTAGTGGTAATTTGGCAAAAGAGGGGCCTGCGTGGCCTGAGGTACTTGTCCTGGGAGTGAAGGAGGAAACTGGGAACTGCATTCTTATACCCTGTTACTTGAGAGAGAGAATCAAGGTCCTGTTCAGACCTACTTCCTGTTCGGGCTGGCCAGCCATAGGACAGAGCCGACCACGTGTCCCTTCTCGTGTGTTGTTTCCTGCTTTCTATGGGGACCCAGATTTGGACCCCTGGGTCTGACATCATCATGTCTCACCAGTCCAGCTAGAGCCCAGTTAACAGAAGCTCTACGGAGAGATGATGTGGACGGAACCATACGTGGTCGTGGACTAATGTCTTAATTATTTGGAAATAGTCTGGATATAAAAGTAATTAGACTGTGGGTCATGACACTACTTGAGGGAACATATTTGCTCCCTGCTTACCTGTCTGGCTCTGAATCCTGGGCCTTTTACTCACAGGCTCTGTGACCCTGGGCAAGTAACTAATCTCTTTGTGCTTTAATTCCCCCCCTTGTTAAACGGGGGAAGGGGAATAGTGTTTATCTCATTAGGTTCTCATTGGATCAAATTAGTAAACAGAAAGTATGCCTGGCACATAGTGAGTGACCAATAAACTGTAAGCACTACTGTCATTGGTCTTTCCCCTGAGTAGGAGATAGGGACACATTTTATTTCAGCAGTGACAGAATTAAAGAAAGAATTTGAAAAAAAAAAAGCCATTTTATTTTTTTCTTTCATTTGTAATAGGTCTATTACCTAGCGTAACTTCACCAGATACCTTCTAGACCATGACCTTCATAGCAGGGCTGACAGAATGTCGTTCTGTTTCTAGATTTTAGTTCCCTTCTTTATTGGTTCAGATTGATTTATTTTTATAATTTAAATAGTAGGTTAAAATTGCTTGTTTTATCCTACATGAATGATGAAATTTCTGGTCTAACTCCCTGGCCTGACGGGATGGCAGATCCCAGCCCTCCCAGCTTCTCTGTGGTCAGATAAAGGCTAACACGTACTGCACTCCCACCTTCCAAACAGAGGTTGTCTGGGGTCATAAGGTCAACAAAAAGTGGTATAGGGCTGCTCCTTTAACCCCACTTCTCCATATCAGGAAGCTTCTCCTCTTGTCAGAAGTCAGCAATGGGTAGTTTAAGGTAAGGCCTTAACTGGTAAGGCCTCAAGGAACCAGAGGGTCTCTCAGTGGACACACATTACTCCCAAGAGCCTCTGCCTGCAGGAGAAGTACATGGTGGCTGGGTTTCTTGTTACCATCTCATTGTCCTGGTCTGAGCGCCTGGAGGATGCTGTCAGGAGGAAGCAGGAAGTCAGCAGAGTATAAACCCACCTCTGGCCTTGTTGGGTTCCGGGGATCCAGGCTGCAGCTAGCCTGGCCCTTTGACTCTTGTCTGGGAGGCTCCCCTTGCACCCCCTCTGGTCCTGGCACCAGTTGCCAGCTGGCTCCATGTTTGTCCTGACCTGGTGTGGCTCTCTACTTTGCAGACGGTGGCTGCCGGAGCCCTGGTGGTCTTTCTCCAACACCCCTTGAGAATGGAGGGATTTCTGTAATTGCCGCCCCATGTCTAGGTGTCAGGTCGACCCTTCCACAGGACAGGGTATGTTCTTTACACGTTCAGAACTTGAGGTTCTGGACAGAGGCACGAGCAGGGCACCACAGGGCACATGATGGGCAAGGCTATGAAATGGATGGACGTAGTGGAGGACCATGGTCCCCAGGCTAATGGGAGAGCAGTGTGTGTGTGTGACCACGTACAGCTCTCTGATCGTGAGATTTGGATCACAGCCAGAAAGCATCATCAGTGTTCTTACAGCAATCAGAGCGCGTCTGGTCCTCTCAGCACCTCTTTCCAGCTAAAGGAGAGGCCGACATACTCATTACCCCTCTGACGGCAGCTGCCATCCTGCATCTGTCCCCAGAAAAAAAGCCAGGGCTGTCCTGTGCAGCCCTTGGGCACAAGCAGTGCTCCTAACTGGGCTTCTTGCCAATGCCCAGAGAGCCAAGCAACGAGGCTCCTTTTGCTGTTTTTAATGCTGACATTCGCTTCCTTACTAGTGGGGGCTACCGGTAGAAAACATTATATTTGCCGTGGGGTTTCTGACAACCATCTTTCCTCCTAGGAAGTCCTGTACTTCCTGCCCTGCCTCTGGGCTTCAGCTGGAGTGACTGTTTTCAGCGGGTGCTGCTCAAGCGGCTTCTAGACAAACGTTAGCCCAGCCCTTCTGATTTTCTCATCATGTGTGGGTTGGGGCCACTCCCGGAGTGTCCCCATTGCTTTGCAACATGGGGCCCTGACAGTGTGCTGTGGTCATAAGACCCCAGCAGACAGAACAGACTGGAAATGGAAGCAGATACTCTCCTTTTCATTAACAACCACATCCAAAGGTTTATTCCTATATTGCAAACAAACCCCACAGACCAAACTCCCAAGTTGCCTTTCATTCAGCAGTTATTAAATCACCCACATAAATACATATAATAAATAAAAAACCAGAAAGGATGAAGTCTTTGGTAGATAGAGCTTTTCTCCCCCTTTTTTTCCTTCCTTCTCTGTGTTCTAAGCCCACTCCCTCCTGTTCATATTATTCCTCTGGACACCAAAGAGTAGTCCAGAAGTCAGCTGGGTGCCTGACACGGCATGGGTGCGAGCCCGGGTCCTGCTGCGTCTGTGAGCTCGGGGAGGGACAGGCCCTGGGCACTCACACGTAGTCGTTCAGTCTGTACCCGCTGAGCGAGGCCGAGGTGGCCGAGGGGGCCCGGTTGTCCTTGAAGGCGGCGGGGGGTCGGTAGGCCGGTGCGGTGGTGGCCGGGGCGCCCCTGGGCTGGGGCTGGTAGGGCCTGGAGGGCGCCTCGTCCTGGCAGGAGAGGCAGAGCAGGGTGCCACCGATGAGCGACAGGGACGAGGAGATGAAGCCGAGGTACAGGGCCTGCCCGATCTCGAACTTCATGCCGCTGGGCAGCAGCGGGTTGTAGAAGTTCTGCACCACGTCGTGGGTGGTCCAGGACACGGCCACCATGCACAGCAGGCCGGCCAGGATGAAGAGCGCGCCGCCCAGCACGGCGAACGTGGTCTTGGCCGGGGAGCCCTTGGCGCAGCGGGTGCACTTCATGCCCAGCACGGCGCAGGCGCAGGCCACGCCCGACAGCAGGCAGCAGATGACCATGAGCGCGCGGGCCGCCTGCAGGTCTCGCGGCAGCGCCAGCAGCGAGCGGTAGAGCTGGCACTGGTAGATGCCCGTGCTGTGCCACACGCACTCCATCCACAGCCCCTTCAGGTAGGACACGGCCGTCAGGATGTTGGTGCCCACGTGCGCCGTGCGGCGCCAGTGCGGCAGGAGGGTGGTGATCAGCGCGCCCACCAGGCCCAGGAAGCTGAGCAGGAAGCCCAGCAGCTGCACGGCCGCGCTGGCCATGGCCCCGGAGGAGGCCGGCTGCCGGGCTCGCTCAGGCGCCCGCCGCGGTCCTGATGAAGCCGGGAGGCGGGGCGGGGAGAGAGAGGAAATGGGTTAAAGATTATCTTTCGATGCATTTATTTCTGCCACCAGCTGAGTTTTCCATAGGCAGTTGGTAGGGCAATTAAGAGTTTTAAAAATAGTCTCTGCGACTTCATTGGGTGATGGAGTACGCTGCCCGACAAAGACAGTTTTCCCCCGGAAGGCTGGAAGGGGAAGGGATGAAGGCAGACATCTGGCTGGCCTGTGCTTCCCCCCGCCAAGGAAGGCCAGTCCAGAGCCCCTCTCCTGATCTGTCAGCACTTAGCAAGCCTTGTGGAAAGTTCTACCTGATGTCCACCCTAAAACATTAATGCTGCGTTCGGATCTCATTCCCTACCCTCTGATTAGTGGTCACTTTAGTTGTTAAAGCAGCACAGGGACTGACAAGAGTTAAGGTGTGTGCTACCTATGACTTAGAAATTAGCCTCGGATTGCCGGTCAGGATGAGATGTCTTCCAAAAGTGGATGACTTCCCTGTACTCTCGGGACGTGAGAGGGTTTGTACCCACAGGCAGGTCTGACGCTTTCTTCCAGAATTCTGGAGCTGGATGTGAACTTAGAGATTGCCCACGGAAGCCAGGGGCCAGGAATGACCAAGGTCACCGTGCCTGAGGTGCTGGGGCAGGACCACAAATCGGCAACCACCCCTTCCAGCAGGCCACCTCCTCTCACACCTCTCTGCAGAGGGGTGGGTTTGCTGTGAACCGGGTACTGCTACCAACCTTCCAGAGAGACAGGAATGCAGAACCATTTCAAAGGTTTAAAAATTCTAACCATGGAAAAATCCAGCACATTGTGCGGGGCAAGGACCCAGGACCTATGTAGTGACAGACAACTAGGGGACACTCGGGAAATATTAGAAGGGAGGAAGGAGAGAAGCAGGGAAAAGGAAATGAGGAAAGAGTAAGGGAGGAAGAAAGGAAGGTGGGCGGGCCAGCGAGCAGAAATACCCCAGTGGACCCCGCAGTCTCCTCTCTGGCCTGGGACAGGGTGACCATCCGTGTTGCCACCTCCACCTGCTGGGTGACTCTCAGGGGGTCTTTCCGGGCTCAGCTTCTTTCTCTAATATGAGGGAGCTCGACTCCGTGGACCCAAAGTGTCTCCTGGTCCTGAGGACAGAAAAGGGATGGTTCTCTGCAGATGACAAGTCACCGAAGCATCCAGAGCCAAGGAAGAACCCAGTAGACAAAACCCACTTCTTCCTTCATCTCAGTTAAGCGAGGGAGGCTGCAGGGAGCGAGCTGTGGGTCGGTAGGGTCTCTCCCACCTGGGCCACACGGACACTCCCCGCGATGGTCTTGAAGTCTGGGTCCTTGGTGGACAAGTCCCTGTTCCATTACGGTGCAGGATTTGGGTAGTAACGAACACGTCACATTTCCACTGGGGGCCTGTACCATCCTCTTGCTGGATTTAAAACTACGTATTGGGCTGAGATGTCTTAGCCTCGTAGCAGGTGATTCTTGGTTCTGTGCAAGTTAACAAGCCAGACCAGGGGACAGCAAAACACTGTGGTGCTGAACAGACACGCAGTTCTCTGGCAGTGGGGACAATATTAAGGTTAAGACACCTGGGGGCACCTGAGTGACTCAGTGGGTTAAGCCTCTGCCTTCAGCTAAAGTCATGATCTCAGGGTCCTGGGATCGAGCCCCACATCGGGCTCTCTGCTCGGCAGGGAGCCTGCTTCCCTCTCTCTCTGCCTGCCTCTCTGCCTACTTGTGATCTCTCAAATAAATAAATAAAATCTTAAAAAAAAACAAAAAACACCCCACACCTGTACAAGGATGATTTGTTCAGGACACTGTGTTTTTCACACACACTTCACACTGACTGGCCACCTGCACCTTGTCTCCCCACGAAAGATTTTTCCCTCCACTCAGCAAGGGCCCTGTTTGTGGAGATGCTGGGCTCGGGGTGGGGGTGTGTGTGGGGGACCCTGGTAAGTCCCTGCCACCCACAGCAGGGCAGGCTGTCCTGCAGTCACTGTGAGGGAGGAGAGGGTCCCACCCAGGGGTCACTCTGCTGTGTGGGCCAGGGCTGCTTCAGGGACGCCCCCCCCCACCCTTCTGATGTGCTGAGCAGCCTGGCCGAGCTGACACCCAAAGTGCCAACTTCCAGATGTAAGTGGTGCCGGGCGCTGCACAGACACAGTGCTTCCCGGTTTATCCCCCATCGTAACCCAGGGATGCAGCAACTGTTCATCCTGTTTTATACGCCGAGCAACTGGGAGCAGGGGATGAAGTACAGTGCCTCGCCTGGCTGGTCTTCTCTGTAGTTTAATTCCTCCTTCAAACACTTGCTCAAGTAAATAGTGACACTGGTGTGAAGACCTCCTGGGGGTGGGGAGAGGAGGGGACGGGTATCATCAGTGCCTTCTGGAGAGTTGACTTTTCTCCCCAAAGACGGCCCAGAACATTGGTCTCAGTCCTTTTGCAGTGGTCCAGGTAGCCACGGTGACCGACCATTCTGGTTTGCTGGAGACGGGGAGGCTTTCAGTGTGAAATCGGGATAGTCCCAGGCCAAACTGGACACTTGGTTCCTCCAGGAAGCCCAGAGGCTTCGGACTTTTCCAGATGGCCTTTAGGATGCTTCCAGTCCTGCCTGGAGGCTGTCCCCAGGCTGATGGCCGTGCAGCCTGTCCCTGGTCCAGGACATTCTGAGGCTTCTCAAAGCTCTAGCTTGTCAAGGTCAATCATTAAGTACACTGATCCTCAAGAATGTGGCACAGAAGCTGAGCCTCCCTGACCCCATTAGTCTAGGGAAGTGGACCAGAAGTTTATTAGAGGTCTAAATATTTATGGAGAGCCATGAGTGCTAATTTTAGAAACCATTAGGTTTCTATTTTTAAACTTGTACTAAAAGGATTTGCTAATTTAAGAAGTGGGTGTTAATGAGCCCCCAACTCCCAGCCACCAGCTCCCTCACCCCTTCCCGGTAGTTACCAGCAGCTGCTACTGGCATTAGGTCATAACTCAACTTCCCTGCAACCACTTTTCACTTTGGGGCTGTTGAATGGAAAAACAACTTCAGATGAATGCATCTCCTTGGAAACCACATAAAACTCATCCCTGATACTCCAGAAGGATCTTGCCCAAGCATGCCTCCCAAGAGGGGCAGTGCGTGCAGAACTCAAGCCAGCCGTGTTGAAGAGCTGCGACTAGCTTCACCGATGAGCTACTCTTTTCCTGCAGATGTGTGTGTGCTTGTCGAAGCATTTGCTAGAGAGAAGTGAGTCCAAGACAAATATGGTCCTAAGACTCGAGTTCCAAAAAGACCTTGACAGGCTGGGTGGGTGGGGCTGAGCGTAACAAGATAAGGCACTCCAGGAATAAATGTTGGGTCTTGCACTGGGGTTCACACAGTCCCCAAAGCACCCACCTGGGTGGGTAATACGTGGCTTAGTTGTGTGAGCAAGCAGGATTTAGGATTTGCAGGATGTCTTGTGTGAGGAGTGTATGTGTTAGGTGGGTTTGAGAAGGGCTGGTGACTGCTGGTCTTCTCACCGCTTGTAGTATGCACGCAGGCACTGTGAACCTCCCAGAAAATTCCGTGTAGCATTTCCTAAACTTACTTGACTAGGGACATCGTCTCTTGACTCTTCCAGGAAAACTTGAAGTCAAATCACTCTGGCAAGCAGACCGAGAGGGTACAAGTCCCATAAAAGTTTAATGGAGCATTGATGAGCTAGAGTTGCTAAAAAAGGCAAAACCAAGTAATTTGATTTTCAGGAGGCTGAATGAGCACAGATAGGAAGGCCAGCAGGATGTAGGGTTTGCCCCCAGCAGAGTCTCAGAAAGCGCCAGGGCTATAAAGTAACATGAAAATCCATGAAGGGCAGCTGTGGAAAACACCAGGGCACTGTCGGCCCCTCAAACTGGATCTGGTTTTATGAGCACCAGATCTGAAAGGTGAGGGGTTTTTTCCATAACTTTTATGTTGCTCCTTCCTCTGTTGTCTGGGAGCTACAGTTTTGTTTTTTTTTTTTTTTTTTTTAAGGAAAGAAAGAATTAAAAAAAAATAAAATAAAAAAGGAGCAAAAAGCTTTAGCACATGGTGGAGTTCAACCTTCCAGCCTGCCTGGACTCCAGCTGTCTCCCAGTGGCCAATGGGGACAGCCTGGCTAGGACAAGGGACTGAAGCACTGTTCTCCCAGCCCCCTGCTCCTGCCTTTTTACTGTCCAGCAAAAGATGTCCTGAGCACATCTAGTTCATCCTTCATTTGCTGGAGTGTGAGCTCAGATCTCCCCCTACCATCCAGATGGCCTGGAGGGGTGCAGGTCTGAGGCCAGTAGGACGTTTGAGTCCATGATGTCCCCATGCCTTAGAAATCTCACCTTTGGCTACCTGTAGCTGTCACCTACCTCACCCCTCGAAAACTCAATCCCATTACGAGTAGCTCACCTGTGGGCAGGTGTGGCTTGCTGGCTCTTCCCCACCCACAGTGTGGAAGGGTGTGTCAGACCTGGTGTGGGGGTGATGGGGAAGGAGGGCACAGGCTGGATGTATGGGAATTTCTTTATCCTGTATCCCCTGGACACTCCTGTCTAGAGGAAGAGTTGGAAGGTTTGGCCACTCAGCCAATTTTCAACTTTGAACTGGCCTGCAGTGGGAACAGACTTATAGCCATCTGGGAATGAGCCATCATACACAAGTCTGCCCCAAGGGCTCCTGACGTGGTGTTGGGTCCATAGTGGAGACAGCAAACAACCTGGCTTCCTAGAGCTTATCAAGGAAAAGGAAGAGCTGCCTTAAAGAAAAATGGTCCTTGGACTTCGTAAGTATGCAGAGTTGTTTCAACTTTGATATTCAGCAATTTAAGAAAATGTTTGGTTCAAAAAACCCAACTGGACTGGCTCTTTTTTTTTTTAAACTTAATTTAATTTTATTTATTTATCTGACAGAGAGAGATCACAAGTAGGCAGAGTGGCAGGAAGAGGGAGAGGGGGTAGCAGGCTTCTCACTGAGCAGAGAGACCGAGGGTTTTGATCCCAGGACCCTGAGACCATGACCTGAGCGCAAGGCAGAGGCTTAACCCACTGAGCCACCCAGGAGCCCCTGGACTGACTCTTCATTATTGCTTAGCTATTTCACAAATGCTACACCTTAGGAACTAAGAATAAACTCAAAGTAGATTTGGATTCACCTTAATGAGGTGAACTAACAAAACGAACATGAGAAAAGAAAATGACTTTTGTGCTATATCCAAATGAAATAACTACACCTAGTATTTCCTAAGTATATGTTGGGCACTGTGTTTCTTATTAATGTACAAAGCAAACAGATCTCTTTTCTAGAAGCTCAGGTATACTCTGGAGGTACGTTATAGTGCATCCTCTTACCCAAATATATAAGAATCAGGAGAAAGGGATCAAGTAATATTTTGGAAAAACCATTTCATATCCATTCAGGATGGGCCATACTGTGGAGTTTTGGGCTCTAAAAATAAAGTTTCCTTCATTACCATTCCAAACGTTCTGTAACTTTCCTTGGGTTATTTTTCAGACTGGTAGCCATCTGTAGTTTAAATTTATGAGGATTTCTCTGCCATCTACAGATGTTGCAGAAGAACGGCAGTCTTTCTGTGACAGCCAGAGACAGAATAATTGTATGACTAACTTATTACTATCATGGTGGTTAGAACTTGCTTGTGCTAATGAGGGATATCAATGTGAAATATCGTGCCCACATCATATAGATATGACAATTTATAGATTAAATTTTTCCCCTCTCTTTTGGATGACCAAAGAAAAATCTATTTTTCATAACAAGCACTGGTTTGGGGAGAAGCCTGTGTTAATACAGATGAAAACCATGGCTTTGTGGTTAGACCATTTTCAACTCAGTGAGACTGAACAGTCTATTGATTTTAGTGAAAACTGTAAGTTTAAGTAACTGCAGCCATAAAAAATTCTAAACCATTTCTCAGGAGGCATTATCTCTCTAATTTCAACTCACCGGATTTAATTAGAATCCATTACAAATACAGCAGATAAGTATTTCTAAATGAAATTACTGACTTTCATTTAATAAAATACACCGCTGCTTTTGCATACCAGTTTTTCCTGACAAGATAGTTGTCTAGATTTGCTATGTTGTTGTTTTTCATTTTTCAAGGCATAGATGAATAAAAACCTGTTAGACAAGAAATGTATTGAAAGGTATGGGGCACCTGGGTGGCTCAGTCTTTTACTGTCCGACTCTTGGTTTTGGTTCAGGTCATGATCTCAGAGGCAGTGAGATTGAGCCCTGGATTGCCTCCATGCCCAGTGGGGAGTCTGCTTGAGAGTCTCTCCCTTGCTCCTCCCCCAACTGGTATGCCTGCTCTCTCTCTCTCAAATAAATAAATAAACCTTAAAAAAAAAAAAGGTAAAAAGACATGGGTATTGTCTAAAGTATTAAATTAGGGGCACCGGGGTGGCTCAGTGGGTTAAGCCTCTGCCTTCGGCTCAGGTCATGATCTCAGGGTCCTGGGATCAAGCCCCGCATCGGGCTCTCTGCTCAGCTTCTCCCTCTCTCTCTGCCTGCCTCTCTGTCTACTTGTGATCTCTCTCTCTGTCAAATAAATAAATACAATCTTTAAAAAAAAGTAAAGTGTTAAATGATGATTAGATGACTCACAGTTAAAATGTTTCAAGGGAAAGTTTTGTATAAGGGATGTTATAGGCTGAATTATGCTCCCCCCAAGAAGCTAATGTTGAAGTCCTAATATCTAGTGCCTCAGAATGTGACTTGACTTGGAAATAAGGTTGTTGCAGACATAATTAGTTAAGTGAAGTCATACTGGAGGAGGGTAGGCCCCTAAATCAATAAGACTGGTGTTCTTATCACAAGATGGCCTTGTGAAGACACAGAAAAATAGGCAGGACACCATATGACAGAGGAGGCAGAGGTTGCAATGATGTATCTTCAAGCCAAGAAATGCTAAGATTTGCCAGCACTCTCAGAAGCTGGGAGAGAGACATGGAACAGAGTTTTCCTCACAGTCCTCAGAAGGAATCAACCTTGCTGACTTCTTGATTTTAGACTCCTGTCTCCAGAATTGTAAAAGAATAAGTTTCTGTTTTTTTAAGCCACCCAATTTGTGGTACTTTGTCACAGCAGCCCTAGGAAATCAATACAGGAGACTAGCTGAATGGCAGCATGGGACGTTGTAGAAAAGAAGCGCTCATGTCTGAATATGAGAAGCGGATCCTTCCCAGAACAGGCATTGAGCACAGTCTGATGACTTCACATTTGTCATGGAAAACAACAAGGCAGTAATTAGCTTTATGTCCCAAAGTGTAGAGGACAGAATCTAAGGAGAGGTTAGAGAACACAGAGAAGGAAGAATTTGGAAGACTGTAGTTGAGGAAACTCAAGAGCAAGTGCCAACTACAGTAAGTAACCCATACAGCAATCAAATAACTCAACCTCTCCAGATTGGAAAAGTGTATGAATCCATTGATCCCAGGCTGCCAGGCTTTCCTGTGGAAATCCAGTAAAGCTCAGTGGTACCTCCCTTTGGGCCTTAATGTCAAAACAGAAATGAAAACAAGCAATAGGACATTGTCCTAGCTGGGCCAGAAACCTCCATGAATAAGGTAACTCTTCCATGAATTTTATAAGCTTGTGAAACTGAACTGGGGATATATTGCAGTGACTAAAAATGTGGTGTCAAATGAAAACATATTACTGAGATTTATTAATGCTAAATAAAATATAGTTAAAATAATGTTTAATGTTCATTCTCTGTAAATTTAGCTTTTTGAGCCCAGGTGCACAGAAGCTGTTAGTTATTAATGCTAAGAGTAAAGCAATCCCAGCTAAATGTACTGTTTGCAAAATGCCAAACATAGGCTAAGTGCTTCTGTTGGCATTACCTTATTTAATCCTTTAAGAAATCTGTGATGTGCATGTTGTTGTCCCCATTTACAGATAGGGAAACTGAGGCTTAGAGAGGTAAAGTAACTTGTCCAGGATCACACTGGGCTGAATCAGAGACCAATGCAGACTCCTGTAATGATCCAGGTAGACGATGCTAGCAGTAACAAAGGTGAGTGCTGAAAAGAGGTCGGTGAGGCTGACAAGGTTCACTGACAGGTTAGCTGTGGGGTGTGAGAGACAGGAGTCAAACACAGCCCCAGGGGTTCTGCTCAGGCAGCTTGAGGAATGCAGCTGCCAGTTATTGAGAAGGTAAAGACAGTAGGAGATGTGCAGGTTTGGAGGGTGAAGAGCAGAAAAGAATCTTGTTTTGAACATGTTGAGTTTGAGATGGCTATCACTGCCCAGGTGGGGACACCCATGGTTAGATGTAGATGTGCAGAGTTCAGGGAGGAGACTGGACTGGAAAAGGCCATTTGAGACACAACAGCATATACCTGGGATTAAGAGCCATGAGACTGGATGACACCCATGGACAGGGAAGGATAGGGCCTGCCCAGTGACTCAGGAACCCTTTAACATCAGAGATTGGGTGATGAGGAGGAGTCAGTAGCATGGGGCACAGGAGTGGCCACGAGAGGGGAGACAACCCAGCGTAGTGAGGACAGAGATCCATGTTGGAGAGAGTGATGCGCCAGGTCAAGTCATCAGACAAATCAAGCAGTCTGAAGGAATACTGAGAAATGATTATTTCTCAGTGGGATTCAGCAACATGAAGGAAACTGCAGACCCTGGTAAACACAGTTTTGGTGGAATGATTGTAATGGGTTCAAGAGAGGACCAAGATGGGGCAAATGAGCTCAGAACATTCTTTCGAGGACTTGGACAATCAAGTACCCCCCTAGCAAGTTTGTTTGGTTACCACCCAGTCCTCTTTCACCCAGCCCCTCCTGGGGATTCAGCCCACGTCGTGTATCAATCTTGGCCAACATAGGGCATTTATATTTTCCTGGATGGCCCCTTGAGAACAAATCTCCTGTCCTTGGCCCCAAAGAATATCACTCACGTCAGTAAAGATATGACTGGCTCAGCTCTAGGAGGGAGACCAGCGATACTTCCAGGTATGTGTTTCTAGAACGTTTTAAGAAATTTGAAGTTAGGGGGAGCCAGGTGGTGGGTATTATGGAGGGCACGTATTACATGGAGCACTGGGTGTGGTGCATAAACAATGAATTCTGTTACGCTGAAAAGAAATAAATAAATTTTAAAAAAAAGAAATTTGAAGTTAATTGAGTGAGGTATGAAATTTCAGATTGCAGAAGTCCTCACTAAGGCAAAAGCCCGCTGATGAAATAGCGCACGGCGTTTCTAGCTTAGTCTTCAGACACATACAAAGGGCCGTGTTGTGCGTTTTCTCTGAAGGTTACGGGCCACCATAGGTTACATTTTCCCGTTCTCAGGATGGGCTACATCATTGGCAGAAGCCAGTGCAAAATGAAAATGTGGGGCCCCTTGTTCAAAAATCCTTATAAATTTCAGGATGAATGAAATATAATGCAGTGCGTGCAGCAAGCATGGGCCACTCCTGAGGGTGGGGTCTTGTGGGACCTGGCAGGTGGCAGGCCTTTGAAGCCTGTCCTCCTGGTTATGGACAGAGCCAGGAGCTGGACGTTGGGAGATTTCCTCCCTTAAACCCATGAGCACATCTCATTGAGATGTTGAACAGGAGACACTTTTGCAGTATGCTGCAGAATAAAAAAATATGGTTTCATATGTTTATTTTTTCCTCATTTAAGTGTAGCCCAGATGCCTCTGTAAATGCCTGGCAAGGAGGAGCCTTTGGAAAACAAAGCTATTGCCGGCCTCCTGTGCCCGAGAGTGGCCTCCAATGGAAACAGACCTGTCGTTCTAAATCTGTTTTCACTTTCCTCTTGTTCCAGGGAAGCTGTAGGTGTGCGTGCCATTGGGTGTGCACGTCCAAGCCCAGGAGGGAACAGCTAGCTGCCTCTGGGTGGCTTCTTCTTGGAGACTCTGCGCCAAGCCCCCGGAGTCTGGCAGGTCCCCCAGCCCCTAGCGAGAAGGGGTGAGGTGCCTGAGCCCCAGCTGCTCCTTGTTCCTTCCAGGGTCCCCCACACGGGAGCCCTCCGAGAGCAAGCCCTGGGCCCCCTCCCAGCACACAGCCCCCAGTGGAAAATTCCCAATGCCTTATTGCTGTTGGCAGCCCCAGGAAGAAGCCTGTGGCCCTGGCGGCCGCTCATCCCGCAAACAGTGTAAGGAGTATGAAGATCATCTGGAGGGAGGAATGTTTGCGTTTCAAAGCGCCAAGAATCACTCCTGAACTGGCAAGACGGGCGGACCGTCTGTATTTTAAAACAAGACATCGGAAGAAGCCTGGAAAACAGGCTCTTAGACTTCTTGTTCTGTGTAATGGAAGATATTCCCTGATAGAAACGACAGAACGATTTTTTTAAGACAAGAATTGGCATTCAATTGTATTGATTTTTATCTAGAAAACCCTAGAAAACAAATATTTGCAGTAACATTTTCATGGTACCAAAGGAAGAATCTATGTTTCTCCCCCCGCCCCCTTTTTTGGGACAGGTTTCTCTGTAGATGCTTAAGAAGCATCGATCCCATTGTAGATGTGGGTAAGTGACACGCAGTAACTATAAGAGATTTTTGCAAAGCAGATGGTGCCAGATAAGAATGGAGGCCGACTTCAAGTCTCACTAATTCGAGCAAACAGCTCAGCCTTACATGACTCACCTGGCTATCTACCTCATAACAGCTGCTTCCCAGAACTGTCTAGAAGATGCTGAGATAATATACGTAAAAACCTGTAAGTGCGGTGAGGACACCCGGCGAATGCAAGGCCTGTGCTGCAGATTTATGTCATCATGAATAAATCCGTTCCTGACTCCATCCAAGCCAGCCCGGACACCCACACTGAGCCCAGACCTGGCATGGAGTCGCCGGAGAACACAGCAATGGGGCTCTTCTCTGGTTTCCCAAGACTTCAAAACTAAACTGAGCAATTAAAAGATTTTTGGTCTTGAAAACTGCAGGAATTAAATGTCTCGGTGGGAATGTGCAGCCCAAAGCCAGTGTCCCGAGTGACTCCACGTTTGGGGACCCTCTCGGGGCACTAATCTAATCCCGGATCCCTTTCTACTTTGCCTGTGGCCCTCCCAGCAGGCCTCGGGAAGACCGCCCATCCTGGGAAGACCACGGCAGCTGTCGGGATGTGGGGTTCAAGGTGGTTGAAGGATTAACTGACGGATCAGATTGCATGGAATTTCCCCTGTTTTACCCTTATTAAGAGAGATCTATAACTTTCCTGCCCCTTCTCCCATGCCTGTGTGTGTGTGTGTGTGTGTGTGTGTGTTGGCGTGTTGGCGGGGAGGGGTGCGGGTTGTGGGGAGGATAAGTCTCCCACGTCTGGAAACTCTGGACGCTCCACCTGGCCGTCTTTGCAGGAGAAACAAGCCAGTCACGGTGCAAAGGGTCAGGGACAGTGAGCTCAAGCTGACACCGCCTTGAAACACTCAACAGATTTCGTCCTTGCCCCCCAGACCAGGGCCAGCCAGTGATGAAAGAGTTCTGCCCAAACCCTCAGGAACGGGGTCTTGACCTTCCTGGCTCATTAGGAACCCAGCTGCCCTCACTCCTGGCTGCTGGGGTCCCCCCAGGGGTCCCCAGGACCCCTCCAGCTGCCTTCTTGCCTGTCACCTGGAGAACACTTGCCTGCCCACGGCTCTGGTCGGCAGGGCCTCACAAAACCCCCAGACAATTGACTGTCAACCCCAAACCCTCCCGACTCATCGCCTCACCGCAAACTCACATGCAGAGGCTCTGAGTTCCATCCACTTCATCAGGTCCCTCGTCAGTGGGGCTGCTCCAGACCCTGGCCGGGCCAGCCCGTGTGGAACCAGGATTCCTCCGGGACACCGCCGCCTCCAGTCTTCCCTCTTCCACCAACTGGAAGCTTCAGGCCAGAGGATTTGAGAGAAAAGTATTACCTTGCCCTTTGAGAGGGACCTGCGTGGGCACAGGTGTTATCGGTTGAATGGTTAACTGCCCTGTGCACGATAGGAGGCAGCCGGGCCAAGGCGGACATTCAGGACCAACCAGAAATGTCATTTCTGCCCTTTGGAAAAGTGCCCAATACATCTGAACATTGTCATCTCCTTCCTAAAACACCCTCTGGTGACTCTCCAGCGCGGCCGGCATAAAGCCTTGACTGCCCCGCCAAGCGCCGAGGTCCATCCACGGTCAGCCCAGGCCACCTGCCTGTGCTCCCTGCGCCGGGCCCACGACCTGTGCGTCCATACTCAAGACTCGCCTGCAAACAGCCGATGCCTGCCCATGATCCAGCCCCTCCTGTGGCCCTGACCACCCACCATCCCCGGGGCCGGTCAGCTGGCAGTTGTCCTCGTGCGGCTTGGGACTTTTATCAAATTGAGCAACCCAAGAGTTTCTCAACTTGCAGGCCGCTGTGCTCTGGACACAAGCCACCGAGTTTTAACCAACATGCAACTGCGTTTTATTTTTTCAGCCACAAATGCAGATATAGGCAGTTAGGTGATGTCTGCTGGTAGAGTATGGAACTGGGTGGGTCGTGGGGCACGTGTGGAAGGAGGGACGATTTGCTTTGAGTTGGAGATAAGGGACAAGGCGAAATGTGAAGCCAGTGCCAAAAGAAGAAGGTGGCTTTCTTGGGATTTATGAGAAGTTTGCCTGGAGAGCCTGATAGGACTGGGCATAATTCGGAAAGGTAGGACGGCACCTGAAGGAACGGGGCTGTGCTGGGCGTTTCTGGGATACAGAATTTAGCTTGACTCGTGCGTCTGTCCCTTTCTCACTGATTCCATCATGATGCTCCAAGGGCAGGGACTTGGGCTCCTGTGTTCTCTTCACTGCAGTCCTCTGTCTGCATGGCTTTGGTTGGTGCTCAGGGACAACGAAGGAGCTCAGCCACGGGCAAATGGCTCTGAGCAGGGACCAGAGTCTGGCCTCTCTGTCACTGGCAATGGGAAGGTTGAGGGCAGAGGGCGTCTTGTGGAAGCGCTGGGAACTTGGAGCAGTTCAGAAGGGTCTGTTAGATTATTACTGTCTGAGAACTGACCCACAACCAAATCCACACAGCTTCTTTTTAAAATCTCTTCTCTAAAAGTAACTGTTGTAAACAAAACCATCTTTAGTTCAGAGCCCTCACAGGGCCCGAACCTCTTCTGTCCAGTGAATATCATCTACAGTAAAATGCACCCGCACCATCTGTAATTTTATGCTGGGAGTTTGGGGGGATGATTTTTATCCTTTTGTCTTTGGGGGTGATTTGGCTACAAGTAATACATTTAATTTACAACTGTCTTCGATATCTTGGCCCTGATTGTGTATATTTGGGAAACCCTGCACAGACAAAATGTGAACCCCAAATAGTTTCAAAAGATTATGTTTTTATAAATACTACATTTAACAATGAACAAAGTGGACAGAATGTTATGTTTTGTAGACTTTTTAAAAATTTCCATTTTTAAAAAGACTTTATTTATTTATTTGACAGAGAGAGAAAGAGAGAAAGAGCAGTAGGATCCCCGCCCTGGGATCATGACCTGAGCCAAAGGCAGACGCTTAACTGACTGAGCCACCCCGGCATCCCTATGTTTTATAGACTTTTGTTAAACCTTTGTTAATATCGATTTTCTCTGAAACAATTCATTCCTGGTCTGGGCTGAAGTGTGAAAACTCCGAGGCCCATGGCCCTCGCCTATGGCTCCTGATGGACAAATGAACCTTTCCTGGGCGAGAGGATGAAGACACAGGTTCATCAATTTATTGACTGATTGATTGAGCTCAAACCTATGTGAGCAACAGGGGGCTTGGTGAGCAAGATAGACACTGCTCTTGCCCCCTCAGTGTGTGGGGGGTGCGGGCACACAGAGCCTGCTGCACAAGTGACAATGGGCAGACAGGGAGGTTAGGCTTGGGGGCTCCACCCCTCCTTTCCAAACAGCCGAGACCCTCATCCTCATTTCTTCTACCTGCCATCAAAGCCCACCCTTGGATTCTTAACACTTTATCCCGCCCAGGAGGTATTTTTAAGTCTAAAGGATATAGATTTAATAGTGAAATTTCAAACACCAGTCAGGGTACAAAGGAGGATTGGGAGAGGAAGGTCTTGAACATTTTCTAATACTCCTAAAATCATTCCATTGACTGGTGACTTCTGTCGCAGATATGATAGAAGCCAGTAGATACTTCAGATTAGATGGGTGGACAGATGCATGGATAGATGGATGGATGGAGGGGTGCATGGATGGATGGATGGACGGATGGACAACAGATGATGGACGATTATATCACCTTTATTCTCTCAGCTTGTGTTTAAAGCTTGATTCATTTTCTGACTTCTCACAGAGCGGGGCTAAGGTCTGACAGACATTAGGGAGTTGGTAAAAAGTTTGTCACATGAACAATTTAATGAAAGGGAGGTTATATATGAAGGAGGCCTGTGTTTCGGGGTTTCTGTTTGGGCCCCTTTTGATTTGAGTAACACACAAGCAGGCAACTTGAGTCTGCAGTTAGCAGAGTCTTGGATCTCTTCTTGGGATAGAGGCCATTGCAAGCCTTTACTTGCAATGTAAAGGCTCAATTTATTGACAGCATATCCAATCGAAGCCACAAGACTCCCGTGGAAACCTTTGTTCCAGATTTCATTTTAACTTGGCAATGGTCTGACCTTGGTGGATTCCTCGTATTAGTAATAACAATAGTAAAATGATACCGAACACTAACATAGCACTCATTGTGTGCTGTTTGTGGT
The DNA here is from genome assembly GCF_902655055.1 of Lutra lutra. Taxonomy (NCBI): domain Eukaryota; kingdom Metazoa; phylum Chordata; class Mammalia; order Carnivora; family Mustelidae; genus Lutra; species Lutra lutra. The sequence goes on along the minus strand of NC_062278.1, from coordinate 8,766,749 downwards.
TTTAAGCACATTACATCTATTTACTAACTTAACCCTTAAAATAGCCTTTTGCTTCAGGCACTACTATTTATACCATTTTATGGGTGGGGAGATGGAGGCTCCAAGAAGATAAATGACCTGCCCAGGGTCACCCAGCTCTAAGTGGCAGAGGCAGGACTTGAACCCAGGCAGATTGGCCTCAGTGTCTGGGCTCATATCACATCCCCAACATCAGCTGGCAGCTGCCACGCTCCTGTCACTGAAGGAGAATTTTTGCTGCCCCCTCACAGAGAGGGCTCTTGTGGGCACCAGGCTGGTAAGGGGCTGGTTTGGAGTCCTGGCATCGACGATGGTGTCATCTGTGGAGGGACCGGCGAGGTGGAGGCGGCTCCTTGCCTGCCTGCTGTCAGCTCAGGCATGAAGAGAAGCCCAGCTGCAACAAGGAAACAACCAGCCTCGCAGCCCTCACTACCCCACAGTGGGCTGAGGGGGGCAGGGACAGGTGTGTATCCTTGTATCCATCAGAGGACTGGGCAGTCTGGTCTCTTTTCTGAGGATGACCAGGGACTTATTGACCCTTCATGGGGAGGCGGGAGGGGCATGCCAGACCATCAGGTTCAGCCACAGTCTACTTTAGAATTGGGGGCTCTGGGGCCATTTGGAAGGAAAGATACTAGAAATTTACTCTCTCAATTCTGGAGGAGTCCAAAATCCAGGTGGCAGCAGGGCCACGCTCCAGAGTGTCCAGGTAGGATCCCTCCTTGCCTCTCCCAGCTTCCAGTGTGGCTCGCAATCCTAGCCCTGCTCTGCCTGCAGTTTGTTTTACTCCAATCTCTGCTTCTGTCTTCACTTGGCTTCTTGCCTCTGCGTCCCTCTCTGCACCGGGCATTTTCCTCTTATGAGGACACCAGACGTATTGAATGAGGGCTCAATGACCTCGTCTTCACTTGATTGTATCTGCAAAGGCCCCTATTTCCAAATGAGGTCCCATTCCCAGGTACCAGAATTAGGACTTAAACGTATCTTTTTTGGGGGGACAGGACTCAACCCATCACAGCTGGGGAATATCTGTGGCTCACCAGTTACTTCTTACTATTTCTATGCTGTGGGATGAAACTGTGTTTTTCATTAGGACCAGGAAGTCTCAGCTGGCAGCATTGATACCTGAATGCGGGCTAGATCGATAGAGCAGAAAGTGCTGTATCAGTGAAGTTCATTTCCAAATACAGAGCAAAAGCAAGATGCCGTCCTATTCTTACGCTTTGCTTTGTTTTCTGAAGCTTCTGCCTTGGCTGCCTCAGGACCCTCTCACCCTGAGTTAAATGGCAACAAAGTGACAAGGAAGGCAAACCGAGTAATTATCTGGAAGCCATGCAGCCTCATCGGGGGGAACCCCTCATTTTCCATCAACTGTAAATCACAGCATTTGTCCGTTTCTTGAAAGAATCCTTCAGAAATAGCTAGGGTTAATTGTGCTTCGTAGTCTACCTCGAAAGAGTGTTGGAAAGAATTTTGCTTAGTGGGTACATTTCCAAGTAGGAAATAGACAAGTGAACTGATGGCAAATGTATTCAACAGGGAAGACCATGGGGAAATGAATTAAATAGGATCCTATTTATGCTTTTATCCTAGAAGACGAGGTAGATTTTAGTTCAAGCAGGGCTTCTCTGGTGCTGTCTGAACATAGATAGGTTGGCTAAGACTGGTCACTTAGTAGGAGATGGGAAGTTTCTGAAATTTAAACAACCCATCTGTGAGACATGACCTCCCTTTTATTTATCTGGTGCCCCTAATGCAGCTGACCACAGTCTCAGCAACACGTATTTCAACGTTATCTTGTATTTGCTGATGGCTTTTTTATACTGTGGACACAGGAAGATTTATGGCTTTTTTATACTGTGGACACAGGAAGATTTAACCTGTTAGATGAGATAGATACCAGGAATGCCACAGCCCAAGTGCCCAGAGATCATTTGATACGTGGTGACCACGAAAGAATTATGGCTTAAATACTAAGAGGCCACAAGAATTGAAATTGGAAACTCAAACAGACATTTCTACACCCATGTTCATTCCAGCATTATTCACAGTAGCCAAAGGGTGGAAAGAGCCCAAATGTCCACTGACAGATGAATGAATAAGCAAAATAAGGTCTCTCCAAACAGTGGAGTATTGTTTAGCCTTAGAAAGGAATGAAATTGTGACACGGGCTACAGCACAGGTGGACCTTGAAGACATTATGCTCAGTGAAATAAGCCAGTCACAAGAGTCAATATTACATGATTCTACTTAAGGAAGGTCCCTAGAGGAGTCTGATTCATAGAGACAGAAAGTAGCAGGACAGATACTGGGGCCTGGGGAGGGGGAATGGGGAGTTGAGTTTCTGATGCTGAACAAGTTCTTGAGACAGTTGGTGGTGATGGTTCCATAAGAATGTGAATGTACTTAATGCCACCGCAATGTACACTTAAAAATGATTAAAATGGTAAGTTTGATGTTCTTTGTATTTTACCACAATAAAAGACAAACACACACGTACGCATAAGATGTGTGTCTTGTCTTTGCCATTCTGTGTGGGACCACCCCATTCAGTGTGGTCTTGGAGGAGTTCGTTAGTTTATGGGAAAGGAGTTTCATTGGAATAAATGTTCTCAGATATGAACCGGGACAACTCTGTCTTCTTATCTCTATTCTAGATAATTCTGAGAGCCAAATGCTAGATCCAGACCCTGGCCGGCCTGGGAGGATGGAGGACTATTGGATGATTTAAGGCCAGGAAACAGGGGCCTCCCTGCAGTGAGCCCTCCTTTCCTCAAGGAGGCACTGTGGGAAGGCCTACTCAGCCTGGTACAGGTGGGGGTGGTCATGCAGCCCTTTGCAGGACCCGGTGGGGAGCCCAGGGCCAGGTGGGATCAGTGAAGATTGCCACGTCATCCACCTGCCATTCTGAACAAAGGCCTCACCTGTGCCAGACTCCTAATTGTTACCCTCCCCAAGCGCAGACAGTCGGCTGACGTTGGTGCCACACCTCTGGGTTCCCCACGCCTTCTAATTTACTGAGTGCTTGTGCGAAAACTATTATCTAACCCTACAGACGGCCCTGTGAGGCATCTGTTATCAAGTTTAGGCATCTTGTCCAGTCTTCACAGCTGGTCATAGAAAAATCTGGGCCTCCAGCCCAAGCTTCAGTTCCTTCTTCCATAGGCTGCCAGCCGGGAGCTGCCCGCCCTCCCCCAAGCCTTTGGAAAAGGCCGTGGTGATGAGCAAAGTGGGCTCAGGGCAGAGCCCTGCAGGCCGGCACTGAAGGCTCCATCAAGAATTGTTGAGTGAGCAAGAACGGGGCTCAAGCATGATTCTCAGAAAGGCCTTGCTCTCCGTTCAGGTCCTGGCTAATGTTCATTGGGGCTGAGTGACCAGCATGGCTTTGCTGGGTCCCAGCTGGAAACTGTTGGCAAATATCTCAGCTGCCACGGATCAGGCAGCATATGGATGGGAAAATCAGGTTCTCAAGACACACTCAGACACCATCAGGCCCCTTTCCAAAGGGACAGGAATATTCTCAATATTCAGTTTGAGAAGCACAGAGTGACATTTGCGTGTGCCCTGACGGACCTTACTCAATCTCCCTTCTAAAGTTTGTGCCCTAAAATGAGGCCCTTGAATCTCTACCTTCAGCTCTTAGTGATCCAGAATCTCCCTCCCTGACCAGAGGCCTCTTCCGCAAAGAGGTTAACCAGAAAACAAGAAAGAACACACAGAGCTTGCAAATGCAGAGCAGCAAGGAATGCACTATGTTTCAGAGAGTCGACGAAAATAAGAAAGGAGCCCGATGTCAAACTTAACACCATCATTTTAATTTCCAAGTGCTTTGGGGTTTTTTTCATGTTGGTTTCATGGAAATTTATGTTTGCGGAGAACACTGTATTTGCTACAGGATCTTGCTGTATTCATTTAGCCCGGTAATAAAAACCATCTGCCTGAAATCCCTTTTGGAACAAGAAAGGGTATAAACAAATGGGCAAATGGGCATAAATGACTATGGGAAGGGGGGGCTGTTTCAGAAAGGGGGAGCGTGGGTGAGCCTGGAGCAAACGCTGCAGGCCAATATTTGCAGGAGCTGTTACCTTTGGAAGGCATGTGTGAGGCTATTATGAAAACCTGTACAGCTTTCAGATAAGTATGGTACATTTTGGGAGAACAGGCAGGCACCTTTCCCTTCCTGAACACTCACTCTGTGCTTGGGGTTTCACCACCAGAGTGAGAACAATATTAGGAAGTACTGACCCACGAGTCTCTGCAGTGGGTTGGATCGTGTCCCCGCACCCCAAAACTCATATCCACCTGGAACCTGATTGGTGACCTTATTTGGAAGCAAGGTCTTTGTAGATGTAATTAAGATGAGGTCATCCTAGATTAGGGTGGGCTTTCAATCCAATGGCTTCTCCTTGTAAGAGGAGAAGAGGAACAAGAGAAGAGGCAAGAAGAAGGCCATGTAAAGATGAGCCAGAAACTGGGGTGATTCAGCCACAAAGCAAGGAATGCTATGGGGTGCCAAGTGCTTCCAGAGGCTGGAAGAGCTAAAAACGGATCCTCCCCTACAGCCTTTGGAGCCTTCAGGGAACATAGCCTTGATGACATCTTGATTTCACTCTTCTGGCCTCCAGAACTGTGAGAGAATCAAGTTCTGTGGTTTGGGGGGATCTCCTGGTTTGTGGCGATTTATTATGGCAGTTACAGAAAATGCATACAGGCTCCCCCCATCTGCTGGGAGCTGTTTAGGCTGAGAGAGATGGGGCATATTAGAACCAAGGAGAACTTGGTGAAATTCTTGGCCCTTAAGTTGGGAGCCGAGGTCCAGGAGTGGGAAGAACCGATCTTGAAAGAATCCATATTGAGCCAGTGTTTTGGTTAGCTGGTCTTTGTCTTGCTACCCGAGAGGAGATCGCCGGATGGCCACTAGCTGCTCCTGACCCCCAGGGAGGAAAGAAGGCGACTCCAGAGCAAGCTGTTGGTCAGAGGCTCTGTCCTATCCTCCTGGTCTTGGGGTCAGCTCCACAGAGTGGTGGGGCACCCTAGGAGTCCTGGCTGAGCTGGAGGGTCTGTGGGTAGAAAGGGCTGATCTTCTGGCTGTCCTGGAAGGCATGACATGACAAGGCTAACTAGTATCTAGTATCTAGTTATCTAGTATCTAGTTAACTAGTATACTAGTATCTAGTATCTAGTTATCTAGTATCTAGTTAACTAGTATACTAGTATCTAGTATCTAGTTAGCAAGATACTAGGTTTTCTACTTCTGATACTCAATATAGGATTTTATGTTCTCAGCAAGACGGTGTTCTTGAAAGTCAGGCATTGAATGGCAAGAGATAATTTTAGAAATTCCTTTAGTTCCTATCACCATATAATGATTGAGGCCTAGAGATTCAATATCTGAAATTCTTATAATCTAGAAAACTCAAGACATTGCATACAAGTTTCTGCTCCGAGGAACAGGGGAATCTTAGTTCTTTCCATCCCTGGTGGACAAGGAGAAGGAAGACCAAAGAAGGGAAAGTTGGTGATCATATCTGCTTGTGCCAGTCTCCCCCAAACTGAATGTTCTGGGGGTAACCCAAAGAAAATGGGCTTTTCTTCTGCTCCCTGTTTGGATCCTTGGAGGAGATAATTCCATCCCCACATGGGGATGCCTGGGTGGCAGGGAGTGAAACACGGTCACAGGAAGGTGGGATGAGTGAGCTCAAGTCGGGATTCCTGGCTCCCTTCATCTCCTTTGAGGCCTGCAGGTGTCCTGGGGATCGTCACATGTCCCCAAAGCCGGTACAGCATGTAGCTGAAACCTGGCTGGGAGCCAATGGCTGTAAGGAGCCCACCTTGGCCAGGGATGGAGTGGGCATCCCACCAGACACTGGGGGATCTCCAAAGTGGCTTGGTCACACATGAGAGCTCCTTAGCCTCGTCTCTCAGTCCCTTGCGTTCAGCAAGGACATCAGCTGGATGCCCAGAGGGTAAACCCAACCCATGCTTCCCCGACTGGGTACCTGTCAGTACCAAGACCAACATAGCTTCTTGGTAGAAAAGGCCAGTACAGGACTGGATGGGAGATCTGTCACCTCCGCATGGGGACTGTGAGCTTCCCTATGCCCTGTTGAAGTCAATTCCTCTGTTGAAGTCCCAGCCCCCAGGACCTCAGAATGTGACTGGATTTGGAGACAGCACCTTTAAAGAGGCAAGAAGGCAAAATGAAGCCGTATGGGTGGGCACTGGTCCAGTCTGGCTGGTGGTCCTTTCCAAAAAGACACACGGAGGGAAGACCATGTAAAGCCAGGGGCAGAGACCGGAGTGGTGCCGCCACACGCCAAGGGATCACAGGTCTGCTGCAGCGGCCGGGAGCTGGAAGACGCAGGGAAGGATCCTCCCCTAGAGCCGTCAGAGGGAGCACAGCCCTGCTGACAGGTTAATTTTGGACTTCTAGCCTCCAAAACTAAGAGAATAAATTTCGGTTTTTTAAATCACTCAATCCGTGGCACTTATTTCTGGCAGTCCTAGGAACCTAAAAACACAACAACAATGACAAAAATCCCAAAACCCCATGTCATCAAAATCGGGGTTTCCGAAGGACTGTGCTCCATCTAAGTGCATTTAAAAGCCTTTCTCCTGAGGACAGATGCTTCCACATTTAGGTGGAGGTGGCAGGGCATCTCCGGGGAGTGTCCCTTGCTCCCCCTTCCTGCTGTAAGTCACCTGGTCTGGAGCCCTAAGAGCAAACTCACCACTGCCGCAGGACTGCCTCCTACGGCTGGAGGAGCAAGCCAGACGGACGAAGGAAAGAGACACATGGCACACAGGCTGTCTTTGCCTCCCTGAAGGAAGCAGCTTCAAGTCTGTTTTCTTTTCTCTTCTGTCAGATTGCTCTTTCCTATCTCCAATAACTCCTATCTTTCCGCAAACTCAAACTCGAGCAGGCCGGCCAAGAGCTGTGAGAATAGCTAACTTCAAAGGCTTCACATAAATCCTCTTCAAGCCCTCAGCCCAGGAAGCCGGATGGAGGCCGAAGCCGAAAAGTCACTCTGTATTTCATTGCTGTGTAACTGCGACTTTGTTCCCCCTGCAGGTCCCATCTGTCACCTTCATGGCCACCACCAGGATCCCCGCCACCTCCAGACACCTGCATTAGCCACCCTGCAAGGGCTGAGGGACGAGCTGCACCCCAGATCTGCGGCTCGTGACTTCCAATTATTCCAGGGGCGCAATCACTGGGGCAGCCTCGTGGTTTCATTTCCTTTGCCGATTTCAGGGTAGCTTTGAAGCAAACGGAGGGATGCAATGGGGCTCCAAGGCGGTCAGTCTTTGGTCTCAACCCTGGCAGTGACCTCGTTGGCAAGCGGGGAATGCCTTTGTGCGCAGGGACAAAGATGAGTGGAGAGCAAAGGGAAAAAAAAAAATGACATGATAATAATCATGCCTTTTCTCTGGTCCGGAGGGATGAAACGTGGGCTTTTCCTTCTACCCAGAATTTTGTCTTCCATCTCCTGTTTGGGTTTAGTTATCAAAGACCCGGAGGACAACAGATGGTGAAGCTGCTTGGCGGTGGGTTGGTGGGATAAAATAAGGTTTCCAGTCTCGGATGAGATACGTGCATTTAAGTTCAACAACTGTGTTATAAGGATGAGCCGTGTCTGGAAAAGACTGACAGCGGCAGGCAAGACAGGCCTGCAAGGCAGCCCATAGTCAGGCGGGAGCACCTTGAGCAGAATCCTTGAGCTCCAAGGCAGAGATGACCAAGGATCCCTGGTTCTGCGCCCACCGGTGCCACGCGGGCTTGGTCCTCGCGGGAGCTGAAACCCATCCAGGGCTCTGCTCTCCAAGCCCCAGTCCTTGTCCCGGGGTCACATCCTTTCCTCCTAAGTGACTTACTCAGCACTGAAATATTTTTTTGACTCAGCCACCCAGACGGGGATGTCCTTTTGCAATCCAGCCATCGGGGTGAGGCCCCCCCCCCTTTTTTAGAAACCAATTTTCAGTTTCCATGTGCATGAGCCGCCCTGATAGGACAGAAGAGAAACCTTTGTATGGTTGTTTTTAGGAAATTTCACAGAGGACAGGGGGCAGAGCGACATGATATCAATGATGGCAAGCCATAAGTGACTTCACACACGGGTTGGGGGTGGGGAGCACAGAAGCCCGCAACTCACAGGAAAGCTATCCTTTGGAGTTTTTGTGTGAATGGGGCCATTCTGCCTTCAGCCTTCTCCAATTTTGAATTTATAGGGGGAAGTCCAGGGCTATAATTTAGTGAGGAAAATGGGGGCATTGTGTTTTCCTCTTTGAAACGACCCAATACTTAAATGGAAAAACAAGACCTGCTCTTAACAATCATTTGGTACACATTTAATAACCAGAAAAATCCTTTAATTTCCGGAGGAGGCTCAGAAACCTTTACGAACGAAGCATGTGGCTACGGTGGTATCTGTTTAGGAAATGCGTGGAACAGGAACTAGGAAGATGTGCAGGGGCGCCGCGGGGCAAGCCAGTCTGTCTGAAGGCTTCCTCCTGGGAGGACTTTGCCCCCTGTCTTCTGTGGATGGGGCTGGAGGGAGGCAGGGGTTCCCGCCGGCTTCCTTGCTGAGGTTCCTCTGCTGAGCCACTGCCCAGCCATCCTTCACTCCCGAGGGATGTGCCCTCACTCTCTCTTCTTCCTCAAGCCCCATCCCCTACGCCCCTTCCTGGCTTCCTGAGGGTGGGGGCAGGAACCAACACCCACAATCTGCATGCCTTTAAGCAACAGAAATTTGTTCTCTGATACTCAGGAAGCTATAAGTCCCAAATCAAGGTGTCAGCAGGTTGATTCCTCAGGAGGGCTCAGGGGGTTGCCTTCAATCACTGGCCCTCCTTGGGTTGCAGACGCATCACCCCGATCTCTGCTTCCTTCATCATCCCTCTGTGTCCGTGTCTGTGTCTGTGTCTTTTCTCTTCTTCTTAGAAGGACACCAGCCATACTGGACTCAGAGGTCACCTTCCTTGGGCATAATCTTGTCTTAACTCTACGAATTACGTCTGCAATGGCCCTATTTCTAAATAAGGTCACATTCTGGGAATCTAGGAAGGACATGAATTTGGGGAGGGGGACACTGTTCAACATAGCGTACCCTCATTCTGCACACACTGAAGTCCACAGAACTCAGTCCACGGAATCCCAAGGACATCACCCATGGGAGTTCCCAGCCTTGCAGTCCTTCTCTGAACGTTATACCCCAGCTAAGAAATCCATTCCCCTCTACCTCTGTTGTTAGGACCAAACTCCTCTACCTCCACTTTCAACATCCCTCCCCGCCCTACAAGGTGCATCACCCTACTGTCCATGCGTTCCAACTCACTGTATCTCCTCTGCCCTGCGGCCACCACACCTCGTCTGATGGTTCTTGTCCTCCCTCCTTCTAGCTGTTCCTCTCCACTCTCACTGTGAGCATCTGTCTGCTGTGTCACTGGCACACAGTAGGTCTCAGTTCACACGTGTGGTCCATTGAGTGGGATCCCCTGCCGTCTCTCCCAGGTACCTTGGGGCTGCACTGACATAGCCTCTGTTTCCAGGACCCAGGAGCAATGATCTGGTGGAGGTCCCTCTGTCCCTGCATCACGCCCTGACTCTCCAGTTCACAGGTGTTCCACTCAAAAGCCATCGCCCCAGTTAGATTTTAGGCTTCTTGAAGGCTGAGACCCTGATATACCTGTTTCTGGCCTCACAGCCCACTCCAGGCGCTGAGAACCCTCAAGAAGTTTTCCTTTCAAACGAATCAGATTGAAGCCATTTTGCTTTATGAGCCTGGGTTCCTAGAAGGAATTACTCACTGGGGGTTGAGTCAGTGTAGGATGTTAACACAGTATGACTGGGGATAAAATCAAGCTGTTTTATATGTGTTTTGAGTTTCTAAGGGTGGACCTGAGGTCTGCCTGTATTGGCATCTGCACAGCTGCTTGTTAAAACCTGGGTTCCAGAGCCCTGACCCAGACCTACTGAATCAGAATTTCAAGAGGTGGGTCTGGGGGTTGATGTTTTTCCACCAACCCCAGCCCCCTCTGGGGGATTCGTATGCAGGGTAAAGCTGAGGGTCACAGATCTAGACATGTAGACAACAAATATTGATTTTAGATACCCTAGCAGATTCAAGGACAAACTAGTGACTTAAAGCTCACAGACTCAGTCAGGGCAAAGCCAAAAATGGCTTATTGCTTCCTAGTCATGTCAAGGGCCGTCGTAGTCTTCTGGTGCAGAACGACAGTCTCACAAAATCAGGTGGCCGGTGGAGAAGAGCTGGAGGGGCTCTGCAGTGACCCCATGGGCAGTGTTGAGCCTGAAGCCTGCCCCAGCTGCAAACAGAGTCTACCTGTCTTCCTACATTGGTTTCCCCCGAGGAGGAGAATTAGAGAATGCTGTTCATTTATACTGTTTGCTTTGCTTTTGGAAACACCTCAGGGCAACTCAGGATAGGTTTTCACAGTGGTGTTTGACTTGGCTTAGTTGCAAAGTTCCCCCTTTTTAGTCTATTTATTGCAAGTTAGCGCACAGCCCCTATCCAGGAGTCCAACACCAGGTCTGTCAGAAGTCAAGGGCAGGCACATGAAAGGAAATGGTGGGAGGGCTGAGTTGTGCGTCCCCACACCTTCCTTCCTGGCTTAGAGCTAAGCTGAGGTCCGACCTGTTACTGTAGCCCAGTGATGCCTTGGGATGGAGGGATACCTCCAGCCACGGCCTCCCCTCCAACAGGGCCCAAAGCATTATTCTCCAAGAAGGAGATATAATCCCTTTTCTTAAGCTCCCATTTGGCTTACCTGTTTTCTCTTCTTTGTAAAAATTCAACCAGCTTTCACTAGTAAATTGCTGGTCCTTTTGATGTTTGCTTTCATGCTCCAGTAGATGGGGGCACCTGGGTGGCTCAGTGGGTTAAAGCCTCTGCCTTCAGCTCAGGTCATGATCCCAGGGGCCTGGGATCGAGCCCCGAATCAGGCTCTCTGCTCAGCAGGGAGCCCATTTCCATTCCTCTCTCTCTCTGCCTGCCTCTCTGCCTACTTGTGATCTGTCTGCCAAATCAAAAATGAAAAAAAAAATTTTAAAAAATGCTCCAGTAGATGCCATGTTACATTTTTTTTTATATTTCTGTTCCTATTTTTTTTATTTTATTTTTTATAAACATATATTTTTATCCCCAGGGGTACAGGTCTGTGAATCGCCAGGTTTACACACTTCACCAGCACTCACCATAGCACATACCCTCCCCAATGTCTATAACCCCACCCCCCCTCCCAAACCCCCTCCCCCCATCAACCCTCAGTTTGTTTTGTGAGATTAAGAGTCACTTATGGTTTGTCTCTCTCCCAATAACCTAACCTTCACCACTGTGCTAGCTATTTCATTTACACTGCTTCACTTAACCCACACAAAACTCTGTGTGATGGGTGTTATTAGATCTCATGTGATAATGAGAAAACAAATACAGAGAAGTTAACTGAGTGGCCCAAGGTGGCCCAGCTCATCAATGGAGACCAGGGCTTGCAACTCAGTGCCATGTTTTCTCAGTGACGGGAGCGCTCTCTGCCTGGTGATGACCTACACCGGCCTGGACCTTGTTTCTCTGCCTTGAAGAAGAAGAAAACGAGTTTGGCTGAGGGCTGGGAGATTTCACCTAAAGCTAGCCCCTGTTTGCATTACCTGTCCAGCTCGTATTAGCAAAATGAAAAGTGAGGAGATCTATAGGCTTATACTGACATGTCTGCAGAGAGTTTCTGTCCATATAATTCTTTTCATAAACCTGAAAAGCGTGATTGAGATTCACTAGTTTGAGTGATAGAAACAGTTTAAGATCCAATCAGAACATAATCGGGACTTTTAGGATATGGCCATTGTCATCTGACTCAGGGAGGACCGTGCTCAAAGGTGTGGGTATTGGGTGGAATCTGGTACATTTGGGGCTTAGACTGGCGAACTGAGTTGGAACCTATGGACTTCAGTGCCCCACACTTCCTACTTGAAAATCGCTTTCCTACTGCTTTCCTTCCATATTTCCTGCAGTGTGGCATGGGCGCAGCCTTTCTGCCCCATCCCCAAGCACGGCCATTGCGATCCGTGGCGATTGCTGACTCTGTTAATCTCTCTTATCAGCAGCCTGGGCCTGAATTACAGGACCCCTGCTTCTCTCTACTTCAGGGGTCACACAGCAGGCCCCCAGCCAGCTCCTGGTCCTGGATAAAGGTTGTTCTTCACGGGACGAGGAAGTTTGAAGTGAGAATAGTTTAGGACTTTGTTACTCAGCCATGAGAGAACACTGGATAGAAAAAAGCGTTCTATGAATTTAAAAAGCCCAGTGATGGATGAAGCCCAAGGACCCCTAAAGGAGCCCAGCTATTGTTTAAACATGAATCCCATGTCTGAACCTTGTCCACCTCAGTCGATGGGGGCTGGACCAGCAGGCTGGAAGGGGTTAATGGTCCTATTCTGCTTCAACTATGCCAGACCACGTTTTGACTTTCTGTGATGAGCTAAAAGCAGTAAGAATAAACCACCACGAGTAACAGTAAGCTCTCACTACCACAGCAGATACCCAGTATGTGTTCTGGTTTACAGATACGAATTCTAGTAGCCACAGAAGCTGAAGTCGGTGCTGTTACCCCAAGTTCGCATTGAGGGGAAACAACAGATTTGACGTGTTCAGTAACTTGCACAAGATTACAACGTTAGCAAGTGGTAGGGCTCAGAAATGAATGGGGTCCTTTCTTCTCCACACTGTCTCCCATGTAACACTATTCTTTTCCCTGCTGTGGTCTGATGTGGTATCACATTCTCCTCCTGCACTAGCCAGGTCAAGAGCCATTATGCCATCCTGGTAGTATGCCGAGGGGTCAGTCCCAGAATTAACAGGGTTCACTCTCAGCCAAGAAGAGAATATTCCGAGGAAATGATACCTTAGATGTTTTTCCCCCCTTAGTGGATAGACACTACTTGGGAGGATTATGGTGTGTTACAAATATATTACTGTGACATCTTGTAAATTTCAGAGCCACTGTTTTACACTTCATCGGCATTCCTGATCTCACCGGGGTGTTTACTCCAAATAATATTGTGTGGATGAATGTGTAAGCCTCAAATGCAAGTTGTAACATTATTTGATGAGACACTAAATGATGATGTCTTCAGGGATGGATTTTTTTCTTGAATATCATGGCTTTAAGGTTATCCATGATTCCTTTACTATGTAGAGTTTCTTTGCATTCATAATTATAATAGTTGTAAGAAACAAGAATTGTTTACTCTTTGTTTATAAAACAAAACACTGAGTGTTTCTCAACTATTAAAAAATCTATTTAATCTTGAAAACATCTGACTTGAATGAAGGAACAAGTTCTCAGTCAACACATTGGAAATTAAAAGTTTGGAAGCTTTCAGGGCACCTGGGTGGCTCAGTCATTACACGTCTGCCTTAGGCTCAGGTCAGGTCATGATCCCAGGGTCCTGGATTCGAGCCCCATAGTGGGGTCCCTGCTCAGTGTGAAGCCTGCTTCTCCGTCTCTGACTCCCCTTGCTTGTATTCATTCTCTCGCTCTCTCTCTCTCTCTCTCTCTGTCCAATAAATAAATAAAATCTTAAAAAATAAAGTTTGGAAGCTTCCAAAAATTCTTAATGTGTGGGCCTCATCGCTAGACCTCACCCCTAGACCTATCATACTGTTAGGTCAGATCTCTGAGAAGTGTGGTCTGGCTAGTTATAACTTAGAAAATTCTGCAGGTGATTTTAATATGTAGCCAGGGTTGAGAACTACTGGGTCTAGACAAAAATAGATTTTTAAATTTAGGGAGTTAGATCTGATTAATATTAATGTATGAATGTATCATAAAGGAGAAAGACCTACGTTATGCATCACAATGAAGTTTTGAAATATAATGCAATTAAAATGTACGCAATGAATATAATACATACAATAAGTCAATACGTTACAGATACAATTTAATATTCAATAAATACTACTGAATGAATGAACGTCCTACAAAGTTTCATATGGAAATTCATATTTTGATGAAGTTAAGAAAACTGTAAGAAGTATCAGTGAGAAAAAAACTTTTAAACTATGATACACCATATATTATAAGCTACACTCCAATTTAAAAAATGCTCAAAACAAAGGGAAATCGGTTTACAATGGATGGACTACAGTACATATTAGTAATGACCACTAGATGTCGCTCTAATCTGCTGCTTCAGGTTTCAAAGGCAACCTGAAAACCATTTTTCTCCAAGTACTTAAAATTGTAATAGTTGGGCTCTTTTAAAGACAAAAGACTTAAAAATCTCACATTTGGGGGGGGGGTTGCTGCTCATTTTTTCCCTTGTATTAAGACCTACCTAAAGTATCTCACAAGGTGTAAAATTACTTAAAACGTGAATTGAAAAGTTTGAATGACTTGATAGGAAAAGTGCAATTGCTTCCCTTTTATCCACAACCCAAGATTTCACATTTCTCCTGTTTGTAGTGGGTTATAGAGAAGACACGATAATAGCAAGGCTGATGTTTGACTTAAATCAAGTAAAAAGTAAAATCTGAAGGAAAGAAAATGATGTCTTCTAATTTGAAGTCAGGAGATTATGGCACCCTAAACACATGATTACTGCTTGCCATGATGAGAAAGGCCAGATGAGAAGGGGGAAACGGGGTCAATGGGACTAGGCCCCGAGCTTAACCCATGCCCGGTGTTAATCCTGGGAATTGACCCAAGGTCTCTGTGTTTGAAAACCTGGATGATTTCTCCTATTGGGTGAAGATCACTCTCCCAGTAAAAAAAATAAAGGTTTGGGGCCAAAAGGAAGTTCACAGAAGCTGGAGAAGTGCATAGAGCAGTACTCAAACTGTTCCAGATCACCAATGAGATGAGAACAGAAACTGAGATTAAGCATTTCAAAACAGTTTCGTAGCAAAATAACAAAGTCATTTTATATCTGTGAAATGTAAGAAGAAGAAATGGAACTTGCATTTTGTATGTATTTTTAAATTTCATTTTTCTAGTAATTCAGTATTTCTAGTCTTTTACAAAAGTATTAGTTCATAACAAATTGGAAAATTTTAAAAAGTAGTCTTTCACCCCAAGTAGCTTGGAAAGTATAGCTGCGGAGGTGGGAACCCTAGGACAATGACCCAATTAAACCCCTCAATAATTTTCTAATGGACAACATAGGCCAAAAAGGGCTGAAGAACAGGGGCACCTTGACTGTGAAACACAGGGTGACTGGAAAGGTGAAAGGAAATCCTAAGAACAGCACATCTCAGGGAGTCCCAGCCTCTGAGCCCACAGTTTGCACTCACCCCAGGACCCCACCAGCTCTGCAAGGCTCAGAGACCCCTCACCAGCACCCCTAAGCTGCTCCCCTTCCACAATGCACACACACAACAAATCGGCCTTGGGCCAAGTGGAATTCAGGTGGCCATAGTGAAAAGAAAATGCAAAAACCATTCGGAATTGCTCATATTTTATATACGCAGTTTCATAAGAGAAATGCAGAGAGAAGGGCATACATAGACTTCTTCCTGGCTTGACCCAGCCTAAATCAGCTGGCTTTGATGGAAATGAGGCTTAAGGCACAGTGGTTTTCCATGTACGGATAGCCGAGTTGGCAATTTTACTTCTCTAAAAAAAAAAAATTCCTTGTTGTACTATCATACAGTTGGTGTCATTTTTTTGGAAAGTGAATTGGGAATAACTATCAAAATGTCAATTGTGAATACTCTTTAACCCAGCCGTTTGCCTGCTAGAAATTCATACTACAGATATCCTCTTAGAGCAAGCAGAGGCACACGTAATACAATATCCAACACTCATTGGCTCTTTCTTCGAGGGATAAAACTAGATGAAGCCAAGATGGCCTTCAATGAGATTAATTAGCTGTTGGCACCCCACACAGGAGGAGAGAATGCACCATTAAAAGGTTCAGTGCTCCTATAGGTAGTCATGCAGAAAGAGCTCCAAGACACAATTTTAAGAAGCCAGTTGAGTGCAATGGGTACAGTGTGATCATATTTGTGCAAAACAAGAAGTATATGCATTTTGATCATGCAGAGAGCCTTTCAGGAGGCTGTATAAAAATCTGTTCACTGTGGTTATCTCTGGGAAGTGAAGTTAAGTGTCAAGACGAAGGAGAAAGACTTTTGTATCTGACATCACATGCTTCTGTTTCCTTTTTTTTTTTTTTTAAGATTTTATTTATTTACCTGACAGAGAGAAATCACAAGTAGGCAGAGAGGCAGGCAGAGAGAGAGGAGGAAGCAGGCTCCCTGCTGAGCAGAAAGCCCGATGTGGGGCTCGAACCCAGGACCTAGGATCATGACCTGAGCCGAAGGCAGCGGCCTAACCCACTGAGCCACCCAGGCGCCCCTCCTTTTTTTTTTTTAAGATTTTTATTTATTTATTTGACAGAGAAAAATCACAAGTAGGCAGAGAGACAGGCAGAGAGAGAGGAGGAAGCAGGCTCCCCAGGGAGCAGAGAGCCCGATGTGGGGCTTGAACCCAGGACCTGGGATCATGACCTGAGCCAAAGGCAGCGGCTTAACCCACTGAGCCACCCAGGCACCCCTTCTGTTTCCTTTTTTAAGTAAAAAGATGTATTAATATAACATGGAACAAGGTACCTATTGCAGAGAATAGAATCAAGAGCTATAAGAAATGGCAGCACGTATCAGTCAGCCAAAAGTTACAACATGAGACAAAGGGCTGCATAAAAATTCAGTCATGCTG